>NC_064638.1:1126790651-1127415651 GCF_023864345.2 Schistocerca serialis cubense | reverse complement strand
TTTAACCGACAGGAAGAAGATGCTGTGACATGCAAGTGATTAGCTTTTCAGAGCATTCACACAAGGTTGGCGCCGGTGGTGACACCTACAACGTGCTGATATGAGGAAAGTTTCCAACCGATTTCTCATACACAAACAGCAGTTGACCGGCGTTGCCTGGTGAAACGTTGTTGTGAAGCCTCGTGTAAGGTGGAGAAATGCGTACCATCACGTTTCCGACTTTGATAAAGGTCGCATTGTAGCCTATCGCGATTGCAGTTTATCGTATCGCGACATTGCTGCTAGCGTTGGTCGAGAACCAATGACTGTTAGCAGAATATGGAATCGGTGGTTTTAGGAGGGTAATGCGGAACGCCGTGCTGGACCCCAACGGCCTCGTGTCACTAGCAGTCGAGATGACAGACATCTTATCCGCATGACTGTAACGGATCGTGCAGCCACGTCTCGATTTCTGAGTCAACAGATGGGGACGTTTACAAGACGACAACCATCTCCACCAACAGTTCGACGACGTTTGCAGCAGCATGGACTATCAGTTCGGAGACCATGGCTGCGGTTACCCTTGACGCTGCATCACAGACAGGAGTGCCTGTGATGGTGTACTCAACCACGAACCTGGGTGCACGAATGGCAAAACGTCATTCTTTCGGATGAATCCAGGTTCTGTTAACAGCATCATGATGATCGCATCTGTGTTTGGCGACATCGCGGTGAAGCACATTGGAAGCGTGTATTCGTCATCGCCATACTGGCGTATCAACCGGCGTGATGGCATGGGGTGCCATTGGTTACACGTCTCAGTCACCTCTTGTTCGCATTGACAGCACTCTGAACAGTAGACGTTACATTTCAGATGTGTTACGACCCGTGGCTCTACCCTTCATTCGATCCCTGCAAAACCCTACATTTCAGCAGGATAATGGACGACCGCATGTTGCAGGTCCTGTACGGGCCTTTCTGGATACAGAAAATGTTCGACTGCTGCCCTGGCCAGCACATTCTCCAGATCTCTCACCAATTGAAAACGTCTGGTCAATGGTGGCCGAGCAACTGGTTCGTCACAATACGCCAGTCACTACTCTTGATGAACTGTGGTATCTTGTTGAAGCTGCATGGGCAGCTGTACCTGTACACGCCATCCGAGCTCTGTTTGACCCAATGCCCAGGCGAATCAAGGCCGTTATTATGGCCAGAGGTGGTTGTTCTGGGTACTGATTTCTCAGGATCTATGCACCCAAACTGCGTGAAAATGTAATAACATGTCAGTTCTAGTATAATATATTTGTCCAATGAATACCCGTTTATCATCTGCATTTCTTCTTGGTGTAGCAATTTTAATGGCCAGTAGTGTATGCTACCTGGACTGCCGGTAGCTCTTTGGAACTCACGAGTGATCCTTTCCGCTGATTTCATGGTAGGTTTTACAGCCACCCTCCGCAATGCTCGACCGTCCGTGTGAATCAGAACACGAGGTCTGCGTGATCTTGATTTAGCTGTCAGTCACCAAACAGTCAACTGGGGCAGCCTTAGAAGGTCTGAAATGTCCTTTATGGATTTCTTATTCATGTGATATCCAGAGAGTAACCCATTTTCGAAGTCACTGAGCTGTCGTGACCGCCTGCTTTTACTGTCATAGTTTCTCTACTGACTACGCAAATTCCCCCCCCCCACCCCTCCCCCCCTCATTCCCCCCCACCCCTCCCCCCCTCATTTTATATCACTGAGTGTACCTCTTGTGACATGAACTGAGGTGACAAAAGTCATGGGATAGCGATATGCACATATATAGATAGCGGTAGTATCACCTACGCAACGTATAAAATGGCAGTGCATTGGCGGAGGTGTCACTTGCATTCAGGTGATTCGTGTGAAAATATGTCTGACGTGATTATGGGCACACGACGGAAGTTACAGACGCTGAACGCGGAATAGTAGTTGGAGCTAAACGCATGGGACATTCCAATCCGGAAACCGTTAGGGAATTCAATATTCCGACATCCATACTGAAAAGAGTGTGCCAAGAATACCAAATTTCAGGCATTACCTCTCACAACGCAGTGGCCGACGTCCTTCACTTAACGATCGATAGCAACGGCTTTTGTGTACAGTTGTCAGTACTAACAGACGAGTAACAGTGTTTGAAATTATCGCAGAAATGGATGTGGGACGTGCGACGACCGTATCCGTTAGGACAGCGCGGCGAAATTTTGCGTCAGTGTGCTGTGGCAGCAGAAGATCGACGCGAGTGCTTTTACAACAGTATGACATCGCCTCCAACGCCTCTCCTGGGCTCGTGACTATATCAGTTGGATACTAGACGTCTCGAAACCGTAGCCTGATCAGATAAGTCGCGTTTTCTGTTGGTAAGAGCTGAAGGTTGGGTTCGAGTGCGGTGAAAACCCCACGAAGCCATCGACCCAAGTTGTCAACAAGGCACTATGTAATCTGGTGGTGGCTCCATAATGGTGTGGGCTGTCTTTACATGGAATAGACTGGGTCCTTTGGTCCAACTTAACGGATCGTTTACTGCAAAGGGTTATGCTGGAGACCATCTGTTGCCATTCATGCGCTTGATGTTCCCAAACAATTTTCGTGGATGACAGTGTGCCGTGTCACCGTGCCACAGTTGTTCTCGATTGGTTTGAAAAACATTCTGGACAATTTGACTGAATGGTTTGGCCTCCCAGATCGCCCCACATGAAACCCATCGAATATCTAAGGAACATAATCGAGAGGTCTGTTGGTGCACAAAATCCTGCACCGCAAACACTTTCGCCGGCTATAGATGCAGCATTGCTGAATTTTCTGCGCGCTGCGCTACGCCAGTCAAGGAGTTCCGACGTGATATTAAGAGGTATCTCATGACTTTTGTCACCTCAGTGTACTCCGATCCGTGTGTATTGCATAGCAGTGTTCAGATACTTTCGACCAGAAAATGTACTTTGGACCACAGGTTGAGGTGCAAGATAGGGCAGCACAGAAGCCCGCCCGCATCCAACTGCGCCATGCAGTTTTGGATTCATTCTTTACAGTGCACGTGCCGCGCCGTTGCGCAAACTGAAACATCTCTCCTGGGCATGCAGAATCCTCTAACTCAAGAATCTGGAACACTTTGGTCCTACGATGCTACAGTTCCTTCTCACTCTAAAGAAGATCACATCCTTCTATATACGAGGCTTGGAACTTTAATAGTGGCAACTATTTATTAACAGCTCATCCAAAATAGATTGGTGTTTCAAAGTTTTACTGACCTTCAAAGTAGTCACCAGCATTGTGAATAACACGTTGCCAGCGATGTGGAAGTCGTAGGATAGTCTTGGCAGTGCCAGTTGTGTTGACAGTTCGAGCGGCACGGTCTTTTGCCCGACGAATTTGTAGCAGTTCTGAAGCAAATACCGTGAAGTGTTTCCTTCAATTTAGAAATCGAGTTGAACTTACGAGGGCTTAAGTCAGGGGAGTGTAGTAGGTGGTATAGCACATAGCACTTCCATCAGTCAAACAAATCAGTAACAGCTTGCACTGTACGTGCTTGAGCATTGCCCTGTAAAATGATGGTCAGGTCCTGCAGAAAGTGTCATCACTTCTGTCTCTATGCTGTTCATTTTTGGAATACAGTCTATGACCATCTTAGAGACAGAAGTGATGACACTTTCTGCAGGACCTGACCATCATTTTACAGGGCAATGCTCAAGCACGTACAGTGCAAGCTGTTACTGATTTGTTTGACTGACGGAGGTGCTATGTGCTATACCACCTACTGCACTCCCCTGACTTAAGCCCTCGTAAGTTCAACTCGATTTCTAAATTGAAGGAAACACTTCACGGCATTTGCTTCAGAACTGCTACAAATTCGTCGCTCGAACTGTCAACACAACTGGCACTGCTAAGAGTATCCTACGACTTCCACATCGCTGGCCACGGGTTATACACAATGCTGGTGACTACTTTGAAGGTCAGCAAAACTTTGGAACAGGTATCTATTTTGTGCGAGCTGTAAATAAATAGTTGCCACTATTAAAGCTCCAACCCTCGTACACAGACATACGTCGTAAGCCACTATACGGTGCATGGACTGACAGTCTACGTGTTTTCGTACGAACACAGCTTTCTCTTGTTTCTTGCGATCATTTCTGTACGTTGGTGACAGTAGAATCGTTCTGCAATCTGTCACAAATGCTCGATCTCTAAATTTTCTAAGCATGGATTCCCACTTCAATTCACGAAGCATTTCCGAAATATTAGCGTGTTGATCGAACCATCCGGCGACGAATGTACCAGCACGTCTCTCAATTCCTGACTTTAGTCCGAGTTGGTAGGGATGCTAAAGACCAGAGAATACGCAAGAACGGATCGCAGAAGTGTTCTGTACGCAGTTTCCTTTACGGATTTCTCTTATCTTGTCTTCGTGATACATTGGCGCACTTCCTTCCGAGAGCCTTGCCCATTATTACCCCATGCACTTGGCTTCAAATTCTGCTGCTGGACCTAACGCATAAACATTGTCATCAGTTCTCCGTCCGCCCCGATAGCTGAACTGTAAACAACAGAAGTGAGTAATTTACGTTATACAACCAAACATTTCCTATATTGGACGAATAATTTTTGGTTAAAGTTTCTACTTGATGTACCAGGAGGAGGTTTTCCAACAGCAAGTAAACAGAGAAGATCGTCAGTTAAAAAAAAAAAAAAAAAATGGTCAGCGTCACGGACTGCCGTCCTAAGGGGCCCGGATTCGATTCCCGGCTGGGTCGGGGATTTTCCCAGCTGGGTCGCGGATTTTCTCCGCTCAGGGACTGGGTGTTGTGTTGTCTTCATCATCATCTCATCCCCATCCGGCGCGCAGGTCGCACAACGTGGCGTCGAATGTAGTAAGACTGCACCAAGGCGACCGGACCGGCCCTGTAAGGGGCCTCCCGGCCAATGACGCCAAACGCTCATTTCCATTTCCATCAGTTCTCCAAATTAATTTTCTAAAGCTTCTCATGATACTATTGTTTTTTTCTTGTTGATGAGGTAGGAAAATAAGTAAGGCTGATGTAAGATGGGGCTGCCTATCTTGAGGTGCATGAAATGATTTCTGGTATACTGTGTATTGTAAGTAATTAAAACAATTACATCAAGAAAATTTAAAGTTCGTCTTCAGTTTCAGTTAGTATTGCCGCATTACAACTTTCTAAAAAAGTAGATTTCCGCATGAGCTCGTGAACCTCGTAAAATTGCCTCCTATCGGAACAGTAGTTATTAAATTGTTTATCAGAAAACTCAGACGTCAAAACGAATTCATCGTGACATACCGCCATGCTCATGTGTTTGCTTTCTTTCGTTATGAGGTTTTATATAATATCATCAGTAAGTTTCCTCTTGAAAATCCGACTCTGCGCTAATATCTTGCTTCACAAGAGAGTGCTGCGCGTTAGTGGCCAAGGAGCCGTCTCCATTCGCGCGCTCACTCTTTGTCACGTAGCTTCTCCTACGCTGCCCTTCGTCCCAATGGTCGTCTGGCCTTATGCGTGGGTAACGATCTCCACCTTCCAGTCTCCCGATACGCTGGTTTAGGTGTTTTATTTTCGTTTTTTAGTTAGTAATTTAGTTCTATTCAAGACCGAGGCAATTATAAGCATAGCATGAAGAAACCCTGTGAACGATGTATTATGTATCTGTAAATTTCTGCGTGATGAGGCAGGCACAATATCTTGAGGACACACAGTGGCGGGTGCCAGAAAGAGAGGCAAAAACCACCCCCGCAGGCAGCATATGTAGAAACAATATAAACTCCCACAGCAGTCGAAAATGAGAATAAATTGTACGCGTTGTACTAAAAATGATATAGCGAAACTAGCGCAGTAAAAAGATAGAAAGAAAGAAGCAAAGATAAAGTCAGGTGGCATTGTTGGCTGGGAGACTTCAAGCGGCAGGTTCAGCCGCCTAATCGGAAAGGGTTTACCAGAAATAATTGTTAATGCCTGAAAAATTAGGAATAGCTACTTGAGACCCAGCAAACAGGTGTGCGTTAGTGACATCGGCTACTTAAATTTTTAAATATTTCCAGAATTAAAAAGGAAACATCGTTCATAATGGATGAAATTAATTTCAATTTTTTGCAACACGGGATAAAATAAATCTAAAGAGTAATTAGAGTATAAAGTATTTATCAGTAAGTAGCTTATGTTGCAGGCAGCCCCCGTTAGTGAGTGGTCAGCGCGGTTAACTCCCATGCAGGGGACTTTGGTTCGATTCCCGGTACTTCTAGGGATTCTTCCTCTGTGGAAGGACTGGTACGGGGTGCACTGATGCACTCCGTCAACTGAGGGGCTGCCCGACCGATTAGTAGCGGTTCGAAGGTCAAGAAAGGGAGACCGGTGTACTGACCGCAGGACCTTTCATAACGCTTCCGATGACGTCATTGGCAAAGGATGACACGGCGCTCGGTAGATACAAGCGAAAACCCAGAACTTTACTACATACTCTAACATGTCTTACGGTGGCTTGAATGCCATGTGAATATGATGGTAAATTACAACGGAACTGGAATGTGTTCTGGAATGCCGGCCGCGGTGGTCTAACGGTTCTAGGCGCGCAGTCCGGAACCGCGCGACTGCTACGGTCGCAGGTTCGAATCCTGCCTCGGGCATGGATGTGTGTAATGTCCTTAGGTTAGTTAGGTTTAAGTAGTTCTAAGTTCTAGGGGACTGATTACCACAGATGTTAAGTTCCATAGTGCTCAGAGCCATTTGAACCATTTGTTCTGGAATCAAGCTTCACCTTCAGAAATCGGTGGCATTTTGATCACGCTTTACGCGGCAGGGTAAGGCCGGTATTACACAATCAAATTTCTTTGTCAAAGATTTGATCAAAGATGTGATCCAATATTCCGTCCAATATATTTGACAAAGATCTTTGACATAGCGCTAGAAGGGGTATTACACTGTCATCAAAGTTTTCGTCAAAGTTCAAGATGGCTGACAACAACTTGTTATTAACCGCAGCAGTTCTACGTACTCCAATTGCATTGTGTGCACATGGGGAAAAGAAGTGGGGGAAAAAATGGAACCATACATACGAGGTTGACAGTCTTAAAAGTCCTGGGATTACAACTTGATAATAAATTCAGTTGGGAGGAGCACACCACAGAACTGCAGAAAGGCCTTAACAAATCTGTATTTACAATTCGAGTGTTAGCAGACATAGGCAACATAAAAATGAAAAAGCTTGCATACTTTCATTCCATAATGTCATATGGAATAATATTTTGGGGTAAATCTTGAAGTCAAACAAAAGTTTTCAAGATCCAAAAGCGTGTAATACGTATTATTTGTGGAGTAAATTCACGGACGTCCTGCAGAAACCTCTTCAAAGAACTGGGTATACTAACTACTGCCTCTCAGTATATTTACTTCTTAATGAAATTTGTCGTAAATAATATATCTCTTTTCCCAACAAACAACTCAGTTCATACATACAATACCAGGAACAAAAATTATCTGCACAAGGACTTAAAAGCACTTACTTTAGTTCAAAAAGGGGTCCACTACTCAGGAACACTCATCTTCAATAATTTGCCAGGAAACATAAAAAATTTAGTTAGAAATAAAGATCAGTTTAGAAGGAGCCTGTAAGACTTACTACTGGCCAACTCCTTCTACTCCATTGGCGAAATTTTTAATAGAAACAAATGATGTATTTATTCATACTATTAGTATTGTTATTTCAGCTTAAAAAAATCGACATGTTCCACATCCACGAGGATCTCCTCAGCACGGATCTATGGAACGAAAAACTAATCTAATCTGGGTGAAGCCGTGGGTTTTACGACGACACGATAAAAGCATTCAACAAAACTTGTTACGTGAGCTTACAGTGGAAGATGTCAAGTCGTACATCAATTACTTAAGAATGGATGAGCATACGTTTCTGTATGTGCTCAATGAAGTGTATCCTCATATCACAAAGCACAATATTCACTTAAGAACTGCTACATCTTCTGAAGACAGGCTCATTATAACACTCCGATTCCTTGCTACAGGAGGGGGTTATGTTAGGTTAGATAAGGTTAGGTCAGGTTAGGTCTCCAATCTTCTTAATCTATTTTTGTATTCAGGGTGCCTCACGTTGTAAAGCGCCTCATCAGCTTCAGACATCTCTATTAATTTTGTAGTTGTCGGCACACACCAATTGTATTTACCGGCAATGGTTATAAAAACACTACAGACGACAGAACGCTGCAGCGATGCTAGCGCTCCATGTGGTAACATGTCACATTGCAGTGAACAGAAGACAAGCGGTTTCTTTGATCAAATATACAGCGAGGCCCTAGATTTGATCAAATATTGGACGACATTTGACAAAGTCCCTATTACACTATCAAATATCTTTGACAAATATATTGGACAAAGAAATTTGATAGTGTAATACCGGCCTAAGTGGTGTGGCAAGAAGCGGAGCTGGAGGAACAGTCACAGGCTGTCGCAACCCACTGGACGCCGGCCAGTTGCTCTGAGGAGACCTCCCGCCACGAGAAGATGCAGCCATTACCAGTAAAACACTGATGTTAATTGGGGGCTGCTGCGACGCTATCGTTAAAAATCAAGTACTCGGGGTAGCGTTCCCATCCATCGATTTGTGAAACACCTTACTCAACCGGCCAGGATGGAAGGTATCGTACAAACTTAATTATATAAATAGATGATTCATACATCCTGGGAATCCAGAATCTCGACGATATTTGCCGGTTATCGATATCGGGTCAGGCAATATGTCTGTCTCGCGAACTCCAAGACTTTCGAAACGCGCTGTTTTTAAGGTTCTGTCTCTCATTTGGTAAAAGCGGAGCCCTTATAGCATCGCTTTGTTGTCCGTTTGGTTGTCTGTCTGTCCGTCCAATGTGCTGTTAGCATGAGTGACATAAAAGTAGATATCTTAGGTGTTGCGAAACAACTCAAATCACTTAAGAAATAGAAGTCTTCCGGTCCAGATCGTATGGCAGTCAGGTTCCTTTCAGAGTATGCAGACACAATAGCGCCTTTCTTAGCAATCATATACAACAGCTCACTTGACGAAACGTCTGTTCCTAAAGACTGGAAAGTAGCAACGGTCACGTCAATATTCAAGAAAGGAAATAGGAATAACCCATTGAATTACACACCCATATCACAGACCTCAGTTTGCAGTAGGATTTTGGAGCATATTCTGTACTCGAACATTATGATTCACCTTGAAGAAAATGAAGTAATGAGTGTTGTCGACAAGGGATCTCAAATCAATTCCATATTCCTAGATTTCCAGAAGGCTTTTGATACCGTTCCTCACAAGCGACTATTAATCAAATTGCGTACATATGGAGTATCGTCTCAGTTGTGCGACTGGATTCGTGATTTCCTCTCAGAGAGGTCACAGTTCGTAGTAACAGACGGTAAATCATCGAGTAGAACAGAAGTGATGTCTGACGTTCCGCAAGTTAGTGTCATAGGCCTACTGCACTTCCTGATTTACATAAATGGTCTAGGGGATAATCTGAGCAGCTCTCTTAGATTTTTTGCAGATGACACTGTAGTTTATCGTCTAGTAACATCATCGACGATCAATTCCAATTACAAAATGATCTAGAGAGAATTTCTGTATGGTGCGAGTAGTGGCAATTGGCACTAAAAATAGAAAAGTGCGAGGTCATCCACATGGGTACTAAAAGAAAGCCGATAAATTTTGGGTGTACGATAAATCCCACAAATCTAAGGGCTGTCAATTCGAGTAAATACCTAGGAATTACACTCACGAGCAACTTAAATTGGAAAGACCACATAGATAATATTGTGGGGAAGGAGAAACAAAGACTGCGCTTTGTTGGCAGAACACATAGAAGATGCGACAAACCCACTAAAGAGACAGCCTACATTACACTTGTCCGTCCTTTACTGGAATATTGCTGCGCGGTGTGGGATCCTTACCAGGTCGCATTGTCGGAGGGCATCGAAAAGGTGCAAAGAAGGGCAGCTCGTTTCGTGTTATCGCGCAATGGGGGTGAGAGTGTCACTGATTTGATATGCGAGTTGGGATGGCAGTCACTCAAACAACGGCGATTTTCTTTGCGGCGAGATCTATATACGAAATTTCAGTCATCAACTTTCTCTTCCGATTGCGAAAATATTTTGTTAACAGCCACCTACGTAGGGAGAAATGATCATCATAATAAAATAAGAGAAATCAGAGCTCGAACGGAAAGATTTATGTGTTCCCTTTTCCCAAGCGCCATTCGAGAGTGGAATGTTAGAGAAGTAGTATGAAAATGCCAGGCACTGAAGTGTGAATTGCACAGCAACCATGTAGATGTAGATGTTAAAAACGGGTAGACGTATCAAATTGAAATTTTTGTCACATACATAGGTTTACGTCCCTAGGTGGTGTGAAAAACATAAGCATTTAAGTCAATGCAATAAAAGATACTGCCGTTTTTGACACTCGCAGACTCTCATCGAAACCTGTAGGGTACTTCCCGTTGACCTAGAATCACGAAATTTGGCAGGAATGAAGGTTTCACAGTACAAATTAAGGAAAAAAAACAGAAAGTTATGAATTTTAATGATATAAAACGAAAAAAAAATTATATTTGTATAGACTGATGCAGCAAGTGAAAATTTTTACTAAGGCCGGGAATCGAACATGGGGCTCCTGCTTACTAGGCAGTTGCGTTAGCCACTTTTTTATCTCATTTTGTTCTATACTGTTCGTTGAATTCGTTCGTGGCGGACCCCCGATGACACTCGTTCAGGTTGTTCGTTGATCCGTTCACTCATTGTTTTTTTATTACAGAGGGTAGCTAAACCCTCTGACCGAACACGCCTAGACCACTTTGGCACAGTGGGTCACACAACCGCACGGATTACACTGGCATACATCAATCTTCGATCCTGAAGTGTTATTCCAGAACCTCAGCAATTCTGTTCGTGTGTAAGGCGGAACTCAAAGCAGACTGGGGCGGCAGTAAAACTTGAATCGAGGAGGGAGGCGTAACACGATAAACCATGAAGCTGTGTGAAGCACTGTGCCCAGGTGGCTTAGTGGTTAACGCACCTGCCAATTAATCAGGAGACCCTGGTTCGATTCCCGGCCTTGGTACAAATTTTCACTTGCTGCTTCAGTCTATATACCAAAAATCATATCTGTATGAGACCAATAAAAGTCTCTTCAATTGTGTGATTTCATTTGAAAAAATACTTGTTTCGTCATTTTGCTTAAACTTAAAAAGTCTCGAAAGGCTTGGAATTCCAGGGACCGAAATCCTGCCAGTATCAATGTCGATAACACGCAAAAATCGTCAAGATTCTTGATTCCCGGCATGGATGAACTGCCTATATACATAATTAAGTTTGTACGGAACGCTCAGAGCGAGAGTCCTACTCCCACATGGCCAGTTTCTTTATTCAGAATCGCGTGAGCGGTCTTGTTCTTCTATAGTTCACAATGCATACGGCAGGACAGGTGCTTCCACTAGCGCTAGAATTTAGAAACAACTCAGGATCGACACAATCCGGTGTTCAGTTCCAAACGAGCTTCCCCTACCCTTTCTCTTAACTACTTTGTGGATAAATCGTGGAAGCTGCCACACATATCCCCAAAGCCAAGACCACCCATGATGTTGGCAACAACTGCTCGCAGCAAGCAACACACTCCTAATTAAAAAAACGAAAAATACATGCGTTTCTAATTCCAAATGAACAGCGTATTAATAATACAGGGTGAGTCAAAAAGGACTTTACAACTTTGAAATGATGTAGAAATGTGTTGGGGTAACTTACAGAATCGGTAGATTTGCAGCAAGTAACCTTCACTCGCGAGATTCATCAGTTCCCCATTCCGCCACCAGGAGCGTCATGGTAGTGCACAGTTAAAATCAAAGAGGTATATAATCAACATAGAGAGGCTATCTATGCGTGAATAGCATTGTAGGAGGTAGCAACAAGCAACATTGGCCCCCATATTTTGCAATGTCAACACACTCGACATATAAACTAGGTTTATGCGACACAACGAGACACACAAACATTATATACCTCTTTCATATATGAGAAACATTGTTTTGTGAACGAAAACTAACGTAAAAGTATTTTTTTCTGAATCATAAATCTTGCCCAATGTATGTTCCAAGTTGCAGAAAGGGTATTTAGGAATTGTCAAACGTCAGCACAAGAGAATGATTTTCTTATAAGCTTATATTTCCATCTATTCACAATGTTCGGACACAGACCGAGTTTACTCACTGGGTTTGATCACATAATAGTTTCCTCTGAATTTGGAGAGGAATGTTATTAGTGTATTCTGATAGAGCTGCTGTTAAAACAGAACTTCACTCGTAGGTTACATCACTTGTGCAAAACTAAATTAATGAAGGACGGAGGAAAATATCAGACAATTGTATACGATGTTAACGTTATTTAAAGGGCAGTGATACGGCGTCCTTGAAAATTGGCCCATTTAATGTAGAGATATAGTCTCAGGTACATTTTAATGTTGAATAACTGTAGGCCTAAACATAGCAATATTTATTATTACACTTGTCAATTACTGTATACCATAAACGTGTTTTATTTCATTTCTATTTATTCCTATTCGTCTTACAACAAAAATATTAGCTTGTCAGCAGAGATTCGTTTTTAGCTCAGTGTATAACATACAATAAAATGATTCAGTTTTATTTGATCCATTACCAAATGGTCCCCGACAGCCTGCCTCTGTAATACTTGCTTTTATACAATGACACAGCGGGTTGACAACAGATTTATGGTGCCCTGTAGGATATCGAATCAAGCAACAGATTACACAACTGTATGAATATTCAACCTAAAAGCATTGTACAGAGGGGAATTCTTAATTGGTCTTTTCCATGAAACAAAAATCCTAACGCAATATGACGTAAAAAATGTTCAAATGTGTGTGAAATCACATGGGATTTAACTGCTAAGGTCATCAGTTCCTAAGCTTACACACTACTTAACCTAAATTATCCTAAGGACAAACACGCACACACCCATGCCCGAGGGAGGACTCGAACCTCCGTCGGGACCAGCCGCACATTCCATGACTGTAGGGCCCTAGACCGCTCGGCTAATCCCGCGCGGCCAATTTTTTGTGTAATAATCATTTGCTTTGACTATAAATAATGGTATCAAAGATCTTTTCAATGTTGCTCTGATAAATATGCAAGGTAGTAGGCCTATTTCCAAGCGAGAAACGTCATTCGAGTCAACAGTAGAATAACCGAATGTGTAAAAGCTGTAAACGAATGCCTCTGTATCTACAAGGAAAGGTACGTCGGTCATTGCAATATACTCTTTTCTACATTATAGTAAATTGACCAAAATAATGCAGCAGCTCGCACATCGTAAATATCACGCATAAGGTGACACAGTGTACGACAAAGACACTTCATTGTCGGGATAATTTACCGGAACGTGTCGTTTCTGTGACTGGCAGCAGGAAATTCTTTTGGGTATAACAAAAACAAACATATGATCGTGGCCTAGCAGACGACTAGTATTTACAAACTTGACGTTGCAAAACATGGCGGATAAGCTTTCAATCGTATTCAAATATGGCGGCCGGGGCTTGTCCAGTCTATGTCGTTTATATACTCGCAAATCGTTGGTTAAAATGGCTACTTCCTCTGGTGCGGAGCGATTTCGCCATGTGTTTTGGTTTCATGAAACGAACTGTGCAACAACTTTTCGGCGTAAATGCAACGCTGGAACACGCTCGTGGCAGCCTAAAAGTTTTGTGCCCTTAGCAAACTGAAAGTGTGCGGCCCTTTCTTCTTCTTGGAGAACACTGTCGCTGGAATTGTCTACCTGTATATGCTCGAAAACTTTGTAATTCCACCGATCGATGATGATGACCGAGATCGGATGGTTTGCCACCAGCAAGTTGGTGCACCACCTCCCACGTCGGTGGATTGGCCGTGAAGGGCCAGTCGCATGGCCACCTAGCTCCGCACACTTGAAACTGAAACTTCTATATTAACATATTTTACTTAAACTGCTGAGTGAAATTGAATGCAAGTGAACCTACTTTCTCTTTACTTTTTTTCTTATCATGTCAACACTGACCCACAATATTCTAGCGCAATGCAGTCTGACTGCTCAAAAAAAATTACAACCCGACTTCAAATAATTAATTCAAAAGAATGGCCCTGACTAAAAAGAAATCCTAACAATAACCTATACGTTTCATTAAGCACTTACCTCACAAAAATCTTCATTACGCGAACTACTGCAATACAGCGAGCGTCAATACTGCCAGCTAAATAAAAGAGTCTAAGTACTGAAGCCACTAACTACTAATAGGCATATAGTTAGCAAAGGAAAGATTTTGTTGCAAACCAGATTATGTATTTTTACCTTAATAATGTGGCATCCAGTACAAAGATATATAATCATAAATAACTTTCAGTCTCAAAGTCGGATACTTCCAGATCGTTACCCTACGCTAACACTTCAGACCTCCACCCTCCATCAATGCTAACTCCTCACATTTAACATCCGTCACAGCTGGCTGTTCACCTCCAACTACACAACAGTACTTCCATCACTGCTGGCGACTAACTTCCAACTGCCCAACACTACTGGCGATCAACTTCCAACGACGAGTCCAACCAGCCACAGTGTCTCTTACAAAGAAAGCGCAGTCAGGGATCCAGTGCAAAGCGCTACACAGCGGTGCCAACACAGAAGCAGCCCACTTACAAAACCACTGGATTTCTTCCTCTGTGTTTGTTCCACCCCTACCAAACAATTTAGCCGACCTGAAAAATCGAATCTACACTGTCGTTGCACAAGGTACGCCCGATGTGCTGGAACGAGTGTGGCAAGAAATTGATTACCGGTGAGATGTTTGCCGCTTCACAAATAGTAGTCACATCGAACCAAAATGACACTTAAAACTTTTTATATGGAGCTTGAGGTTGTTTGCTAGAAAACTGCTCATCTACCGATTCTGTAAGTTATCTCAATAAATTTCTATACCATTGTTGTTGTTGTTGTTGTTGTTGTCTTCAGTCCTGAGACTAGTTTGATGCAGCTCTCCATGCTACTCTATCCTGTGCAAGTTTCTTCATCTCCCAGTACTTGCTGCAACCTACATCCTTCTGAATCTGCTTAGTGTATTCATCTCTTGGTCTCCCTCTACGATTTTTACCCTCCACGCTGCCCTCCAATGCTAAATTTGTGATCCCTTGATGCCTCAGAACATGTCCTACCAACCGGTTTCTTCTTCTTGTCAAGTTGTGCCACAAACTCCTCTTCTCACCTATTCTATGCAATACCTCCTCACTAGTTATTGATGCCTCAGAACATGTCCTACCAACCGGTTTCTTCTTCTTGTCAAGTTGTGCCACAAACTCCTCTTCTCCCCTATTGTATGCAATACCTCCTCATTAGTTATGTGATCTACCCATCTAATCTTCAGCATTCTTCTGTAGCACCACATTTCGAAAGCTTCTATTCTCTTCTTGTCCAAACTATTTATCGTCCATGTTTCACTTCCATACATGGCTACTTTCAGAAACGACTTCATGACACTTAAATCTATACTCGATGTTAACAAATTCCTCTTCTTCAGAAACACTTTCCTTGCCATTGCCAGTCTACATTTTATATCCTCTCTACTTCGACCATCATCAGTTATTTTGCTCCCCAAATAGCAAAACTCCTTTACTACTTTAAGTGTCTCATTTCCTAATCTAATTCCCTCAGCACCACCCGACTTAATTCGACTACATTCCATTATCCTTGTTTTGCTTTTGTTGATGTTGATCTTATATCCTCCTTTCAAGACACTGTCCATTCCCTTCAACTGCTCTTCCAAATCCTTTGCTGTCTCTGACAGAATTACAATGTTATCGGCGAACCTCAACGTTTTATTTCTTCTCCATGGACTTTAATACCTACTCCGAATTTTTCTTTTGTTTCCTTTACTGCTTGCTCAATATACAGATTTAATAACATCGAGGACAGGCTACAACCCTGTCTCACTGCCTTCCCAACCGCTCCTTCCCTTTCATGCCCCTCGACTCTTATAACTGCCATCTGGTTTCTATACCATTACTAAGTTGTAAACTCCTTTCTGACGCACCCTATAGTGGAGGTCCGCGGCGTAGCTCGTTAGAAATCGCAGTACTTCTTGAGTGCACTTGATGTTTTTGCCGCTCTTGTTGCAGCGCCTCGGGATGAATGCACCTGCCGTCTCATTAAACAGTAGTGTCGGTGGTGCCGAACAAAATATGGCGCCGGGCGTCGGGTGAGTCGGCGGACTCAGGTGGAGAGCTTGCGTAGACGCGGGGGCGTCGCAGAGAGGCTAAATCAGAGCCGTCGTGAGTCACGACAAGTGGGGGACGACCGCTCTGGCAGAGCACCAGGGCTGCCTCTCTTCACCGGGGGATTAGCGCCGACACCTGCTGTGCGGGGGAAGACACTCGCGGTCCATTCACCTCCACTCTGAGGAGTTCCTGGTGTCCTACATACACTGTTTCACTGTTCTTACTACAGGCTTCTAGGGGCTGTAGAGAGGACTTACAAGGGAACCTCCCCATCGCACCCCCCTCAGATTTAGTTATAAGTTGGCCTTGAAAAACTGAACACAGATCAATCGAGAAAACAGGAAGAAGTTGTGTGGAACTATGAAAAAATAAGCAGAATATACAAACTGTGTAGTCCATGCGCAAGGTACGCAACATCAAGAATATTCTGAACTCAGGAGCGTCGTGGTCCCATGGTTAGCGTGAGGAGCTCCGGAGCGAGATGTCCATGGTTCGAGTCTTCCCTCGAGTGAAAAGTTTAATTTTTTATTTTCAGACAATTATCAAAGCTCAGGCACTCACACATAATCAACTTCTCAACTTCGCTCTCCATAATTCCAGGACATGTTCAGATTTGATTGGACATATGCAGGATTTGACGGTCTACACACGGAAAAATTTGAAAACGTTAAAAACATATGTTTTGACAGAGCACAAGGAAAACTGTGCGACTGTGGAACTGTTGCATTCATTTGTTGCAGTTTATGTGACAAACTCTTATGTTTTCATCACTTTTTTGGGAGTGATTATCACATCCACAAGAAAACATAAATCGGGCAAGGTAGAAGAATCTTTTTACCCATTCGCCTAGTGTACAAGTTAGGTGGGTCGACAACATATTCCTGTCATGTGACGCACATGCCGTCACCAGTGTCGCATAGAATATATCAGACGTGTTTTTCTGTGAAGGAATCGGCTGATCTAGGACCTTGCGATCAAATGTTTTCGGTTCCCATTGGAGAGGCACGTCTTTTCCTCTAGTAATCGCACGGTTTTGCGGTGCGGTCACAAAACACAGACACCAAACTTATTACAGTGAACAGAGACGTCAATGAACGAACGTACAGATCATAACTTTGCGAAAAAAACTTTTCGCTCGAGGGAAGATTTGATCCAAGGACCTCTCGCTCCGCAGCTGCTCACGCTAACCATGGGACCACGGCCCTCCTGAGCTCAGAGTATCCTTGATGTTGCCTATCATGCACGTGGACTACTCAGTTTGTATATTTCGCTTATTTTTTTCGTACTTCCACACAACTTCTTCCTGTTTTCTCGATTGATCTGTGTTCAGTTTTTCAAGGCCTATCCACTGTGCCAACTTATAACTAAATCTGAGAGGGGTTCGATGGGGAAGTTCCCTTGTTAGTAGACAATGTTGTAATAAGGAACCCGTGTCCACAAATGTATCGTCTGGTTGTAAAATAAGATTGAAGATCGGGTAACATTCAAATCTTCCACTTCCCCGTAAGCACACAAACTGAGAAGAGGCCACTGTGGCCAGTCCCCTGACTCGAAGTGGCTTATGTTTACAGTCACTCGGGGCCGGTTCGAGAATATTTTTCCGTACAATCAACGTATCAATTCCCGTTCCTCCACCCCCCCCCTCCCCCTACCTATGGTCATAAGACATAAGTTACTTTCCCTTTGGCTCTTGTAAGGCCTTTTAAAAATAAATCTGAATTTATTGATTATGAAAATGGACTGTTTTTCTTTAAAAATTGGCACCATATAGACATACTCCGTAACAGAAATAAATTTCTGAATTTTATTCCGGTACGAAATATTAAAGGAAGAAACAATTAATTTCTATTTAAGATGATTTCTGAAAGCTTTCAGTGCTTTTAATGAAAGCACAAAGAAATCTCCTCTTCTGTTGTTCTAACTTCAGTAAAAAGCGCTGTCCATTTATTGAATTTTCTCCTTTTGAGAAATGAGAAGGAGCGATGTTTGTTACTTGGTGGAAAACTACATGAAGCCAAAATCGCATATATGTTTGTTTATTTTCAACATCCGGCTTTGACAAACGTTACTATCATTTTCAGGTCTTCAAATTTTAACTGAGTGAAAAAAAAGAAAATCCAAAAGTCTATAATTTTTTTACTTTACTAATTGAGTTTTTAATTTTATAATCTACAAATAATTTCACTTTCCGTTGAAGAAAGTTGAACAATAACAAAAAATATCATCTAATTTTATGTTGGCGTTTTAAATACAAAATATTCTTCAAGTGCGTAAGTTGTATTGATATGTGAAGAAAACGCACCAGTAAGTACAGATTAGAAAATGTGCCACGAATGTAGTTGAAAACTGATGAACATGGTAACTTTTTGTCTACGGAACCATGACTGTACCCAGACATGCAAGTCTCCCCCCCCCCCCCCCCCCCTCCCACCACCCAAGCAAATCGGCGGCCACGAATGTCTTTCTTCAGGACTCCAAATGTATGGAAATCTCGTGGGCAGAGATTGAGACTGTGTGAAGTAAGGTCTTCCCAGAGAAACTTCGTCAACACAGTCGTAACAACGTTCGGAACATATGGGCGGGCATTACCTGCAACAGGATGATGCCGTCTGACAACATTCGCGGGCATTTGAACTTGATGGCGCATTTAAATTCATGCAAAGCGTCCACGTATTGGTATGCCTTAATTGTAGCGCCGTGTTTCAGAAAGTCAGTGAGGAATGGGCTTTTGCAATCACAAAAAAGGTCGTCATGACTTTACCGGAGCTGGCCTGCCTGTTGTTTCGATTACACTGAAGAAGTCTCGCTGGGGATCCCTTACACATTCACCATACAATCTCGATCTCTCCTTGTGCGATTTACCTGTGTTCAGAGCTGTGAAGAAAGACACTTGTAGTCGTCGATTTGCTTCGTATGAAGTGGTGCACGCTGGGTAGAATAATGGTTCCGTGGGCAACCGTCAACATTTTTCCATGGAGGTACTGACCGTCTGCTCTCACAGTGGAATAAATGTCTTAAGAGTTACGGCAATTACTTCTGAATAACAAAAAGTTGACTTAAATTTCATCCGTCTGTCTCATTTTCATTTGACTGGCCCTTATACGTGGAGGTTCGATTAACGCCTATATAAGACAACAAGTGTCTGGTGCAATTGTCAGGTGAGTTAACTGGTGCTACAATGGCAGGTTATCAAGACTTAAGTGAGTTTGAAAGCGGTGTTACAGTCGGTCCACGAGCGATGGGGGACAGCACCTTCGAGGTAGCGATGAAGTGGGGATTTCCCCGTACCACCATTTCACGCGTGCACCTTGAATATAAGGAGCCCGATAAAACATAAAGTCTCCGACACTGGTGTGGCTGGGAAAATATCCTGCAAGAACGGGACCAACGACGACTGAAGAGAATCATTCAAAGTGACAGAAGTGCAACGCTTCCGCAAATTGCTGCAAATTTCAGTGCTGGGTCATCAGCAAGTGTTAGTGTGCAAACTACTCAACGAAACATCATCTATATGGGCTTTCGGAGCCGAAGGCCTACTCGTGTACGTTGATGAGTGCACGACACAAAGATTTACGCCTCGTCTGGCCCCGTCAACAACGACATTGGACTGTCGATGACTGGAAACATGTTGCCTGATCGGACGAGTCCCGTTTCAAATTGTATCGAGCGGATGGGCGTGTACTGCGGAGACTACCTCATGAATCAATGGACCCTGCGTGTCAGCAGGGGATTGTTCAAGCTGGTGGAGGCTCTGTAACGGTGCAGTTGCAGTGATACGGGACCCTTGATACGTCTAGGTACGACTCTGATTGGTGACACGTACGTAAGCATGCTGTCTGATCACCTGTATACACCCAAGTCCATTGTGCATTGCGACGGACTCGGGCAATTCCAGCACGACAATGCGACACCCGCCGGCCGCGGTGGTCTAGTGGTTCTAGGCGCGCAGTCCGGAACCGCGGGGCTGCTACGGTCGCAGGTTCGAATCCTGCCTCGGGCATGGATGTGCGTGATGTCCTTAGGTTAGTTAGGTTTAATTAGTTCTCAGTTCTAGGGAACTTATGACGACAGCAGTTGAGGCCCATAGTGCTCAGAGCCATTTGAACCATTTTTGAACGCGACACCCCACACATCCAGAATTGCTACAGAGTGGCTCCAGGAACACTCTTCTGAGTTCAAACTTTTCTGGTGACCACCAAACTCCCCAGACGAGCGTATCTGGGATGCCTTGCCTCCACTCAGCCGTACTCTTACGGATTTATGGACAGCGCTGCAGGACTCATGGTGTAGGTTCCCTCCAGCACTACTTCATACACTGATCGAGTCCATACCACGTCGTGTTGCGGCACTTCTGCGTGCTCGCGGGGGCCCTACACGATATTAGACAGGTGTTTGGCTCTTTGGTGTACGTGTAAACGATGTGGTGAATGAAGTCTGTAGCCCTATGGAGCCGTTCGCATACGACGCATTGTGTGCGCCACCTCGTGATAGCGCTGATCAGAGCTACCTGCTGGACTGGTGATGCGCCAGTGCGAGAGACCGGCTCGCCCTTTGGTCTGGTCTGTCCCCTCTGGACGCAGCAGAGACACGGGGCGGTCCCCAGAATAGCCGCCGTGTTTACTGGCGGCTGGCGGATCGCCACGTTGGCAGCCGGCCAGATCCTCTCGCAATCGCGGGGGATCCCCCGTCATCCGCGCCCAACTGGCCACCTCCTAGAGTCACTGCCTCCTCGCCAGCAGCTCCGTCAGGTGGCTCGCAGTGCTCCTCATTCCGCGTCATTTATTCCGGTTTGTGTGTTCCTCGTGTACTGCCACAATTTAACACTAGCTCCAGTGCAAAAATAGCTGAAATAAATAAGCTGGTGTGGAAAACGTACGGGCGAAATTAACTTCCGCATGATGTGTCACTGCCAAGTAATATACACTACTGGCCATTAAAATTGATGCATCACGAAGATCACGTGCAACAGACGCGAAATTTAATCGGCAGGAAGAAAATGCTGTGATATGAAAAGGATTAGCTTTTCAGAACATTCACACAAGGCTGGCGCCGGTGGCGACACATACAATGTGCTGACATGACGAAAGTTTCCAATCGATTTCTCATACACAAACAGCAGTTGACCGGCGTTTTCTGGTGAAACGTTGTTGTGATGCCTCGTGGAAGGAGGAGAAATACGTACCATCACGTTTCAGACTTTGATAAAGTTCGGATTGTAGCCTATCGCGATTGCGGTTTATCGTATCGCGAAATTGCTGCTCGCGTTGGTCGAGATCCAATGATTGTTAGCAGAATATGCAATCGGTGGGTTCAGGAAGGTAATACGGAACGCCGTGCTGGATCCCAACGGCCTCGTATCTCTAGCAGTCGAGATGACAGGCATCTTATCCGCATGGGTGTAACGGATCGTGCAGCCACGTCTCGACCCCCAGATGGGGACCTTTGCAAGGCAACAACCATCCGCACGAACAGTTGGACGACGTTTGCAGCAGCATGGACTATCAGTTCGGAGACCATGGCTGCGGTTACCCCTTGACGCTGCATCACAGACAGGAGTGCCTGGGTGCACATATGGCAAAACGTCATTTTTTCGGATTAATCCATGTTCTGTTTACAGCAGCATGATGGTCGCCTCCGTGTTTGGCGACATCGCGTGTATTCGTCATCGCCATACTGGCGTATCACCCGTCGTGATGGTATGGGGTGCCATCGGTTACACGTCTCGGCCACCTCTTGTTCGCATTGACGGCACTTTGAACAGTGGACGTTACATTTCAGATGTGTTACGACCCGTGGTTGTACCCTTCAGTCGATCCCTGCGAAACCCTACATTTCAGCAGGATAATGCACGACCGCATGTTGCAGGTCCTGCACGGGCCTTTCTGGATACAGAAAGTGTTCGACTGCTGCCCTGGCCAGCACATTCTCGAGATCTCCCACCAATTGTAAACGTCTGGTCAATGGTGGCCGAGCAACTGGCTCGTCACAATACGCCAGTTACTACTCTTGATGAACTGTGGTATTGCGTTGTAGCTGCATGGGCAGCTGTACCTGTACACACCATCCAAGCTCTGCTTTACTCAATGCCCAAGCGTGTCAAGGCCGTTATTACGGCCAGAGGTGTTTGTTGTGGGTACTGATTTCCAGGATCTATGCACCCAAACTGCGTGAAAATGTAATCACATGTCAGTTCTAGTATAACACAGTAGTGTAGTGCGATGAAACTTGGGACCGCACAGGAAAGGAGCTATGCAGTACAGTACAGAAGGTAACTGAAAGAAATGCGCAATAAGACGAACAGAAATAACACTTTTATTCGAAGACAGTAATTACACTTACGTCACCGCGATTTATGATGGTCCCTTCGACATTAGGTTCTTAATAGGGAGTGTGATCACCAGGGACAGCAACACATGCTCTGTAACGTGCTGGCATGCTGACCACAAGACTGATAAGGAGGTGTTGTGGCTGGGCGTTCCACTAGTCCAGCATCCCGGTTGACAGCTGCTCGAGAGTAGCCGGAGCACGTGAACACGCAGCAGTACCTCTCGCCAGTTCATCGACAGATTCTAAGTCGCCGAATACACTCTCGATTGCATTCATAAAAATTGTTCAGGTGCTAGTAGGACTCGCGCTCTGTGGTTTCCGTACTAATTTAATTTTGTATTTAGACAGTTCATTCGTTCCAGGAATCTAAAATTTTTCTTCTTATCGACATTGATACTGAAAAGGACATCGATCTCGTTTCTAGACTTTAAAGAATGCTTCAGTTTTAAGTTTGAAGTCGAGTAACAAATGACAAAAGAATTATGCATTCCGTGTGATATAATTTCAAAATAACAGTTTTCTGCTTCTCTCCTTTCTCCTTAATGTGGAACCTTGCTTCTTGCCAAATTTCATAACTCTACACTCACGCTCAAAATTTAAGGATAATGCTGATACGTGGTGAAACAACACTCTCGTGGTTTGCGGGTTTAAATCACCTCGGGGTATGACCATGCGGTGCATGTGACCTGCGGTCGTCGCACGGTGGCGCTGGCAGCAGTCCACATACGCAGACCTGTGTTGGTGCGTGTCAGAGCAGGGTGCAGCGAGTAAGTGTGCAGACGTTTTCAGACGTGCTAATGGTGACTGTGTGTTGAAAATGGCTCAAAGAACACATGTTGATGACGTTATGAGGGGTTGAATACTAGGGCGAGTGGAGGCTGGTCAAACACATGAGGTCGTTGCACGGGCCCTCCGTTTGCCAGAAAGTGTGATCTCAAGATTATGGCAACGATTCCAGCAGACAGGAAACGTGGTCAGGCGCTACAGTACGGGACGTCCACAGTGTACAACACCACAAGAAGAACGGTATCTCACCATCAGTGCCCGCAGACGGCCAGCAGCGCTCGTCGATGCTGCAGTTGACTGTGGTCGACAACCATCTCTGCTTCTGGCAGCAGTACCTGTGGTTCGGAATTCTCCATATGCACGTGAGAGAATGCTGTGAGCAATAGCTAACCCCTGGGCTACTTTCATCACACTTCGTCCGTCTTCCAGTTTCCAGATTATTCTTCTCCGTGGGAAGTCCTCGTAATGTTGTCTCCCGGACATGTTGTAATAAAGAACACCACCATAGTTCACAGCGACTGCTCGCTGATTGGCACATACTGTCTTTTTTTCCCGTTCCTTCAATTGCTCCGTGTCGCGGGGTCAGCCCCATTTGGTTCTGTAGTCACGCAGACCCCACACCATGTGACGTCCAACTTTCTGTGCACGACTAGGAGACTTCCGCAACAGCCTTCCGCTGTTTCATATTCGTTCCTACCAAGTAGTTAATGCATTATGCTGCTTTATCTTTCTCGTCCTTAAGTTTTGCACAGCAATGTACTATCGTTAAGTGCCGATGAGAAACAGCTAAAATCACTGAAACTGAACAAAGGGCGAGGGTCCGATGGAATTCGTATCAGTTGTATGCAGAATTTGCGGCTGAGCCAGCCCCTCTTTAAAAGGTAACATACCGTACAACCCTCGAACACCAGACTGTTAAGAGAGTTTGGAAGACACCCATGCACAAGCACCGTAGCAGGAGTGGTCTGCAAAACTATCGGCCAGTATCTTAGACATCCATCTGCTGTAGGAACTCAGAACGTACTCTAATCTGATAATAATGAAGCATCTACAAAAGAATTATTCCAAGCAATCCAGCAAGTACTACGAAAACATCAGGCACTCCAGACGCAGTATGACATCCTGAAAAGTATGGATCAAGACAATCGAGAAGATAAAGTGTTTCTTGCCTTTCTGAAAGCATTTGACTCAGTATTACACCAACATATATTACACAAAGTGCTTTTTAAGGGGTATCAAAAGATTTTTTTTGTTTATTTACACGTCAAGTTCCGTAGGACCAAATTGAGGAGCAAATCTCCAAGGTCATGGAACGTGTCAGTACACGAAATTACAACATAAAAGTAATAACAGATAAAAATAAATGTTCGTGAACCCGAAATAAGTCAGTCCATAAGATAAAGTAAACGCAATCAACAATACAATAAGGATCAGCTTAATTTTTCAAGGAACTCCTCGACAGAATAGAAGGAGTGACCCATGAGAAAACTCTTGAATTTCGATTTGAAAGCGCGTGGATTACTGCTAAGATTTTTGAATTCGAGTGGGAGCTTATTGAAAATGGATGCAGCAGTATACTGCACACCGTTCTGCACAAGAGTTAAGGAAGTCCGATCCAATTGCAGGTTCGATTTCTGCCGAGTATTAACCGAGTGAAAGCTGCTTATTCTTCGGAATAAGCCAATATTGTTAACAAGAAATTACAGTAAGGAATATATACATTGAGAGGCCAATGTGAAAATTCGCAAACTCGTGAACAGGAGTCGACAAGAGGCTCCTGGACTTACACCACTCATTGCCGAACCGCCCATTTCTGAGCCAAAAATATCGTTTCAGAATGGGAAGAGTTACCTCAAAATATAATACCATACGACATAAGCGAACGAAAATAAGCAAAGTAGATTAGTTTTCGTGTCGAACGATCACTCACTTCTGATACCGTTCGAATAGTAAAAATAGCAGTATTAAGTCTTTGAACAAGATCCTGAACGTCGGCTTTCCACGACAGCTTACTATCCATCTGAACACCTACAAATTTGAACTGTTCAGTTTCACTAATCATATGCCCGTTCTGTGAAATTAAAACGTCAGGTTTTGTTGAATTGTGTGTTAGAAACTGTAAAAACTGAGTCTTACTGTGATTTAGCTTTAGTTTATTTTCTACAAACCATGAACTTACGTCATGCACTGCACTATTCGAAACCGAGCCAAATGTGTGATTGGTTTTAGGACTTCTTCGTAGGGAAGACGCAGCTTGCTGTTTTGGACGGAGAGTCATCGACAGAGGCAAGAGTAACTTCAGGCGAGCCGGCCTAAGTGGCCGTGCGGTTCTAGGCGCTGCAGTCTGGAACCGCAAGACCGCTACGGTCGCAGGTTCGAATCCTGCCTCGGGCATGGATGTTTGTGATGTCCTTAGGTTCGTTAGGTTTAACTAGTTCGAAGTTCTAGGGGACTAATGACCTCAGCAGTTGAGTCCCATAGTGCTCAGAGCCATTTGAACTTCAGGCGCGCCCCAGGGAAGTGTGTTGAGAGCATTGTTGTTGCTTTTGCATGTTAATGGCGTGACAGACAATATTAATAGCAGACTCAGACTTCTCACAGAAGATGCGGGTGTTTGTAATGAAGTGCTATGAGCGAAAAAACTGCACAAATGTCCAGAGCGACCTTTATAAAGTTTCAAAGCGGTATAAATATTGGCAGCTTGAGATGTTAGTAAATGTGAAATTGTGGGCTTCACAAACATCAGTGGCTTGATATTCTATGACAACAACAGCAATAGGTCATATTTGAAATCAGTCAAGTTGTACAAATAAAAGGAGACTCCTTACAAAACATTCGTGTCATACATCGTACAACTAAAAGATGCAACTTTTTTAGCATAGCCCCTGGTTGGTGAATAGACTGAGGATTACGGTGGGCGAAGTCAAAAGTAGCTTGAAACTGGTATCACTTACTGGTTCCTTCCCTACAATATGAAACGTCCCCTTTGAACAATTATACACGACTGTGCTTAAACTGACACACAATATTTTGTTAGCGCAACGCAATCTGACTTTCAAAATTCCCTACAAAAGAATGGCCCTGACTAACATTAAACTATACCTTTCACAAATCACTTACCTCACAAAAATCTTCGCTGCTCAAGCTACTGCAATACAGCGAGCGCCACTACTGCCAGCTAAATAAAAGATTCAAACTACTGAAGGCACTAACTACTGATAGGGATAGTTAGCAAAATGAAAGATATTAATAGAGAACAAACAATGTATTTACCTTGATATCATCATATACAAATATAGCAGTTCATGACAAATTTCAAAACTCCGCCATCTCTCTCTCCACATCCACCACTGCTGGCGGCTCACCTCCAACTGCGCAACGCTACGCGCTGTTCACATCCAGCTGCCGCTGCCCAACACTACAATGGCAGACAACAATGCAAACTAGCCACAGACTGCACACAGCACAGCCAGTGATTTTCATACAGAGGTGGCGTTACCAATAAAAAAACCTAAACAGCCTACTTACATAGAGAAAACATAAACAGCCTACTTACAACAACAACACATCAAAAGTGCTTCGCATCAAATATCCTCTCTGTATAGTTGGTTTGTAGTTTACCGTGGCCATACCGAGTTGTAAAAAATTATGAGTAGTTTTAAGTCCTGAAAATAAAAGAATCCAATCCCAGTTTAATCCTGAATAAGGAAAATGCTCGACTCGATAGACAACAATCTTGGTTTTGAAAACGTTGTTATACCTTGCATATTTTAAATTCCGAATGCTGAGACAACAGGACGGCCCTCGAGGTGAGATAATCTGGTACTGAACAAAGTGGATGTCAAACTAGGACATGGATCGATGGTAAGCACTCTCGAGCGCTTTCATCTACACCATGAGAACAACTGACACAGTTGTATCTGGCGGGCCGCTTGAATTTGCGCACACTGCGTGATTGGCTAACTGGAATGGCAATTAACTCGGGAACGGCGCAAAGTATCGAATTTTTTGTGAGCAATTATTTCTCACCATAACCTACCCTGCAACACCATTACCAGTTTTTTAGACTGTTTCTGCCCACCCGTGAAAAATGGAGAAAAGTAAGTTAAATTATTGTAGAGGATCTAGAGGTGGCGCTGCTGTGAATTTCTGCAATAAATAATTCAAGTTTCTGCACTTAAAAACTTTTGTCACATTTTGGATGAACTAATATTGATTATTGGGCCGCGTCATTGTAAACTGCCAACGTTTCGACCGACAAGCTGCGGTTTTCTTCAGGGCGGTTCACTGTTGCGTAGTGGTGGATGTCTTCGTTTACATACTGTCATTTTCGATTATCTGGTGACTACCAACGTCGTATAATTGAGATGTCAGTGGAGATTGTTATGGAGGGAGTGGCTGTATGGTATGCTATCGCCCGTGCTATCCTGGTGGCTGATTGGAAAGTGACTCTAGTAGGTGATTGGTAGAAGGTAGCGTATAAGCTGGCCTGTGCCACTCTGGTGAGTGGTAGGTAGACAGTCTCTTGTTGGCGAGGACCGCGGCAAGTCGGACGAAGCGTCGGTAGTTTAGTTATTTTAGTGGTTTACAATGACATCGGCCGTGAAAGAGTACGAACATTTGTCAGATATTTCTACAACAAATTACTGAGTAAGTCTTAAATACGTAATTAAACTACTCCCGCGGATGCATTTCGACAGATGATTCCTTTCACTGTCTTTCCTGATGTATTCATATCCAAATGCTGTCGCTGTATTAGTTGTCTGCATGTGCAGGAATCACCAAGTGTCGGTAGGAACTACTGTGTACTGCACAATATCATCCTAACAGGTAACAATATATTGTGTGAGAGTCAATATTTTTAAATATGTATGAAGATAGTAACTGTTCTCGAAAGAAGAGATACCATTGATGACCGTACATCTTCTCTAGAATAAATGATGATTAACTGAGACCCTCAGCTGCCGACAGGTGTTGACATACCTCGATGGGGACAGCCGAAAATGTGTGCCCCGACCGGGACCCGAACCCGGGATCTCCTGCTTACATGGCAGACGCTTTATCCATCGGAGCCACCGAGGACACATGAATTATCATTTATTCTAGAGAAGCTGCACGGTCATCAATGGTATCTGTTCTTTCGAGAACAGTTACTATCTTCAAACATATAGTTAAAGGCTGCGCAGCCATTGACCTTCGTCTGTGCGAATGCGCACAGGTTGCCCGAACTCTTACAGGAATCATCACCTTAGTGTGCGCCAGTAATGATTGGATGGGCAAATATCTATTAGGTACATTACGTATGTAGATTGTGGACAGTTGAGAATGTGGGTCTCACGGGAAACGCGCATGGGGTAAATCCCTGCAGTCGCGCTATCCATCTGTGTCTTCGGTGGCTCAGATGGATAGAGCGTCTACCATGTAAGCAGGAGATCCCGGGTTTGAATCCCGGTCGAGGCACAGATTTTCGGCTGTCCCCATCGAGGTATATCAACGATACCTGTAGGCAGCTGAGGGCTTCAATTAATTAGCAAATATTTTTAAAGCTCTGCAGCCTCCTTCAATTTAATACCGCTTTCAAACGGTCAGTTTTATTGTGCAATACAGAATATTGTGCAATAAATACTGATCTAGCACCATCTGCTGTCCTACCCTCAAGCCTTAAAGTGCACATCACAGAATCACAGCGCCACTGGCTTGTAAGCGGTTTTTGCTTTCAGCTCTTGCGTGGTAGCACCATGTTCAGCCTTCTCGATTACGCCGACTGATTGGTTGGTTCTGTGCCCGCAGGGGTGTGGACGCCTTCCCCGAAGCTGAGCAGCGCCGGGACTCCCGAACCTGGGGCAGGGGATTCCCAGCAGCAGCAGCAGCAGCAGCAGCAGGTGGAGGGGGGCGACGCCAGGAACCAGGGGGAGTCCCCGGCTCCCGTGCCCGTCTGGACACCGCAGGCCAGTCCCACCGTCGAGCGGAGGCATTTCCGGCCAGTCAACTTCAGCCCCACGCCTCAACAGCAGCAGCAGCAGCAGCAACAACAACAACAACAACTGCAGCGCAGAGAGGTAGGCCGACAGACAGTAACCATTATCACAGTGAACTGACACGCCTTGTTAATTTCTGAGAAATATCGTTTAGGTGGTCAATTAAGTAACGTCAGGCCCATACTCCGAAAGCGAAGGTTGTGATTGTGACTGTGTTGTTATAAATGAAGGGGAGACAGAAGATGAAAACCACTGCTATCACGTAACCTACGAGCTTAACGTCCTCATTTGATGGATGGCTCATCACCATTAGCTCTTTAACTGCTGTGCACAAGTAAACTCGGCATACTCCACCTCTCCCCACACGTTCAGGACGTGTCTAAACGTCGCCCCTTTGTTTTCATGAAGCGCTACTGATGTGTTTACACGTCCTGTTCTACTGAACCCTCACTGTTGCGGAAGTTACTTCCAGTCTCGGTACATAAAAAAGTCTCGAACTATCTTACAACATGTGCGTCTATTTGCGTGCATCAGTTGCAAAAAAACTGGGTTTAGATATCTTGAACCGTTTATGAACTGTGATGATTTTTGTGACCATATGATTCGCAATGTGTAGGGATGCAAATGGGCGCGTCACGCTCGACCGTCTATCGGGTACAAAAATCAGTAACCTGAGACAGAGATGAGATATCGTTCTGCTCACAATTTTAAATAAAATTTCGATATCTTATCATCATTTCATATGCTGAAATGTGTGAGCTAAAATCAGCTATACGCGAAGTTTACGCAATGTTTTTAGAAAGAAATTCAGTCCTTTCTCAAGCGAAGATATCACTCTGTAAGGTATGCAAAAGTCATATTTTTTCGCCTAATAGTTTTCTTCAAGTCGGATGATACCTGTTGGAACACTGCATCTCAGCGCAGACGCCAGCATTTGGCGAGCAGTACAGCCACAACAAAAGCCACCTCAGCATGTAATGTAGAGAGCACATTTGTAACAGAAAAAGGGTTAGTGCCACACGCCGGCTGCGGTAGCCGAGTGGTTCTAGGCACTTCAGTCCGGAACCGCGCGACTGCTACGCTCGTAGGTTCGAATCCTGCCTCGGACATGGATGTGTGTGATGTCCTTAGGTTAGTTAGGTTTAAGTAGGTCTAAGTCTAGGGGACTGATGACCTCCGATGTAAGTCCCATAGTGCTTAGAGCCATTTGATGATGATGATGATGATGATGATGATGTTTGGTTTGTGGGGCGCTCAACTGCGCGGTTATCAGCGCCTGTACAAATACCCAACCTTTGCTCAGTCCAAACTCGCCATTTTCAGGAATGATCATGAAATGATGAGGACAACACGAACACCCAGTCATCTCGAGGCAGGTGAAAATCCCTGACCCCGCCGTGAATCGAACCCGGGGTCCCGTGCTCGGGAAGCGAGAACGCGACCGCGAGATCACGAGCTGCGGAATAGAGCTATTTGAATCTAACGGCGATACCAAGGGATGAAGTGATACGAGTCCCACCGAGCGCAGTTCCAACCAAGAAGCTGCCCGACTGGGTCACTGAGCGGGAGCCACTGAAGTGGGCTGCAAGTGATCATGTAGACGTTTCCCGCGACGCAGTTGCACCAGGCGTCTGTAACTACGTGTTTCCCGGCTTCCACCTGAAATCGTAACCCAGCAGTCTCCTAGGCTTGGGAACCCTGAGAAAAAGGATTCAAACAAGGGGTTCCCACGCCAGCAAGTAACAAGCGTTAGTCCTTTCCCCACAAAAAGCCTACAGGTAGCAACTGTTGATATTATCTGTACCAAAAAATCCAAAGAACCCACCATCCGGTCGACTTACAAAGGCAGACAAGTGCACTTCGATTAGTTCAGTGATGGTCTCGGAAATTCACCTCATGGGATCGGCCAGTTGTCACCGTCTCTCGGAAAAGAGATGAAAAGAGATCCCAGCCTACAAAACCTCATTTTCCTCACAGACACTTCCCTCGTTGTCAGTCACAGGTACGCCGAAACCACGACGGTCAGTTTTCGACCAGTGATTTAGAACTTTTTGCGTCACGGCCATCTGTAGTTAGCACAAGTAGCTCTCTTGTAGGACTTAAGTTTTTATGTGCAGACTTTCTGGGCTACCTACGTACTTGTTGTACAGTTGTTTATGCTGAAAGGCAGGAAGTACGTAACTACTAAACTTCAGTATCGGCTCCTTGGGATTTCGCTTCGTCAAAAGATTTTCTCAGCCGAGTACAGTACAGGTGTCACAGGTAAAACACGTAGCCACCTTAGTCTTCAGTGTTAAACTTGCAGCGCTGTGTGATCAAAAGTATCCGGACACCCCCTCAAAACATACGTTTTTCATGTTAGGTGCATTGTGCTGCCACCTACTGCCAGGTACTTCATATCAGCGACCTCAGTAGTCATTAGTCATTGTGGGAGAGCAGAATGGGGCGCTCCGTAGAACTCACGGACTTCGAACGTGGTCAGGTGATTGGGTGTCACTTGTGCCATACGTCTGTACGCGAGATCTGCACGCTCCTAAACATCCTGCGTCCACTGTTTCCGATGTGATAGAGAAGTGAAAACGTGAAGGGACACGTAAAGCACAAAAGCGTACGGGCCGTCCTCGTCTGTTGACTGACAGAGACTGTCGTAATGCGTAATAGGCAAACATCTATCCAGACCGTCACACAGGAATTCCAAACTGCATCAAGATCCACTGCATGTACTATGACAGTTAAGCGGGAGGTGAGAAAACTCGGATTTCATGGTCGAGCGGCTGTTTGTAAGCCACATATCACGCCGACAAATGTCAAACGACGCCTCGTTTGGTGTAAGGAGCGAAAACCTTGGGCCATTGAACAGTGGTAAAACATTGGGTGGAGTGACGAATCACGGTACACAATGTGGCGATCTGATGGCAGAGTGTGGGTATGGCGAGTGCCCGGTGAACCTAATCTGCCAGTGTGTGTATTGCGAACAGTAAAATTTGGAGGCGGTGGTGTTATGGTGTGGTCGGGTTTTTCATGGAGGGAGCTTGCACACCTTATTGTTTTGCGTGGCACTATCAGTGCCTAAATTGATGTTTTAAGCACCTTCTTGCTTCTTACTGTTGAACAGCAATTTGGGGATGGCGATTGCATCTTTCAACACGATCGATCACCTGTTCACAATGCACGACCTGTGGCGGAGTGGTCACACGACAATAACATCCCTGTAATGGGCTGCCCTGCACTGAGACCTAACCTGAATCCTATAGAACACCTTTGGTATGTTTTGGAACGGTGACTTCGTGCCAGGCCTCACCGACCGACATCGATACCTCTCTTCAGTGCAGCACTCCGTGAAGAATGGGCTGCCATTCCCCAAGAAACCTTCCAGCACATCGTTGAACGTATGCTGGCGAGAGTGGAAGCTGTCATCAAGGCTAAGGGTGGGCCAACACCATATTAAATTCCAGCATTACCGATTGAGAGCGCCGCGAACATTTAAGTCATCTTCAGCCAAGTGTCCGGATACTTTTGATCACATAATGTAGCTGTCGACTGCTGGCAACGCCTAAAGATAGCGCACAGCCCTTCCAGTCACATCAGTAGTTTTGTTCAAATTTCCCTACAGATACAACGCAGAATTTATTGGCAGCCATCTTAAGTCGTCTCCGCCACAGGATTTGTATAAACGGATGAAAACGAGCTTTTTATTTGAAAATATGGATTGTAATCCAGATATACTCTGGGTGAGGAACATTCATTGACAACATTCAAGACTGTTTGTTACTCGATAAATAAATTTAGACGTAAATGTACGATTACTACATATTTAGCACCTCCAGGCCCCAAGTGGTGTTTCTTCTGAAGATGTGCCCAACAAAACTATACGATCTAGATAGGAGACCGACACATTAAAGTTCATGAGACTGTTGAGGTACTGTATGAAGTACTGCTTGTCAGAAGGAAGATGGAAGATTAGAGTTTAGCGTCCCATGGACGAGTAGGTCATCAGAGATTTTGAACACCTACTAATCATAAACCTATGTATCTTGCTGGGCCATTACATCCTTAACTCGCCTTCTCTGCACCTCCATGCCTTATCCATCCTCTCCTGCCAGATCTTCAACCGAATTCCACTAACCAACGATTAAATCCGTCCCAAGATGTACACCACCTTCGATCTCTAGGCAGAAACGCTCCACCTCACTCCATAATTCCATTTTCGTCCCTCACCCACCCTGTCCCCTTCGTAACTATTGGTGGCTTCCTGGGGTTCCACAGGGCCTCATTGTCACACTCACCATTTCACCTCCATCATGAACATGGTCGTTTTCATATATCTCCAGCATCAGCTTTTTACCATAGCAGCATTAACATCGCCATCATCATCATCATCATCATCACTGATTATATTTTAACTGTTGTATGAAACAATCCAAAAAGTTTTAAAAATCAGAAAATCTGTCCACCAATGTATGCTTTTTTTTAAAACAGAATTTATTACCATTTGTTTTATACTTGGTATTAAAAAGAGTTCTCCATACTTTTAGAGATAATAGTATGGACCAAAATAAGTCAACAATATCCAGTTAATATGTGCTCTAAAATGCATGCCTTATGAGCTATGAGCGCTTGTTTATCTTCGCTACTATGAAACACGTGTCATCTACTGCAAGCTCTTTGCTATTACGAACGACCTAAAGAATACCATAAAAAATGAGGTTTGTCAGTTTTCACAACCAGCATGTATGGGCTGATGCAAATGCACACGCAGTTGATGAAGCGTAGCATCAGCGCCGATTTTCAATTGCTGAAGGGGCAGGAATTATTTGCGATAAACTAGACCGTACGTACTACCAAACAGGTTCAGTGGTGCGAGGTATCGTCTGTTCCTATCGGACGATGTGCCTGCCCTGCTAGAGGAGGAACCGTTGCAAAACTGGCTGGAGATGATGTTCATGCATGACGAAGCACCAGACCATTTTCTCCCAAAGTCCGAGAGCACCTCGTACAGACATTCAATCAGCCATGGATTGTTTGGAGAGGTCTAGGCCATTGGCCACCTCATTCCCCCGATCTTAATTCCTTGGTATTTTGGTTATGAGGGGGGGGGGGGGGGGAATCTGAATTCTTTTGTGTGTGCGATGTTTCCACAACTCTCTAAGACTCTCCAGCACGCTCTAAAGCTCTCTTATACGAGACACTCACAGAAGCGCTAGGATACCGAAAATTGTGCGGAAGATGGCCCCCAAACAGCTGACACAGTAGCACCAGGAAAATCGGGTTAATAGCGCCCGCGACTTCTTAAGCGACTTGAATTGGAGGGTGAGGATTATCTGAGGTCTATTCTGACTCGAGATGAAACGTGGGTGGCTCATTACACGCGCGAGAGAAAAACACAGTCGCCACAGTGGCGTCGCACCAACTGCTCATCTGCCAAAAAATTCAAATCAACAATTCAGGCCAAAAAATCATGAGGAGCATTCAAAACAAAAGGGGGGAATGCTAGCAAGAGGAGTGCGCTTGTTGCACAACACCCGTCCTCATACAACCTTAGCCACCAAGGTACCTTAGCGACCAAGGCACTCCTGGACTCATTTGGTTGGGATGTTTTGAATGCCCCCCCCCCCCCCCCTCTTCGTATTCTCATGACTTGGCAACTCCTATTATCATCTTTTCACCTTCCTGAAGGCCCACATGGGTGGAATTAAATTTTCAGCCGACGATCAGGTGCAGAAAGAGGAACTAAGTGGGAGAAGGAGTTTTAAAGTTATTTGTTTAAATTTATTTTAGTGAAAGTGGAGCTGTAATGTTGATTGTGTCTTTTAGTGTTAAATTGTCGGTTAAATGCCAAACGTTGGGCTTCCTGATTTGAATTGTGCGCGTGCCAGTACTTAGAGCCGATAGCTTGCGCAACGCTAACTGTTGGTGAAAAAATTCAACTGCGACAATCCATAGAAAAACCTAACTGTGAGAATTCTAAGAAAATCGTGCGTTGTCTGTAATTGTTATCACAAAATCTGATTATGAACTTTGATGAAACTGATAACTTTGAATCTAAAATTGGTCCCTGTAAAATTTAATTAAAGAAAGAATCTGTCTTCTACACTATTTTGCTTATCTGGGTCGCAATGGATTACGCTGAGCAAACTCCTCTCGTAGCTACAGCGCATCTCGATTAACAGAGCTGCGAATTACTACTGGGGCACAACAAGGTGAAATGCGTACTCTAAAAATATTGCTGTCATTCTTGATTCGTACTTTTTGATAATGGTTTTAAATAAATTGAAAGCTAATTGATTCTTGGGATGTGGACAATTACTCGGGATTAAATGAACTCAATAGCAATATCATTTGACTTAATAACATATAACGAAACTACAATAATAGTTAAGCTTTCTCTGTTACAACGTAACTATAATCCGAGGCTTGCAAAAGTTAAACTTCGCGTTTATAATCTTTCACTGAACAAAATTCCAAAATCTAATTCTTAAATCCATTTTGATCGATAAAACATAACAAAAAAATAAAAAGCAAAAATGTTCATGATCTGTATGTCTGACTAATCAAGAATCCTGTATTATCAAACCGCTGCCGCAAATAAAACAAAATTAATCATTACGTGTACTCCATTTTTCACAAATATTAAAATCCTACCAATGTAAGAGTCAATTCCTCTTCTTTCCAAAATAAATCTTCTGTTAATCCACAGTATAATTCCCAAAAATCTCCATTGTTTGCTACGTATTGTTGTTGTTGTTGTGGTCTTCAGTCCTGAGACTGGTTTGATGCAGCTCTCCATGCTACTCTATCCTGTCCAAGCTGCTTCATATCCCAGTACGTACTGCACCCTACATCCTTCTGAATCTGCTTAGTGTATTCGTCTCTTGGTCCCCCTCTACGATTTTTACTCTCCACGCTGCCCTCCAATACTAAATTGGTGATCCCTTGATGCCTCAGAACATGTCCTACCAACCGGTCCCTTCTTCTAGTCAAGTTGTGCCACAAACTCCTCTTCTCCCCAATTCTATTCAATACCTCCTATTAGTTATGTGATCTACCCATCTAATCTTCAGCATTCTTCTGTAGCACCACATTTCGAAAGCTTCTATTCTCTTCTAGTCCAAACTATTTATCGTCCATGTTTCACTTCCATACATGGCTACACTCCATACAAATACTTTCAGAAACGACTTCCTGACACTTAAATCGATACTCGATGTTAACAAATTTCTCTTCTTCAGAAACACTTTCCTTGCCATTGCCAGTCTACATTTTATATCCTCTCTACTTCGACCATCATCAGTTATTTTGCTCCCCAAATAGCAAAACTCCTTTACTACTTTAAGCGTCTCATTTCCTAATCTAATTCCCTCAACATCACTCGACTTAATTCGACTACATTCCATTATCCTCGTTTTGCTTTTGGTGATGTTCATCTTATATCCTCCTTTCAAGACACTGACCATTCCGTTCAACTGCTCTTCCAAGTCCTCTGCTGTCTCTGACTAAATTACAATGTCATCGGCGAACCTCAAAGTTTTTATTTCTTCTCCATGGATCTTAATGCCTACTCTGAATTTTTCTTTTGTTTCCTTTACTGCTTACTCAATATACAGATTGAATAACATCGGGCTTCCCTTTCATACCCCTCGACTCTTGTAACTGCCATCTGCTTTCTGTACAAAACCATAACTCGACTGTTCATATCTAATACCAAAGCACAACTTTCCGTCTCCTCTCCTTTCCTGGCGATGAACAGATAAATCTGGTGCGCATCTTCACAGAGCAAAGGTCACGTCCAACTCATCGCTGTGCAGCGCAGCTTCCTTGTCCATGCTCTGCGTCCATGGCTGAGCAATCGAAAATTTACAAGCGCCATTCCAGACATTCAAAATAAGAAAAATACCTACGAAAATCTGCGCGCACGCGCGGGCCCACACACACACACACACACACACACACACACACACACACCTGTCAGGCTGGCGGGTGAGTTCTTTGAGAATAGGATACAGAAGCTTGTTTCACGATTCACAGCATGCACTGAATGAGATGGCGAATATGTGGAAAAATAGTGTATCAACAGCATCGTGATTTTTTTTTCCCAAATAAACTTTTCCAAAAAATATAACAATCTGTACACTTACTCTCTCAACGTACCTCCCACTACCACCTCTAGAAATGTGAAATACATTTTTAACATTATCTTCGCCGGCCGATGTGGCCGAGCGATTCTAGGCGCTTCAGTCTGGAACTGCGAGACCGCTACGGTCGCAGGTTCGAATCCTGCCTCGGGCATACATACGAGTGATGTCCTTAGGTTAGTAGTTCTAAGTCTAGGGCACTGATGTCCGCCCCAGTAGCTGAGTGGTCAGCGTGACGGATTGCCGTCCTCTGGGCCCGGGTTCGATTCCCGGCTGGGTCGGAGATTTTCTCCGCTCGGGGACTGGGTGTTGTGTTGTGTTCATCATCATTTCATCCCCATCCGGCGTGCAGGTCGCCCAATGTGGCGCCGAATGTAATAAGACCTGCGATATGGCGGCCGGACCTGCCCCGCGAGGGGGCTCCCGGCCAATGACGCCAAACGCTCATTTCCATAGGGCACTGATCACCTCCGATGTTAAGTCCCACAGTGCTCAGACCCATTTGAACCATTTAACACAGGGGTTAACAACTGGCAGCGTCTGCTCAGGCCCGTGCTCGCGAGCAGGTGCAAGGTCGCGGAGTAGCGTGGGAGGGGAGGGAGGGGAAATGCGTGCGCACGTTGAATAGGGCCGCAGCGTGCCTATTGAATTTGCGCCGACTGTGTAACGTTTGAAGTACTACAATCAGCTCAGATAACAGTCACTTCGCTGGTTAAGAATCATGTCAAGTCGCCGTTGTGTAATCCCAACCACGCTTTCGCAGTTCAACACCCACTGGGAGGAATTGTATCTGTTTACAGAAAAAGATGGTGTTGCAAAATGTTTAGTATGTCACAAAACGCTGAATTCTTTTAGGAAATTTAATTTGCAGCGACATTATATGTCGTACCACGCGAAAGACTACGGAAGTGGAAAATGTGATGGACCAGATTGTGCACAGGAAGTTATTAAACTTAAAAGGAAGCCATCCGCAGAAGATCTGGACGACGAAGAAAAATCAACTGAGGCAGCTCTCAGAGTGAGCTACAAAATTGCTTTGCTTTTAGCAAAATCCCTGCGCCCCTTCACTGATGGCGATTTAATAAAAGAATGTTTGGTAGTTGCAGCGGAACATTTGTGTCCATCTCAAGTTGAACAGTTTCGGATTGTGCCATTATCTAACATGACCATTATGCGTCGCATACAGGACATGGCAGACGACGTCCAGAGCCAGCTTGCAAATATCTGTAAAGATTTTATGGCGTATTCTCTAGCTCTGGACGAAAGTGTTGATATCACTGGAACAGCGCAGCTTGCCATATTTATTAGAGGTGTTAATAGAGATCTTCAGGTGAGGGAGGAGCTCCTCGATGTAGTAGCCATGAAGAACACTACAACCGGAGGTGATATTTTAAGTAGTGTTGAAGAAAGTGTTGAAAATATAGAACTGTTGTGGAATTCTTTAGTTTCAGTGTCTACAGACGGTGCACCAGCGGTGACACGGAACAAATCAGGTTTCGTTGCGCTGTTGAAGGAGAAAATGCAAAAACTGACCGTGCCGAATGAAATAAGGGGCGTTCAGTGTGTGATCCACCAGGAAAACTTATGTGCAAAGAGTATCACTCTAAAAAATGTGATGAGTGTTGTGGTTCGTGCAACCAATTATATAAGGAAGAATAGGCTACAATACAGGCAATTTAAAAGCTTTCTTGAGGATGTAGAAAGCCAGTATGGTAGCCTGCCTTATTACAGCGAGGTCCGCTGACTTAGTCGTGGCGAATTTTTAAATCGATTTTTTTCCCTAATAGATGAGATAAATATGTTCATGGAAATAAATAACAAGTGTGTTCCTGAATTGAAAGAGCCTTCATGGAACTGTGATCTCGCGTCCTTAGCAGATTTAACTAGCCATCTGAATGCTTTGAACATTTCACTACAAGGTAAAGATCTGCTAATTACTCATTTCATAGATCGAATACGAGCTTTTAAAATGAAATTGACACTTTGGGTGAGTCAGCTGGAAACAGGAAATCTAGCTCATTTTCCTAAAGTATCATCCATGCAAGATGTTCACAAATACTGTGAACGTTATTCACATAGTTTAGTTGCCTATAAAGAAGAATTTGATCAAAGCTTTCAAGATCTGACAGCACTAGACAGTGATTTTGACCTGTTCTCCTCTCCATATTCAGCGAATATTGAAGAGATTCGTCCTGATCTGCAACTAGAAATTGTTGACCTGCAGTGTGACAGAGAATACAGAGACAAATTTGAGAACAAGAAAAACATTTTGGAATTCTACAGACACTTCCCTCAGGATAGATTTGCACAAACTGGCGGCTACAATAATATCAATGTTCGGTTCCACGTATGTTTGTGAACAACTGTTCCCTGCAATGAAATGTAACAAGACGCGCCTGAGAAACGCATTGTCTGATCGAAATTTAAACTGCACGCTGCGCCTACAATGCGCAAGGACATTACTTCGAACATAGACGCAATTGTAAAGAGCAAAAAGTACAAGATAACCAAGAATCCCACACTTCAGTGACACCTTTTATTGTGTAACAGTTCACAAATTAATACGAATGTAGATGCATACACTAAGCTAATAAAATTATGTGGCACGTGTACATTCTCCTTTATTTGTTTCATTTGTCGCAGTAATAATTCGTGAGTGATATCCTTGCGGGTGGCCGCGGATTTACATTGACTGGCGGCAGCCGTTGTGTGCACCACGTGACTCTCCCCACTCTCCGCTCTAGTCCGGTAGTGGGGGTAGCGTGCTCGCGCTGCTCCGTGCTCGCGCCTTGCTGCTCACAGCTTGCTCCGCGAGCACGTATGTTGTGAAGCCCTGATTTAACATTATCTTGTGTTAAAATTTTGTCAAACATGTAAAAATATTGCCTCTGTTGTCAGCCCTGCCCTCCCCCTCACAGCCCCCCACTCAGTTCGTGTCTTGATTACAGGTTCTAGTGAAAACCTTTAGGACTATGTTCCGGGATCTCCCACACCAACCGGGCCACTCTGCTGACTTTGCATTCGTTTTTACGTGTGAACTTTCCTCGTTCTGTGTCAATAGACAGTGCACCTAGAAAGTGCACGGATTGGTGATCTTCATTCCGTGCTTTTAGAGAGATTTTCTGTAGTCACTCTGTCTTTCACTCTAACCCCAACTAGAGTCAGTAGGGGTGAGAGATGTCATAGAGAAGGTGCTCGTGTTGCAGGAAGCACAGCCAGAGTCCCGCCAGCAGCAGCAGGCAGAGCCGGTGCGGCCGCCATGGGAGCAGCAGCAGCAGCAGCAGCAGCAGCAGCAGGGCCTGGAGCAGCAGGCGGCAGGTAGCGGGCGCCTCGTGCAGAGCCAGAGCGCGCCCGTGGGCGGCCTGTCGGGGCTGGCGCTGCCGCGGGCGCCCAACCCCACCGTCACCCTGCTGCAGAAGGCCCGAGGTCAGTCCCTCACCTCACTGGTCAGCCGACCACGGCAGGGGAGCGAGTACGAGTCAAGTGTTGAGGGTTGCATACTTTAGAAATCAAGGCGCTGCTGGGGAACAATCAAGAATGGGGTGCCACAAGGTTCGGTCTTGGGTCCTCTGCTGTTCTTAATATACAGGGTACTCCATTGATACTGACTGGACCAAATATCTCGCGAAATAAGCGTCAAACGAAAAAACTGCAAAGAACGAAGCTTGTCTAGCTTCTACATCTACATCTACATTTATACTCCGCAAGCCACCCAACGGTGTGTGGCGGAGGGCACTTTACGTGCCACTGTCATTACCTCCCTTTCCTGTTCCAGTCGCGTATGGTTCGCGGGAAGAACGACTGTCTGAAAGCCTCCGTGCGCGCTCTAATCTCTCCAATTTTACATTCGTGATCTCCTCGGGAGGTATAAGTAGGGGGAAGCAATATATTCGATACCTCATCCAAAAACGCACCCTCTCGAAACCTGGCGCGCAAGCTACACCGCGATGCAGAGCCCCTCTCTTGCAGAGTCTGCCACTTGAGTTTATTAAACATCTCCGTAACGCTATCACGGTTACCAAATAACCCTGGGACGAAACGCGCCGCTCTTCTTTGGATCTCCTCTATCTCCTCCGTCAAACCGATCTGGTACGGATCCCACACTGATGAGCAATACTCAAGTATAGGTCCTTTGTTGATGGACTACATTTTCTAAGCACTCTCCCAATGAATCTCAACCTGGTACCCGCCTTACCAACAATTAATTTTATATGATCATTCCACTTCAAATCGTTCCGCACGCATACTCCCAGATATTTTACAGTAGTGACTGCTACCAGTGTTTGTTCCGCTATCATATAATCATACAGTAAAGGATCCTTCTTTCTATGTACTCGCAATACATTACATTTGTCTATGTTAAGGGACAGTTGCCACTCCCTGCACCAAGTGCCTATCCGCTGCAGATCTTCCTGCATTTCGCTACAATTTTCTAATGCTGCAACTTCTCTGTATACTACAGCATCATCCGCGAAAAGCCGCATGGAACTTCCGACACTATCTACTAGGTCATTTATATATATTGTGAAAAGCAATGGTCCCATAACACTCCCCTGTGGCACGCCAGAGGTTACTTTAACGTCTGTAGATGTCTCTCCATTGATAACAACATGCTGTGTTCTGTTTGCTAAAAACTCTTCAATCCAGCCACACAGCTGGTCTGATATTCCGTAGGCTCTTACTTTGTTTATCAGGCGACAGTGCGGAACTGTATCGAATGCCTTTCGGAAGTCAAGAAAAATAGCATCTACCTGGGAGCCTGTATCTAATATTTTCTGGGTCTCATGAACACATAAAGCGAGTTGCGTCTCACACGATCGCTGTTTCCGGAATCCATGTTGATTCCTACATAGTAGATTCTGGGTTTCCAAAAACGACATGATACTCGAGCAAAAAACATGTTCTAAAATTCTACAACAGATCGACGTCAGAGATATAGGTCTATAGTTTTGCGCATCTGCTCGACGACCCTTCTTGAAGACTGGGACTACCTGTGCTCTTTTCCAATCATTTGGAACCCTCCGTTCCTCTAGAGACTTGCGGTACACGGCTGTTAGAAGGGGGGCAAGTTCTTTCGCGTACTCTGTGTAGAATCGAACTGGTATCCCGTCAGGTCCAGTGGACTTTCCTCTATTGAGTGATTCCAGTTGCTTTTCTATTCCTTGGATACTTATTTCGATGTCAGCCATTTTTTCGTTTGTGCGAGGATTTAGAGAAGGAACTGCAGTGCGGTCTTCCTCTGTGAAACAGCTTTGGAAAAAGGTGTTTAGTATTTCAGCTTTACGCGTGTCATCCTCTGTTTCAATGCCATCATCATCCCGGAGTGCCTGGATATGCTGTTTCGAGCCACTTACTGATTTAACGTAAGACCATAACTTCCTAGGATTTTCTGTCAAGTCGGTACATAGAATTTTACTTTCGAATTCACTGAACGCTTCACGCATAGCCCTCCTTACGCCAACTTTGACATCGTTTAGCTTCTGTTTGCTGAGAGGTTTCGGCTGCGTTTAAACTTGGAGTGAAGCTCTCTTTGCTTTCGCAGTAGTTTCCTAACTTCGTTGTTGTACCACGGTGGGTTTTTCCCGTCCCTCACAGTTTTACTCGGCTCGTACCTGTCTAAAACGCATTTTACGATTGCCTTGAACTTTTTCCATAAACACTCAACATTGTCAGTGTCGGAACAGAAATTTTCGTTTTGATCTGTTAGGTAGTCTGAAATCTGCCTTCTATTACTCTTGCTAAACAGATAAACCTTCCTCCCTTTTTTTTTATATTCCTATTAACTTCCATATTCAGGGATGCTGCAACGGCCTTATGATCACTGATTCTCTGTTCTGCACTTAAAGAGTCGAAAAGTTCGGGTCTGTTTGTTATCAGTAGGTCCAAGATGTTGTCTCCATTACTCGGTTCTCTGTTTAATTGCTCGAGGTAATTTTCGGATAGTGCACTCAGTATAATGTCACTCGATGCTCTGTCCCTACCACCCGTCCTAAACATCTGAGTGTCCCAGTCTATATCTGGTAAATTGAAATCTCCACCTAAGACTATAACATGCTGAGAAAATTTATGTGAAAGGTATTCCAAATTTTCTCTCAGTTGTTCTGCCACTAATGCTGCTGAGTCTGGAGGTCGGTAAAAGGAGCCAAAAGGGGGAAACCAGATGGCGCTATGGTTGGCCCGCTAGATGGCGCTATCATAGGTCAAACGGATATCAACTGCGTTTTTTTAAACAGGAATCCCCATTTTTATTACATCGCCATAGGAAATCACCATACATTGCACCATTTAGATTGCCATCGATAAAATGGGGGCCAATTATCCTTCCGCTCATAATGCCACACCATACATTAACCCGCCAAGGTCGCTGATGTTCCACTTGTCGCAACCATCGTGGATTTTCCGTTGCCCAATAGTCCATATTATGCCGGTTCACGTTACCGCTGTTGGTGAATGACGCTTCGTCGCTAAATAGAACGCGTGCAGAAAATCTGTCATAGTCCCGTAATTTCTCTTGTGCCCAGTGGCAGAACTGTACACGACGTTCAAAGCCGTCGCCATGCAATTCCTGGTGCATAGAAATATGGTACGGGTGCAATCGAAGTTGATGTAGCATTCTCAACACCGACGTTTTTGAGATTCCCGATTCTCGCGCAGTTTGTCTACTACTGATGTGTGGATTAGCCGCGACCTACGGTACTCAGGCATCATCATTTTTTGCAGGTCGTGGTTGGCGTTTCACGTGTGGCTGAACACTTCCTGTTTCCTTAAATAACGTAACTTTGCGGCGAACGGTCCGGACACTTGGATGATGTCGTCCAGGATACCGAGCAGCATACATAGCACTCGCCCGTTGGCTATTTTCATCACAATAGCCATACATCTACACGTTATCGACCTTTTCCGCAATTGGTAAACGGTCCATTTTAACAAGGATAATGTATCACGAAGCAAATACCGTCCACACTGGCGGAATGTTACGTGATACCACCTACTTACATGCTTGTGACTATTACAGCGCCACCTATAACAAAGCGAAAAAAGTGGTCCAACTTAAACATTCATATTTCTTTACGTACTACACGAATATGTAATAAAAATGGGGGTTCCTATTTAAAAAAAACACAGTTGAAATCCGTTTGACCTATGGCAGCGCCATCTAGCGCGCCAACCATAGCTTCCCCTTCAAGCTAGACGAGTTTCGTTCTTTGTAGTTTTTTCGTTTGATGCTTATTTTGTGAGATATATCAATGGACCACCCTGTATAAAGATATATATGTTTACAATCCTTACACACACACACACACACACACACATATATATATATATATATATATATATATATATATATATATATATATATTGTGTGTGTGTGTGTGTGTGTGTGTGTGTGTGTGTAACGATTATAAACATTTGCGTTCACGCTTCAAAATTTCCAATCCGTTTCATACCGTTGCGTTTGTAAACATCTCTTTTCTACGTGGCAAAAAAATAAGCTGATTTGAAAACCTGCAATACAAGCTGCTGTTTAAAATTATACGCTTACGTATTTTGTATGTATACATCCTAAAGATGAGAATCTAAATGCATGTGATTGACAACCAAAGAACCTTTCATTTACATGCGGTGGTGCGTTCCTATATCCACGTTTCTGTATATACTCTGCAAGCAACTGTACAGTGTTTGACGCAAGGTAACCTTACTGTTAGTATTTTGTTTGTTCTTTTTTACAGAAGGTCAGTTGCCTCGTGGAGCCCTGTACCTGGATCACAAGATGTCCTCCAAGGAGAGCGATAAACCTATTATAGGACAGAACGAAATCTGTAAGTTTTAACTTTCTACCACATTCTTAATTATCTAATGTGGACTGTGTGCTATAGCAATACGACTTTCCCTTCATTCCAGTATATTCTGTCAAGAGTGAGTACGAGAAGGAAGTGGAAGGACACAGGAAGAAGATTGTGGAACTGGGGCCACGCAAATTCGATGGTATTGGGCCTACGACGAAGGACGGGATACCCATCGTGCTGCGATCGGTACGTCACAGTGATTCCCTTCTCATGGTCCACAAACAAAGGCATTTCCACACGATGGCTCTTTTGAGGTTAAAAGAAATCAGTTAAAAAAATATTGTTTGAAATAAGTCGTTTTAATGTTTCTTAAAGCATTTGTCTTTGAAATTTATACTCTTATTCTTGCGTTCAAAACACTACCGGAAAGATTTTTTTCGCTCTGATTTGGTACATCAAAAACACGGTAGACGAATTCAACAGATCAGTGCGATGATGGAAATCTCTACACACGCATTTCTTGTTTGACGTAAGGGAACAAAAAGACGTCCTGAGCACAACAAATCATGTGAATAGGGTCAAAGAGACCATAATTCTAGGCTTTTCTCCGTCTCATAATCAATCTTCGACGACCTTTGTGGAAACTAGTGTTCTCTTGATGAAGGATAATGCATCTTTTTTAGTTATTTTATGCTGATTTTACCAATTGGTTGTGGCATACGAAGTTTTTGATACCATCCAGCATTAACTGTTCTTCGATCCTCTAAAGCAACGGTTGCGACATTTTCATTATAGTCAGCGCTTTTCAAACCTTCTGAGTCCACTGCTCCCTTGACGTGCATATAAACAACCGTGGCTGCTTTTGTACATGACATCGAACTCGAAGTGTGAAGTAAATTAAATTTCTACAAAATCAATAAAAGTAGTTAATTCTATATTAACAGTTGACATAACACAGTTTAACCAACTATTAATGTTGTTATATCTTATTCTTGCAAAGAAATCAATGGGAAGGATGAGCTTGCTTATTCGTCATCAGTTCTGCAAGTCTTGGCACAAGAATGGAAATTGCAACTCTCATCTCTTTCTCCAGATTCATTCGCGATCTGTATTTCGTAGTGATGACTGCCGGTACTGCAAAACCTACCTCACATAAGTAGGATATTGCAAGAAGTATCGAAAAACTCATAGGGCCTTGTTACCCACTTGTGGATACTCCTGCTTCACGAAGCTCCAAAACTAAAACAAGGATGACGAAAGGAACTGATTTCATGTGGAGTCTGAAGAAATATCAGTAAATTCATAGCATTCTTCAGCCGTTAGTGCTGACGGAAGTTCTATACTGAAGGGATATTTGATGCAGTTGTGTTGATCAGCTTGGTTCGGAAAGTACTTCAGAAAGTAATCAGTGAATTCATTTAAATGATCCTCAAACACATATTTCAGTTATTTACTCAATTGAAAGTCATTGTCTTTAAAACAGTGTGAAGAGCAGAGAAAACGTAATGTATAGCTTTATCGTCCAAACTTTTTTCCACAGTTTTCTTTCTGAAGGCTGAAGTTTTTTCTGATAGTTCCAGAACGTTTGTTTCATTACATATAAGAGATGCATTCACTGAGTTGAGTTTATTGAAGATGTCACAAAGATTCGCTAGCTTTAAAAAAAGTAATTGTTTACTAATTTCTCGGAACTCAAATGTTTCTGTTGAACAAGGTTGCAAAATGATTTAGATAAGATATTTGTATTGTGCAATAAGCACACAAATCTAAAGGCTGTAAATTCAATTAAATACTTAGGGATTACAATTTCAAACAACTTAAATTGGAACGATCACGTAGATAATGTTGTGGTTAGAGCAAACCAAAGACTGCGATTCATTGGCAGAACACTTAGAAGGTGCAACAGGTCTACTAAAGAGACTGCTTACACCAGTCCGCCCTATTCTGGAGTATTGCTGTGCGGTGTGGGTTCCGCATCAGGTGGGACTGACGGATGACATCGAAAAAGTACAAAGAAGGGCAGCTTGTTTTGTATTATCGCGAAATAGGGGAGATAGTGTCACAGACATGATACGTGAATTGGAGTGGCAAGCATTAAAACAAAGGCGTTTTTCGTTGGAACAGGATCTTTTCATGAAATTTCAATTACCAGTTTTGTCCTCCGATTGCGAAAACATTCTTTTGACACCCACCTACATAGGGAAAAATGATCATCACGATAAAATAAGAGAAATTAGGGCTCGCACAGAAAAATTTAAGTGCTCGTTTTTCCCGCGTGCCGTTCGAGAGTGGAACGGTACAGAGACAGTTTCAAGGTGGTTCATTAAACCCTCTGCCAGGCACTTTATTGTGAATAGCAGAGCAATCACGTAGATGTAGGTAAGAGTCCATTCCCGAAATCGTATAACCTTTTTAAGACATTTCCTCGTAGAAGCCAGCGACAGTCACTGTAGCAAATGAAGGGAATGTGTTTAGCCCCAAATCAACGCAGATTTGTTGAAAACATCTCAACTTAAGTGGCAGACCTTTAATGAAGTTTACCATTTCGGTAACTGATTGAAGACTCATGACGGACTGGGCTCATATTTTTAAATAATAGTGCTACTCGTTAAATAAAACAGTGCGTCCAACTATGGAGCCTCCCTACGGATCAGGGTTTGCAATCAGGGTTAAAAGCCCGTCATACTACGATCTCCATCAGTACATACGCCTGCATAATTTTCCCAGTTGATGTTGTTTTATTCCATAAAAGAATATAGTATTTCAAAGAGGTCTGTTGCTTTTGTTGTAAGAGTGATTTTTCTGCAGAAGTGAAGATTTTCATGAAATATGCTGTTTCTATAAACTATACGTAACAAATCATTGTCATTATAGCTTCGTACAGCTGAATATCGAAATCGCCATTACTCTTGAAATTTTTTAACCAACTGATCATTAACGTCGTCATCCACATCCAGGGCCGACTAGAGTACATTTTTCCACACAAGCGCCCCCTCCCCCCTTTTTCCATCGTACACATTCATTGCTGTCAGTTTTCGCTACTATTTGTGACACACAATGTATACAAATCTTGCGCTTGCGAGCCTCTCTCAAGCAAGTGACCATTACTATACTTTTATGTGACACGTCTTGTAAGGAAATCTTCCAGAAGTATCTCGGCGTTAAATCGTCCATGCAAGCTCTTCAGCGATTAAGACAATGCAGTCAAGAAGCCCTGGGTTCATAACTACGTCCAGTCATCCAGTTTTAGGTTTTCCATAGCTTTGGTAAACTGCTTAGGCGAATACGAGGATGGATTTTACGTGGACAAGACCGATTTGCTCCCCTACCCTTGTCCATTCCAAACTTCGGTCTATTTGCAAAATGTATCTATCACGTCGCAGCCTTCTGGTAATTACGGCTTTCGGCTTTCCTTGAACGTAAAATTGTATCCATTCTTTGCGTAACATTGTTTCTCGCAGTCAGATTGTTGCAACCCTTGCAACCCTTGAAGAAGAGTGCCGGGCAGGTGGCCAAGCGGTTCGAGGCGCTACAGTCTGAAACCGCGCGACCGCCACGATCGCAGGCTCGAATCCCGTCCCGGTCATGGTCAAAGCTTGTTAAGATTCGTTTTTATTCCTTCACAATAACATTTCCCGAATGTAGATTAGATTAGATTAAATTAATACTAGTTCCATGGATCATGAATACGGTATTTCGTAATGATGTGGAACGAGTCAAATTTTCCAATACATGACATAATTAAGTTAATTTAACAACATAATTAAGTTAATATAACAGCTTTTTTATTTTTTTATAATTTTTTTGTTTGGTTTTTTCTTTTTTTCTTAATTTATATCTAAAAATTCCTCTATGGAGTAGAAGGAGTTGTCATTCATAAATTCTTTTAATTTCTTCTTAAATACTTGTTGGTTATCTGTCAGACTTTTGATACTATTTGGTAAGTGACCAAAGACTTTAGTGGCAGTATAATTCACCCCTTTCTGTGCCAAAGTTAGATTTAATCTTGAATAGTGAAGATCTTCATTTCTCCTAGTATTGTAGTTATGCACACTGCTATTACTTTTGAATTGGGTTTGGTTGTTAATAACAAATTTCACAAGAGAGTATACATACTGAGAAGCTACTGTGAATATCCCTAGATCCTTAAATAAATGTCTGCAGGACGATCTTGGGTGGACTCCAGCTATTATTCTGATTACACGCTTTTGTGCAATAAATACTTTATTCCTCAGTGATGAATTACCCCAAAATATGATGCCATATGCAAGCAATGAGTGAAAATAGGCGTAGTAAGCTAATTTACTAAGATGTTTATCACCAAAATTTGCAATGACCCTTATTGCATAAGTAGCTGAACTCAAACGTTTCAGCAGATCATCAATGTGTTTCTTACAATTTAATCTCTCAGCAATGGACACACCTAAAAATTTTGAATATTCTACCTTAGCTATATGCTTCAGATTAAGGTCTATATTTATTAATGGCGTCATACCATTTACTGTACGGAACTGTATGTACTGTGTCTTATCAAAATTCAGTGAGAGTCCGTTTACAAGGAACCACTTAGTAATTTTCTGAAAGACATTATTGACAATTTCATCAGTTAATTCTTGTTTGTCAGGTGCACCGCTTGAACAACGCATTATTACTTCAGATATTAAGTTTTGAGAATCCCCTTCTCTGAATTCTTCACCCTAAAGACGCTTGTCTTGTCAGCTCCAAGTAATACAGGTTGCTCTTAGTTTATCACTAGCACAGACGTTATTTAAGACATATGTTAATCTCTTTATAATATGCGCTTGGGCAATGATAATCCACCTATGCCTGACTCCAAGAGTGTTGTTAGGTACGTAAAAGTGAAATAAATATTTCTTCGGAAGGAATAACTGTTCTTGGTAATGTAGTGGAACGAATCATAACTGTATAAGCCGAAAATAAAATGTCTACCATTTCCCTATAATGTCAAAATAAGTATGAAGTAGCGCTTTCGTTATTCGTTCCAAGAAAGCTGTTCACATGGGAAAGACGTGGGTAACAATGACTGACACACTTGTAAAGCTGTGGTCTCAAAGCACTTTAGAGTGATGGCAGTGGTAAGATGTGTCACTCGGTGTCAGCTCTCCTGAGTTGCTGAAATGTTACAAGTAAAGGGTCTGAAAACGTAAGTAACGTAATCGGTTACCGCGTTGCATACTGCTAATAGTTATCGGCTTACTGCGTTTCACTGCTGAGGTTACGATGCCTCAGTTCACTGTTTGTTGGGCGTGGTGTATTTCTAGCGCCACAGTTAAGTGAGCAAAGGCTTGAAACAGTTTGTCTTCGGGAAAGTTAAACGCGGGAGTGAGTGCACCCGGAGTTAGTAAAAAAGTAAATTACACTCGAAACTACGAAAGTGAGTGGGAAGGTGAAGCTAAATGTAGGTATTGACTGCAACTTAGTAAAAGGGCGATAATTTTGCGTGCTGTAAGGTGTGTGAAAGTGAAATAAATATTTATTCGTGAGCGAAAACTAGTCTTGATGGACATGTAAAAACGCAGAAGCATGTGCAACGTGCTGTAAGACTGGTAGGGCAGAAAGTTTTTTCATTTTCATTCCAGGACTCAAATGTGAGTAACGAAGTTAAGGAGGAGGAGATAAGGCTCTGTGCATTTATTTCTGAATGCACCGTATGTCTGTCGACTTACGGAACACTTATCTGCATTACTGAAATCAGTGTGTTCAGATTCAGAAATCACCAAGAAAGATACATGTAGTAGGGCAAAGGCCAGTGGTATTGTGAAACGTAGTACAGGCGGTGAAGGCAAAGACACGCTAAGTAATTTGCTTCGCGAAATAAGTTTTCAGTAGTTTTTGATGAATCAGCTGATTTCAGTAGTACCAAACATTTGTTAAATTTATTTGCCTGTCTTCTTATTGTTCCCTATTGCTTCACTTATCTTATCAACCCTCCTATGCCCATCAATTTCGAAACGAAAAAAATAAAAATCAAAGGAACCTACAGATTGGAACTGGAAATCTAACACCCGTTCTCCGCTCCGCAACCAGATGCCGTGGTGGCTAGAAAGCGGCACTTTCGGTACATAAAGCAGTTGTTAAAGTTTCTTTCTTCGATTTCTAGGAAAATATGTGTTTGTTGACCCCATATATGTTGATGAAGAAGGATCAATTTTCAGTTATCTATCGACCCCGTTAATTCTGACTCGACTGCGCGTAATGAACTTTAGGGGTAGATTTCTCAAAAACGGGGCGTTGTTAAGTCAAAATATCAATCATAGAGTCTTTCATGTTTGGTTGCACACAAGCGACTTGCCAACTATGAGCGGAATAGGCTGGCCATGTTGCCGCCTTCCCCTTGTGGGTATGGTACAACAGAACCGAATCATGTATGGGAAATAGTAAACAAGGAGAAACTATGCTTTGCTCAAGAAGGAATACTTACATATTATTGCTTAAGCAATGTCGTAAATAGTAAGTTTCTGATGGAAAAAAAACCTCAAGATGAATATTTGATGCATTGTTTTTACTTTGGTTTCCACTGTTTCTCACGCCAATTATCTTTATTATGATGTATAAGTTCTTGTTAATAAGCAACATCTTTCATTTTGCATGCACGCTAGGCAGGAATGCAGGTGAGTTCTAAGTATTTTATTGTAATAAGTATATGCTATTCCAACACAAACATACTAGGGTCTCTGCAACAGATGACCTCTGTATCCTCGAAAGATACTGGGAAATAAAGTGTGGACTTATATAGCTCTTTCGCGGTGAACATATGTAGCCGCTAAAACCACAGTAGTAGCTGCATTAATTGGAATTGCGTTTACAACAAAAAGACTGTCGGAAAGTTGTATTTTAGACGAAGTCCTTGTTGGCCGAAAGATAACCTTCCGACAGTCCTTTTGTTATGACTTTCTGCGGCTCAGTATCTCACCTATATGGTGGGCAGTAACTATCCTCTTCATTACATTGTTACATTCAACCCTGGATTTTCCATTGTTTGGGTTACAGTATATTAAGCTATGAATTTTATCATACAGTAATCCATTTGAGGCGCTGGGAATCGTAAGGGCCTAAAGCACATTACCGTCAATTGTGAGATTGTAGCATTTATTCATATTACTGAAATCTGTTGATCTTATCTGTGCTTGAGGCCCACATAAAAATTCACAAAAAGCTGTATCACTGGTTTCTCTGATAATCACTTAAATGTGTGATCGATGGCGGTGTGCTTTAGGCTCTTATGGATCTCAGCACCTCATTTGCATCCTAGTCAAGTGACCATGTTGGTAGACATTACTGCTTGAGTTTAATCATTCCCACAAACGGCACTTTGTGTTTGGAGTTGGTTGTTTACTGTGCTGCAGTCGGCTTTCGTGCGCAGTGTAAACATGACCTACGTTGAACCTGTTTTAAATCCTAACAGAAAAGTAAAGCTGTGAGGACGGGTCGTGCGTCGTGCTTGGGTAGCTCAGTCGGTAGAGCACTTGCCCGCGAAAGGCACAGGTCCCGAGTTCGAGTGTCGGTCCGGCATACAGCTTTAATCTGCCAGGAAGTTTCATATCAGTCACACTCCGCTGCATAGTGGATACCTCATTCTAGGGTCAGAAAAGTAAATTACCAGGAAGCAAGGAAACTCGGGCCTCCGAGAACCTATCCTTTGGTTGAGAAATCAAATAAGCGTGACTATAAGTGAACGTTTAACAAAGAAGTGTACAGTTAGCGCAAGTTGTTGCGTGGATGTAGCGTAAGAATATCTGATTTTCAGCCCGGAAGTAGGTTCATGAACTAATTCATCTGTTAGGGATCTGATACATTTGTCTGAAAAAATGGAAAAGCACGAAAACCCCCACTTACACAAAAATGCGAAGAGTTGCGAAAGCTTACACATTATTTCGGTGTTGCCCTAAAATGTACTTAATTATGTACAAATTAGCAAAATTTCACAAAAACAATTATTTGTTTTGTCAGACAAGTTATGTATCTTATTATTACTGTTTAATTATTGGCAGTGGCTGTAGTTGTATAAACTTGTTGATAAACATAACTGTTACGCAGTAGAAACTATTAATTTCACACTCTCAGATTTATCTGAATCTAAAAATTTGTGAACACCCAGAATGTATACTCACGAGCCGCCACTGATTGCGGACGTCTTCACGCAGGAGGACACGGTATTTTACCAAGACCTCATCTTCAAACTGAAGTGTCGGTAGCATGTGGATGGCTTCAGTGTTGGCAATTTTACCTGATTCTCATATCGATTGTGGATTGTACGGCCTTCGAATGGAAACTTTTTGATCGCCCCTTATGCTAATAAGTACTATGCTCCAACCGCTGACATTATTTCTCTTCGGGAAAAGGAAAGGTATACAGGAACTAAAAATGTCGCTCGTTAGTTGTTGGGTTAAAGAGATATACTATGTGATCAAAAGTATCCGGAGACCCCCAAAAACATAACGTTTTTCATGTTAGGTGCATTGTACTGCCATCTACCGCCAGGTACTCTATATTACCGACCTCAGTAGTGATTAGACATCGTGAGAGAGCAGAATGGGGCGCCCCGCGGAACTCACGGACCGCGAACGTGGTCAGGTGACTGGGGGTCACTTGTGTCATACGTCTGTACGCGAGGTTTGCACACTCCTAAACATCCCTAGGTCCACTGTTTCCGGTGTGATAGTGAAGTGGAAACATGAAGGGACACATAGAGCGCAAAAGCGTACAGGCCGACCTCGCGTGTTGACTGACAGACACCGCCGACAGTTGAACAGGTCGTAAACATTGGACGAATGAACAGTGGAAAAACGTTGTGTGGAGTAAAAATCACGGTAAACAACGTGGCGATCCGATGGCAGGGTGTGGGTATGGCGAATGCCCGGTGAACGTCATCTGCCAGCGTGTGTAGTGCCAACAGTAAAATTGGGAGGCGGTGGTGTAATGGCGTGGTCGTGTTTTTCATGGAGGGAGCTTGCACCCCTTGTTGTTTTGCGTGGCACTGTCACAGCACAGGCCTACATTGATGTTTTAATCACCTTGTTCTTCCCACTGTTGAAGAGCAATTCGAGGATGGCGATTGCATCTTTCGACACGATCGAGCACCTGTTCATGATGCACGGCCTGTGACGGAGTGGTTGCACAACAGTAACAACCCTGTAATGGGCTGGCCTGCACAGAGTTCTGACCTGAATCCCACAGAACACCTTTGAGATGTTTTGGAGCACCGACTTCATGCCAGGCCTCACCGACCGATATCGATACCTCTCCTTAGTGCAGCACTCCGTGAAGAATGGTCAACCATTCCCCAAGAAACATTCCAGCACCTGATTGAACGTATGCCTGCGAGAGTGGAAACTGTCATCAAGGCTAATAGTGGGCCAACACCATATTGAATTCCATCATTACCGATGGAGAGCGCCACGAACTTGTAAGTCATTTTGAGCCAGGTGTTCGGATACTTTTGATCACATAGTGTATATAGCCCATGAATATGATTAATGGTGTGCTTCCGGGTGTTCTACCGAGCCATTGTTTCCAGTTTGTGCACAATATTTTGTGCACAATACCGAGTGATCCAAAAAGAATTCACTTGTTTATTATGGACAAATTATAAAAGAGAGAAACGCTAGCGCACGCCACTGGATAGACGAAAGTTCAAAGTAATGACAGCTGCGCTGTTGTTGTTTGTAGCAACACGGCGACTGCAATACAAGAGAAATCATTTTGACTGTTGGAATTCACGTCAGTCCTTTGTTCAAGTGCAACGTGCATTCCGTCGTCGATTCAGGAAGAAGTTGATGTACGTCTGGCATACAAAATTCATGAAGTTGGTTGCACATGCAGTGGGAAGAGTACTGGTCGGACACGCACGTCTGATGAAAACGTCGAGCGCATCCCAAATGCGTTTACACGGAGCCCTCGGAAGTTCGCAAGACGGGTACGCCAGGAACTTCAACTTCCTCAGGCTAAGCGCAAGTTGAGACGCGTACAGCACGTGACACGATACTAACATGTTGAATTTTTCCTCAGACTTGGGGGAGGAGGTCTCTACCTGCCTCCGATCTAGAGAGACTGGATCCAACGTAGCGCACTCACCCCCTATCTCACGCCCGCAAGTATGAAATATTCACAACATCCATCATATCTCCTAAACCGCTCGTGACATCGAAACTAGATTTTGGCGAATGATAGCACACAAGGGGGAGAGTATTCCATCAGTTCGTAAAGACACAGAACTTTCTTATCCATGGCGATATATCAGTAGTTATAATACCTGTTTTTATTTTTATTTTCTTCACTCCCGTCATCGACAGCTAGTGAAACAATAATTTCCTAGTATGAAAATAAACATGAATTTTCTTCTCTTATGTTACTGCAAACCGACACTATGAAGTTTTTCGTAAACTATTGAGCTCTCTAATTGCCAATTACTTGCCAATGAGGCGCCCTGTTCTAGAATTCTTTCGTAATATCTGCTATAAGATGAGTTTCTGCAAATTATACTGTGTTTTGGGAAAGGAAGTACAATTGAACCTGTCAACAAGAGAAATGTGGGCGTTACTCATAAATGGTGATGCTTCTTCGAATGAGAAAAGGTTAACAATTCACAGAAAAATAAATTGCCAATTCTGTTTCACGTCCTTCGAAAAAGATTGTCATGAAAGGAGCCCTGTCTTTGTCAGCAAAACATTTCAAGAAATTAAATATATCTAATGACCACGCTCTTTTATGATACTTATACTTCCGTAATAATACCTACAATTTTATTTGATTTGTGTAGCCTGTTGTATAATTAGTTTATTAATGCTGATGACGTGCATGCAACAGCTGAAATACTTTTTCTCGTCACGCGAGCCAATTAAAATATTGTTATTCGTGAGGGCTTCTCGACTCTTTCCAGCTAGCAGTGAAAATGTGTTGTCCACATGTACGTAGTATAATGTCTCTTACTACATCCACGTCCAAGTAACGATAGTGAAATTTATGTGCTTCATATTTTAGACGCTTTCTACCAGGAGCACAAAGGGGTCATACATGGCGAAATAACGGCTTTTCGACTTTTTGCAACAGATCGTATAGATACGTCAAGATAACAGGCAGCAAGCAGATAAACTTGTTTTATTTCCCTGTATTGCTTTTAGATCACATGATTTTGTAATATTCCTTACTTCACTGTCCGCCCCGAAAGCTGAGTGGTCAGCACGGCGGGTTTTCACGGCCAGGGGCCCGGGTTCGATTCCCGGCTGGGTTGGAGATTTTCTCCGCTCAGGGACTGGGTGTTGTGTTGTCCTCATTTTCATTTGATTATCATCAGTGGAAGGCAACGGGAAACCACCGCTAGAATCACTTCCCAAGACGCTCATGCGGTGGACCTATCTGACGAGGCTCCCCCATGACAAGACCTGCCGTAAGGCAGAACACAAGGTTTTTTTTCTTACTTCATTATTCACTACCCTCACGATGAATCGTCTGTCCCTTCTTACTATATGAAAACATTGTGGAGGCAGAAGATTTAATCCCCGTGGCTAATGGCTCACTGGTTATTGAACTGTGCATTGTTCTTTACAAAAGAATAATCAAAACGAAATAACTGTACAGATATATGTAACTGAAAACTATTATGTACTAACGAAAAAAGATGGAGCGCTTAAACGGCGAAAAACGAAACACTACCCAGTGGTAATAAAATCCTGTATATTGTAAAGACGTATTTTTCGGATGGGCGGTACTTCCACTGACCATATGCGCCATACCGAAGTGAGCACATGGCAGGACTGCCTTCCCGCTCCCTTCCTCGCCCTCCCGCTGTAATCGCATGGCGCGCGGCGAAAGAAACTGTGCCGCAACCACAACTCCGCGCGACCCGGCGCAGGAGCGTGTCGCTTCCGAGTCGCGTCGCGTCCGAGTCGCGTCGCGTCCCAGTTTGCGCGGTCCCATTTGAACCTGTTAAAAGGCCAGGCGCAAATTGAGACGCGTACAGCACGTGTGACGTGACACGACACTACAGCGCGACACGCACATTCCGCACGAGTCGATTGGGTGCAGCGCATATTACAACGCGTGCACATACTTCGCACACGCCGACTGGCGACGCTCTGCGCTGACAGAACCGAAGCGCGCGCAACCTGTTACCTTTCTCAGACGATTTTACAGAAACTATTCACTGAAAATATTTGATTTTTGCCTTACTTGTAGCGTTATATGTCAGCTTCGTGGCGAAGTGCCCATCATCTCATTAACGACCATTCTTATTGTGAAGTACACATTTTAGTAGGACACTACGCAACACTCAAAAAGTTTGCAACGAAAATGAGGGGTCGCTATGATTTTGCGTTTGGTGCGTATTACACCGTATGTTGCTGCGTATGAAATTTAGCTAACATGTTGAATTTTTGTTTGGACTTGGGAGGAGGTCTCTGTCTCAGACCTCGAGAAAATGGATCCCATGTAGCGCGCTCGCTTCCGATCCCACGCCCGCGAGAATGAAATACTCGCAACATCTCTCATATCTCCTAAACCGCTCGAGACATCGAAACGAAAGTTTGGCGAATGATAGCACGCAAGGAGGAGAGTGTTTTGCCAATTCTTAAAAAACGGAACTTTCTTACCTATGGCGATGTATCAGTATTTATACTTCCCTTTTTATATATTTCACCCCAGTGACTGTAATTCCTAGTATGAAAATAAACATGAAATTTCTTTTTTTATGTTTCTGAAAACCGACACTATGAGGTTTTTCTGTGATTGCCAATTACTTGTTTAATGAGGCACTCCGTTTCGGAATTCTGTCGCAGCAAGGAAATAATGACGAGCGTTCCTACAGGTGAAATGATAGGCACATGCCAGATACTGGCGAAGTGCCCATCATCTCATTAACGACCATTCTTATTGTGATGTACACATTTTAGTAAGACACTACGCAACACTCAAAAAGTTTGCAACGAAAATTAGGGGTCGCTATGATTTTGCGTTTGGTGCGTATTGCATCGTATGTTGCTGCGGCTTGCCAAACTGACAATGTGTGATCGCGAATAAAATAGTTGTTGTTGAAAAAAATAAACAGTTGGTCTGTCGTACAACACAATGGTCAGTGTATTGTTTGCAGCAGAGGATAATGCGCGCGACAGGAATGCACGAGCTAGCCATGTGTGCCTTGTGAGCTGGAGTTCGAAAAACATTGTCATGAAAGTAGATCTGCCTTTGTCAGCAGTACATTTCAACAAATGAAATATATATAATCATAACACTCTTTTACGATATTACTACTTTCGTAATAATACCGACCATTTTCTTCATTTGTGTAGCCTGTTGTATCATTAGTTTATTAATGCTGATAACGTGCATTCAACAATTGAAATGCTTTTTCTTATCACGGCGAACCACTTAAAACATTGTTATTTGTGTCTGCTTTTCGGCTGTTTCTAGCCTGCAGTGGAAATGATGTTCACATGCATGTAGTACAGTGTGTCATATTACATTATTACAGCCATATCCAAGTAATCACAGTGAGACTTCCATACTTCAGTTCTTGGACGCTTTTTACCAGGAGCACAAAGGGATCACACCTGTGGAGATTATGCCTTTCTAAATTTTTGTAACAGATCGTACAGATACGCCAGCGTACTAGGCAGCGAGAAGATAACCTTGTTTTACTGTCCTGCCCTGCTTCTTAATCACATGATTTTATAATATGCCTTGCTTCCTTATTCACTACCTTCTGTCCCTTATTGCGATCTGAAAACATCGCGGAGGCATATGTAACAATTCCAGCGGCCAATGGCTCATCAGTTACTGATGCATTTTTCTTAACAGAAGAAAAACAAAACAAAACTATACAGATATAAATAACAGAAAAGTATAATGTGCTAACGAAAAAAGCTGGAGCGTTTAAATGGCGAAAAACGAAACACTACCCAAAGGCAATAAAATTTAGTACACAGTAAGGCAAAATTTATCGTATTGGCAATACTACCACTGATCATATGCGCCGTTCCGATGTGAGCATATGGCCGGGCTACTTTCCCGCTCCCCGCCTCATATTTCCCATGGTGCTAGCGAGGCCCGCGCGGCGCGCGGCGCGAGAAACTGTGCCACAACTACAACTCCGCGCGACCCGGCGCAGGGGCATGTCGCGTCCGAGTCGCGTCGCGTCCCAGTTTGCACGGTCTCATTTGAACCTATGAAGTTCCAAAAACGTGCGCTGCGCTGCGCCACGCCACACACGCTATACGCGTCTCAATTTGCGCCTAGCGGACAACGGTGTGGCGTGTTCTAAAACAACGCCTGCATATGGCACCGTACAAGTTGCAGTTACTTCAGAAACTGCGTCCCGGCGACCGTAACAGAGAATATAAATTTTGCTTTTCAGTTCTCCATGATGTAGCAGAGGACACTTTTTTCGAAGGACTCATCATTTTAGACGAAATGACGTTTCATCTAACGAGTAAAATAAACCGTCATAATATAAGAATTTGGGGTTCCCAAAATCTTTCTGCTGTTTCTGTTCACAGAGTTTATGGGCGTTTTATTTTTGCGGAGGGAACTGTGACAGGAATGTCATATCTGGACATGATACAAAATTGGTTGTTTCCTCAATTTTACGAACATTCCAATTACTTCATTTTAAAGCATGACGGCGCTCCGCCTTACTTTGATCTTGAGGTGCGGCGTTACCTTAGGAAATCTGTTGCGCAATACTGAATGGAAAGAGATGGACACGATCTTGTTCATTGCTATTGGCTTCTCAGGTCCCCAGGCTTCACGCCTTGCGAATTTTTTCTGTGAGTGTATATAAAAGACACAGTCTCTGTTCCACCTGAGGTAGCTACTCTTCGTGAGTTGAGAAATTGAATCGTTGATGCTGTCGACTCAGTAATCAGGAACCTGTTGATTCGCGTGTGGCATAAAATGGTCTACCGTTTCGATGTTTCTGAGCAACGCACGGTGCTCATGTTGAGTATATGGTATAGTATTCGTGCGAAAATCGAAGTTTGAACCTTCCTCTATCCATTGACATGCTCAAAGTATTTCTATTTTTCATAATTTGTCTGTAATAAATAACGGAAATCTTTTCTTTCTTTCTGAATCACCCTCTATTCGGCGACCGAACCAACCGTCTTCTTCAGGTGCTGCGAGTTTTGCTGCTATATATACTCGCTGCCTGGACGCCAATCAGACTGAGAACCATTGTTGGTCTAGCACCGTTATTTATTGCAGAGTTCGATTCCTGACGCTCCCTACGCACTTTGATGCTCTAGTTTTTCATATCTCGCACTGATATACCGTGAAACGCCAGTTTTATCAGTGTTTTCCTGCTATGGTGCTTGTGATGGCGTGCGAGTTGTTAACAAACTGAGTGTAGTACAAGCGTTATTTGCTGTAACCTCCGGCCCTGTTTGTTAGGTTTGTCTTTATCTCGATTGACTGCTTCATTATTCTGTCCCAGAAAGCAGACGTTTTCGCCACAATACTGGTCTCATTATTTCATTATTATATTCGAGGCAGTGCTTGGTGACAGCTGATTTGCTTGACAGTTCTAGTCGGGTGTGTCGCTGATGTTCCTCGCATCTCTCTTCGACTGTTCTAATAGTCAGCCCCGTGTATGAGGCGCCACATTCGCTTGGAAACAGAAACATGACACTCAGTGTATTTCACTCCGAAACTAAGATAAAAAGTATTCTTTCTAACGTTAAAGACGGTGTAGGCCTCTGAGAGCCGGATGTGTATCGCACTCCGTGCGAATTACCATAAATTTATTTACACTTTGAAGCAACAACTTAAATTATAAGGATAGTCACAATTCACACATTACAGAGGTACATAAACTTTTTGTCACACTATCGCAAACACCCCTATTCTATAATCCTCCATGAGACAAGCAGCTATGAATATAGCACCCATTTACTCTTGAATTTATGTAGATGTTTCATGCCTCCAACGTCTACATGTAACCATATACGACAAAAATGTAACATAAACACAACACAGACGATTTTTTTTTTTTTTTTTTTTTTTTGACAACGTGGTGCCACCAATCTCAACACAGGTATTTAAGATGATTACAAAGCCATTACCTTCTCTAATGCAGCCTGAAATGTTTATTTACAACCATTATTTCAAGATTCTCAGTTTAGGATCCTTTACCACCTGAATAATTTAGATTCTAAGCGTTTTGGACACCCCATATAATTATGATATTTCTTAAATTAAATTTATTTCGGAAGCATAATTCCTGACCTAACCAAAAATTGTGTGATTTACAGGAAGTGAAAGACAGCAACCAAGCGAAATGGTACAAACGGATGTATGATTCTCTGCATCGTACTGGAAAGGATGGTAAGGCTTCATACTTATTCATTGGGAACAAGCAATAAGCTTATAGTTTGAGAAATTACACTAGACTACTTACTACACGATTTCACTGTAGTGAGAAGGATTTTTATCAGTCTGCAGCTCTCTACCTTGATTTGTGACAGAATTAATAAATTAATGTTTAATATTTCAGAAATATATTCCAATTTCTGACATTTAAAACTCACAATTTTATTTCACATGAGAACTGAAATATATACAAGAGAATTAAAAATTATCTCCTCAAATATCCATTACTGAAAAATGTTGTTGTTACAGACTATTGTCAAAATTCTATGAATCTCTTAAAAAAAGTGATGAAACAATTATGCTGAACAAACATAAAATAATTATGATGCCAAAGACCTAAAAGCTGACTAATAAAATATGTCACTTTAAAAAATATCTTGCTATCACAATAAAAGTAATTTTCCATTTCTCTTACAGACGACTATATCACAATCTATTACAAGCCGAGAAGAGGTGATGAACACAGCTATTTTTTAACTTTTTTAAATAACTGTGTTTTATGTGTGCTGGCTTTGTGTGCTTCTTAGCAATTTGTTTGTTTAATGACGTGACCTAAACTTGCATGGGAAAGATTTACATGATGTATTTATGTTTGTATCCACTATATGATAATATTATGTTCTGTGAAGAATAACATTCTGTTGAACACCAAAGAGCATGAATGTTGTGAAATTTTATTGCTCTAGAACTTCTACTTAGGAAATGTTCAAGGAGACTATAAATTCTGTAATACCTCTTTTTTGATAATATTTTTGCATGATTGAATCGCAGTTTGTGGTTCAGTTTTGCTTTCAGGTCATGGTTTGTTTCTTATTATTGCTTAAATTTATACAGAAATATCCATATTTTCATAAATCTGCCCCAGTGAATTAAATATTCATTGATTCATAACCAGCTGAAATTTGAATATTACTTTCGGTAGTTGTAGTTTCATTTCTTTACTAGCCCACTTTGTAGTATAAGGTGTTAATCTCATCCAAGTAATTCATTCAAAATATTATATTTAATGAAAATTAGAGATACTACTGTCTAAAATGTACTAACAGAGATAATCATATTTTGATCACTTCTGCCCAACTTCGAAATTCTCTGCAGAAACAAGTTAATTCAAAATGACCCCTATTGCTTCAAGGTAACTGTGTAGTATCACTAATGAATCAAGGCGAATGTCACTTAAAAGCTAAACACTTTGCTCAATTAAAACATTAACACCAAACTTCCTGTTAGATGTTGATTCTAAGGGTGCAATTTAAAAGTCTGGACGTTAGTGTCCACTTCCCTTATTGGTGATGTTTTAAAGCTTATGCTTCTAAACATTGTTTCGATTTGGGCAAAAAAGTTGTTCTTCAATGCTTCAAGCTCACTGTGTGGACATACAAATTGTTTGTACATAATTTATTGTTATTAATTGTTGAGTAGCTTCTAATTATTTAGGTTATGGGTTCATTATTTTCTGTTCTTAGTCTGTGGTTCTGTTGTAACAGCTTGCTGGAAAAGTCGAAATAGTGTCAAATACTGTAAATATTTTTATGTCTGTAAATAACACAGAACAGTGAAGCAAAATCTCTTTGAATTATGCTTTTTCAGTATTTTTTGTTGTGTTATTAATAATTGTTTTTCTTTTATTGATATAAAGATGTGACAAAATTTGTACAGGTATTCTGAAGGGACCTACTGAATATTTGTTTTTCCTTTCTCAGTAATGAATATGATATGTGATTACTTCGTAAAAAGTATGTATTTAATGAGAGAATAATGCAACAATGATGTCATCGTTTAAAAAAATTAAATGACTGTTCACGGTTCAGCACTACTATTATGCAGAACTATTTTTGAGTTGTGATAACAAGAGAAAGTAGCTTCAACTGTGGTTAAAAAAGGTAGTAGGTTTTTAACTGTAGTGTGAACAGCAGTCTTGTAAATAGAAAGAGCCTGAAAATAATGAACAGTATGTATGGTTTGCCATTAATGCAAGCCTCTGCTGTGTCATATAAACCAGTGATAGCACAGGCTGGGATGAATCATTCACTCTACAGCATAGCTTAAAACAACCCATACAAATTAGTCTTGTCACCTACAGGTAATGTTGAACCAGATGAGTGATCCAGGAATGCTTCCCTACTCAAGTATATTATTGCATCTCTATTTGATGAGACAAATTACGGTTCTTAAAATCAACACTATATAAATTTTATGAAAGAGTATAAGCATCCTATCTCAATCTGACAAGTGACTCATAGGTGACGCTGAAACTTCTCTTTTTTATTCAAGCACATCTGAATGCATTCCGCAGTACATGATATTTCTCCAAAGTATCAAAAGTAAGAGCTTTATTTTCTACATATGGGCTTATAATATCAAGCTATTTCGCTTAGTAGGGTTTATTTTTATGCATGCAGCCCTTCAAAAATTGGTTCAAATGGCCCTGAGCACTATGGGACCTAACTTCTGAGGTCATCAGTCCCCTAGAACTTAGAACTACTTAAACCTAACTAACCTAAGGACATCACACACATCCATGCCCGAGGCAGGGAGGCAGGATTCGAACCTGCGACCGTAGCGGTCGCGCGGTTCCAGACTGTAGCGCCTAGAACTGCTCGGCCACACTGGCCTGCCATGCAGCCCTTCACTTGGCCTCAGTCTTCTAATAAAGTACATACAGACCTCAGACGAGGAGACCTATTGCCACTGGGTCAAAGAATTTTGAGACAGTGGATTTCTTTTTGAGATGGAAATTCTCGCAGATTCTTGCTGATAACATCCATTATTACAGCATGTCCACTAACTGGATGTCGAACTCGTAAAATATTATAAATCACACATGCAGGCTATAATTCTGTTGCTGACATTCATCACAATACAATGCTATTTCCTGTAGATATGCATTCGCCTCATGCTCTCTTCACTGCAAATATCATGGACACTTATCTCTCGGTGTGCAAACTGTAAGGATGAAAGTAACTTTTGCATGATGTGTCAGTAACAAGTACTGTAGCTTGATAAAACTTGGATCATAATAGAAAGAACTGCTGCAATGCAGTGCAGATGATAACTAAAAGAAATACACAATGAGATGAACAGATATGAAACTTGGACCATACCTAAAAATAACTGCTACAGAAGACAAAAAAGATATAAGCAATGAGACGAACAGAAATGACAATTATTATTCAAATACAATAATTGCACTGAAGTCACGGTGATTTATGATGGTGTCCTGGACATTACAAAGCCAGGATATGGTTCTTAATAGGGTGTGTTATCATCATGGACAGCAATGCATGCTCTGAAATGTGGTCCCATTCTGCCCACAAGGTTGGTAAAGACTTCTTGTGGCAGGGTGTTCCATTCTCTCACCAGCACAGCTGACAATTGCTGGGTGGTGGTTAGTGCATGTGGATGTGCTACAATACATCTCCCCACCACATCCAATATGTGCTCAATGGAATTTAAGACAGGGTAACGAGAAGACCATTCCATTCGTTGAATAACCTCTCATTCCGAGAGCACTTCTACCAGTGTTGTGTGGTGAAGTCGCACATTGACATCCATAAAAATAAAGTAGGGCCGGATACACCCTTGAAAACCCACAGTTCAGGAAGAATTACAGTGTTACAATAATGTTGATTGGTAAATGTACCATGTTCAAATATTTGCCGATGCAGTATTATGCCTCCCTACACTATAACACCTGGACCACCGAAACGATATTGTTCAACAATGTTCCTGGGACTGTTATATATCCTAGCTCTATCCATATAAGGATACATACAGAATCACTATTCATTCTGAATCTGCTCTCATCCAAGAAGAGCAAGAGGCCACACACCTCATTGGTCCAGTTCTTGATCTCTTGAGATGATTGCGAACTTTGCCGGTGACACTTGGGTCTCAACAAAATACAACATGTCATCGGGCAAAGGGGCCACCTCCTATGGTCACCATGCCACAGTAGAGCGTGATACTGCGTGCTTTGCAATCATATTGAATTTGTGTTACACTCGTTACTCTTCATCCTTCTTCGAGTTTTCCGATAGTCCTTGTTCACTAAGTAAAAAACGGCAACAGAAAAAAATCTCACAGAATGTCGCAAACAGCGAAAATAATTGCTTAAAACATGCTGTAACATACAATAAATAAGATTAAAGAACCCATTGATGATGTTGATATTTGTAGCCGAAACTAGTTTGGAAGAATAAAGAAATAAACGAATAACAAGGTGTTTTGCATCAAGGCGGACTCAATTTCTGATATTACTGTAGTCCTTTCGTGTTTGAAATCATGTAGATGTTGTTTCAGGCCATGTTGTGAAGAACACAACTATAATGCAGCATAATTGCTCATTAATTGATGCAAACATCTTGTCCGTTCCTTTAACTGCCTCATGTTGTGGGGCCAGCCCCATTTGGTTTTATAGTCACGCTGACTTCACACCATGTGTGCACGACTGGGGGAGCTCTGGCAACATGCTCCCGCACTTTATTCATTCCCATGAGGTAGTTGGTTTGTTATGTTACTTTATCTGTCTCACTCTTAAGTTTTGCAGAGCAGTGTATCCTTCTTACATGTATAAGTTACAAATTTTTGGCCAAACTGTGCCATCCCTTTCTTCCTGCACGCAGTCAAATGATAGACCCATGGCTGTCACACAGTTATTCTTTGAGTGTTTCTGAAGGTATAAGGTCAGACAAAGCCATTCCTCTTACATAAACTAAGTTTCGTTAAAAATTACAATGAAAAAAGTTTGATTTTTAAAATTATATGTATATTACAACCTCAGGTCATCTTACCCTATAACATAAAAAAAAAAAAAATCATGAGATGATCACTGCATTTCCCACTTAGTAAGTGTAGTAACGTTTGGTTGGAAATAAATATGAAAGAATATTTCATGGACCAGTAGAAGCAATTCAAGTTTTTGAGTGTTCCTTTTACATTTTTTGCAGCACATTGAGAAACAGAATGCCAGCACAAGCTGAGCAGACCGTCTTTCAACTGTTAGAACTTGCGTGCACTTCATCGACGGAACCACACTACATAAAAACTCCTTCAAACAATATTAACGTTGGTTTTATTGATCAAAGCCACAGGAGATGGCAAAGAAAACATGACTTGTTCGCTCGTTCCTAGCTTACAGTTGAAAATAAGTTAACATGCAGGGAACAAGGAGCTTACAGTTGAAAATAACTTAACATGCAGGGAACAAGGAGCTCACAGTTGAAAATAACTTAACATGCAGGGAAGAAAAACATCATCATTATCTCGTAACTAAGCATGAACTAAACTGCAAGCATGGACGATACAAAAACAAACCACACACATACAGATAAAACACAGAGCCTTTGGTGGCTGGCGCGTGAAATGTTTATGGCGCAGTTTGAAACACTATGTAACTGTACATTGTTGGCCGGCCGCGGTGGCCGTGCGGTTCTGGCGCTGCAGTCCGGAACCGCGGGACTGCTACGGTCGCAGGTTCGAATCCTGCCTCGGGCATGGGTGTGTGTGATGTCCTTAGGTTAGTTAGGTTTAAGTAGTTCTAAGTTCTAGGGGACTTATGACCTAAGATGTTGAGTCCCATAGTGCTAAGAGCCATTTTTTGTACAATGTTGCCACATCAGCCCCCATGGTAGCGGACCATTATTCCAAATAGTGCCTTGGTAAGGTGTTCACAGTAGGCTGGAAAGTGGACGTGGTGACAAGATGTTGAGGTGCACGTTGATAGGTCCACTGCTGTTGTAAACTGTGCTGGTGGCTGTGAAGGTAGTGAGGTGGTGGCTGTTGGGTGAGACTGCAGCCTTGGAAGCTCTGGCACTGCTGCTTCTTGGAAGACATAAACTGATTTTACCCTGTCTATAGAAATTGTGACCGCCTTTCCATTAACTGAAATGTCAGTTGTCTTGTTTCACCTTGTGACTGCTTGGTAGCGTCCTGAGTACGACGGCTCCAACAACAGTTTGAAGCCTTCCGTGTATAACATGATGTGTAAACAGGTTTCTAAGTCTTGATGCGCGGAAGTGGTAGCTGTACCATGTCTGTGAGGGTGGTGTGGGTGGATTTGGGTCACATGCTCTCGCAGTTAGCGTAGGAGTTCTGGTTAATCATCCCTTGGTTATGACAGGGTATTTATTTCCACAAATTCTGCTGTAAGCCTCAACATCTTGCCAAACACCAGTCCCACCGAAGAAGCGTCTACATCTGGTTTGAAAGTGTTTCTAAGGCTGAATAGTACCATGGGAAGGCCTTTGGTCTACTCAGTATTGTGGCACAATAGTGCTGCCTTCAGTGAGCGTGCCATCTCTCGATCACCCCATTATGGGCTGGGTGACAGCTGGTCGTTTTGCGGTGAGTTGCGCTGCAGAACTTCGCAAGTTTTCTGAACAGGTCGAATTCAAATTGCCATGCTCTGTCTGTCATGATCTGTAACAGATAGTCAAAGCATGACACCCAAATGACACTAAAGCGAAGAAGAATAGATCCAGCTCACAGGTCGATTAAGGGAACTGTATGTCACGTATACCTTCATCTATTTGGGTCAACCATCTGCAGCACGGGATGTTGTGAATATGAGATAAGAAGATGGATCACACTAGGGCGAGTGGCTATGAAGAAACTCAAAATGTTCAAATGTGTGTGAAATCTTATGGGACTTAACTGCTAAGGTCATCAGTCCCTAAGGTTACACACTACTTAACCTAAATTGGCCTAAGGACAAACACACACACACCCATGCCCGAGGGAGGACTCGAACCTCCGCCGGAACCAGCCGCACAGTCCATGACTGCAGTGCCCTAGACCGCTCGGCTAATCCCGCGCGGCGAAGAAGCTCACCAAGATCTGGCAGAGCACAGCAATAACAAATCCTGGCTAGTTGAAAGACTCGTGTTTTCTATCTTCTTTTATGGTTGCGAAATATGGACACTCGAGCCCAGAGACAAACAGCGCATTGATGTGTTTGAGCTTTGGTGCTGGCGTAGGATGCTACATCTAAAATGGACCGAAAGAACAACAAATGTGTCCATTATTGAACAACTCGATATCTCCAGACGCCTTTCTTTTCGAGTCACCGAAAAAATTCTCCATTTCTTTGGCCATATTGTGAGAAGAGATGGAGAAAATCTAGAGAAAATAGTCTTGCAAGGAAAGATCGAGAGCACGAGACGAAGATGAAAAGCAGCGAGCAGATGGATTGATCAAATCAAGATCATCTCTGGTCTACCTCTTCAGCAGGCACTAAGAGAAGCTGGCAACCATCAGGGATGGAGACGCTTGGTTCATGGAATCATGACGCTCAGGAATGAGGATGATGATGATGAGTCACCACGAGACCGCCATGCACCATCCTTTTTTGGGACCAAATGTAGCGGTGAGGACCAGGGGCTGTTGGAAGGCTGCATTGCACCTTCACAAATCATACTGTCGATCTTTGCTTTCTCAATTTTAAGATGATCTGAAGCCAAAGGTTGTAGTCTTCAAGATGTGGGCGACCATCAATCGTCTCTATGTAGTAGTTTTACTGATCATGAGTTTTCAGAGTATGATATAATTAGTGCTGAAAATCTGTGGACAGTGCCATGCCTTAACTCCTTAGGCGCTCCAGAGGTCGTATTATTTTGGCAGTATGAACGGCTTTGTTCCACCGAAATCTGGGCGCTCTTAAGCCTGTGGTGTTGTCAAGTAGGCGTGAGTACTTCATGTCCGGCAGTAGATTATAATTGGCGAGGAAGTCCGCTCTGCTGATAGGTTCGGCGACATCTGCAATGGCAAAAGCCAGGCAAAAGCTCATTGTAAACCCAGGTCTAGTTCCAAACGCAGGGTGCCGTACATTGTTATGACCGAGTTGTTTGCAGCAATCAGACAGAATAACGTAGCTGGTCGCTTCCTGTGCAACATAGTCCGCAGGTAAATGGACAAATTGGATCGAGTGTCTATTAAATATTTCCAGCCATCGCCGATCACTGACAAACAGTCGTGCAGACACAGATCAGCAATTGGAGGAGGCACCTACTTCCGACCGCCGTTGCCATTTGGGTTAGTGCAGCGAGTTGTGCATCTGCCGCTCGCTCCCCGAATTTTCGGTGATACCAGCAGATACTTTGCTGCTCAGGTTCACTTGTGGAAGATGTCGTCGATGACCTGCTGCACGAGCGTCGGCAGTATCGATTCTGGCTTCTGTCGTTGCTCGTGTCGCATCGACATAACAGTTCGTTGATCTGATTTGTCAGTACATCTACCTTGGCTGTCACGGCGTCGTAATCTGCGCGCGAAACAACTGACATTGCGCTAGCTCACTGCGCAGTAACTGCGCTAACAGAAGTTGGTGTCATCGCGTCTTGGATTGACAGGCGATGACAAACGACTGCTCCATATTGTGCTCAGTAAGCTGTCCGAAACAGTTCCCACGTCTATTTTACTTCTTGGGTGCCACAAGTACTCTTCCAGAGTGAGAACTTGGCGGAGTCACTCTTCTTGCAATGCTGACACTCGCGGGGTCAGTTCAGTCGGTCGTAAGAGTTAGCCTTTGGTGGCGAGGCAATTATATATCGCACTTCCGCGGCGTACTGGTTATCTAATTCCCAGCGCAAACTTGGTAACGTCTACCGAAATTCCAGAATAAACTTGCCTCCTCCTGCGCATACCACAAAGCTGGATTGTGTGGCCAGAAAGGGCAAAGCCTGGTAGTCTTACAGTCAGTCTTCGGTAAACGCTCGTCCGTCCAGTGGTACTATGCAGGTATATGACGCCGGAATCACCAATTGTCGGCACAAGCTGGGCAGACTGTCGTTCGAGGTTCGATTGTTAGAACCTGGGTGTACTTCATCGACGGAAACGCACTACACAAAAATTCCTTCCATCAGTATTGACGTTAGCTTTATTGAACACAACCACAGGAGAGGGCAAAGAATACACGGACTGTTCGCTTGTTCCGAGCTTACAGTTGAAAATAACTTAACATGCAGGGACAAAAAGATCAGCGTTATATGTAAGTACGCACGAACTCCTAGTACGGAAGATACAAAAACGAAACACACATACATAAAACACAGCGCCTCTGGTGGTTGGCGCGCGAACTGTTTGACGGCGCGGTTTCCAAACACACGCAAACGACGCGATACAGAACTATGTAACTGCACGATGCCGCCATGTAGAACACAGGATCGTAGCACTCGTTACGATACATGAAGAACGAATGTATGAATGGTCCTGTAACTTTCAGTCATCCTCAACACTGTTAACCAAATTCAGATAGTAATATCCTGCAGTGTTTTTTCAATATACTGTGTTTACGTATGATAAACAATGGTCATTTGGCATTCGTTGTTGCTCACGCGACCTTTGCCTAAAAATGCCGATATAAGAGAATGCTTACAAAAAGGAAAAAAGATAGTCACGGCTCCATGCCCAACGCATTTTGCGTCATTTATGATACATACAATTCTCACACTGAAGTGGCAATATCACCCAATGTTACAAGCGTGGAATTCGGGACCTCTGACAGAAGATTGAGCCTGTGTCTTGTAAGTGAGTAGTGTTTTATACTGAGGACTAAATATTAATTATTTATTGAAAAAAGGACGAAATCCGTAAGTTTTTTAAGCAATACTGCCATTAAGTTTGCGTAATCTGAAATAATTACAAGTATTTCAACAGGTTGTAATGTCACAGATTGTAATGCAATTAGAGGCTAGATCTTGGTGCTTTCGCGTAAATTCTATTATGTACACCATAAGAAGATTGCACATTCTTTTTCGATTTCTTATAGTGAGCATTGTTTCTATAGTCCAGAGGTAATTTTTATGTTTACATTTCGTTTTACAGCTTATTTAATGTCTTCGTGTTTAAGAAGACAATTTTATTTTTTTTACTATTTGCTGAACGTTTCCAGGTCGTTATCCGTACACGTCGCCTGGTGGGTACCTCTCCGAACCAGAGATCGGAGGATATGATTCCGATGCTGGCTACTCGTCGAAATATGCGACTCTTGACCGACGACGAATCAAAAATAAGGAGAACGATTTCACCACAAGCACGCTGCCACGCTCAAAGTAAGACCATAGAAACCTATGGAGCATATATGAACTTGCATGTTATTTTTCAGTGAAAATCCTAAGCATTTCTCCAAAAAATCAAATAGAATTTTTTGTGTTCTTAAATTACTGACCCGACTGAAAACTATTTGAAGCTTTCCATCTGTCTCTTTTCAACTTTTTTTCTAACGCACCTAAGGTTATTCTTTCATAATCTACAGTGAGTAAGAACTAAAAAACATCTTGTATTTTTTATATGTATGTGTACATAACATCCATCAAAAAGTTATTTCCAGTTTGTCTGTTGTGTAATTCAGTGTTTCTGAATTTACCTCGTGAGCTTATATATGCTGTGTACTTGTGTAAAATAAGTGCGTTAAATGTGAGTAGAAATCTCTGATGTTGACTGCATATCTGCTTTAAAGGGAAAAAACTAAAAATGTAGCAATTGCAGGCGTCAGATTCTGTCCAAAATTATTATTGGCCGATGATAATGTCCTTTAAATATGGAGTGAATGTTGCCACTGACAAACCTAGATGGTCTGCTACACTACAGCTCAGCCTGTGACAACAACCAAGATTTTGTGATGCGAAGTGTGCAACCATACTATCGCATTTGAGCCTGAACAGTGTGTTTATGCAAGTATTAAGCAAGTAATGGTAGATAATCAGAAGCTATTCAATATAATTACAGGAGCGGCATTATTTTCCCCAAACAAAGTGATTTTTTTTCAGGGTTTACTATTTCAGTATTTCCAAGTATAAGCAAAAGTAGAGTAAATCTACATCTACAACCATATTCTGCAGAGCACTGCAAAGTGCATGGAAGAGGATGTCTGGTCTGCCATTTATTAGAGCTTTTCCCCCTTCTAGCCGGTTATTGAAGTTTAGTTATAGATACTCATTAATACAGTGTACAGATGTTTCTAACAGTCACCTCTATTATCTTTCATTCTTTCAGCATCCTTTGTTATTTTATCTATACAGTGTGATGATTAAATGAACATAAATTTTGCGTGTCAGAGGGTAACTTAAATTATCACCATTTGTTAATATTTCTCCCCATTATTGGGTACTGAATGAAAATAACCATTGCTTACATGTCTCTCTCCAAGCTGTAATTCGTCTGATTTTATTTTCACATCCCTTTCAGAAGTGGTATGTAGAGGATGGCAGGTTATTCATAGACACTAATGCTATTACAAATTCTAAAATTTGTTTGTGGAGTAGAAGAAGTTGTCAGGTAGACACAATTTCACATTAAATTTGAAGTTAAGTTTATTATCTGTTATATTCTTTAAATCGCTATGTAGTCAAGGGTTTTTATGGTTAAATACCTCATGCATTTCCGTGCCACACTAAGGCTGAATGATAGGTAGTATAAGTCATATCTCCTTCTAATATTGTATGAATGAAAAATGGGAAAACATACGGAAAAGCTTGTCAAAAGGAGCTGCTTCCTCCATTATACTGTGCAGCAACTGAGTATCAACTGATGCTTGCACTTGTTTACACTGAAAATTTTGAAATAATATCCGTTATCCACAGATAAGTTATCCTAAAAATATTGTTTTATTATAAGAATTACCAAGATAACTTCTTTTTGCCACACTAAACGTGGTTGATTTCATGTGGAAGAGGCAACTAATATGTTTATAATTTTCTTTTAAATCAGCAAGCATTCCTTATTCCTAGCATATACACTATGTGATAAAAAATATCCGGACATCCCCAAAAACATATGTTTTTCATACTAGGTGCATTGTGCTGCCACCTACTGCCAGGTATTCCATATCAGTGACCTCATTAGTGATTAGACATCGTGAAACCCATATAGCACAAAATTGTACAGGCCGACCTTGTCTGTTGATTGACAGAGACTACCGACAGTTGAAGAGGGTCGTAATGTGTAGCAGGCAGACATCTATCCAGACCATCACACAAGAATTCCAAACTCCATCAGGATCCACTGCAAGTACTATGACAGGTGGAAGGTGAGAAAACTTGGATTTCATGGTCGAGTGGCTGCTCATAAGCCACACATCACACCGTGAGTGCAAAATGACGCCTTATTTGGTGTAAGGAGCATAAAGATTGGACGATTGAACAGTGGAAAAACGTGTGGAGTGACGAATCATGGTACACAATGTGGTGATCCGATGACAGGATGTAGGTATGACAAATGCCAAGTGAACCTCATCTGCCAGCTTGTGTGGTGCCAGCAGTCAAATTCAGAGGTGGTGGTGTTATGGTGTGGTCATGTTTTTCATGGGGAGAGCTTGCACCCCTTGTTGTTTTGCGTGGCACTATCACAGCACAGGCCTACATTGATGTTTTAAGCGCCGTCTTGCTTCCCACTGTTAAAGAGCAATTCGGGGATGCCGATTACGTCTTTCAACATGATTGAGAACCTGTTCATAATGCCTGGCCTGTGGCCGAGTGGTTACACAACAATAACCTTCCTGTAATGAACTGGCCTGCACAGAGTCCTGACCTGAATCCTATAGAACACCTTTGGGATGTTTTGGAACACAGACTTGATGCCTGGCATCACCGACCAACATTGATTTCATTCCTCAGTGCAGCACTCAATGAAGTATGGGCTGCTATTCCCCAAGAAACCTTCCAGTACCTAATTGAACGTATGCCTGTGAGAGTGGAAGCTGCCATCAAGGCTAAGGGTGGGCCAACACCTTATTGAATTCCAGCATTACCGATGGAGGGCGCCATGAACTTGTAAGTCATTTTCAGCCAGCTGTCCAGATATTTTTGATCACATAGTGTGTCTGTATTTCAAATGACAGCTATCACTAGCGAAAAAAACTCTTATTTTGTATTGTATGAGGGAGACTAATTTACAGCTGTTACAGTGTTTGTTTTGGACACATCTCACTCCCACAATTGTGAAATCATAACACAGTAAATTTCTTCAAAGCCAGAGTACATAAGGAAAGAATGTGAACTCATATACAATTATTTTATCATAAGAAATGACATATTTGCTATCTTATGTTAATTACCATGTCATTACTTAAATGTTTCTGTCTTAGGTATGTTCCTCACCCTTCATCAATCAAGTATGCTACAGAAATATACAAAAATCAACCTGGAAGAATAGAGGATTATGAACCAGGCCATTCATCAATATCAGAGCGTGAAGCAAAACAAGTAAGACTTTTTTTTAGATATTTATTGCTCTGTTTTGTTCTGTTAGAAGTCTCACTTAGTCAAATTCTGTATAACAGGAATGTCTTCACAGTCCTAAATAATTGTTTGTTTGTAATATATGTGTTTACTGACAGATTCACAGTTTTAATGTGACTAATCTTTTTTCTAAATTTCAGTGGTGGGACGAGGTTCTGGATATATTTGATGGGGTACGACACAACTCTTACTGAATTTTAATAGTTAAGAACTAACATTCTGATTAGTTTTCTAATTATCAGTCAGCAGTAATATGACTAACACTTGAAGTTATACTGAGAATTACCTACAGTTGTACAATTGCAGTGTTAACCAGTCCAATACAGATTCAAAAGAATAAAATTATTATGTCTCTTTAGTAGAACTATACTAATAATTTTGTACTTTTGAATCTATATTTACATAGTTTCATCACCTTTTATGGTGGATATAATTAAGTATAAACTATTGAATAACATGAGCCATAACACTTTATCTCTGTTGTATAAGTACAACACTCAGGAAAGCAATAAGTTCTGCCCATAGCATAAGAAACGAATAGTGAAGCATAATATTATACAGGGTGTTTCAAAAATGACCGGTATATTTGAAATGGCAATAAAAACTAAACGAGCAGCGATAGAAATACACCGTTTGTTGCAATATGCTTGGGACAACAGTACATTTTCAGGCGGACAAACTTTCGAAATTACAGTAGTTACAATTTGCAACAACAGATGGCGCTGCAAGTGATGTGAAAGATATAGAAGACAACGCAATCTGTGGGTGCGCCATTCTGTACGTCGTCTTTCTGCTGTAAGCGTCTGCTGTTCACAACGTGCAAGTGTGCTGTAGACAACATGGTTTATTCCTTAGAACAGAGGATTTTTCTGGTGTTGGAATTCCACCGCCTAGAACACAGTGTTGTTGCAACAAGACGAAGTTTTCAACGGAGGTTTAATGTAACCAAAGGACCGAAAAGTGATACAATGAAGGATCTGTTTGAAAGATTTCAACGGACTGGGAACGTGACGGATGAACATGCTGGAAAGGTATGGCGACCGTGTACGGCAACCACAGAGGGCAACGCGCAGCTAGTGCAGCAGGTGATCCAACAGCGGCCTCGGGTTTCCGTTCGCCGTGTTGCAGCTGCGGTCCAAATGACGCCAACGTCCACATATCATCTCATGCGCCAGAGTTTACACCTCTATCCATACAAAATTCAAACGCGGCAACCCCTCAGCGCCGCTACCATTGCTGCACGAGAGACATTCGCTAACGATATAGTGCACAGGATTGATGATGGCGATATGCATGTTGGCAGCATTTGGTTTACTGACGAAGCTTATTTTTACCTGGACGGCTTCGTCAATAAACAGAACTGGTGCATATGGAGAACCGAAAAGCCCCATGTTGCAGTCCCATCGTCCCTGCATCCTCAAAAAGTACTGATCTGGGCCGCCATTTCTTCCAAAGGAATCATTGGCCCATTTTTCAGATCCGATACGATTACTGCATCACGCTATCTGGACATTCTTCGTGAATTTGTGGCGGTACAAACTGCCTTAGACGACACTGCGAACACCTCGTGGTTTATGCAAGATGGTGCCCGGCCACATCGCACGGCCGATGTCTTTAATTTCCTGAATGAATATTTCGATGATTGTGTGATTGCTTTGGGCTATCCGAAACATACAGGAGGCGGCGTGGATTGGCCTCCTTCTTCGCCAGACATGAACCCCTGTGACTTCTTTCTGTGGGGACACTTGAAAGACCAGGTGTACCGCCAGAATCCAGAAACAATTGAACAGCTGAAGCAGTACATCTCATCTGCATGTGAAGCCATTCCGCCAGACACGTTGTCAAAGGTTTCAGGTAATTTCATTCAGAGACTACGCCATATTATTGCTACGCATGGTGGATATGTGGAAAATATCGTACTATAGAGTTTCCCAGACCGCAGCGCCATCTGTTGTCGAAAATTGTAACTACTGTAATTTCGAAAGTTTGTCTGCCTGAAAATGTACTGTTGTCCCAAGCATATTGCAACAAATGGTGTATTTCAATCGCTGCTCGTTTAGTTTTTATTGCCGTTTCAAATATACCGGTCATTTTTGAAACACCCTGTACATCACTTAAATAGACAGTCAGGCAAAATGTTGTTGCTCTTAGAAAAGTCATTAGTTCGATAAAAGATAAGACTTAAAAGTTCACAAAACATCTTTTATTTGTAGTGCAGCTTCTCACACTGCATACATGTTATCTCCACTTCTCTTATTTATTTATGCAAAAAAGAATTACTGATGATCGCTGTTTATCTGATAGTGCAATGAACCTGTCCCTCCCCTCCATCCCCCTCCCCACACACACATAAGTTGGACATTCGTATCACAATAATAAAATAAATGAATTTTGACATAATCATGAAGATCTTGCAGTAACAATTTTTGAGTTTTATGTTTAAAATTATCATATTTTATGTAATCAAAATTTCTACTGCTGAGTGAAATATATGATCTAATGTTCTATTAAACAGTGACTTGGAAGAAATAAGTCCTCTTTTATTTAAGACTGCTGAAAATATATTTATTATAATTTTAATAGTTGATGTTCTTAATCAATGGACATAGACCATGGTTTTTTACATCATGTTCATTGATATAAAAGTTACTCTTAAATTTTGAATTTTTTCGCCAGTTATTTATAATTTTTTTAGAACATATATACAGGAAGTTATGATGATTACGCTTTTGAAAGATGGGACCTGCAAGAATTAGGTAGTCAAGCATACATACATTGATCTTTCAGTTAATTTGTGAGAGATGATGGTGTCTGGGCTAGGTGGCATTTTATTATATTATCCCAGAGTATAATTTCATGCTGAAGAATTCTGTGGAATTAAGGGGAATACACAGTTTCTTTCATGGGGAACTAAACGTGGACCCTAAACTATAACATAAAAAGTCATTTTGAAGCCATGTGCATCACAAATTTTCAATGAGGACATGCTTCAAGCAAAATTCGTTGACACATGAATGTTACAAGTTACACCATCCACACCACAGCAGTGTTTTTTTATATTTATTAACAATGTAACTCTCTCAGATCTCTTCCCTCAGTCAAGCAGTTTTGTTGGTCTCTAGTTGTATGTATAGATTCTTGTACCAATGGTACGAAGGATGCTAGTAACAGAATATTAATCTGTGTGGCTTTGTGTTCTGATCTAAGTTGTTTATGTTTAGGAGGGAAACAATTGCTCCAAGACTAGATTCTTGATGGGCTCCATGTTATTTTTTATTTTTATTTATTTATTTGTGCATCTGATATTCACTTTTTACTATGAACATTTAATTTATTTTGGCTTCCTGCTTCCTCTTTCTGGTTTATCATATATGAAATGAACCATTTTAGCACAGTATATCCAATACCATATGTCTGAATGCCTGCCATTAAGATTTTGTAGGCCAAAAATTTCAAAAACCTCTGTTGCCTTTAGTTAAACTCTGGCAGCAGTTATATTTAATACAATGAAATTTAGTTTCTCAGATAATTAATACAACTTAAAATCATCAGCAGCAACCAAGCACTATTTAAACTAAGAAAACATTTAATAGTTAAATAACAATCCCTCCAGCCACTGCAAAAACAGTATCACATAAAATAGTCAACATACCCACTCATGACCACCCATCACAGAGTCATAGTAAAGTAGCTTTAATGAAGTAATAATGTGTGTGCAGGCAAGTTAGGACATATATCTCCATAGTGTGTGTGAGTGCATGCGCACGCACACATACACATACACTGTTAAAAAGCAAATATTTGCCCCCCCCCCCCCCCCACACACACCCACATACAGACAAAGAAATAGCAGATGCTTCCCCAGCCATAGATAACAAAACATATGGTGGTCACATCTCAGGACACCATATCATACATCCACACAACAAGAAAACCTATGCTCGCTCAAAAGGAAAGGTGCAATATGCTGTAACAATGAAATCATTTTAAATTTGCATATGCCACTTTGGGATAATGTAATGAGGCATCTAGACAATGGAAGCAGGCATCATCACTTCCCCTTAAAAACTTCAAAACAGTGCCTTCAGCAGTCAACGTGACAATCACTGTCTTTTTTAGCATCTGAGGTCTGATACTCGAATTCCTTGAACACGGAAAAACCATTAACAGTGACATGACAGTGAGACTCTCCATAACCTACGCAAGTCCAAAGAGCAAATGGCCTGGGTTACTCATGGTGGGAGTGATTCTGCTCCACATTAAAAATACATCTCTAAGGTCACACAGAAAGTTATGGCCAAGTTCAAGTGAGTGCAGCTTGAGCATCAGCTGTACCGCCTGGGCATGTTGGCCTGCATCTTCCATGTGATTGGTCCTCTAAAAAAAACATCTCTGAGGGAAACATTTCACCTCAGATGATGAACTGGTTGCACAATGGAGGACTACGCCCCCCCCCCCCCTTCCCCCACCTCCAAGTGTTCTTTAGCTAGTGGAACAGTGTGCTCAGGCCTCTGGTGATTTCTTTTGAATAAAGACTTCTGTTATATCCACAGTGTTGTTTCATACCTTTTTACTTGTGCACACCTCATACCCCTCCCCCCCCCCCCTCTCTCTTTCTCTCTCTAAATAAACTGAAATGCTCATCATCTAAATAAGAATTTTACTACAGTTATAGAAAACAGAATATAACCTATATTACATTTTACTTAAAATGTGGGCTTTTGTCTTGTTCTATGGCCTTTATAGTTGTTATCATCTGTGGCAGGTCCACGCATCATACTTCTCCAGCTCTTCCTGACTTGTGTTTTTCTCTTCAGATCCATGTAGTTATTGCTCCCAGACACTGTCTGTTAGTTGGTGTGTTCTTCTTCCCCTCCCTCTTTCTCCCTTTGCCATCCTTCAGTTCCTTGCTGGAGTAAGCACAGTCTTCTCACTATGTGGTTGAACCAGTCTTTCTTTTTTCCCATGTTGTTTCTATTTGTAATCCTCACTTTAAGACAAACAACATTTATTGAACACAAATTACCTGTCTGTAACATAGATTAAAGCATCTATTAGTCCAAAGGCCAAACAACAATGGTTCTTCATTGAACTTACAAGGTGTACAACTTTGCTTCCGCCGTTTTTTCCCAACATTTGAGGCTGTAATGATACAAATTGGTTACACATTTATCATTTAAAGTATTTTCCATCGCTGGCCATTACTTTCTCCCATCTTTTGGGCAATGTACGAATCCCGTGTCGAAAAAATTGTTCATCTTTTGAAGCGATCCATGAATTGATCGCCGGCCGAAGTGGCCGTGCGGTTAAAGGCGCTGCAGTCTGGAACCGCAAGACCGCTACGGTCGCAGGTTCGAATCCTGCCTCGGGCATGGATGTTTGTGATGTCCTTAGGTTAGTTAGGTTTAACTAGTTCTAAGTTCTAGGGGACTAATGACCTCAGCAGTTGAGTCCCATAGTGCTCAGAGCCATTTGAACCATGAATTGATCAGATTTGTGACTTCTTCATGAAATCGGACGTGTTGGTCAGCCAGGCCTTATGCCATTGATCTAAATAGGTGATAGTCAGAGGGAGCAATGTCTGGAGAATATGGCAGGTGGGGTAGGACTTCCCATTTTAACGTTTCCAAGTACGTTTTGACCTCTTTTGCAACGTGGGGTCGAGCGTTGTCGTGCTGCAAAATCACTTTATCGTGCCTCTCACTGTATTGCGGCCGTTTGTCTTTTAACACTGTGCTCTTACACATTAATTGCATTTGATAACAAGCACCTGTGATTGTTACACTTGGTTTTAATACCTCATAGTACACGATGCCAAGCAGGTCCCACGAAATGAAGAGCATGATCTCGGAGCCGTGAATATTCGGTTTGTCTGGGGAAGAATTCCTGGGATATCCCCATGATTTTTTGCATTTAGGGTTATTGTAATGAACCCGCTTTTCGTTTTTTAAAACATTTGTGTCATTCAATATTTTGTGTAATGTAATATCTTGTACAGACATCTTTTATTAACCTGACACGTTCCACATCATTACGAAGTGTCGTATTCATGATCTATGGAACAAGTATTAATCTAATCTAATCTAATGTGATGCAGAAATCCCTTCCATTTTTGCTTCTGAAGCAACTGTTCACAAACACACAAACACCGTTCATTCTCTCTTGGTTTCAGCTCACACAGGACCAAGTTCCTTCTTTCCGAATCATGCCCATAGCCTTGAGACATTTTTAAATGGCTTACTGTGTCACTCCCACTAATTGTGCCAATTATTCTTGAGTTTGACACAGGTCTTCACTCAGCAATGTCTCCAATTCTGCATCTTCGAAAACATTCTCTCTTCCACCTCTATGCCGGTCTATGACGTTAAAATCACTGTTCTTGAATTGTTGAAACATGACATGTTCCTTCACTAATAGCGTCCTTACCATATGTATTTCAGAGCATTCAATGAGACTCAGCCCTTGTTTTCTTGAAACGAAACAGTAAACACATCCCGCAAATATTGAGAATTAGGCTCATTAACTGACATTTTCAATCAAGAACAACTTTGTTATGCAGACACAAATTGACTAATGTTTGAATGAGGTTATGTTGACTGAGGTCCAAGCTAACTGCCTGACATCTGTGATCTGTTTCTTTCGACCACTATGTATCGCTGTTGCCACCTATCGCTAAACAGTGGAAGCAAAGTTGTAGATGTTGTAATATAAGCTGTTGTTCATGATTGAATTTAATATAAATCCAAGCCCAATTATTTCATGATGCATGCATATTGAAATTATAATATTAAGCTCAATGGTTGGAAACAACCATTTATTAACTAGAAGCCTTATACAGAGGTGTTGTTCCAATTTGGGGAGCACAGATAACAGGTCTATAACTGTACTCACCTAGTACAGTAATTCAGAAAGCATGGCAGCACAATCCAACACAAGTCTAAATCGGTCCAAGTAAACAGTAGCAGCTGTTGTAGTTCACTGTGTAGAGGCAAAGTAGTATATTAGCAACTGTCTGAGCCATAAGCAGTGCAGCCTTATGTTTGCCATCTACTGAATTTCATATTCCAGTCTGTGATATCGACAACTTCCCTCACTGGACGTGTGCATTGTTATGTGTATTGGTACATCTGTATTTTCCATTTGCTCTACCAATAAGGTTACTACATTGTGTTAAATGGTGTCCATTTTTCCCTAATTCTTTGAAACACCCCCTTATTCCTTATCTTGTTTTCTCAGTTCACAGCCTCTAGTTTCCTTCCTACCCCATTTGCACTTCTTCCAGCCTACTTTTCTTTTCTTGTCTTTTCAAAGTGTCCAAGTGTCTACCTAATATAAAGCTATGCTCCATATATAGAATTAGGCAAATCTTGTCCTTAGATTTTTGGTCAGTCACTTACACAGCATTTGTAAATGCTTCCTTGGCTATCATTATTCTTGATGTTACATTTGTGTCACATTTTAGGTCCTTCATCATAATATTTTCCAAGTATTTTAATTTTGCAGCCAGCTCTACTTGTTGCCCACCTGTCACAGTTTTGGCCCTCTCTTTTATCATGAATTTTGTCTTTTTCTTATTTCTTTTCATTTAAAAGTCTTTGCATTTGCTTTATAGATCTTCTATCATTTCAGTAAGGACCTTCTCGGAGTCCACCACCATTACATCATCAGCAAACCATGTATTGTCCACACTCTTTTCTCTTACATATACTACTCTTACTTCACGTACAAATTCTCCTATAATCTCTTCCAGACAGGTGTTAAACAGTGCAGATGAAAGGCAACATTCTCAGCTGACTCTTCTTCCTATTCCTATTCACTCTGTTAGTTCTCCATCAAGTCTCACTCTTCCCTTTTGATTAAGGTATAACTCTTTAATCAATTTTCTTTCTCTTTATTTGGTGCCATGTTCTTTTGAGATGAGAACCTGAGACCTTTTGATCCATAGCTGGCTCATTACTGTTGAGATGACATCCATCTTTGTAGAACATAAGAAATATTTTTTTTTATTCCTACCTCCTCACTTTCCTTGTACAACTAAAGCTGTCATCAATTTGAATACTAGTTTGAACACCACAGCACTTTACTAGACATGTTTCTGTTACTAGACATGTTGCTGTTGGAGATGATATGCTGTTGCCTTCCTCTGATCTTCAAAGTGAATTATGCAGTCAGTTATCATGGTACCTTGATATCTTCCATTGCGAATAAATAAATATGATTCATCATAAGATTTGACTGAAAGTCAATGATTTTACAATTCGTGAATGGTCTGACATGAATGAAGTTACTGTGTAAACAAGAAGCTACCTCAGAAATCAGTTTAGTGAGCATGGATTAGATGTTGTTTCACTATTATATCACTTGATGCAGAGATGATGAAGGTGGAGACGTCTCATTACTCACATAGGATTTGGTATTGGTACACGCTTATTAGTTTTCAAGTCATATAAAACCATTCTCAGGCAAACAAAACTAGTTAGTTATGGCTCATGTTTTCCATTATTTATGATTCAAGTTTTGAGACAGGGGAAACCAAGAGTGTCAATGGTTGGAGAAAATCAAGCTAAAACAATTTATACTGCTACTTAAATTCCGTGTTGGCAAAGTTTACCATTATCACTCTTTTTATTATAATTAATAAATGAGGATATAAATATCTATACAATTCCAGAAGGAAGCTAACAATATTTTCTTTTCAACATAATTAACAAAATTATCATACACTTGCAAGTAATGAAGTCATCACCACTTAAAGGCTGAATTTCAAAGCAGAGTTTACATTACACCTTGCACATTCATTTCCGAATGGGAAATTTAGCTGATATTTGTAAGCAGATGTGTCACAGTCCCATCACAGAATCACAGCAGCATCTCTTCTTTGCTTTGGTTGTCAGTCTTTAGATGTTAATGGCTTCTTTCCATGCTCCATTTTATTGCACTGCATTTATCCTGCTTCTCTCATAAAAAGTAGCTTATGTGATGTCAAGGCAGTAACAATTGTCATTTAAACTGTGTGCATAATCAGTTTTTAAATGTATACTGACAAATTTTTGTTAGTAGTCTCTACATTGAATCTTATGTTATAGCACACTAAACATAGCACACTTTACTGTATTTTTGTTTAGACAGCATAGTTTTTAACTTATATTTGTTTGTGTTTGTTTTGTTTTATCTGTTGTCTGTCGGTGATTGTTAAGTGGTTGGACACTCACGCTCCGTCTCCCAATTATCGCTCACTACTAGCGGAAGCCATCTATCAAAGAGTAAGGCCCAGGCACAGCACTGTAATAAAGTATTTATGCTTGGACCCTTTCAGTGATTTCCTTACCCATGTTACCAAGAGAATGCTTATACTAACTGCATGGATTCCATTTTGTAATTTCTGATTGGTCTGTTTAGTATCCATTTCATAGTAATATTTTTTGTCCCAGATTTGTGAATCAGCCCTTCTTTCTCCATGTAATGTCACAAGTAGACTATCCGTTTACTTTTTATTAAGATAGTATGATGTTTAGTGTTGCAGACTGGTGACCCTACTCAAAAACATAATTATATTTTTATTCCTTAACAAACAACATAATTTTTATTTTTGATGAAAACTCTGGGTAACTATTTTATTTTCTTGTTTATTCTCTTATACTTCATGCTCTGTAAATCCCATCACACAGTGGAAAGAGTCAACTATTAGGGCAAAAGTGTGTAACATTATATATCATGAAATTTGCCTGTTGTCTTTTGGATAACCAGAACATTTAAGAAAAGTTAGAAACCGCATATTTTCACCTTTTTGTGGATTTTGTCTTTGACATCTGTGACCATTCTTAGGACTCCAGGCACCCCCAACATACATATCACTGCATGCTGGTGTCTTCTCTCACATGTTGATTCAAATAGATTGTATGTGAAAGACTTCTCCAACACATCACCTGTATTCTTCTACACATAGCGCAGATAGTGATCTTTACATTTACGATAAACTAGCTGTATTGGATCAAGTTCCAGGCTATTATCTCTTTGTAGTGAACCAAAAGATTTTGTGAGAGTTGCACGAGGAAATCCTTGCTGTTGTACATTGTACCATTGCAATGAACACACATGGCCTGATGTGGCAGTAACAGGCACAGAAGTACATTTATTGTGAAAAAATACCTGTGTAGTTGGTTTATATGTATTATTAATGACTTTAATAAGAATAAGTGAAAAGTCATTTTGAATTTTACTCATCTTATGAACAGGTACTAAGACAAAATCACAAAATATGGAGGACTGTTTATTCATACACTGAAGACCCAAATATCACTCTTCATTGGAATCATTACTAGGAATAACTTCTCTGAATTTCATACAATTTTTCTAAGCCACTACAAATGAATGTAAGAATGTTTAGGTCCTCCAGTCTTTTAAAAAAAGATTTCCTTCTAACTTACATAACCATTCACAAGATGTTCAATCATATAAAGGTGTTTCAGTAAATAGAAACTGCTACTTTGTAAACAGGATATGAATACATCTTTTGTACTCTCCCTGTGCATGAAGTAGGCACCAGAAACTGTTTGCATATACCATTCATTTTTTAAGAGGACTGAAGCATGGACAACCAACTAAATTTTGTACTCTGTGCATGTTTCATAGAATTTTTTAAACTGCATGAATACAAATTATTTACATTGTTGTAAACACTCGTAAGACACAGCCCATATGTTATGTACCACCTGCTATCATTTACTTTTTGCAACACCAACATTGAAAACAAGACAGTAATATTCCAAGTTGATTTGTATGACATCTAGTCTTATCACAAAGAGTTTCATCAGCTTGTTTGAAATTACACACTGTTTTCACCTACAGCTCTTCAAAGAAATTAAACACACTCCGTCAGTAAAGTGTAGACATGCCAGTCAAACCAATCATTAAGTAAATATAATAGTTGGAATATACTGTACATTTAGAATCTGTGATCCAGAACTTTTACCATCAATAACTTGGAAGTACGCATGTAGCAGTGGTAGAATATGGCAGTAAAAACAGAATTAATGAAAATGCATTAAAAATACTGCTGTTGTCAACTGATGGCTGTAATGCAATCACCGGCTACATCTAATGAAGAAAAATTGAGAGTACTGTATCATTATACTCTGAATTAGTACTGCATGAATTTTCATTACCATATCGTCCTTTTAAATCACTGTTGTGCATCCACACCATAGAAAATCCAGGATGGAATAATGACAGTAGCAGACAGTTCTTTTCATAATAGTGTTATATAACCAATAAGTCAAGTTATCATGAAACAAAAGTACTGGAGCCCTCTTTATAGTAGTTGAGGACTTAGTGAAACAGCATGTACATGTTAATCATTGTGAAAAGAAAGCTATACATCTCTCTACATTAAATAACATGCACTAATAATGGCTAAAAATTTGATTGGACAATACATATGCAGATAGTTTATTTGCCCATATTCCTTTCTCAAGATTCCTTCATTATTTTATAGGATAGGTGCAACATAATGACATAATTGTAGCTGTGTAACTAATTGCACTTAATAAAATTTTCTCAAACTTCTGCTCTGTCATGTGGTTAAATATCAACGGGTTTTCACATGAGTGCTCTTCGACTAGTGTCAAGTGAAGGATGTTAGGTGGTTGCTGCTACCATCCTTGTGTGACCATGCTACTGTCTATGCCCAGTCAAGCATGACATAGTGTGTTTTCATTGGACACCCGCCTCAACCTGATGAGGTAATGAAAGAAACAATAGAGATAAAAATATGTGACAGCATTCAAGTTACAGAGATCTGCAGCTAAGCTCAGTTTGGGGCACCGCTATCTGAAGGCTGACGTGGGCATGCAATGAAAACATTACCTTGTAAGGCACTGGACTGGGAATCAGTGATGTCACAGGCATTAACATGGCTGTACAAGCTTTTGTATCCCGCCTGGATAGGCGGCACTTGGATCTGCTCCTGTGATCTGCTTCTGCAAAATAGGCCGAGAGTGAAGGCCGTGAGTAGGAGCAGGAAAAGGTGAAGTACTTCGGTACTGCGTGTTGGTTAAAGCTCTTTTACTGGTGTATGAACACGTATAAATTATAGGATTACTTAACTTTGTGTACAGATGAGCGCGTAGGTGCAAAGCCATTCATGTATCAAAGCTAACAGTTAGTAGTAGTTGGACAAAGTATCATTGAAGTAACAAAGGCAAAGTCTGTCATGGCTAGCCCCCTATGAAATAGAAGCTAAGTTGCTTGGTTGTCTGCTCTTGATCAAATGGGCAGAATCTGGACGGCACTCATAGAGCTGCACAGCTCTGGCTAAAGGGCGCTGTTGTTGGTGTCGGTGTTGTAGTGCCAACCCAAGAACTTGTACCTACACTGTGGCACCGTAGCTATCGATACCACACAAAGATGGTAGCAGCAGCCACATGGCAGTCTCTCCTTGAAGTATAATCAGTATTGTCCGTACACATATACACAAATTGTTCATTAAAAAATGAAACAAGGATAAAATGTATTTGGCAGGAGTCCCCACTTTGTCCTTATATGCAGATTCTTCCCTAATTCTCCAAGTGTTACAAATGCTCTTCGCTGAAATATTCATGTTTTTTCGTTGCTAACAAGCAGAAATTTCTTTCTTTGGACACAATGTGTATCTGATAACACAGTAGCATGGCAAGAATGATATTTGTTCATGAAATATATGTTAAGAGCTGATACAGTTGTATAGAAAATAGTCTTCACCACATTGTCAGTATACTATTAGTTAATCAATTTCTGCCACTTCATTGATCATTGTTCAAGAGCTGTGTATGTATGTGGCCATTCTTTTCATCAGCCTCATACATTGTTACACACTACAGCTTGACTTATATGAATATTACCTTGTGTGATACCTTGAAGCTGCCCCATTTTTATCAAGTCAAGTGGGCAGTTTACACTCTTAACTCTAAAAACCATTCCTACAAATTAGGTTGTATGTTAGGTGACAGAGCTCCATATGATCTAAATCTGTGTACCACATTATGATAAAATGTAATGTTTTATCATTTCATTTGAAGCACAAAATGATTGATACTGTATACAAAAGAATATATCCAGTTAGCTTACAGCAATGGCTAACCATAAAATTAACTATCACAGAGTAGCTGAAGAAGTTAACTTTCTTAAATAGTGTTGCATAAAGCAATCACAACAGAAAGAGAGAATGTAAAGCTACAGAGAACAACAAGAAGGAGTTTTAATATTCGTATGGCAATACCTTTATGTAGGAAAAATGGTGAAGACAAATATCTGTATTTGAATGGAGGAAAAAGTCCAATTGTTTCTGCAGTATCCAGGATGTCTCCATAGTGCTTGAACATACTGCAGAAATTGTGTTGTAAGAAACTTGTACAGCATTCAAGAATAGAAAATAAATAACTGATTAATGTTGTAACAGAACAGCAGTTTTCAAATAGTTTTTGTGACAAATTAATTTTCACCTGCATGACAAGAAAAATACTAATTACTAGCTTAATATTTTTATAACTTCATCTGTTGCATGGGAGTTCTACCATTTAAAACTTTGTGGATGCACATCATAAGTGAATGCATATTTAATTAGTAAGAGACACTACAAATCTCTAGTTCAGTGTTTATACATATATGTTTAAAGTTGTTAATGGAAATAACAAATGTGAATCATTTCTGTTATTCTGTTATGTACCAATAATGATGTTTATACTAGGGCCACTCTGGAAGCTTTGAGAAGGCAAAGTGGTTCACTGCATTTTAAGAACTTATTCCATATTTTCAAACAATGTCTTCAAAACTGTATGCACCAACACAGCTTCTCAAATCACCTCACTAGAACCACTTAAGGAAAGTTGTTCTGTAATGCTTAACAAATATGTACAATTGCTTCTCAAGACTGAAAACCTTAACTGCAAAAGCTTTACGTCGCATTTGATGAGAGAAAGGAATCACACAATGGCACATCTGATGAATTTGCAAATTTATAGACTTAGAAAATATCAAGAAACACTTTAGGTATTCTAATTAGATTTCACCCAGGACCCACTTTTGATTCCTTCTCTTAGAGCCCGTGAAGCTTACGATGTCATATTCAAATATATAAATCTGCTCTTACTGTCCTAGCTTCTTTAAGTGTGATTCTGACTATTTCTCAAAATTCAATAAAAGAAATTCACATCATTCATTTGCCATCATTCCTTGCTCTCAACATTTTTCAACGAATACCAGTGATGATCGCATCATGTGACCTCATTTCATCTGTGGTCAAATTTGTGTAGATATGTCAGTTATATGTTGCAATCCTGAATATTAAATTTTACCTGTCAGGCTTAAAAATATCAATACGTACTAAAAAAGCTGCAAACTGTGTCTTACATGCCACCAGCTGCCACTCTCCCTGACAATGAGACTCTCACATAAAAGCCTGTTTAGCGATATCAAAAACTAAACTGGAAGTGGCTAGTGAGTGAAATACATGTTCTTTTTAGTTATTCTTCTAACAAGAATATGTTTTGTTACATATGAGCTGTCCTGACATATCTGTTGGATGTTTAGTACTCAAGTCTTCTGCCAGCAGGATCAGGAATGGAAATCCAAAAAGAATATGTTCTCTTTTTACAGAAGCTGCTGTTGAGTTTTCAGTTAGCTTTCATCTTTAAGAGCACTTCACTTTTCTATGTCTGAGTGACGTATTGCAGTGGTTAAGACACCAGACTTGCATTCAGGGGGATTGTGCTTGAAATTCATGTCTGACTATCCAGATTTAGGGTTTGTTTAGTTTCATTGACTCCCTAAAGGCAAATTCCAGGGTGGTTACTTTGAAAAGGCTATGGCTAATTTCCTTCCCTCATTCTTCTCAAATGGGAGTTTGTGCTTCATCTCTAAGGACTTCATTGTTGATAGAACATTACATCCAATCTTCTTTTGTTAGCCTTTGAGTATGAATTCACTTAACTAGTAAAAGTCCTTTTTAATGTAAAACAAGGAATCCTCAAATAATACATCTACATTTTCAAGAATGTCATTTACTCTGAAAGGTAACTTTTAAATAGTTAAAATCATTGCACAAAGTGGCTACATTTCAACTATATGGCTGATTGTTGGTAAATATCATCTGGTGCACAATCACAGAAGTCCATCCATCATTTGTAAGAGCCTCATACTAATGGTATTTGTAACAATAAATTAGACTAGATGTTGCCATCAAATTACTGCACTGATGGACTAGAACCAGTTTATTCCAAAACTTCCAGAGCAAGCTGTATAACACTGTTGGTACTGTGTAACTTCTTCTAAACTGCATGTTTTATGTTAAAAATTATATATTTTTACTTTGATGTTTATTGCTAATTTGTCTTTACAGCAAATTTACATTCATAGATGTTTACAGTGAAAATGGTGTTTTTAATAGCATGTATAGTGAAAATGTCACATATTATCTGTGTATCTTACTATTAATGAATACTGATTTTGGAAATAGTGAAACTTTTGTTACTCTGGATCACCAGTAATGACAAAATGATCGGTTTAAAGTTTTCCAGTAACATTTGTCAATATTTGAATGTTTTACTGTCCATCTGGTTCTTCTTAGAAAGGCTGCCATATATAATGACACTTACTCCCCTGCTTCATGCTGTGCAGTATGCCAGATTCATTCACTGATTCATTCAGTCATTGTAGACAATTTTAGACTATGATGGAAAGATTGAAAGCTATGAGTGTCTAAATACTAATGAAATGAGTAAGCATGTGCACCATCATCTCATTCTTCTTGAGTCTGTAAACTTCCTTTACAGATTTTTACTACTAATTTGTTTCTAATCATTTGCTTTCATTTGATTGTTTTACAGATTAAAGTGAGTGACTGTTAACTAAACCACTACATCTTCGCTTATTGCATCACCTTCCCATATTGTTATACAGGTTGAGTCACTAACTATTGCCACCTAGAATAATACCAAAAGTATGATAGTAGCTGAAAAGTTTTTGGGACAAATGGTGGCATAATATGATGTTGGTTTTTTGTTGCTGGGTAAAGTCGCACCAGAGATATGAATGTCAACGTTGTTGTTGTTGTTGTTGTTGTTGTTGTTGTTTTTAAGTGGGATACTATGGTTTGGTACTTATTTTCTGATGGCGGCTGATGAGACGAATCCAATGATGTGTAACAGTAAGGTCTTTGAAGGTCAACGAAGGTCAAAAAGTGGGATGAACGTCTATTTACAGAAGGTGTTTGAAGTGATGACCATTGGTATCAATGCAGTGCTGCAATCTTCTTATCATGGATTGAGTGGTATTCCTTATCACTTCAGCACTTATCGAAGCACATTCTGTGACAATTCTCTCTTATATATCATGCAAATAGTAAATATTCACTGAATACGGCATATCCATCCGACCTGCCACTGACATGTACATTCCATTCGATAGTTTCACAATACAAGACCAATCGGAATGGTAAGACTAGTATAGTCGAATCAAGCAAAATGAATTATGTATTCCTTCGAAGAACAAGTCAATATGCTTCTCATTTACGAAATTCAGTGAGAGCTAGAGACCTATACGCTGAAAGATATCCTCAACGTACTCACCCTACATGTCGTACTTTTAAATATGTGTATGATAAATTGTGAACAACTGTATCTTTAATGCATTGGGAACATAACAGGCAAAGGAAAGTTCGAGATCCTTGTGTCATTTCACGTCAAATTGCAAGGGTCTCTAGCATGAGCCATAGTAGTGTTGTTCATGTTCTGCATCACCATAAATATCATCCTTACCATATCAGTCTCCACCAAGAATTAACTGGTACAAATTGTATGCATCACATTGAATTCTGCCGATGGTCTCAACTTCAGATTCAGAGAGATGACACATTTATTAATTTGATTTTATTTACCGATGAGGCTAAATTCATGAACCATGGAAATGTTAATTTGCATAACATGCATTATTGGAGAACTGAAAATCCATGTTGGCTGTGGCAAGTTGCACACCAAAAACCGTGGTCAGTGAATGTATGGTGTGGGATTCTGGTGGATGGAATTATAGGCCCCTATTTCATCGAAGGAAATCTTAATGGAAGGAAGTACACCACATTCCTGCAAGAAACATTAGGTCTGTTATTGGAAGAAATACCTTTAGGAACAAGGAACAGAATGTGGTATCAACACGATGGTTGTCCAGCACATTTTTTGCTGATGGCTAGAAATGAGTTGCAGAGACAATTCCCAAATCATTGGATTGGACATGGAGGAAATGTGTCGTGGCTGGCTCATTTGCCAGACTTGATGCCTCTGGATTTTTTTCTTGTGGTAGGTTGTAAAAGACATCGTTTATAAAGACATTCCAACTACACTTGAAGACATGCGAGAGGGAATTGTCAGAGCATGTGCTTTGATAAGTGCCAAAGTGATAAGGGATACCACTCAGTCCCCAATAAGAAGATTGCAGCACTGCATTGATACCAATGGTCATCACTTCAAACACCTTCTGTAAATGGACGTTCATGCCACCTTTGTGACCTGCATTGACCTTCGCCGGCTGGAGTGGCCGAGCAGTTCTAGGCGCTACGGTCTGGAACCGCGCAACCGCTACAGTCGCAGGTTCTAATCCTGCCTTGGGCATGGATGTGTGTGATGTCCTTAGGTTAGTTAGGTTTAAGTAGTTCTAAGTTCTAGGGGACTGATGATCTCAGAAGTTAAGTCCCATAGTGCTCAGAGCCATTTTTTCATTGACCTTCAAAGACCTTACTGTTACACATCATTGGATTCGTCTCGATAGCCGCTATCAGAAAATAAGTACCAAACTATAGCATTCCATTTAAAAAAACAAAGTTGACCTTGATATCTCTGAAGTGACCCCACTTAGCAACAAAAAACCAATGTCATAGTATGGCCCCCTTTGTAGCATGCAACTTTTGTCCCACAAACTTTTCAGCTCCTATCATACTTTCGGAGTTATTCTTGGTGGGAATAGTGAGTGATTCACCCTGTATAAAAGGATAAACATCATTTGAATGTGTTCAACAATGAATCACATACACTTCTATTTTAGACACAATCTCTCAATATAGTAACAGTCATAACCATTTTCAACAATACATTGACAATTTTCAGATACTGTATATTGTAAGCAACATTCAGTGCAGAAACAGTTGTCATACTAAATTTGATGCTTTGTTCGCCAGACGCCACCCATGATATATAGAGTTGGAATATGGACAACATATAGTTGAAACCCATTATGAGTTTTATCGTATTAGTACTAAAGCAGACAGTTTACAGCTGCACATCCACACCCATACCACGCAGCATCTGGCCTTGTGCTTCATGTTTATGATGTCATATCTCCTGAACTACCTGTTGAACAATAATATAATTTTATAAGCACATTCCGCGATCAGTGAATACTGTTTGCGAAATATGTTGTAAATGGAGTTAGTAACAACAGTGTAATAAATCTAAACATCATGCATGATGTGGCAGTTTTCCATACATCTCATTGTTTATGATGCCATATCTCCTGAACTACATGTGGTACAATGATATGATTTTGCACTTACATTCAGTGCTATATGTGCACACTGCCTGTAAAATGTCTCATGAATTCAGTTTGTAGTAAAGAAATAATAAGTTATGACATCACACCTCTTGCGGTGCTTTTACTGCATGAACAGCGGAAGAGTAGTAAGTGATAAATATTTTTCTTTTCTTGATTTTGTAACCGTTGTCAGTGAGAAAAAATTCCATAAAGGCTTGAAATTATGTGTAAAGTTGTTACAAGTCGCTAAGTGCTCTCATTCTCAAATGCTAGATGAATAAAGTCTGGGAATTCACACATCTTGGACTACGCTTCTTTTTCACTCCCACCCCTCTGATAGGTAGGTGGTTCTTACCCCCACATTGATTGTCTCCTGATAGTAGGTTGTATGATTACCAAATTTGGTTGAAATTGATCCAGTGGTGTAGGAGGAAAAGTGGAACGTACATGCATGCACGTGCGACACACGGGCATAAATACAACCATTTTTATAACATGTATGGATTTCATTGTGTGTGAAATAAAATGAATTGTATACTATCTCAATCACTCTTCCTCACTGCAGTATGTTGTATTTCCAAATTTGTTATGAGTAACATAGTTGAATGAGATTAGAATACAGGGTTTCCTTTTCTGAAGCAAATAATTAAATCCTCTACCAAGACACTCCACTATCTAAAAGTATAATTTGGTCTATATTTTTAAGCTACAAAGTTTGCAAGGCTCTTCCTTAAATGATGCCATTATTTAACTTTAATATTAGTTGACTATGTAAATTGTGCTGTGAGCTACAGAAAGAAATAATAATTAATACTATTATGTGTTTGTTTTTTAAATTCTTCTTTACATCACAGACTTTGTAAAGGAATAACAGAGATGTAATTTGAGAGAGAGATCATTGGTTTGTGGACATAACTGCTGGAAGACGAGTGCTGAAAATATCTAGAAAAACTGTAATTACTCACATGTCAACAACATAAGAAGTCCTGTGGTACCTGGAGAAATCAATTCATTTGTTACTTCACAATTATGTTTGATTATCTTAGCTTCTGCATTCTGCTCATGATGCATTTTTATTTATTTCAGCAGGCAGCAAATGAACAGCACACACCAACAACACCGTCAAATAAGTCTTTCATGACATAGTAAGTAACTGGCTTCACTTTCACAGTCTAATTTTTTCGGTATTACTCTCATGTGAATAGTTCATAGTGCACAGTTACATACTATATAAATCTTCAGTTTTGTTGATTTACTAATAGATTTCCAGTCTGTCACATGCCTATGATACAACTGTGCCATTCACAGAGAAAATACTGTACATATCAAATGAGTTTACCTAGTTACCTGAATATATTTTAGTGTATCTCTATAGAGTATCTCGTTAGATAATTTGGAGTGCAGTAAATGGCAGTGGCATTTGAAACCAGTTTCTTGTGAATTACTTTGAAGAAAAGAACCTGAAAATTGTAGAAAACTGAACTAAAACTGAATTTCAATGTCAGAGATTAAAAAATAAGCTTACTTTCTCATAGAACTTAGTATGATGAAGTATTCTGACTCCTAAGTGTCATTAAAGCATTTTTCACAATGGCACATATTCCAGATATCTTCATTGCCCAAGATGTAGGGTGGAATGTTAGTTATTCTACCTGCTATAAAAATATACAAGTCTCCCAGGACATAATAAACTGGTTACATTACAATTTTGTAGTACAGTGTTTAAAAGCAAGTTAAACGACCTTTTGTTTGCTTCCTTACATACTCTCTCTTTCTAGCTCTCTATCGTTTGTACATATATCTCCTGTGCTTTTCATAGAGAATTTGTGTGTCCCAAATACAAAGGCAGCACATTTTGATATCTTCTGTGCTTCTGTTCAAAGACTTACACAATTAATTAAATAAATAATTTCATTTCACAATGCATTGTGCAGCAAATTAATAGCCGAGTGGTATCTCAAATGGTGGTGCTCAATTATTAACATGTTAATCAATACAATCTTTAACCAATGATTATCTGATATTACTGCATGATTGATAGAGGAAATGTCATTGCCCTCTGAATATCTTTTTTGACACAAATGATTGTCAGTTGCATTCAATATGTAAACATCAAATTTGTTTGCTATCACTTGATCTGTAGGACTTTTGTAAGATTGTTACATTTAGTGTGTATAATTTTTCACTTGTTTGATGTGCAATGCAGCAATATATTTCTTGTACTAAATTAATGTTATCGATGATTACTGACAGAATTAGTGTACTATTCACAATTGAGATAGGTGAAGTAAGGTAGATAATATTGTGATGTACTAAGGCTAGTAATGTTGTTATTTTTAATATAAGAACATTCTTTCAGAGAATATGTAAATATTATCAGCAGTTTAGATGAAGGTGCTAAAATAGACAGGAATTTAGAAAGTGTAGTGAGGAGATTGAAAAGGAACAGATACAGAAGAGTAAGTCACTGACCACACTAATCCAGGTCAAGACTATAAAGGGGCCAACCTCCACCTAGTTTTTCTGGAGTTTATTCCTTGATGGATCCAGTGATGCAGGGATCAGACTGTCACTGTCAATTATTAAATAAATTTGAAAAGCAGTCACACTAGAAAGCCAAATAATGTTTCATAAAATAAAGTTACTGTTTCTTTTGGCAATGGACTGAATTTTTCTCTTGAGATAGATGAACAATGGGCTCGATAAACAGACTCTTGTAAACCCCTCTTTCAAAAGTCACCAATTCTCCCACTTCCCTTTATGCACCTACTGGAAATCTGTAAGTATGTTAGAAAGAATTGAAAAGAGATCAATGAAAATTTTAATGTCCATGAGCATGATAAAAGATAAAAAGAAAAGCTTCATGCCCAGTCAGTAAGGACGTCAACCTACAAATCTTCCACAATAAACACTGGTGTACAAATTTACGATACTCTTCCACATAAGGTCAAAATCGTATCATCATTAACACTGTTTTGTAATACAATAAGTGGATTCTTGTTAGATTGTCGCTTCTATTCAGTAGCAGAATTTTAGGAGATTTGAGATACAGGAGACTTAAAACAAGACAGTGCAGGTACTGCAAGTAATGCAATCTGTTTTGTGGATAAAGCTAAAATTAATATATCTATTGAAATAATACTGTACTTTTACTGTATTGTGTTGTGTTACTGTTTTGTTTTGTGCTAGAAAGATTATTTGGATGAATGAAGAACTTGCAAGCATCATAGATAAATTCCCAAATCAAGGATGAGTTGGAGGACTTGACTGAAGCTAGCTAATTTTTATCTTTACTTCTAATATATCTTCACTGCATCAGAGACACTAGACTAAAAACATACACACAGTGTTATGAAAACAGTCTGAGAACATAGGAGCAAAATTGCAAGATGAGACTAACCACAAAGGACCGGTGGACCAAGAAATTTCCTTTTCCAGGTTGTTGTTGTTGTTGGGGGAGAATGTCATAACTGATACCGAACTCCTTGGGTACTGAATACCAAGAGCAAATATTTGAAGGCAAGTGTATGTAATATTGATGGACAAAACCTACATGCCAACATCGCAAGCTGAAGATAAAGATGTAGAGAAAGAGTGTGAGGATATTGAATGCGTAATTCAGTGTGGAAAGGGATATGAAAATCTAGTAGTCACAGGGGACTGGAATGTGGTTGCAGGAGAAGGAGTAAAAGAAGGGTTTACCAGAAAATATGGGCATGATACCAGAGATGAGAGAGGAGAAAGAGTAATCAAGTTCAGCAATAAATTTCAGCTAGTAATAGTGAATAGTCTGTTCAAGAGTCAAAAGAGAAGTATGTATACTTGGAAAAGGCTGGCAGATATGGGAAGATTTCAGCTAGATCATAATCACAGAGAGATTCCAAAATCAGATACTGTATTGTAAGGCATACCCAGGAGCAGATACAGGCTCAGATCACAATTTAGTAGTGATGAAGAGCAGGCTGAAGCTTAAGACATCAGCAAGGAATAGCTCTGTAGGCAGTTCAGTTGAAGAGGAATGGCATCTCTGAAAAGGGCACTCACAGAAGTTGGAAAGAAAAACATATGTACAAAGAAGGTAACTGTGAAGAAACCTGTGTTGTAGAAGAAATTCTTCATTTGACCAATGAAAGAAGGAAGTACAAAAACGTACAGGGAAATTCAGGAGTACAGAAATACAAGTCGCTGAGGAATGAAATAAATAGGAAGTGCAGAGAAGCCAAGATGAAATGGCTGTATGAAAAATGTGAAGAAATCGAAAAAGAAATAAATTGTTGGGAGGACTGACTCAGAATATAGAAAATTAAAAACAACCTTTGGTGAAATTAAATGCAAGGGTGGCAACATTAAGGGTACAATGGGAATTCCACTGTTAAATGCAGTGGAGGGAGTGGATAGGAGGAAAGAGTACATTGAAGGCCTCTGAGGGAGGAGACTTGTTCAGTGACATGATAGAAGAAGGAACAAGAGCCAGTTTAGGAAAGACAGGGGATTAGGGATAGATAACATTCCATCAGAATTTCTAAAATCATTGGAGGAAACAGTAACAAAATGACTATTAACATTGGCGTGCTGAATATATGAGTCTGGTGATATACCATCTGACTTTCAGAAAAATATCATCCACGCAATTCTGGAGATTGCAAGAGCCACAAGTGTGAGAATTATTGCTCATTCAGCTTAACAGCTCATGCATCCAAGGTGCTGACAAGAATAGTACACAGAAGAATGGAAAAGAAAATTGAGGATGTGTCAGATGACAATCAGTTTGGCTTTAGGAAAGGTAAAGGCATGAGAGAGGCAGTGCTTGCATTGTGGTTGATAATTGAAGCAAGACTAAAGAAAAATCAAGATACGTTCATAGGATTTTTCAACCTGGAGGAAGCGTTTGATAATGTCAAACAGTGCAAGATGTTCGAAATTGTGAGGAAAATGGAGGGAAGCTGTAGGGAGAGACAGATAATATACAACATGCATAAGAGCTAAGAGGGAATAATAAAGAGTAGAAGACCAAGAGTGAAGTGGTCATATTAAGGAGAGGTTAAGACAGATGTGTAGTCTTCACCCATACTGATCATTCTACACATCAAAGAGGCAGTGATGGAAATAAAAGAAATGTTCATGAGTGAAATTAAAATTCTGGGTGAAACAATATCAACGATAAGACTCGCCGATGAAATTGCCATTCTCATTGAAAATGAAGAAGAATTACAGGATCTGCTGAATGGAATGAACAGTCTAAAGAGTACAGAATACAGATTGAAAATAAATCAAAGAAAGATGAAAGTAATGAGAAGTAGCAGAAATGAAAATAGTGAGACATTTAACATTAGAATTGGCAATCACAAGGTAGATGACGTTAAAGAATTCTGCTTCCTAGGCAGCAAAATAACCTATGACAGAGGGAGCAAGGACACCAAAAGCAGACTAGCACCAGCAAAAAGGGCATTCCTAGTGAAGAGCAGTTTATTAGTATCAAACAAAGGCCTGCATTTGAGGAATAAATTTTTGAGAAACTACATTTGGAGCACAGCCTATTATGGTAGTGAAATATAGGCTGTAGGAAAACTGGAACAGAAGGGAATCAGAGCGTTTGAGATGTGGTACTACAGGCGAATGCCGGAAATTGGGTGGACTGATGAGGTAAGAAGTGTGGAGGTTCTGCACAGAATGAGAGAGGGAAGTAATATATGGAAAACACTGACAAGAAGAAGGAACAGGATGATATAGTCATCAGGAAATAACTGCCATGGTACAAAAGGGAGCTGTAGAGGGTAAATACTGCAGAGGAAGACAGAGATCGGAACACATCTAGCAAATAATTGAGGACATAGGTTGCAAGTGCTACTCTCAGATGAAGAGATATTGTTTACAAAAAAATGTGTTGGTAGCTTTGGTAGTAAGTTAAGCTGTGTGAAAATGTAAAATGGCAGAACCAATGACAGAATTAAATCTCATATACATCATTGTCATCTCATCACTGTCATAATACGAATTAACAGAATTACATCTCATATACATCATTGTCATGTTATCACTATCATAATACGAATCACAAACAGAGAAGTAGTCACAAACACAACCTCTATAATTCTTTTTTGTTTAATTATTACCTGAAGTGCCTAGTAATTATGCAAGCTTCATCACATGACATCACATTCATTTGCTTCCTGAACTCAGAAACATTCAGTTTAACCTAGGTCTTTGTCTACCTATGAGCTCATCACCACTAATTTTTCTCTAGAAAGTAATAGTGAAGTAAAGTAGCCAGTGCCATCATTCTGTTCTCTCTCTCTCTCTCTCTCTCTCTCTCTCTCTCTCTCTCTCTCTCTTTGCTGTTGAATACCCACTCCCAACAAGACAATAGTATATTGCAAGTAGACTGTTTGTGCTAATTTGTACACTTTCTGGAAGAGGAATTACCACTGCCACTTCCATTTGGACTGAGACATCAGTTTAGCATATTGATGTAATCTCTGTTCTCAGACATAAGACATTACAGCAATTCTGGGTGCTTGCAGAAATTTAGAAACACAACTGCAATTATTAGAATTAGAACTGGGGCAGTTTTATTATCTTATACAAGTAATGTCTCAATGGAAATTTACCATGCAGAGAAGTTGGCTCTCACTCGGCAGATGATTTTTATTCTCTGTCATAATTTCATCCCCCTCCTCCCACATGGAGTGGGGGGTGTGGGTGGACATCTGTTGGAAACAAAAATTTTGACTGTTGTATTCCACTGATGTTTGGTTTGGCAGTGTTGGTGGTTTGTGATCTTGGGACTGTCAGGAACTTGGTATGGATGTGAGAAATGGGTATTTGTTGATTCTGGGCAAGAATCAAGCAGTAAGTGATGACTGTCTCTGTGTAAGAGTGTACTGCAAGAAAGTGGGATGGAAATGATTGGGAAGATGACATTGGATCAAACTGATGGAAGGGAAAGTAGGGAAGTGGGGATAAGATGAGACTTGAGATGCGGGGGGAGGGGAGGGGGGCAGGAATATTCTGTTAAATTTGGAATGATGGATAGGTGTGTGGATAAATTGCATGGTGATTTAGGGGATGTGTTTAAAGTATTGTTAGGATATGATGTGGAGAGACCTTAGGTATAACATTAATGGGATTAACTAGTGTAAGTAAAGCATTGTACAATGATTGATAAAATGGTTCAAATGGCTCTGAGCACTATGGGACTTAACATCTGTGGTCATCAGTCCCCTAGAACTTAGAACTACTTAAACCTAACTAACCTAAGAACATCACACACGTCCATGCCCGAGGCAGGATTCGAACCTGCGACCGTTGCGGTCACGCGGTTCCAAACTGAAGTGCCTAGAACCGCACGGCCACACCAGCCGGCCCAGTGATTGATAATGAGGAATGAAATGATAGGGTGCCAAGTTTGTGAAAAGTGTGAAAAATCTAAAGGAGTTCGCTGAAGGAGAAGAGAAAGAGAAATTTACTAAATTGATACATGATTTGGGTGAAGAAGAATAGGTGCATTTGAAATGCCGGGTAGAATGTGATGTTTCAGCTGAAGGAAGTAATAGAATAAAGGTGAAGTAGATATGCAGGTGACATTGGTACAAGCAAGGATTAATTGGATAGAGGCTTTGAGGGTGTGAATGATGATGGAAGGATATAGTCCCCATGTTCAGCCAATTTGTAGATTTAGTCTAGAGCAGGAATTTTGTTTGGTTTTTAGATGGGGAGTCAAGGTTATAGTGTCATTAAAATTACTTGACAGTTGGCATTTCACACATTGTAGCTGATTTCCTTCCATCAGAGCACTTAGTGTCATGTTCATCATTGCCAAACTATGACAACAATAGGCTGTTTTCCTATGTTAAAAATATGGTTCAGACTGTTATTATTCTGATTGATTATAACATTTAAATAGCATTTATGGTCAACATTCTCACAGAACATCTTTTATTTTTGTGCAGTTTTATGAACACTGATAGTGGAAGCCTTGCAAAAGTTGATGCGTTTATGCTGCATACATTTAGAGCAGTGATATGTGCAATGACAGGCATTCTTTTCCCTGCTCCCTGCAACATCATTCAACTCACTCAAAACTAAGAATTTGTAGAATTTTTTGCAAATGGGTCAGAGTAATAATTAGATTGTCAGCTGTCAATCATGAGCTACAACCCAAAGCACAACAAAATTATTCTTTGCAAAACTTAGTGCTTATGCATTCTGTGGTGAAATGGCAAGCGCATTCATCTGCAGAAAGACAGATCGCATGTTTGAATGCTGGTAGAGTCATATATTTTTTAAAAGTTTTATATGAAATATGAAATACATGAAATATGAAAATAGTATTAGCATGAACTGTTGCAGTTGTTTCGATTGTGGGATGTATTATATATAGCTTCACATTAATCTTAGTCAGAGAAATGGACAACAGAGGGTTAAAGCATTTACTTTGCCAACTAATAATTCACTCTTTTGGAAAGCATTGCTATAGTAGTGAAGATGTCACCATACGTCCACAGTACAACAAGGTGTAGGACGATGAGGTTATTCAGAGAGAGATAAAGTATGTACAACATGCAGGTGATACAAACATAAGAGTTGTGATATTTGTTAGTGTAAAGTGACGTTAGCGTCTGAAGTGGACCTACTTCATCTTTATGTAAAATGATGAAACTGCAAAAGTTTAAATAATAAGGATCCTAGCCAGACAGTACAAAGATAGAAACATTGTTTCTAATAAAGTAAAAAGTTTGTGGTCACATTAACTAGAAAATACCTTTTAATGTGCCGTGACAGTGATTGCTAATGTAAGTGCCTGTAAAGCAAGGAAAGCACAATAATATTCTGTTTCTGATTGGTGTGGTGAAGTTTTGTAATTGTGATTTGGTTTTCGTATGAGAGGATTGTCAAGTCATTTTGAAAAGAAGTTAAAATGTTCTATTGGGTTTTATTTGAACCAGTGATCTGATATTGTCTCATAAGATTTAGTGGTTTACCACTCTAACAACTGAGCTACTGAATAATTGAGGTGTAGTCTGGTAAAAGAACAATTTTCACTGGGAGTTTAATTTCACTGAATGACGCTATCCCTCATTGTAACAGTGGGTAACAGTGGAAGAACATATCTTGGATATAAGTTAATGTTAACTTCACAATGCATCACATTTTTAATTGAGTTAGTGAACTTGTGCGTGGATGTAATTGCAAATTACCGGTACAGTGCAGCCACATTTTACGCATCTTGTCATTCTCTGGAACACCCAAAAACAACTTTTCAGGAGTTTTTGTAGATGTATTTGTACAATATGGTACTAAACACCATTTGTAGTCAATTTTCCGAAACATAAATTCTAAAACAAGACTTCGCTGGGAATTAGAATTACGACAGTAGGAATGGGTTAAGCTCAGTTTTGAAGGTTATCTGATATATTTCCAATAAGTGTTCTTCCACAAAAGAGGCCTAACAACTAAGTGAGAAAATGAATTAGGTTTGTAGCTAGTTGATTATCCATTCATAGATCGTTTACAAAATAATGTCAGACATATCGCCCATATCACCTTAGTTGAAAAAAGGATTATTTTTCAAATTATCTAGTTCATGCATACAGTTATATTGTCTTATCAAAAAAGAATTTAATGTTATTCTTATGTTATTCATCGGTATTATATCACTGGTCACTGTCTCCATTACACTACTCCTCTCTCTCTCTCTCTCTCTCTCTCTCTCTCTCTCTCTCTCTCTCTCTCTCTCTCGGCTGATGTCAAGACCTTTATCATATTTATTCCATTCTGTTGAGTTCTTCATGTTGTTTCCTTGGTCAGCCTGAAAAATTAGTCACACCTCAGCACAATGGATAAGATGCTAAACTTGAGAGATTGGACAGAAGTTAGAATTTTCTAACACAAATCCTAGGCATTGATTTTAAAGTAAGAATCATTAATCTTTGACAGTTCAGTGTAAGATGGCAGTTGTTTCTTATTAAATTATGCCACTTATTTACCATTCCCCAATCTGTTTTATCTGATTTTATCCTTGATTTTGTAATATGAACTATCTAAGAGGTACGCATGTTCTGACTTTTGACATTTCTGTGCTGTCTGGATGATTGCCTTGGCACCTGAAACATCAGGCACTGACAACATCAAACAAAACATATACATCGTGCGGGTTGCAGCAAGCCCAACCCTTAAGTTCAGACGAGACGGGACTTTGCAATCCCAGATCTCACTGGCCAGGCCAACTGAGGGCATCAACCAGCACTTTGGCCAGGCCATCAGGCAGCATACATGATTACGATAGAGTTAGTTTACAAACCACACCTGTTCGTGCATCTGTTATGTTGTGTGCTGAAAATAGACCAACTAGTATCTATCCGTGAGGTGGCTATTTAGGCCAGTGCATGAGCTCCGGAATGCAGTTCTGCTGCAGCTAGCAACTGGAAGACCTTCACCTACGTAATGTCAAGAACTGAGCTACTGTCCTGGACACTGTGTTTCCTCCATGGCCATGAGACTCTAGTGCTCAGCAACATACTGCCTCATTCTTGGTATCTTTTTTACTGTTGTTCTGCTGACCGACAAATTTTCAGTACTGTTGGACTCTGGATACTTCCGCAAGTGAAGTATCTACACACGATTCTATCAAGTGTTCGTTCTTTTAATAACCTGAAGTGGCTGCAGACTTGTTTAATAAAACCAAGCCAAGGAAAGCTTTTTCTGTTCAAGTTAAAATTCTAAGACTATTTTGAGCATTGTGGAACTTAGTTATTGTTTTTGTGAACTTGGAACTTTAAACTAATTTCATTAGTGAATAATATCCATTTATTTCTTTTTAGGAGAATTTTGTTCCATTCAGACTAACAGTAATTTTAGAAGTGTTGTAACTTTGTTTATCATTAAATTAAGATAAGATTGCATCTGCTTGCCTTCTATGGTGGATGTCTCCCTAGAACAAGACACAACAGTGATGTGCCTCGATCCAGAGAGTGTTTAACTGTTGCACTAGCCAGCACATTCTCCTGATCAGCCATTCGTTGAAAACATCTTGTCATGGGTTGATGAGAAACTGGCCTGCATCTGTAACCAGCCACTATAGTTGATGAACTCTGGCATAAATTTGATGCATCAGCATGTGTTGTACCCATATCTTTCATCCAGGTTCAGCGAGGTTTGATCTGTTTTTGCCAGAGATGGCAGCTCTGTGTACTTTATTTCGGTTCTGCATACCTCCAAGTTGCTTACAAGTATAATCATTTAAATTTTGTTGTTCGCTATCATTCCTGGTGTTGCAGTTTTAATGGCTAGCAATGTATATTCCGGTTTTTTGTCTCACGTATAACATAAGTGCCACTAACTCTTCAGGCTTTCCCAGGGATCTAATGACATCTTGGGTTGTTGGGTGTTCTGCCGGATATCAGCGTCATACTGCACGATATTTCGGTCACGCAGCTCGTAACCTTCATCAGGTGCGACCTGAGACTGCTCCTCGAGTGGACCTGGTCCAGTATTTATGCCTATGGCCTTCCCTCTCCATCAACGCTCCAAAAGGTCGTGGTGAGTGGGCGCGGACCGCAGGGGGAACACTTGGTACTCCAGACCGTAGATGAAACCCCCAGGAGCGGGTTTGGTGGGCGCGGACCGCAGAGGGAACACCCAGAACTGCAGCGGACGGAAAACGGAGCAGCAACGCTCAGGCAGGTGGCTGGGAATGGGCGCAGACCACAGAGGAAGCGACTGCAGCTGCTGGTGGAGGGGGAAGGCCATAGGCATAAATACTGGACCAGGTCCACTCGAGGAGCAGTCTCAGGTCGCACCTGATGAAGGTTACGAGCTAAAGGTTACGAGCTACGTGACCGAAATATCGTGCAAGTACGACGCTGATATCCGGCAGAACACCCGACAACCCAAGATGTCATAAGTGCCACTGTTGACTGTTAGGGTCAGCAATATGACATTTTGTTGGGGTTCTGTCTAATGATAACACAACTGCATTTGATGGTGATGTTTCATGTCCCACCACATTGACATTCAGTGTGAATTGTTCTTTATACTAGGGATTTTTTTTTTCCAACCTCCCGATGTGTCGTGCTCCATGATATAGGAAAACACTGCCCAGGATATAACAAGTTTTTTGAACAAAAACCGTCTGCTTTGATAGTATGGAAGTAAATCACAAGAATACATTAACAAGAGTAACACAGGATGTACAATACAGCTGTGGATAACAATAAGGTCAGACTGGCACTAAACACCGAAGAGACTGGTCAGAGATTTAAGTTCACAGAAAAAACACTGGCGAAATGCTCCGTTCGGAACTGAACAATGCTTGGAGCCAAGTTGGGAATGAGCACTTTCTAGACGCTGTGTCCTGCAGTGATTAGTGGCTGGATGTTAAGTTTGTAGCCTGTGAATCTGAGTGTGAGAATGACGACTGTTCTGGTTGAGTTTGAATGAGAAAGCAATTACAGTTTGGGGCCAAAGGCCAGAACATTCAGTTCAGAACAACATCACTAATGATGAACGCAATGTGCTGCTGCAGAAGCTACCGTCCCTGGATATCAGCCAGCGTAAGAGTCCAGAAGAAGAAACCACAATGACTTCTGACAGTGGCATTTGTCCCTAATGGTATATATAGAGAGCAAGCCTGTTTGATGGGATAAGTAGCATCTTTTGCCCGGACCAGGATAAGCTGTCAAACCCATATTGATTCATGTTGTCCTGTTACTGTCTGTAGTGGAGTATGGTTTGAACTATTTCCCTGTCACGTGCCACGTGGACGCGGGTAGGTTTCTTATTGGTAGCATCCTCTGCATGAGGGGCTTCGGCTCCTGGTGGTCGGTCTTAACGGCTCTTGTTGTACTTGCGATGCTGAGGCGTGCAGAAGCAGTGGTGGGTGGCCACGTGATGGAGCCGTCCAAAGGTTGCTGGTCTATTAGTCGAGAGCCTCCAACATGGCACCTACGATCGCTCGCCAAATGGAAAACACAGTAAAACTGAAATGCAGTTCATTTGCGACATTTAGCTACAGCGTCCAGCTACTCCTCTGCACAGTCACCGCCCCGATTATCATAATGTGGTACTAACTTTTTAATACCAACGTCAAAGAAGGCCTGTGATATCTGCCAATTCCCTATGTTGGTATGCAGCTCGTTTCTGCGCCAAAAAGCTGCCATCATAGCCAATGGTCCCTGTGAGTGAAGAGATGAAAATGAGAGGGAGCCAAATCTGGACTCTATGGTCGGTGATAAAACACTTCCCATCAAAAACGCTGCAGGAGCATCTTCGTTGCACCTGCGGTGTTCGGCCAAGAATAATTGGCTCAAATGGCTCTGAGCACTATGGGACTTAACTTCTGAGGACATCAGTCCCCTAGAACTTAGAACTACTTAAACCTAACTAACCCAAGGACATCACACACATCCATGCCCTAGGCAGGATTCGAACCTGCGACCGTAGCGGTCGCGCGGTTCCAGACTGAAGCGCCTAGAACCGCTCGGTCACAGCGGCCGGCCTCTTTATCGTGGAACAACAATAAATTCAGAGCGTTATGTCACAAAGCTGCGAACTGTGAAACGACGGCTAACAAGGGTCCGAAAGGAAAAGGAAAATGTTTTCCTGTAGCCTGACAATGCCAAACCACACACTTCACGTGCCATCACAGCAGAACTCCAGAGACTGAATCTCACCATCGTACGGCATCGCCCATACAGTCCAGATTTAGCACCGTCTGACTTCCATCTGTTCCCCATAATGAAAGACGATCTGCGGGGACATCATTATGCTTCTGATGAAGACGTAGAGAGAACTGTGAGACTGTGGTTGCGGAAACAGGGTGTCGACTTCTTCCGAGACGGCTTTAGGAAACTTGTTCATCGTTGGCAGAAATGTATCCAGTTGGCTGGTGATTATGTGGAAAAGTAAATATTGGTAGTTAAAGATCACATTCTAAGGATTATTTCTGCGTTTGATTTATTAAAATATTCTGATACAAACCCACTTAATGAGGTTGGAGGCATTACTTTTCATTCAACCCTCGCTGTTAGTCGTGTGAAAACATGTTACTGAAGCAGCCGAAATGGGGCGGCAATGCGGGATTCCCGACGCTGTGTCGCCAGGAGAGCACTTCCGTTTTTTCGAGGTCATATGGGCACACAAGCCGCACTGGTTTCTGCGTGTGCAGAATTACAGTGTGTTGATTGGAACGTCGACCATGACGTCAGTGGACAGTGGACGTCTTTTCGATGCCTCGAGATTTGTTAGGATTGGAGGAACAGTTTTTCCCCGTCTCATGGAGAGAGGCTGTATAGTACACGAAGTGATATGCGGTTCGCGCAGGAAAACGCTACCGTTTTTGAGTGGTGGTGCTTAGTTATTTGGTGTGTACTTCTCGCAGAGTGTTTCAAGGACTTGCTTGAAGAGTGAGAAGCGCCGTATTCGGTTGGGTGCCGTGGTACGATTTGAGCTTGGGCCATGGTGTCTGGGGGCGAAGGTGGTGGATCTGAAAGAGGAGGCGGAGGTTCACGGTTTCATCGCAATGCAGAGGCGCGCTGGCCACCGCATTCAAGATTTCTGCATGTGTACGGTGAACATTTCGCAGCAGCGGCACTGGGAACCTTTAAAGAGAGTTTCACACACTGCACCATGCACTCACAGCAGCAGTCGCTGTCTGAGTAGTTTGTTACAATCAACAGTTCACAACCACTGTAAGTCGTATTAGTTACAGTCAGATCGCGTTATCCATATTTAAAGTCAGAATTAGAATCAACTTGCCACCCTCTTTTCAACTTTGTCAACTGTACATCAGTACACTTCATTTTATGAACACGAGCATAAATACAATCGATGTGTTATGCTAAGTTTCATGTCATTCCTGTCTTCTGAAAATAAATGTGTCATGTTACTGAATTCTATTTGTTATTCAGGTAGACAAGATTCCATGATCACCTTTATTCATCTACATCTACATCTACATGGATACTCTGCAAATCACAACCAAGTGCCTGGCAGAGGGTTCATCGAACCACCTTCACAATTCTCTATTATTTCAATCTCGTATAGCGCGCGGAAAGAATGAACACCTGTATCTTTCCGTACGATCTCTGATTTCCCTTATTTTATCGTGGTGATTGTTCCTCCTTATGTAGGTCGATGTCAACAAAATATTTTCGCATTCTGAGTAGAAAGTTGGTGATTGGAATTTCGTGAGAAGATTCCGTCGCAACGAAAAACGCCTTTCTTTTAATGATTTCGAGCCCAAATATTATATCATTTCTGTGACACTCTCTCCCATATTTCGCGATAGTACAAAACGGGCTGACATTCTTTTAACTTTTTAGATGTACTCTGTCAGTCTTATCTGGTAAGGATCCAACACCGCGCAGCAGTATTCTAAAAGAGGATGGACAAGCGTGGTGTAGGCAGTCTCGTTAGTAGGTCTGTTACATTTTCTAAGTGACCTTCCAATAAAACACAGCCTTTGGTTAGCCTTCCCCACAACATTTTCTAAGTGTTCCTTCCAATTTTAATTGTTCGTAATTGTAATACCTAGGTATTTAGTTGAATTTACGGCTTTTAGTTTAGACTGATTTATCGTGTAATTAATTTTCTTTCTCTGTGTGGGGAGCAACGTGCGCAGTCTTGGAATAAAATACACTAAGTAATCTTCAATGCCACTACACAGAGCCAGATATCTTTTCATTCACATTTAATTTCCATTGCGTACAAATTTTATAGTGCTGTAACTGAGGCGTGGTTGTGTGTCGTAGAGATATTCAGAGTTAGGAATTCATGACAAGTACCCACATATCTGCCCACCAAACGGGACATTTTGTAACGTTACGCGATAGACAGACATACGTGAGACGTAACACATCTGTGCAAAGCTTCACCAGATTTTCAAGTGTCGCGACTGACTGGAGGTTGAAAAAAGAATAGCCCTCATAGGAAGAGAGGTGTTGTCTGTATGCTTGAGGAGTGCATTTAGTCATGCAGGTAGTGTAAAGGAGTGGAGAGAGACCAGAACGAGTGACTGAAAGGATGTCTCGTGTGCAGCGCGCTGAAGGACGGCTACGAGAGCGACTCGACGCTGGTGTTCAAGCGGCGGGACGACCAGGTGCAGGAGCAGCTGAGCCCGGCGGAGCAGAAGATGGTCTACAAGGCGATCCAGCGCGGCGGCGAGGTGCCTCTGCAGGGCCTGCGGAAGCCCGCGCCACAGCGGCCCAAGGGTGAGTGCCGGCCGGCTTGGCTCTGCAGGCTGTAGTTGGGCGTAGCCTCCAGTTGCACCGGCACGCTTAGCAAGGAAACAGCACGGCGCTTGGCTGTATACTCGAGATATCGACAAGCCATAACTCTCCAGCATTATTCTTTAGTATCTCTGAGTTTTCAGAAGAAGACTACGCGAAAACATATAGAAAAATACACATATCAGTGGATGTAGCATATATTCAAGTTTTAATGCGTAATGTGCGCTGTAGCGTAGTTGCGCTAGAGTGACAGGCATGTCAGAATATATAGACAAATCATTCGCTACTTGTTGTCACACTCCCACGAACATACTGTCGTGCCTTCCCGGACAATTCTTATCAGCAATGCATATACTGACTTTTGCTGCAGTATTAACTTGAAGAGGTGCTTTATCCATTGATATGTGCCTACTTCCTGTAATGCTTGTAGCTTCCACACAGTCTGTACCCCAGAGGTACCGTCCATGTGGAGACAGTAACAACCGTGAAATATCTGGGAGTAATCTTCAGTAGTGACCTAAGTTTCTATGATCACAGGAATCAAATCGTGAAAAAAGCAGATGTTAGACTGAGGTAACTAGAAGACTTCATAGAAAATGCAGTTCGCGCGCGAACGGTGGCTTACAAAATCATTCCCTAGCCATTCCTGGATGCTGCTGAGACCATTAGCAGATAGAAATTATAAAGGTGACAGAGAAGATAGACGAAGAACCGTGTAATTCATTACGGAATCATTAACTAAGCGCGAGAACGTCGCAGAGATGCTCATCAAATTCCAGTGGCAAACACTACAAGAGGTGCGTCATTCAACACGGAGAGTTTTACCGTTAAAATTCCGTGTGAGTACTCTCCGAGAAGAATGACGCAACATGTCATTTCATCCCAAATGTATCTCAGGAAATGGTGGATAGTAAAATCAAAGAAATCCGAACTTGTATGGAGGTTTAACCGGCAGTCATTACTCCCGCGTACCATTCACGAATGGAAAAAAGCTAAAAGGGTAATTGTACACGAAGGGCCCTCTGCCACACACCATAAGGTAATGTGGAAAACGTAGATGTAGAGGTCATTTGGGTAATCTTAATAGATGAGTAGTCATACTTGATACTCTTCATAGTGACACATCATTCCTGTATTATTGGTATTCTTTAAAACCAACAAACAATTTGGCTTCGTCCCTATCTCCATATCGACTGGGGGACAGAATACCTACAGCCTCATAACTAGTTCTGTTCGGTGCGTCAGGTTCTTTGTGGACACTGACAAAGGGCACAATTGCATGATAATGATACGCTCGTGTGAATGCAACGGGAACGTCTTTAGTGCCGATGCCAAGTTTTGACGAATCCAGTGTTTTAAATTTCTTAAACCCTTAAAATTACACACACTAAAAATTAGGCACACTCAAACCTAACTGGTTAAAACAAACATACACACTCACCCATACATGTACACCCAGAATTCAGCTAACTTTACAGACATTAAATGCAAACATTAGCGTGCATTACACCACTACACTGATCTTTTAAGTAATGTGGATTTAACCATAAAGTTCGCAGTATCCAGGAAGATAAGACGTGATCTTTTACCGCATAGCCAAATATTCGCTTAGTTCTATTGTGTTTTGATATCTTTGGGTGTGTCTACGTTACACGAGACAAATTGTATGTACTTTAGGACGACAATGGCAATATTGAAACGGCAGCGGTTTGGTTACATGAAAAAGTGCACAAGTAGCTGTTTTTCCGAGCAGCGTCAATGAGAAGAATAGGAAGGAAACAATTAACAGTAACAGATATGCTTTGTGTGTGGTTGACAAGTAACTGTGTTGTTCGTAGATGCAGCAATTAAAATGTGTTTGGTGTTACAAAAGATACAAAATTTCGGACTAGGATTGGGTGAAACGTCAATACTGTTTGATAAACTTATCTGTGTGTAGCTTTGACGTAAGGAGAGACAGTGTAGCATTGAATATCAGCTTGCGGTTTATAAATAATATACCTGTAGTGTATATGTGCCTTGCGTAAAACTTGGTTCAAGCATGTGACCAGAAATATATAAGAATGCCTGTTCTACATTTAAAGAGAACTGCTCTAGACGGTTCTTTAAATAAATGTGTGAAATCATGAAACTAAAGCCTAGTTTGAACACCATCATGCCCTATTGGGTATGGCGCTATATTTGCATATTTACCACCAGTCAGTGGGCTCCCTCGTGTTGTCTGTGCAGTGCAGTTTAGTATTGCTCGCATATGGAAAACTTCCTCAGCGTGAAGATTTTGATTAATGTAATTTTGGAACCTCCACCGGTTACGTGCGTGAATAGGAGTCCAAAGAATCAAGGTGGCGATACCGATTGGTGTAGAAGGTTTTAGTATAATTAAACGTACTTCAACCTTTTGTATAGAATGCCGAGTCACCCCATTCTGTGGATCTCACGTTCTATACAAGCTTTCCGTTCGGCTGCGAGCTTATGCAAAAGTCTATACTTCTATCACAGTTCGTTGATTTACGCTTCTGTGACCATTTTCAGGTCATCATACGTACAGATGATTCAGAACGGTGTACTTGAATTGCAAATCACAACTCCATCTCTTCAGAAGAATGTCAGCTGCCCTTGCATTTTGCGTAGGTTACCAGTAAACAATCACTCTAGCAATAAGCTGACTCACACAGACACACACAATTTGGGCTAGGCATTTGTCTGTAAATATTGATCACTGTCTGTATAGGCTGAAATCAGCTGACTGTCTTAGTAGCACAGACCTAACATGTTAAAAGTACAGCCTAATAATGGAAAAATGTTGTGACTTAATTACTTCATACAGAATCGGGACACCAATGGGAATAAACTGTTTTGCATGGTTTCTTTAAATTATTCATGACGAATGCTTAGATGATTCCTTCACTGACGCCTCGTAACTCTTCCTAGGTAATGTTTCGTTTCTAATAGCTCCACTGGATGGCTTGCTAAAGTCTAACCTCCCTTCCCTTCAGCAAATGCATTTCTTCTCAACCATCTGACCAGGAAAGATTACAGTCTTCTGCTTCTTCTTGCGGATTATCTACGGCTGGCGCCACATCTCCGCCCTCAGTCGCTATCTTCTTCTGTCCTGATTTTCCTCGATGTTCATATTCCTTGCTTCGATTGCCTCCTCCACATCATTTTGCCGGTTGCGTCGTGGGCGACCCCATTTGTTCCCCTGGGATGGTATCGTTCGTAGTATCCTATTTGCGAGGGTCACTGCAAAATAAATGCACACTATTTTTTTAAATTCATCTTTATTCTACATGTTTGAAAGTTTTACAGTGTGTAGATACATCGTTTAGGAACAATATTTTAATTTCTCCACATAATTTCCATCCCTCTCAACTGCCTTACTCCATCTTGGAACCAGCGCCTGTATACCCGCACAGTAAAATTCTGGACCAACCTGTTGGAGCCACTGTTTGGCAGCGTGCACTTGGGAGTCATCATCTTCAAACCTTGTTCCACGAAGAGAGTCTTTCAGTTTCCCAAAGAGATGATAGTCACATGGAACCGGGTCAGGACTGTTGTCGTGCAACAGCAAAACATCCTACTTTTGCTGATGTCGTCGAACACGACTCAGTCTAGCTTGAAGTTTCTTCAGTGTTGTCACATATGCATCAGAATTTATGGTGGTTGCACTTGGCATGACGTCCACATACAAGAGTCCTTCGGAATCGAAAAACACCGTAGCCATAACTTTTCCAGCAGAAGCTGTGGTTTCGAATTATTTTTTTTTCCTTGGATGAGTTTGCATGATGCCACTCCATTGATTGCCTCTTCATCTCTGGTGAAAAATGATGGAGCCATGTTTCATCACCTGTCACAATTCTTTCAAGAAATTCATCTCCACCATTCTCGTACTGTTCCTAAAGTTCGCTGCATACCGTGTTTCTTGTTTCTTTGTGAGCCACTGTCAACATCCTGGGAATCCACCTGGAACAAACCTTTTTTAACGCCAACACTTTCAGTATTCTGTAAACCCTTCCTTCCCCTGTCCCAACGTAGCGTGACAATTCGTTCACTGTGATGCGTCTGTCAGCAGTCACCAATTCGTTAACTCTGCACATTGTCTGGAGTGTGTGCAGTACGAGGCCAGCCGCTGCGAGGACAATCCTCAATATTGCCGTGCCCGCTTTCATCACGTAACCTGCTTGCCCACCGACTAACTGTACTGCGATCGACAGCAGCATCTCCATTCACCTTTTTCAACCCCTTGTGGATGTTTCCCACTGTCTCGTTTTCACAGCACAGGAATTCTATGACAGAACGTTGCTTCTGACGAACGTCAAGTGTAGCAGCCATCTTGAAGACATGCTGTGACGGCACCACTCACGGGAACAGGTTGAACTAAGTTTGAAAACAAGCGGGAGGGATGTATCTACACACTGTAAAACTTTCACACATGCAGAATGAAAACTGTGTTTTTACAAAAATAGTGTGCATTTCTTTTGGAGTGACCTTCTTAATACCCTGTCTTCGTTCATCCTATTCACGTAGCTAAACCACACCATCTGTTTGCGTTGGATGTCGTCACAGATATCCCTATCAATTTTCGTCCTTTGTCGGATTTCGTCATTTCTGATCCTGTTCATCGTAGTACAGCTTGAGATACGTCGTAAGTAGTATCGGTGGCAAGCAGTTTTTTGTATCTTTTTTGCTAACGTCCCAGGCTTCTGATCTGAACAAAACACACTCTGGACTATAGTTTTATACAGTGACTTCTTCGTTATTCTTGTTATCTTTTTATTCCAAAGAGCACAGTTCATTACCCTTTTTTACAGCTCGTCTTTTATCAATTCTACCAGTGATTTCATCATTGCTTGTGCCCTGTATTATTGAATAATACTCCAAGATATTTTGTTTTTTCTACACTTACAGTTACTTCTCCATCTCCCTCCAAATTGTTTGCTTTTCCCGCTCCAACAGCCAAATACTCACACTTTTTCATGTTCTTTAAGCCAGCCTTTTATTGTATTCCTTTTTAGCTTTCTTATCACATAGCTCATATCATCTTCATGTTCTGCTAGTACACACTCCCATAACCTGGCATTTACTGTACCAAGTCTGCAGGATTGCTCCTAGATACAGCTTAAAGAGGGTCGGTGACAGTCCACATCCCTGGCACAGACCCTTCGAATTCTTCTGTCCAACTATTGAAAAATGGTTCTGAGCACTATGGGACTCAACTGCTGAGGTCATTAGTCCCCTAGAACTTAGAACTAGTTAAACCTAACTAACCTAAGGACATCACAAACATCCATGCCCGAGGCAGGATTCGAACCTGCGACCGTAGCGGTCTTGCGGTTCCAGACTGCAGCGCCTTTAATCGCACGGCCACTTCGGCCGGCTGTGTCCAACTATTCCCAGTCTTTACGCTCCCTGTTTTATTTTCATATAATTTTGTAACTCTGCTTACAGTCATGTGGCATTATATGGGCTGTGGGACACATATTATCATTAGGAGACCATACACCAAGCATACAGGGCAGATTGCGTGACTAACGAGGAGGTACTGAATAGAACTGGGGAGAAGAGGAATTTGTGGCACAACTCGACTGGAAGAAGGGATCTGTTGGTAGGACACTTCTGAGGCATCAAGGGATCACCAATTTAGTGTTGGGGAAAACGTGGAGGGTAAAAACCATAGTGGGAGACCATGAGATGATACACTAAGCAGATTCAGAAGAATGTAGATTGCAATAGTTACTCGTAGACGAAGAGGCTTGCAGAGGACAGAGTAGCATGGAGAGCTGCATCAAACCAGTCTTTGGACTGAAGACCACAACAACAACTCCAATCAAATGTTCAAATGTGTGTGAAATCTTATGGGACTTAACTACTAAGGTCATCAGTCCCTAAGCTTACACACTACTTAAGCTAAATTATGCTAAGGACAAACACACACACCCATGCCCGAGGGAGGACTTGAACCTCCGCCGGGACCAGCCGCACAGTCCATGACTGCAGCGCCTGAGACCGCTCGGCTAATCCCGCGCGGCAACACCAATCATGGATGACCTCCGACACTTCGTTCATACTGCCTGCAATGAAAGGTTACCTAGCCGGCCGCTGTGACCGAGCAGTTCTAGGCGCTTCAGTCCGGAACCGCGCTGCTGCTACGGTCGCAGGTTCGAATCTTGCCACGGGCATGGATGTGTGTGATGTTCTTAGGTTAGTCAGGTTTAAGTAGTTGTAAGTCTGGGGGACTGATGACCTCAGATGTTAAATCCCATAGTGCTTAGAGCCATTTGAAAAGCTGCCTAGTAAAGCATCGTGGCGTTCAAACTACTTTAGGGCCATAGACTGCATTACATGACTTTTTTTGTGTTTGTTGGTGATGGGCTTACAAAACCACGCTGTTACTAAGCCGCAGCGGCTGCATACAATATAAATTCACTATAGCATACTTATTCACTTGCTGAGTAGTTGTACTGTCTGGTAAAGGTCTGACATTCTTACTTGCCTTCCCTGTTCGTACACAGAGCAGCGATTTTCAGAATGGTTTGTGAAGAGTCAGGTAGGTAGTAGAGAGTTGATCAGCTGCAGGAGAGGATTTGAGGTGCAGTTACAGTTGTCTTCTTTCACTTTCCCCCACTGCGGTAGTCCGGTACTGGCCAACGTAGAATCTCCTCCCTGTGGCACGCGAGTCGCTTCCAGACAGCTGTAGAGCAGAGGTAGTGAGTAGAACTCGGCGCACTGGAGCCCTGGGGCGATGCGGTGGCACGCATGAGAGGCAGAGTAGCCGGCGATAAGCCGCGGCTGACGTGTGGGTGGTGGCGTCGTCTTAGCGGGGGACCTGCCGGCGCTCGAGTACTTCCCCATCTCGCCGCACCTGACGCGCATCCGCGTGCGCCGGAACCCCGCGCGGCCCCTCCAGGAGATCACCTGTTACCCCGTCACCGTGCACCACGACAACCCGCCGCCACTCTTCTCCACCTACAAGCGCACCGCGCCCTCCTTCGTCTGCGTGGGCGCCGCCACCGCGACGAGGGCGACGGCCGCGGAGGCCGCAGCGCAGCCGCCGTCGCCGGCGCCGCCCAGCGCCGCCCCCGCGGTCGCCGCGCCGCCGCCCCTGCCTCCGCAGCGGCTGTCGTCGCGCCACAACTCGACGCTGCGCATGTGGTCGCGCATGCAGCTGCCCGCCAGCCCGGAGGCGGCCAGGAGGCGGCAGCAGGCGTCGCGGCACGCCAACGTCACGTTCCTGCGCGAGCGCATCACCAGCAAGCTGGGCGCCGCCCCCGCAGCCGCCGCCGCCCCCAAGGCGCGGTCGCGGCCGCAGTCGGCCTCCCCGGAGCCGGCGCGCGCCAAGGCGGCCAGGAGGGCGGCGCCGCCCACGCGCCTCAGCCGCTCGCCCGACCTGGCGTCGCCCGCGGAGGTGCGCAAGGCGCTGCAGGCCGCACCGGCCGTCCGAGAGAGACCGGGCTCCAGGCTGCTGCCCCCAGGTACGTCCGCTCGTCGTTCAGCTCTAGCCTACTGACAAGGGAACCTGCCCATCGCACCCCCCTCAGATTTAGTTATAAGTTGGCACAGTGGATAGGCCTTGAAAAACTGAACACAGATCAATCGAGAAAACAGGAAGAAGTTGTGTGGAACTATGAAAAAAATAAGCAAAATATACAAACTGAGTAGTCCATGTGCAAGATAGGCATCATCAATGATAGTACGAACTAAGGAAGCCGGAACGGTAGCTCAGCGTGTTCGGTCAGAGAGCTGGTTGCCCTCTGTAATAAAAAAAACTGAGTGGAAAGATCAACAAACGAACTTGCTCGGATGTCATGTGACGTCCACAACGACAAAAAAAAAAGAGCGCCGTGGTCCCGTGGTTAGCGTGAGCAGCTGCGGAACGACGGAACGAGAGGTCCTTGGTTCAAGTGTTCCCTCGAGTAAAAAGTTTACTTTCTTTATTTTCGCAAAGTTATGATCTGTCCGTTCGTTCATTGACGTCTCTGTTCACTGTAATAAGTTTAGTGTCTGTGTTTTGCGACCGCACCGCAAAACCCGTGCGATTGTTATTGAAGTCGCGAGCTATATTTGCTGGATTCATATTGCCCACGGAATACATCTCACGTATTTAATGCACTCTCGTCCAAAGTAGCGAACAGTCAAATGCCAGCCAGGGAGCCTCGTTAGCAGGAATACTCTCTTTTCCGTGCGCTGTAATCGGCTGACGTCGTGTATTTCGATGTTTGTTTAGGTGTAGCGTCCCCCATACTACGGCGCAGTTACCTCGCATCGGACGGACGGACGGACAGATAATAATTGTCAAAAAAAAAAAAAAATAAACTTTTCACTCGAGGGAAGATTTGATCCAAGGACCTCTCGTACCGCAGCTGCCCACGGGACCACAGCGCTTCTGAGCGCACATTGTCCTTGATGTTGCGTATCTTGCACATGGACTACTCAGTTTGTATATTTTGCTTATTTTTTTCATAGTTCCACACAACTTCTTCCTGTTTTCTCGATTTATCTGTGTTCAGTTTTTCAAGGCCTATCCACTGTGCCAACTTATAACTAAATCGGAGGGGGGTGCGATGGGGACGTTCCCTTGTGAGTACTAATTCCAATTTAAGCATTTCCTACGAGGACTAAGCAACAAAAACTATTTTTTTCCTGAGCCCGCCCGGTTGGCCGTGCACGGCTTTCCGAGCAGGGAGGAGCGCCTGGTCCCCGGCACGAATCCGCCCGGCGGACTTGCGTCGAGGTCCGGTGAACCGGCCAGTCTGTGGATGGTTTTTAGGCGGTTTTCCATCTGCCTCGGCGAATGCGGGCTGGTTCCCCTTATTCCGCCTCAGTTACACTATGTCGGCGATTGTTGCTCAAACAAGTTCTCCACGTATGAGTACACTACCATTACTCTACCACGCAAACATAGGGGTTTCACTCGTCCCTGGGGAGGTCCACCGGGGGCCGAACCGCACAATAACCCTGGGTTCGGTGTGGGGCGGCGGAGGGGTGAAGTGGACTGCGGTGGTCGTCGTGCGGTTGTGGACCACTGCGGCTGCGGCCTCTCCGTCGTTTCTAGGTCCCCGGTTAACATACAATATACAATTTTTTCCTGTAGTTTCCGTGATACTTTCCTGTCTCTACCATGAATATTTGAAAAGAGCATGTTTTTAAGTACGGTGTGTAATCAAAAACGAACGGTAATTTTCGTTTTTCTTAAAGAATCTTTATTCATTCATCAACATCAACTTTATCCCTTCAGAGTAATCCTCCTCAGGTATGATACATCTATGCCAGCGCTTTTTCCCATCTTGGAAGTACTTCCGCGACTCTGATTTTATCTCATCAGTGATGGGAAAACGACGTTCTTTCATAGTTCCTTTCAGCCTCGGGGATAGAAACAAGTCGCAGGAGTCCATGTCCGGCGAATGTGGTGGCTGAGGCAACGTAACGGTTTTGTTTTTTGTCCGAAAAGTCACGATCACGCATTGAGGTGTGAGAGGGAGCAATATCGTGATGCAATTTCCACAAGTGGTTTTGCCACAGTTCTGATCGTTTCCTTCAAATTGCCTCACGCTAACGGAGCACAACCTCCAGGTAGCATTACTCTTTACTGACCGTACGACCTTAAGGCATGAACTCATGATGCACAATCTCATCGTAATCGAAGAAAAAGTGGAAAGAACCTTCACATTTGATCTAATTTGCCGAATATTGTTCGATCGTGGTTCTTCAGGCAGCTTCCATTGGAACGATTGGGCCTCGGTTTCGACGTCATACCAGTGTACCCATGTTCCGTTTGGTGTTATAACTGTCTTTAGAAGTTCTGGACCGTTGTCGACTTCATTCAGGAATTCCTGAGCCGTGTCTAAGCGATGTCGTTTGTGGTCGCAATTCAACGATTTCGGAACAAATTTTACTGCTACTTGTTTTGTGCGGAAAACATGCGAAAAAATGACCTGGCATGAACCATAGGATATAGCGGCATCAACAACCTCTCTGATGGTGATTAGGTGATTTTCCAGAAACATTTTCTGTATTTCTTCCACATTGTCAAGAGTAATTGATGTGCTAGGGTGTCCAGGGCGGTCGTCGTTTTCAGCGTCTTCTCGACCAAATGGCTCTGAGCACTATGGGACTTAACTTCTGAGGTCATCAGTCCCCTAGAACTTAGAACTAGTTAAACCTAACTAACCTAAGGACATCACACACATCCATGCCCGAGGAAGGATTCGAACCTGAGACCGTAGCGGTCGCACGGTTCCAGACTGTAGCGCCTAGAACCGCTCGGTCACACCGGCCGGCTCTTCTCGACCCTTTGAAACGTTTATACCACTCGTAAACTCTTGTCTTACTAATATTAAATTCTCAAAAAGCCACAGTCAATATTTCGAATGCGGTGCTGCGCTTTATTCCATTTTTCAAGCAAAATTTAATTCAAATTCTTTGACCATGTTTTTCGAAAGTAAAAATTCGCCAAGCTCTCGAAAATACATATAAAATCTTCGACTTCCAACAATAAACTAAATATTCAAAACAGTCGAAAATGCAAACATACGTGTGTATCAACAAGATTGTAAAACAGTTTTGAAAATCGTATGTATGAAGCCCGCGAAATTCAGTAATTTCCGTTACTTGTTTATCATACCTCGTATGATGTCTATAGGCGGAAGCATTCTCGTACCAGTAGGTCGGTAGTAATGCTCTAATTTGTAGACGCTTTTCACGTACCAAACAGCGGAGGTGACGCGATGGGAGCAGTATGGTGCGACAGAATTCGGTGTTCCTTTAAACCGTATAGCCACTGAAACTCAGGAAAAGCTGCACCTAGTGTACGGTGAAGATGCGCTGTCTCGTGCAACAAAGTTTCAAAGAAGACCGACTTGTCTGTATTATGAAGGGTGGACTTGTTGTTTCGACTTCTGCTGTAACTGAGGTCAAGTTCAACACAGCTGCTGTGGTTGTCCGTGAGAATCGGCGGATAACTTTACGTAACCTCAATGAAGTGTTGAGAGTTTCATATGGCAGTGTCTACGATTATGCATGATCATCTCCATACGACCAATGTTTGTGCCTCTTGGGTGCCACGACTGTTGACTCCAGAACAAAAGGCTGCGCGAATGGAGACAGGTTGTGGGGTGCTGTGTCTTCTTGCAGACGTAGGGAATGCATTTTTGGAAACATTATCACCGGCGATACGTCACGGCTGCATCATTAAAATTCCGAGGGAAAACGAGACTGCACAATGTAGTAGTCGCCCGAAAGTTGGTCCATATTCAGGGAAAATAATGATGATCATATTTTTTTGACTTTCATGGAATGATTTAACAGCATACTGTTCCACCTCACACTATCGTTACAGCAGCATACTGCAGATCAGTATTGGCTAAACAGAGGAAGCACATTGCAAGGAAACGACCAGAACTTTTTCGTACTGGGTGACGACTTCATCATGACAATGCGCGGCCCCTCGTCATCAATCAGGTCATGCGGTTTCTGGCTCTATTCAACATTACCTGTGTACCGCGTTCGCCTTATATCCCCGATCTTGCAACCTGTGATTTTTTTTTATTCCCATCACTAAAGGCAAAGCTTCGAGGCATCCGATTGGAGAATTCTGAAGGAGTGCTAAAGAAGAGTGAGGCGATTCTCAGGGACCCGACAAAGAATGGCCTGCGCCGTTTGTTCCAGGACTTGCAGAGATGCCCAAAAAATTGCATTGAACTAGGACGGGAGTACCTCGAAAAAGATCACGTAAGCATTGAAATGGGGTCATAAAAAAGTGTGAAAAAATCAGTCCCAGTCTTTGACGATCAGTCCTCGTACACTGCGGGGGGGGGAAATGAAACAGTATCAAGGACAAGGTCACTTTATTGAAAAGTGATGTGAAAGGTAGCTCCATTTTTCCAGTATATGATAACAAATTCAGAACAAATGAAACAAACTTGTCATTGTAAAGGATGCCCAAACATTCGCATTAATACGTTGTGTACCCTCTCTCCCGCTCCCTCCCCCGCGCTCTACCTCGATCTAGCGCCATTGCAGGCGCATATTCTCGCATGCAAACAATCATGCCGAATGGCATCCTGCAATAGGCTGTCCCAAGGATCGTGCGCCTTTTGTTGCAATTCGCCAATTGTCCTCGCAGGCCCTGGAGAACCAGTGAGTTCCCGCGTCATGTCCCATGCACATTCAGTTGGCGAGACATCTGGTGATTATACTGGCCATAGCAGTTGTTGTAAGCCATGAAGAGCACTCTGCGTCGTACGCGGATGTTCATTGTCCTGCTGGAAAAGCATATTACCTTCCTATCGAAGAAATTCCAGTGCCACAGGGATATAACAGCCTGTGCAGTGTAACGTGCACTGATTACCTTACCGTGCAGAAACACTAAACGAGCAAAAGTGACCGTGAGTTTAACTTATGCCCTCAGCACACACACCATGAAGCCTGGGATGGAAGCTTTTTGTCGTTGGGGAATGCACTCTGGAATAGTCAGTTTACCAGGTCTACACCATATGTGTATACGTCCATACTCGCATACAGAAAGAACCTACCCTCCTCACTGAAGCCAACAGAACGCTATTCCACTTTCAAACCAACGTTTTCACGACAAGAGTAGCCATGATTCGTAATGTCATGGTGTCGGTGGTAGTCTATCCAGAGGCACACGTAATCTTAGTGGTAAGTTCCTATGGGACCAAACTACTAAGGTCATCGGTCCCTAGGCTTACACTCTACTTAATCTAACTTTAACTAACTTACGCTAAGGACAACACACATACCCTCGCCCGGGGAAGGACTCGAACCTCCGACGGGGGAAGCCGCGCGAACCGTGACGAGGCGCCTAAGACCGCACGGCTACCCCGCGTATTAAAATGTTCAAATGTGTGTGAATTCCTAAGAGACCAAACTGCTGAAGTCATCGGACCCTAGCCGCGCGGTCAGGGGCATCTTGCACGGTCCACGCGGCTGTCCCCGTAGGAAGTTCGAGTCCTCCCTCGGTCATGGGTGTGTGTTTTGTCCATAGAGTAAGTTAGTTTAAGTTAGATTAAGTAGTGTGTAAGCTTAGGGACCGATGATCTAAGCAGTTTGGTCCCGTAAGATATTACCACAAATTTACAAATATATCGGTCCCTAGACTTACACACTGCTTAACCTAACTTAAACTAACAACAATGCACACACCCATGCCCGAGGGAGGACTCGAACTTCCGGCGGGAGGGGCCGCTCAAGCCGTGACATGGCGCCTTAAACCGTGCGGTCACTCCGCGCGGCAATCTTAGTCCTGCTGCCTGCAGATGGTTCCCAAAAGTCTCGGATGACAAAGCAAGTGCAACTTACGCGCAGATTTTGTCCCTGGATGATCATCGATCGGCCACTGCAGCTCGCATAATGCGTCGATCTTGACGTGGGTCTATACTATTCAGACGTCCACAACCTCGTCTACAGGAGTAAGAATGTTCCCCTCAAAGCAGCGACACACGTTGATACGTCTGCAGCAGTATGTTGATACGTCCTTTCCGCAGGCACACAATGCGACCCCGTTCAAAAGTCTGAAGCTGTTCAACAGAGTATGTATTCGTCGGTGGGCCGTGGTTGTACGTTAGAATAAATGTTGCAAAAACTGTTCACCTCTCAGCTGAATTACTGCGTGCAGAGTCAGAACAGAGGGTGCACAGATAGGCCTCTTGAGCTCCATCTGATCTCCGATGTCCGTGACAGATGAATCATTAACACTACAAGCCCTCAAAATGCACATATTATATGGTTCAAATGGTTCTGAGCACTATGGGACTTTACATCTACGGTCATCAGTCCCCTAGAACTTAGAACTACTTAAACCTAACTAACCTAAGGACATCACACAACACCCAGTCATCACGAGGCAGAGAAAATCCCTGACCCCGGCGGGAATCGTACCCGGGCGCGGGAAGCGAGAACGCTACCGCACGACCACGAGCTGCGGACGCACATATTATATCCTGGTGCCACTGACACAGTTATTAGGGGTATTGCATCTTTTCTAGCAGTGTACGTCGTTTATTTTCCTGCCTCAGCTGATTATGTTTTTTGCAGTATAACTAGTTTAGATCACACTTGATCTCTTCAGGTCTGAAACGAAGTAAAAAAGCTAAGTATGCATTTTTCATTATTTCACAATAAGTAGAAAAGTGTTGTGCATAATTCTTGAATTTGCCTACGTTGTTGCATGAGCAACCTATCGTGTCTATGCAATGAAGCCTGTGTCTGTGTATAAACTATGGGTTGCTTGACTGTGAATAGTTGCGAGACAATTTTCACAGAAAGAGAAAGAACCCGACAGCATCCGACTGAAATATTAGAAGCTGTTACAGTGTTTAAATATTCAGGTGAGGCACTCAACGCATAACACCCCTTTCATTTCATGAACGGTTCCAGGTATCGAAAGGAGGTTTTTGGCAAATGATGGTACGCTGAGGGGCACGTATTTGTTTTTTTTCACTCAAAAACAAGTTCAGAGATGTTCAATATGGCCCCCTCCAGACACTCGAGCAATATCAACCCGATACTCTAACTCGTTCCACGCTCTCTGTAGCATATCAGGCGTAACAGTTTGGATAGCTGCTGTTATTTCTCGTTTCAAATCATCAATGGTGGCTGGGAGAGGTGGCCGAAACACCATATCCTTAACATACCCCCATAAGAAAAAATTGCAGGGAGTAAGATCAGGGCTTCTTGGAGGCCAGTGATGAAGTGCTCTGTCACGGGCTGCCTGGCCTTTGCACAAACACCCATTCTCTGTAAACTGTTTATACCAACGTTTAATACACCACCTATCAGGAGGTTTAACACCATACTTCGTTCGAAATGCACGCTGAACAACTGTCGTCGATTCACTTCTGCCATACTCAATAACACAAAATGCTTTCTGTTGAGCGGTCGCCATCTTAGCATCAACTGACGCTGACGCCTAGTCAACAGCGCCTCAAGCGAACAAATGTACAACTAAATGAAACTTTATAGCTCCCTTAATTCGCCGACAGATAGTGCTTAGCTCTGCCTTTTGTCGTTGCAGAGTTTTAAATTCCTAAAGTTTTGGTATTCTTTTTGAATCACCCTGTATAATGTTAGTCAGTTTGGGGTTGAAACTCTTCGCAAAAGAATCCGAGAAATATTCTAATATTCTGAGGCAAGTCGATCTGAATCGGCTGTTGCATTATAAATACGTTCATGAGAGGATACATTAATGTATCAAGTCTTTCAACTGTTCACTTGCCTGCGAGCTGTGTCGTCTATCGGCAGGTCATTTCTGCTTCAACATTCCTTGCATGCAGATGTGTAAACGAGTGAGAGAAGTTAGACATGCTTTTTTTTATACGGTGAACGTCAAATAAATCCCGTCAAAGCGGTAGGGATCGTCGCTGTCCGTCGCGCCAGGCACGGGCACGAATTGTTAGGTCACTAGTGCGAAGGGGCAGCTGCAACGTCAGAGGACTGCAGCTGACACGTGGCACGAGACGTATTCCCAATGAATGTTAAGATCAGCCAGACGAGTGTCAGTCGCATCTTGGATCGACATAAATTCCACTCGTTTCAACTGTCACTCTGAGGACGTGATTTCGAAGGTCGTATAGAATTTTTTGAGTTTTTCCTGCAGCAACCGAGAGACTACAAGACATTTTTTCCAACGTGTTCTCTTTACCAGTGAAGCAACGTTAACAAACCACAGTAATGTGAACTTACACAACATGGAGTACTGGGCAGCTGAAAATCCACGCTGGCTTCGTCACACACACGTGGAGCGTAAACGCGCGGTGCGACATCATAGGAAACTCCATTGTGGAGCCTGACTCATACCAGGGGTGTTAATGGAAATACGTATCCACATTTTGTAATGAATCTTCTACTTGTTCTTGTAGAACAGGCATCACTGGATAAGCGACATATCATCCAATGCACTTTCATCTGTTCATCTATCTATCGAACGGCAACTACAAATATGCCTTGTAGTCGATGGTAAGCAATTTGAGAACATGTTTAAGTAAAGTGTAAAACTACGTTTCGTTAAGAAAAGTATTTATTGTATGGATGATATGACGCCAGTCATTCTGAACAATTTCGGATAATACCTATAGACACACATGTCCGACAGCAGGTGGTTCACCTTTAAGAAGCATTCAGGCGTCTCCAGTCAAATACAGATTAGTTTTATTTTATTTTTGATGTAGGAAGTTTTTTTCGTGAATAGGATGGTTTATCTTTATGAAGTATGAACGACCGACGTTTCTGTTCCGACTTTGACAACTAAGCAGCAAAGCGGAGGGCTTAAATGAAGAACTGTCTGATGTACCCTCATATCAAATAGTTTTCATAATACCCGTCTGATGCACCAGAAGCCAGCATATGCCGTAGTTCCATATACAATAATCATGGCAGACCCTGTATCCATGTCATAAAGGAAGTGAAGTTTTATTTTAGTAGCGTTGGCCTGTCTTGCTGCACATTATGACGCAGCATGGAATTGTGAAATGTTACATCGACAATGTTAACAAGCGCTGTATCACTGTTATAGTATTTCCAGGAGCTATTGAATGGAGTTAAGAAAAGCCCATGATTCCATTAAAAAATTTTCGTTTCAGTATCTCGGTTGATATCGGAGTTCAGAGCATTACCCATACAAAACATCATGTGTCCCTCAGCACACTATCAACTGCGAAAAATCTCGTTTCGATATCTCGAACCGTTCACGAAATTAAAGGGGTGTTTCGTCTTACTTGACTCACCCTATGTTAAAGTCAGCAGTAAGGAAGACGAAAACTTCTCCCTTATTACGTAGACATGACAGCAGACATGGAAAAATTGTTCAAATGGCTCTGAGCACAATGGGACTCAACTGATGAGGTCATTAGTCCCCTAGAACTTAGAACTAGTTAAACCTAACTAACCTAAGGACATCACAAACATCCATGCCCGAGGCAGGATTCGAACCTGCGGCCGTAGCGGTCTTGCGGTTCCACACTGCAGCGCCTTTAACCGCACGACCACTTCGGCCGGCCAGACATGGAAAGAATAGTGTACTTTAATGGGATTGTTTGAAAGAATAAACAGTGTTCTTGCATAACCAAACTTGGTAAATTGAGACAAACAATTTTCTAGAAAAACAATTAAATAATTCTGTTGGAAGCGCCATGTGAATGAGCTAAAGGAGATTAGGGTGCCTACCAAGGCATATGACAGTAAATTTTTCCTCATTCCTTTTTCGTCATGGACCAACACAAAGCCCCAAACATACGTAAGAAGTATTCTCCACTATGGAAGTAATTTATATCTCGCTTATTCCTGTCGAACTTTCTGACCTGCAGGAACAGTGGTTCGCAGTTCGACAGCAGTGTTCGCGTCGGCTCGCAATACCGGACGGCCGTCAGACGACAAGTCCTTACGTGTCACAGTGGCCATGTCAGCACGAGGGCGCGAGCTTCTGCGCTCGTCCTCCAGCACCGCAGTGCCGTCCACTTCCAAGTCCCCTTCTCCGGCACCCTCCACACCTCGCCGCCCCAGCGTCTCCCCGGTGGGCCGTGGCGCCTCCCTCTCGCCGTCTCCGGGACCGCTGCACAGGTCCCGCTCCAGGATAATATCCGTGGTGGGCGCTCCACCGTCCAGCCTCGCCCGCCGCAAGGACTCGGTCTCTCCGGCGCCCCAGAGGACCGCCTCGAGGACTTCGCTGGCACTGCGAGACGAAGCGAAAGCGCGGCCCAAGAAATTGGAGAAGCCGGGATCCGACTCTGTGAAGAAGAAGGTGAAAGCGCCGGGCAAGAGCAGCCCGCCCTCGTCCGTCACCAAGCTGGAAACGAGGAAGGTGCACGGGAGCACCGGTTCGGTGCGATCCGCCGCCAGGACCGCTCCCGAAGCGAAGAAGAAGTCCGTGAGGAAAACGAAGGCGGAAGAGGGTGCGCCGAAGAAAGGGGTGGCGGCGAATAAGCCGGAGAGGCCGCCTGGGAAGAAGAAAAAGTCGCCACCGAGCTCGTCAGACGAGCGCAAGAGCCGCAAGGAGTTGTCAGTCGCGTCCAGGTCGGCGACTGTGGCGGACCTGAGCGCGCTCGACGACGAGCCGTCGTCGCAGTTCGGCGGCAGCGACGAGGAGGCGTCGGTTTCGGCGCCGGGCCGGTCGGACACGTTCTTCCGGCACCTGCTGCTGCGCGACGCGCCGTCGCCCGCGCCGTCGGCGGGCAGCGCGCAGCGCGCGCACTCGTCGGTGCTGGAGCGCGCGCGCCTCTTCTGCGAGCGCGCGGCGCGCGGTCCCCGCCGCCAGGCCGCTCCGCGCGCAGAGCCGCCGCTGGGCCTGCTCAGCGTCTACCTGTCGCAGCGCCGCCCCGTCACGGAGTCCAAGTTCCGCAGCCTGGACCGCGAGCTGAGCGCCGCCTCGCGCTCCGCCAGCCCCTCGCCGCAGCGCGCGCCCGGGAAGCCCTTCTGTTACCTCCCGCGCATCGCAGCTGCCTCTGCAGCCGGCACTGGCGTCGTCAGCGAGAGGCGCGCCATGTTCGGCTCGCTGGCTTCCTCGCGCGGAGTCAGTCCGGATGTAGCTGCCGAGGTAATTAAGCTTTTAATTTGTGAACTTGCACTGCATTCCCACTACAGTGGAACCTCATTAATCTGGACTGGGTAGGACCGTAGGATACAATTAGAATGACACGACGTTAAATTTCGTGAACGTACACATTATATTTATTTTCACGTTAACACAAAAACTACAACAACTTCGTCAGTCTCTGATAGCTAGCATATTCCACGCCACTCTTTCCATATTTCTAACCAACACTGGCTACAGGTGAAGTTAGAATTACCATTAGAAAATTTCTTGTGTAATCCTATCACTTTTCCCTGCAATGTGTGCCCTGAAACTGGAATGCCACTGTCCCTGTTTTGCCACATGAAAAGTGCGTCATGAGCATGGCATTCTTTGCCTTTACATTAGAATTTTGAAACAAAAGCTTCGCTTTGCTCTGGTTATTTTTCCTGTCTGGCACCATTGAAGTTCAAACACCAAGTTCAGCAACGTTTCTCAACAATTTGCCGTTATCGATCGTATGCAGTGCATCTTGTCCGTGGGAATGTCTATGATGTTGTTTTACACTCTCAACAAACAGGGGCAATCCATTATTGTACAGCGCAATGTTAACTTGTGAACTGACACTGTGCCAGGGTCCATGTGTGTTGTGGTTGAATTTGAATTTAATAATTGCTATCGTCGATTGTTGTCACTATTACTTTTGGAGTATCTTATACTGTTCAGTGATTAGACATTTAAAAAAAAATCTGTGTGAAGTAGTGGTCTGCACTACTGAGGATTAATAAACGAGATTCCACTGTATGTTATGGTATACCACCTTAAAATGTTTTACTATTTTAATGAATTAACTGTGGCAAGAAATATGAACACTGTTACAGAAATGTACGAAGTAAGGGAAGAAGAAGTAGCAAAAATTACCCTCGTTGTGTATTAAAACAAGAAATAATACACAAAAATGTCCAAGTCTAAGGCTATAACGACACAAGGTGACCCCAAAGCCTCTGATAAAGCTTTTAAAGCTGTCAGCTACTTCCATTACCTACATGTTCTTTTAGCCAGTGATAATAAGGTGAAACAATGTATTAGAAACAAGATACAAGCAGGCAGTACACCTTGTTATGTGAACTTAGACATGCTGAGGAATTCTCTAATTACAAGAATAACAGCTGCTCCCTTGTATGACCAGTTTTTACATATGGTTCAGAAATACAGGCAATAACAGAAGTGTATAAAAACAAGTGGTGACATTACTTTTCATCTTGTAGATGAAGACAAGTCAACGATGTCAGACACATCGAATACAATTAGAAGGAATGTTCAAAATCACGTCCCTGCAGTATCCTGTACCATTATCTGTGTACCATAACAACAAGCAACTAACCCTCTGTGCGGCGAAAAGAAGTCTCTGCCCTAGGAATCTTTCATCCAGGCACATTCTCATTTGCCCCACAGCTCACTTCGGCGACTTGCGCGTCGATGGATATGAAATGATGATGATTAGGACAACACAACAGTCCCTGAGCGGAGAAAATCTCCCACCCAGCCGGGAATCAAACCCAGGCCCTTAGGATTGACATTCTGTCGCACTGACCACTCAGTTACCAGGGGTGGATGCTTTGATAATGGTGAAGTGGTGCAAGCAGAGGTGAGGTTGTGGCCCCATCAACAAAGTCAAACAGTCTGCAGTGACAGTATTAGCAAACTGGTCTCCCACTGGGAAAAAGTGTTCATTCCCAGCATGACTATGTTGACAAATAAATGCGTAGGCATGAAGAATAAATATGTAGACAGTTGGTAAAGTCTGTTTTATTTAAAAGGCTCTGAGAGTTTTCACACAAAAAATTTGGGGACATTACTTTGAGTATGCTCTCGTACATTAATTTTTGGGGAAATGTTGTGGGGTTGACAGGAGAAATTGCTTCAGCTTCATCTCAAAAGTAAAAGTGCTATTAATTGTGCAAAGAATGCATGATAGCTGTTTCCATGCTAAGGTGCATGTGCAATGAGGATCTGGTGAAGCAGTCACAGCATACGGTAGTCACACAGTTTGCCTAGCCGCAACTAAACTAACTTGCAGAAGTAATGAGCAGAAGCAATTGTACTTCTGTCTAGTGTTCTCACTAGGTATGCCTTGTTAGATTACTTTTCAATAGTGGAGATTCAATAGATGGAGTGATGGCATGTGTTTACACCCTGTAGAAAGATGTTTCGAAAGTTTTTAAGATTGTAGAAGCTAGTGCAAGTCTTTCTACATGTGACGACAGTTTCGGACCTGGATGAATAAAAAAAATAGAGAAAAATTAAAATAGTGGTTTTAATGCTTTTGGTGTTCTACATAGTCTCCCCACACTTGAGAACAATGCACATAACATTCATATACCGTGAGAAACTCTCAAGAAAACTTTTCTTTGGGGGTGTTGTTAAACTCAGACTTGACATTGGCTTGAATGTCAGTTACGTCATCAAAGTGTTGACCCTTCATGTGAATTTGTGCACTACTTCGTTTTGTGGTATGTTCTTATTGATAACATCAAGTCTCATCACCCATGATGACATTTTCTTTCCTGGAAATGAAATGTCCACATTTTGCATTTCAGTCACACCTCGGAAAGTGTTCACGTGTCGTTGTTTTTGTTCAGGAGTCCAGATGTGAGGAACAATCAAATCTGTCGAGAAGGTCCTTTGGAGTGTTCTTAAACTTTTGTGTTGCATTGGCTCGAATGTTAGTTATGTCATCAAAGCGGTGATCCTTCGGGTGAATTTCTGCACTTCGTCATTTGGTGATAGATTCCTATTCAGAATGTCAAATCTCGTTATTTGAGTATCAATTTCCTGCATTTTGCGTTTCAGTCAAACCTTAGCAGGCATCCGTGCATTGTCATTATTTTTCAGGGATCTAGGTATGTGGGACAAACTCTGCACTTGAAACTTCCTGGCAGATTAAAACTGTGTGCCGGACTGAGACTCGAACTCGGGACCTTTGCCTTTTGCGGGCAAGTGCTCTACCATCTGAGCTATTCAAGCACGACTCACGTCCCGTCCTCACAGCTTTAATTCTGCCAGTACCTCGTCTCCTACCTTCCAATCTTCACAGAAGCTCTCCTGCCAACCCATGAAAGGCGAAGGTCCCAAGTTCGAGTCTGGATCCGGCACACAGTTTTAATCTGCCAGGAAGTTTCATATCAGCGCACTCTTCGCTGCGCAGTGAAAATCTCATTCTGAAAAAAAAAAAAAAAAAAAAAAAAATGGTTCAATTGGCTCTGAGCACTTAACATCGGAGGTCATCAGTCCCCTAGAACTTAGAACTACTTAAACCTAACTAGCCTAAGAACATCACACACATCCATGCCCGAAACAGGATTCGAACCTGCGACCGTAGCGGCCGCGCGGTTCCAGACTGTAGCGCCTAGAATTGCTCGGCCACTCCGGCCGGCCATTCTGGAATGATCCCCCAGGCTGTGGCTAAGCCATGTCTTCGCAATATGCTTTTTTTCAGGAGTGCTAGTTCTGCAAGGTACGCAGGAGAGCTTCTGTGAAGTTTGGAAGGTGGGAGACGAGGTACTGGCGGAATTACAGCTGTGAGGACGGAGCATGAGTCGTGCTTGGGTATCTCAGATGGAGCCGGCACGGTAGCTCAGCGTGTTTGGTCAGAGGGTTAGCTGCCCTCTGTAATAAAAAAACTGAGTTAAAAGAAAGGCGAAGGTCCCGAGTTCGAATCTCAGTCCGGCACGCAGTTTTAATCTGCCGGGAAGTTTCGAATCAGCGCACACTTCGCTGCAGACTGAAAATCTCATTCTGGAACTCTGCACATGGTTTTCACTTCTTCAAAACACTTTGGAGAATATCTCCAAGTCCTAATTTAGAGATGTTTTTCCTTTGCCACACTTCCGCTATTTAACACTGTCTGCTCACAACTAACTGGTCGAATGGAAATCTACAGTTTACAGTTGTCAGTTCGAGCTAGCAATGCAGTTACAGTGCATTGCAAAAACAGTTAATGTCTGGTAGGATAGCCACAATCAGTAATTTTACAATGTAACTTTTAATTCATCTTGATTGCAAAATGTTTATTCATATGACAGTTTCGGTTCCTTTAGAACCATCTTCACATCTGATATTTCGGTTACAGGAGTAACCCGTCCAAATACAGCAACTTTCACATGTTGCGTCACACGTGATGCTGTATTTGGACGGATTACTCCTGTAACCGAAATATCAGATCTGAAGATGGTTCTAAAGGAACGGAAACTAGTCATATGAATGAACATTTTGCAATCAAGACAGATTAAAAATTACATTGCAGTTATAGTGGTTATATGTGGAAGTTTTTGGACGAATGGTGTATTTTTTGGATAGCTGAGATGCTGGTACAAAATTACAGCTAGTTCTACACTCTGTCGTGTTTGTTCAGTTGAAGGAGAGGAGGAGCAAAAGCGAGCCGCCGCCCGCCACCAGCTCTTCGACTGCCAGCTGGGTGAGCAGAGTGACGGTGGCGGCCAGGTCGCCGCCCCCGCGCCGCCGCGACCGGGAGTCCCCGCCGCCGCCGGCGTCGCCCACGCGGTCCCCGTCCAGCCGCAGGATCCGCAGCGTCAAGGCGCCGGGCCCGGCGCCCCCGGTGGAGGGCCCCACCGGACCCAGGCCGCGCCAGGCGCGCGCGCACAGCGCGGGGGACGCGGAGGCGCGCGGCGCGCCCGGGGCAGCCCCGCTGTCGCGCGCGGCCAGCTCCGCGTCGCTGGCCGACTACCCGGCCTACGTGGCAGAGCTGCTGCACTCGTCGCAGCGGTCGGCGCGCTTCCGCGAGCTGCGCAGCTTCTACTGCAGCCTGGAGCGGCTGGGCCAGCTGGAGCGCGCCACGTCGGCGGGCGACGTGCGCGCACACGCGCGGCTGCCGGCCGCCTCGCTCGTCGTCGACGTGGAGCGCTGGCGGCGGCTGCGCGCGGCCGAGCGCGCCGACGAGGAGCTGCGCCGCCTGCGCAGCAGCCTGCGCGCCGCGCAGCGCGACCGCGGCCTGCTGTTCGCCGCCGCCGACGCGGAGCGCCTGCGCTGGCGGCCCGACCGCGGCCTGCGCTGCAAGGAGCGCTCCGTCGACGACCTGCGCCACGCCGTGCTCGAGGCCGCCGAGTCGCCGCGGCCGCCGTCGGCGGCGCGCCGGCGCGAGCTCGAGCTGGCGCGCGACGTGTACAAGCCGCTGTGGCGCGGCGCCTCCGTGCTCGACCTGGCAGGCAGCCTCAGCTCGGTGGCCGGCTCGCACCGCGGCCGCGCCGTCGTCGACGCCCGCCACTCCGGCGCCGCCGGCTCCCGGTCGCCGCCGCCCGCTCTGAGCCGCCGCCACTACGAGGGCATCGGCAGCCGCCTCTGGAGCAGCCTATCTGTGGAGCAGGTGGCCGCGCTCAAGACGCAGCTCACGGAGATCTACAGCGGCGACGAACCCGCGGCCACTTCCCCTACGAGGCGCCAGCGCCTGCAGGTAACGGCACTTCTTATTCGAAGTAGTCCCAGAGTTTCATACACGTTAAACACAGAACCTCGCAAATCGGAAACGTTACATAAGAACAGCATAGTACCGAGAAATACACACGAAAATGGGAATCATTTCCCGAAACGCATCGTCTTAAAAATGAATGAAAAGAAAGTCATCACTGGTAGCAGAAAAGTTATTTATAAACTAACACATTCCAGAATGAGATTTTCACTCTCCAGCGGAGTGTGCACTGAAAGGAAACTTCCTTGCAGATTACAACTGTGTGCCAGACCGAGACTCGAACTCGGGACCTTTGCCTTTCGCGGATAAATGCTCTACGGTCTGAGCTACCCGAGCATGACTCACGCCCCGTCCTCACAGCTTTACTTCTGCCAGTACCTCGTCTCCTACCTTCCAAGAGCTTCTAGAGCTTCTGTAAAGTTTGGAAGATAGGAGACGAGGTACTGGCAGAAGTAAAGCTGTTAGGATGGGGCGTGAGTCGTGCTTGGGTAGCTCAGACGGTAGAGCACTTGCCCGCGAAAGGCAAAGGTCCTGAGTTCGAGTCTCGGTCTGGCACACAGTTTTAATTTGCCAGGAAATTAACAGACCCATTGTTCTCACAGCCGCAAGCTTTCTAAAAACCATTTATAACGGACAAAATCAGAAGACAGTTTCTGGTTGACGCATTTTATACATAGGATACATTAGGATATCAGTATTTTAGTAATTTTAAGAAAATCTGTACGTATGAAAATGTGTCTCTGATGTCTTAATAAATATTGAATTTCGTCCATTTTATTAAGTTTAATTTGTTTTTATTGTTTTGAATAAACACCTAAAATTGTATATTGACGCTAGAAAGATAACTATATAACAACATACGAAAAAGACAATCATACGCAAGTGATATAAGTTATCTTTCTAAACTTGAAAATATTCCCTTTTTAAGAAAAGTTCCAGGACAGGTGTTTTTTTTTTTTTTTTTTTTAAATAGAAAATTGCACTTACCTCTCGGAAACAAGCTGGGAAATTGTCAACTGCAATGCTTGTAAGCTCATTTGTCACATCTCATTGGATGTTTGCGATATCTTAATGAAGCTTTCCTTTCAATCGCCATTTCACTCGCGGAAACAAGAAGAAATTGGAAGGCGAGGTCAGGCGAAAATGGCGGATGTGGGATGGCAATAACAGAATATCTGGCCAGATACTTGGTAATAATACAGTTTGTGATCTTGCATTGTCATACCGTAAGAACGAGTCCTGAGAGTGCCACAGATCAGGTTGGCGACTTGCAATTGGTCGTCGCAAACGTTTCAACACTTCGATGTGAAGAGTTTGGTTCACTTCTTTGTCCTGGAGCAACATACTGATGGTGAACTGATACTCTACTATCAAAGAATGCAATCAACATTATCTTTGTTCTCGAAGATCGTCGTTTGACATTTTTCGAAGCTGGTGATCCAGGACTCAGCCATTCAGCACTTCGACGCGTCGTTTGAGGGTTATACTGGTAGCACCAACTTTCATCGCTAGCAATAATCTTTGTCAGAAAAGTGGGATCACATCTGACTACGTCCTGTAGTTCAGCAGAAATTCTTCGTCTTTCCTCATTCTGTTAACCTGTTAGGGATGAGTTTTGCATTAAGTTTTCGTTTCCCTAAATCTTCATTCAGCACTTTGACGCGTCGTTTGAGGGTTATACTGGTAGCACCAACTTTCATCGCTAGCAATAATCTTTGTCAGAAAAGTGGGATCACATCTGACTACATCCTGTAGTTCAGCAGAAATTCTTCGTCTTTCCTCATTCTGTTAACCTGTTAGGGATGAGTTTTGCATTAAGTTTTCGTTTCCCTAAATCTTCATTCAGCACTTTGACGCGTCGTTTGAGGGTTATACTGGTAGCACCAACTTTCATCGCTAGCAATAATCTTTGTCAGAAAAGTGGGATCACATCTGACTACATCCTGTAGTTCAGCAGAAATTCTTCGTCTTTCCTCATTCTGTTAACCTGTTAGGGATGAGTTTTGCATTAAGTTTTCGTTTCCCTAAATCTTCATTCAGCACTTTGACGCGTCGTTTGAGGGTTATACTGGTAGCACCAACTTTCATCGCTATCAATAATCTTTGTCAGAAAAGTGGGATCACATCTGACTACATCCTGTAGTTCAGCAGAAATTCTTCGTCTTTCCTCATTCTGTTAAGCTGTTAGGGATGAGTTTTGCATTAAGTTTTCGTTTCCCTAAATCTTCATTCAGCACTTTGACGCGTCGTTTGAGGGTTATACTGGTAGCACCAACTTTCATCGCTATCAATAATCTTTGTCAGAAAAGTGGGATCACATCTGACTACATCCTGTAGTTCAGCAGAAATTCTTCGTCTTTCCTCATTCTGTTAAGCTGTTAGGGATGAGTTTTGCATTAAGTTTTCGTTTCCCTAAATCTTCATTCAGCACTTTGACGCGTCGTTTGAGGGTTATACTGGTAGCACCAACTTTCATCGCTAGCAATAATCTTTGTCAGAAAAGTGGGATCACATCTGACTACATCCTGTAGTTCAGCAGAAATTCTTCGTCTTTCCTCATTCTGTTAAGCTGTTAGGGATGAGTTTTCCATTAAGTTTTCATTTCCCTAAATCTTCGCAAAAAACCTTATGGCGCATATCACGATTAAAGTAAAGTTGCTCTGATACCGCACGCACATCGACATAACTGCCTTACACGCTCCACGTTTGCATCGGTATGTGCAATAGACGGGCGACCAGCTCTGGAATCGTCTTGCACTGAATCTCTGCCTTCACGAACCCTTTTGTGTCGCTCGAAAAAAACAACTTCTTGAAGAAGCCTCGCCTGAATATGTTTCCTTAATCATTATCCACATTTTCTCGAGCTTAACGTGGAACTTAATGTTCAGTCGTTGCTCAGAATCAGCATCCATTGCGTCACCGCATCTAATCCGCCAAGTGTTGCTAAGTACAGCCCTGCCATATAGTGAGTTTGCGCGGGGACATGGGCGAGGTTATTTCACGGATGCACACGTACCAGGTAACATAAAGACAGAATTTGTTACTTTTTATTATTGCAACTTAGAAACCTACATCTATGTGTTTACTCTCCTGTTCACAATAAAGTGACTGGCAGAGGGTTCCATGAACCACCTTCAAGCTGTCTCTCTACTGTCCCACTCGAACGCCGCACGTGAAAAACGAGCACTTACATTTTTCTGTGCAAGCTCTCATTTCTTTCATTTTATCGTGATGATCATTTCTCCCTGTGTATGTGGGTGCCAACAGAATGTTTTCGCAATCGGAGGAGAAAATTTATGATAGAAATTTCATGAGAAGATCCCATCGCAACGGAAAACGCCTTTGATTTAATGATTGCCGCTCCAATTCATGTATCATGTCTGTGGCACCATTTCGCGATAATACAAAACTAGTTGCCCTTCTCTGTACTTCTTCGATGTCATCCGTCAGTCCCACCTGATGCAGATCCCACATCACACAGCAGTACTCCAGAATAGGGCGGACAAACGCGGTGTAAGCAGTCCCTTTAGTTGACCTGTTGCATCTTCTGAGTGTTCTGCCAATGAATCGCAGTCTTTGGTTTGCTCTACCCACAACACTATCTAAGTGATCGTTCCAATTTAGGTTATTTGTAATTTTAATCCCTAAGTATTTAGTTGAATTTATAGCCTTCAGATTAGTGTGACTTATCGCGTAATGGAAATTTACCGGATTTCTTTTAGTACTCGTGTGAATAATTTCACACTTTTCTTTATTCAAGGTCAATTTTCACTTTTCTCGCCATACAGATATCTTATCTAAATCATTTGTAAGTCGTTTCGATCATCTGATGACTTTACAAGACGGTAAATGACAGCATCATCAGCAAACAATCTAAGACGGCTACTCAGATTGTCTCCTATGTCGTTAATATAGATCAGGAACAATAGAAAACCTATAACATGTCCTTGGGGAACGCCGGATATTACTTCTGTTTTGCTCGATGACTTTCCGTCTATTACTACGAACTGTGATTTTCTGACAGGAACTCACGAATCCAGTCACACAACTGAGGCGATACTCCGTAGGCACTCAGTTTGGTTAGAAGACGCTTGTGAGGAACAGTGTCGAAAGCCTTCAGGAAATCTAAAAATGTGGAATCAATTTGACATCACCTGTCGATAGCACACATTACTTCATGAGTATTAAGAGCTAGTTGTGTTTAGCAGAAACGATATTTTCTGAATCCGTGCTGACTATGTGTCAATAAATCGTTTTCTTCAAATTACTTCATTATGTTCGAATACACTATATGTTCCAAAGCCCTACTGCAAATCGACGTTAGTGATATGAGCCTGTAATTCAACGGATTACTTATACTTGCCCTTTTGGGTATTGGTGTGACTTCAGCAATTTTCCAGTCTTAGGTACGGATCATTCTGTGAGCGAGCGGTTGTATATAATTGCTAAATATGGAGCTATTGTATCAGCATACTCTGGGAGGAACCTGACTGGTATACAATCTGTACCTGAAGTCTTGCCTTTTTTAAGTGTTTTAAGCTGCTTTGCGACACTGAGGATATCTATTTCTATGTTTCTCATCTTGGCAGTTGTTCTTCTTTGGTGAAGGAATTTTGGAAAACCGTGTTTAATAACTCTGCTTTAGTGGCACTGTCATCAGTGACTTCACCGTTGTTATCGCGCAGTGAAGGTATTGATTGCGTCTTGTCACTGGTGTGCTTTATGTATGACCTGTACTGGAACTTTTCTGAGAAAAGGAGTACAAAAATCTCTTTGCTTCATACCCTACTGGCCATTAAAATTGCTACACCACGAAGATGACATGCTACAGACGCGAAATTTAACCGACAGGAAGGAGATTCTGCGATACGCAAATGATTAGCTTTTCAGAGCTTTCATACAAGGTTGGCGCCGTTGGCGACACCTACATCGTGCTGACATGAGGAAAGTTTGCAACCGATTTCTCATACACAAACAGCAGTTGACTGGCGTTGCCTGCTGAAACGTTGTTGTGATGCCTCGTGTAAGGAGGAGAAATGCCTACCATCACGTTTCCGACTTCGATGAAGGACGGATTGTAAAATGGCTCAAATGGCTCTGAGCACTATGGGACTCAACTGCTGACGTCATTAGTCCCCTAGAACTTAGAACTAGTTAAACCTAACTAACCTAAGGACATCACAAACATCCATGCCCGAGGCAGGATTCGAACCTGCGACCGTAGCGGTCTTGCGGTTCCAGACTGCAGCGCCTTTAACCGCACGGCCACTTCGGCCGGCGACGGATTGTAGCCCATCGCGATTGCGGTTTATCGTGTCGCGACATTGCTGCTCGCGTTAGTCGAGATCCAATGACTGTTAGCAGAATATGGAATCGGTGGGTTCAGGAGGGTAATACGGAACGCCGTGCTGGATCCCAACGGCCTCGAATCACTAGCAGTCGAGATGCCAGGCATCTTATCCGCACGGCTGTAACGGATCGTGCAGCCACTTCTCGATCCCTGAGTCAACAGATGGGGACGTTTGCAAGACAACAACCATATGCACGAACAGTTCGACGACGTTTTGCAGCAGCATGGACTATCACCTCGGAGACCATGGCTGCGGATACTCTTGACGCTGCATCACAAACAGTAGCGCCTGCGATGGTGTACTTAACGACAAACCTGGATGCACGAATGGCAAAACGTATTTTTTTTGGGATGAATCCAGGTTCTGTTTACAGCATCATGATGGTCGCATCCGTGTTTGGCGACATTGCGGTGAACGCACGTTGGAAGCGTGTATTCGTCATCGCCAAACTGGCGTGTCACCCGGCGTCATGGTATGGGGTGCCATTGGTTACACGTCTCGGTCACCTCTTGTTCGCATTGACGGCACTTTGAACAGTGGACGCTACATTTCATATGTGTTACGACCCGTGCCTCTACCCTTCATTCGATCCCTGCGAAACCCTACATTTCAGCAGGATAATGCACGACCGCATGTTGGAGGTCCTGTACGGGCCTTTCTGGATACAAAAAATGTTCGACTGCTGCCCTGGCCAGCACATTCTCCAGATCTCTCACCAATTGATGAAAACGTCTGGTCAATGGTGGCCGAGCAACTGGCTCGTCACAATACGCCGGTCATTACTGTTCTATGAACTGTGGTATCGTGTTGAAGCTGCATGGGCAGCTGTACCTGTACACGCCATCCAAGCTCTGTTTGACTCAATGCCCAGGCGTATCAAGGCCTTTATTACGACCAGAAGTGGTTGTTCTGGGCACTGATTTCTCAAGATCTATGCACCCAAATTGCGTGAAAATGTAATCACATGTCAGTTCTAGTATAATATATTTCTCCAGTGAATACCCGTTTATGATCTGCATTTCTTCTTGGTGTAGCAATTTTAATGGCCAGTAGTATACATTCATTTATCAAGATTTTCGATTTAGGACAACAATTAGTCTGGTTAATCGAGTCTCCATTGGAAAGGAAATACTCGTAAGCAGTGGCTCATCGCCGGGCCTGGTGTGGCAGGTACGCCGCAACTCGGCCATCGGGCAGGAGCAGCTGATGGACCCCGTGCTGCGCCAGAGGAGCGAGGCGCGCCGAGGCAAGTCGGACTCGCTGGCGGCGCTGCCGTCGCTGTCGGAGGCCGAGAAGCGCCGGCTGTCGCTGAGTCTGAGCCGCGAGGCGGCCGACCGCCGCCGGGGCGCGCGCTCCCCCAGCCCCACCGACGCCACGTCGCCGCGCACTTGCTACTCGCTGGACGTGTCCGCCGCCGAGGAAGAGGCCGGCGGCGGCCGCGCTAAGAACGGCGACTTCCTGCTGGTGCTGGCGCCGCGCGGCCAGCAGCGCGCCGTGCGCGAGTGGGCGCGCAGCCAGCGCGCCTCCGCCAGCGAGACCGAGGCGGAGGCGGAGACCGAGAGCGCCAGCTCGGAGGCGTCGGCGCGCACCGTCATCCACGTGCCGGACAGGGACAGGGACAAGGGCAGAGGCGAAGCTCGGCTGGACGCGGAGACGGCGGCGGCGCGCTCCGCGGCGCGCCGGAGGGACGCGAGGGCGGTGACGCGCCACGAGCCGGAGGCGGAGGAGCGCGCGTCGCCGTGGGGCGGCGCCGCCCTGCCGCCGGAGCCGCCGCCCAGCCGCAGCGTCAGCGAGGAGCGGCCGCGCCAGCCGCAGCACGAGGAGGAGGCGGCGTCGCGGAAGAGGGCGCGCAGCGCGCCGCCGGCGGCCGACGCGGGAACCGAGGACGGGGAGTCTGGGCGTGCGCGGCACCGCGATGGCGGCGACGCGGCCGCCAGGGGGTTCCCCTCGCAGTCCTGCGCCGACCTGCGCGAGCTGTTCGGCGAGACTCGGCGCTTCACGGCGCCGCCCGTGCGCCCGGATCACTGCCGCCGCTGGCTACAGGTTTGTTTACTCTCCCCAATTGGTGGACCTATGAAAGTATCCAGCAATGTAAGATGGAGTGACAGATGTGGTATAGTGGAAAGAATGGCGATTAACAATGCAAAAAAAAACCAATTTATTTTAAATTCTTGATGCAATAATTTACCAACAGCCGTATGTATTGTAGAAATTTATTTTATTTTATTAACTTCTATGTGCTACCAGTTTCGGCATTACATTGATGCCATCTTGAGACCCCACTCGTCATAGTCGTAAAATTGCTACACACGGACGGAGCCATATAACTGGATCCGAGAATCAGTCGTCCTGTAACAGCTCTTGGTGGCCAGGCGACACAGACTGGATCAACGAAGAAGAATTTATTTTAAGTTCCATCTCTTCCCATCGATAAGGTCCCTACATTAATTAGGTTTACTTCGAGCTCTCGAGCGTTGTAAAAAGTCTTTCGTGGCCACTGCCGAACTACACGCACTTTCACCGATGTGTGAAGCGTCACACTAATTTCGTTGATGCATTCCTCTGAAGCTTAAGCACGAAATGCTTATTGTGGGGCCCAAATTAATTCAATATTATAACCAGTCTGCACAAAGGTCGCTTGCCTCGCTTTGACCTGCAGTACAGAGTGAAACATTCTTTATCCCCAAAAGCAATAATGCATACTCTTTAGTACGTAATTGTATTTCGAGATCCGACCTTTAGAAGGAAAATTACACCGTTAACAGCCAATACACCGTCTCAAGTAACTTCTGCTGATAATCTCCAGGAAAACAAAAACAGGATAACGTTTGAAGTCAGTAGGTGAAAAAGCTACACAAATTGCATTACATTTCAATTTTCTGTGAAAAAAATACGGCTTTAAGGTCTTAAGGTCAAAAAACTACACAGACAACATTAGATTTCAGTTTTCTGTGAAGACAAAATTAGTGGCTTCAAGTTCTTCATCTTTTTTAAACACCACCTCCAGGTAACTAACAGCTACACACTGTGAAACAAAGTTTCTTCCTAGTGAGCACATTCATGCTCTCTAAATTGCCACACTCGCCTACATAAGTAGAAAGCGACTAAGCAGAATTCGTCATTCAAGCATGTGAGCTCACTAAAAATTCTATTGGGCTTTCCGTATTGTTGTCCATAAACAAGCACTGTCTTACAGCAAAATTGTAAAAGACATTAACCCTTTCACTACAATTTTTTTCTGAGTGAAAGACTAATCTACGATTAATTTAACTGACGTAGTGGTGAAATTAACAATGTGAAAAATACGTTTCCAACGCGGTTGGGGGGAGGGACTCAGGGATAATTGGCTTTCAGAAGACAACTCCGGCAAATTTTCGGAATTTTATTTCCAACATGTGCTCGAAAACAACTACCTTCTTGAGAGACTTACCAGCCCCCAAGACAAACCGCTCAAACGGATTGGGAAGTCCAAGCCGTCAGTTTCAGGCTAGGTAGAGCTCCCTTCCACTGGAAAACGGCTCTATAGCCCGAACCGCCAAGAGGACATCCCCTTGACATGGCTGGAAACGATATATTACACATCAGATTATAACGTTTCTCGAGAGACATTTCAAAACTGTTCTCAATGAAAGCAGGAATAAGATGACGAAATCTCTCTCTGGTACTCGTAAATTGTTTCTCTGAGAAAGTCATAGAGATATGCTCTCCTACCTTTGCTTGCGATTTAACAATCGGCTGTACTCCTAAACTGTTTTTCTGAGGAAGGCATAGGGATATGCTCTCCTATCTTTGCTAGCGATTTAACGATCTTCACCAAGCGAGCTGATGTAGTGTTAAGACAGAGGACTCGTCTTCGGAAGGACAGCGGTTGGAATGAATGTCGTGCTATCCAGACTGAGGTCTTCGCTGATTTCCCTTCGTCGCTTAAAGCAAAGCCCGGATGAAAACAGAAACCACCAATTTCCCTCCCTTTTATCCTCCTCCATTTCTAATGACCTCATCGTCGATGAGGTATTAAATCATAATCCTGCTTCCTTCCTTCCTTTCTTTCAACAACAATCACTCGTAGCGTTACAGAAGCTCCACAACAGGCTGAACATTTTGAAGAGGCTGCAAAATTAACAGAAATGTATGTTACATTTGAAAAGACGGGACATACGTAATACTTCTGCCAAAGAGCAATATTTATAGAATGATAATACGGCACAATCAGTCAGTTAAACAACGCAATTGGCTTAGTGAAATCACTAAGGAAAGTGATAATGAAAGAAACAATAATGGAATCTGTTGCAAACTATAAAAATGAGTACACCACCGCAACGCACCGATACAGCACTCCGTCTTCAGGCCACAAGTGGCCCGTTGGGACCATCCGACCGCCGTGTCATCCTCAGTTGAGGATGCGGGTAGGAGGGGCCTGTGGTCAGCACACCACTCTCCCGGTCGTTATGATGGTTTTGTGTGAGCGGAGCCGCTGCTATTCGGTCGAGTAGCTCCTCAATTGACATCACGAGGCTGAGTGCACCCCGAAAAATGGCAACAGGGCACGGCGGCTTGCATGGTCATCCATCCAAGTGCCAGCCACGCCCGACAGCGCTTAACTTCGGTTATCTCACGGGAACCGGTGTATTCACTGCGGCAAGGCCGTTGCCACCTCTACGGGGTGAAGAAAAAAATGCCGCACTTTAAGGTGGGCATGTGATTTCTCATCCAGATTAAAGTTCATGCAACAAAATCAGATCGGGTGCATTTTGAAAACACGTGTATGAAAACGTGGAGCTGGCAACATTGTTGCATCGTACAGCGCATTGGGATGTACAGAGGAAGGTGTAGCACCCCACAGTACTATACCTCCCGTCGTAGTTAACTGAATACTGCGGGGACACCAAACCCGCATAGACAGTGGAGCAATGTTTCGAATCCTCGGCCGATTCCTCTTGTATATTTTAGACGTCCGTTCCCTAGTTATCGTCGTTTATCAGCAGGACTTTGTTTTGTCACATGGTAATAGCGTAAACTGTATGCATGTGTCTGCTAACCGCGCAGAGCCCAACTATAACTGGTCTTGATAACTACTTGTAGAGCGGCTTTCCGATATACTACGCAAACGATGAATACGTCGATATGCTATTGATGCTGGATGCATCCGATAACCAAACTGCTGCTGCTGCTGCTGCTTCTCTTGTATGCTCCACGGTACCCCCAAAGGCGGCATCCCGATAAGAAATTTTTCGTCGCCTGGAACAACGCCTTTGAGAAACCGGTGACATTCGTCCACAAATGATGGACAGGGTTCGTCAAAGGACTACACGTACACAACAAACATAGGACGTGATTCTTGAAAGCGTTCACCAATCACCTCAGCGAAGTACCCTTGTTATTGCAGGGGTTCTTACACGTTAACTCAACACCAGCGGCCAGAAAACCGCATTCGACGAATACAGTTCTGTCAATGCCTTTCGCAGCAAGCAGAAGATAACGAAAATTTTATAAATAACGTGATATGAACTGACGAATTTTCAGCCTCCACAACAGCTATTATTGGTCGGAACGCAACTCACACTCACCAGTGAACAGGGCTTTCAGGCACGCTGTGGCATAAACATGTGGGCTGGAATCGGGGGAGGAATGCTATTGAGCCCTTACCTATTGCTGGACAAACTGAATGCGCCCCTGTATCGTACGTTTCTTTGCGATACTTTGTCTAATGCATTAGAAAACTAGCTGCTTGGTGTTCGCCGACAGCTGTGGTTTTAGCATGATGGTGCAACGCCACATTTTGGAATGAATGTACGTAACTGTTTAAATGAAGCGTTTCTAGGGAAATGGATTGGTTGTGGAGGTCCAATGTTCTGCCCTCCACGTTCCCCTGGCCTTAACCTACTAAACGTGTGTTTATGGGGTCACAAGTTTGTAGTACTCCACCCACGGATATACACGACCTAATAGTTCGCGTGCATGTCACTTCGGCAATTGTGGATGGAGGAGTATTGTTTAGGGCCCAGCAAAGTATGATCCAGCGAGTAGCAAAGTGTTTACCAATGCAAGGGAAATGCTTTGAGCTTCTTCTCTAAAGTGAACGTTGCTCGTACGTGTACGAGCCGGCTCAGTGAAGATAAGCCTAGACGTCAAACGTAGAGAATGGAACTATTGTATTTAGCATAATGTGCAATCTCGTTTACCACATTGGATACAGACGATGTTACTGTATTCACTGTTATTTTGTAGTGGTCGTTTATCTCTAAGAATTTCATGTTACGTCTTAATGTCTAAATATAGTTAACAGTAACAGAAGGAAATACACAAGATACCACATTTTTCATTGGAGGAGTAACTGGATAAAATTTGATGCTTTAACTGAAAAAAAATATTTGGCGCGAACGCGATTCGAACGTCAGCGAATCCTTATATCTTTTCCCACTGCATTGCTTCGTCTCAAATGGTTCAAATGGCTCTGATCACTATGGGGCTTAACTTCTGAGATCATCAGTCCCTTAGAACTTAGAACTACTTAAACCTAACTAACGTAAGGACGTCACACACATCCATGCCCGAGGCAGGATTCGGACCTGCGACCGTAGCGGTCGCGCGGTTCCAGACTGTAGCGCCTAGAATCGCGCCAGTGATAAAGTCAGAGTGAAACATTCACAACATTCCTAATATTCCATAAACTATTGGAGGTATCGAAATGAGATTTTAGCTAACGACGACGTGAAAAGAGAAGAGCACTTTGCTATATGAGTGTTATGCAAAACGTAATTATCTACTGTGTTATTCCACCAAGTGCTGACTTTTTCGGTGAAAGAATGTAGTTTCTAAATGGGTTTTGGAATAATCCAAGTGAAGACATTACACTTTTAATTTGTACCAAGGATGTGCTTTTTCATAAGCTACTGACCTTAGTTTTTCTCAATTTCTCACTTAATAAACTTAATAAATCACTGTTTCAGAATTATTGCAACTGCATCTGCATAACGTGTTAGTGAGATGAGACTGTGTAAACCCCGCTGTGTTTTGGCAAAAGAAGCAAATTTTAACACGGCAACAAGAGAAATGTGTAGGTTTTGCTCAAAATTCGCCACTCATTACACTTCTCTGAAAGCTACAAATGGTTACCAAGCAAGGGGAAAATAAATCGTTGCGTTTTCAGCGAAATTCCTTTTAGATACTAACCAAAGCAGTGGTGACAGATCTTTTTGAATGGTCACCATGCGAGTGCGGGCATGGAACAGCTCCAGCTAATACTCACAAAAAATGTGAGTGTAAGCTTAATTTTAAAACGGCTCTTCCCCTCTAGTGCTCGGCATTTCCCCTACAGCGCCTGCGGATAACCCCCACCACTACCGCTCTCCCCACGTGTGCCCTGCCGACTGTGCATCTACCAGCCACGTTATTCTGAATGGACTCTTGCTTTTGGCACCTACAAAACAGTCAGAGGAAACGCCACAGGCGTGAAGTCCACGAGCTCACGTCAAGGTATATGGCATCAACGGTCGCCGTGTAGGCAATCCACAGTGCTCCACACGTCATTGCACTGTCTGTGTGGATACTTGTCTTGGTGCAAACAGGCCCTTCTCCTGACTCCACAAACATGACGTGCCCTTACGATCGTGTACAGCAGAATGAATGTAATATCTGCCCTCTCTGGCACTAGTGCATCCCAAGCAGCAGTATCGTGGAACATAGCCGCAGTCTTCAAAAGGCTGCGAACCTCTGCACATGCTGGTTGGCGTTTCCCCTTACAGGAGGAATAACACGACATTATCATCAACAAATAGCATTCAAATGTTATTTGCCAGTCAGAAATCCGTTGTATTATATCTTCTTGTTCAGGGGCTTTGAGAATATGAGGGCATAATTTCATAATTCCCTATATGTAGAGAATAAAAAGTGACCAGTACATCATGGGTCTGGAAAGCTAGGTTTCCGAGTTATAGCCTTCAAATCAGCGATATTCATTCCTAAGCACAGATAGAAGCCGTGACAGGAGGTACTAACAGGACAGTTATTTCCGAGGCGAAACGTACGTTGAGTGTCGTGTTTCGCGTTCGACGATTACTTATACCACGATCTGGTGGAAGTGTGCTTATCGCTCTTGCACACTTCATTCGTACGGCTCTTCGGTATTTAGCTCGAATTTATTCTGATGGCTGCATGGGTAGAGGCCTCCACTTTAACCTGGTCTGAACTCTACTGATTTCTACTTGTGAGGCCATTTTAAAGCACTAGGGTATCCGCCTCTGGTTGCTGATATGGAATCCCTTTGGAATTTTGGCAGATTGTGAGAAAATACACAGTACTCCTGGAATTTGAGATGGTATTCGCAGGCCCATGAGGCATCTATGTAAAGGCTGCATCTGCAAGCAGGAAATGGACATTTTGAACGTTTTGTTCCTGCGAGAAGAAACCACATATTTCCGGACATATGTTGTAATGATCCTTTTCTATTGTGTGCAGATGGGGAAAGCGTACGGTACCTGAAACTATCCCCTCTATTTTTGAAACACCCTGTATACTGAATGTAAATGGCGTTACTGTTGCTTACATTATGCAGCAGTGTTGAAGTGCTGATCATCTGCTTATCCAAGTACGTAGTACATTTCATGCCAGTTTGACAGTTTTGCACGCCTACTTCATAGTTATTCAGTTTTAAGGACGGAAGTGTATACTGTGCGTCGGGAGCAGTTAAGTTTGACGCTGACTATTTAAACCGCACTTGCCCGCCTTTAGGTATAGGTTCGTAGCTACGTCGCAGAAAATTGCAGAATGCTGCCCATCCTCTCTTATGGGGAGTCCCACGCAACAGTAGACACTTAAAAATATTGAATAATAGTCGCAAAAAATAATGAAACAAACAAGAGAGAATGCGCTAAGGATCAAGAATTTGTTTTGCAGTTAGTCGGTCCTTCGTCTAACAGATTCAGATACAAATGATTTTATAGGTTTTTCATAACTAACGAAGCAATGCGCTTATTTGATATTATTCGAAAAGTCATCAAAAGATGAGAACGGTTACCAAAATCACACTTGGTGCGAAAATAGCCAACAAATGTACTATAATTGACGGTGTAGGGCAAATTCTTCTAGTTATGCGTGGTTTATGTAGCAGTGGATGTACAACTGCACAGAACCACAATCATCTCCTACGTAAATTTCAAAAAGCACGCGTAGATCAGTAATTATGAAGGCAGATACATAACGCCGGAATCGGGAGATACTGAATACTGCAGAGGGATTGATGAGTCTGTGTTATCATGGAAGCGCGAACCATGATTCGAGTATCAACTGACTAAGGTTTGACGTTCAGTAACATCAAAAGGAAACTTATTGTGACACAGCACCGCGCCTTTACAGGCGAAAGAGCTGCAGCCACAGTGCACTGCATGTAAGAGTTGTTGCCTGCATTCCAGGCGAGGATAGTCTCTGAAGCTGAGAGTAGGATAAGTTTCGCACAGCGCTTTGATAATCTGGTGTAAAGTCGTCGTGAAAAATCCCACTGACGACCATTTCATAACAGATTATTTACTTATTGTGAGGTGCACCGTGTTGCAGTATATACTACGATCAAAAAACAACAGTACACAGTTTTAAACTGCCAGGAAGCTTCAAAAAACAACATACGAGGGCTGTCCAGAAAGTAAGTTACGATCGGTCGCGAAATGGAAACCATAGTGAAAACCAGAAACGTTTTATTTTCAACAGTTAGGCACACCTTCCACCTAATCCTCTTCATATTCGCCGCTCCAACTTCGAAGTTTGTCTTCGTGTTGTATCAACTTTCCAATATCCTCGTCATAGAAAGCAGCCGCCTGTGCTTTCGGCCAGTTATCTGCACTGGTCTACAGCTCGTTGTCTGTGGAAAAATCGTGTCTTCATAGCCAGCGGTTCTTGTGAGCAGAGATGAGACTCAGGGGTAGCCAGTTAGGTACTGTATTGTGGGTGATCAAACACTTCTCATCGGAAACGCTGCAGGAGCGTCTTCATTGCCCCTGCAGTGTGCGGCCGAGAATCGACATGAAGAAGGAACTGCTCGACAGTTGTGTTAAGTGGGCTGCATGACACAGGCGAAATATCTAACCAGGCATTCATACTTGGCGGGAGACGCTATTCCCTACGCATCTTTACGTGCTCACTGTTTACTCAAAACTGAAAAGAGCGACGCGACACGATCGACGGGCATACTAGAGACACTGCCCAACACATCTGTGCAAAGCTTTACCGGATTTTCCCAGTGGTTAGCATTTCGCGACCGATATTAACTTACTTTCTGGACAGCCCTCGTATATGCAGGGCGTTTCTGTGACTATGATACAAATTTTCAGAGTGATGGAGAATGAAAGTCTGTTGATTTGAGGTACGGAACACTGTTAGGGAAAGTTATTAGTGAAAATCAGAAAATTTCAAATTTATGTTTCTCTGCTGATGGCGATAAGATCCCTAGTAAACTTCGTGTTACTATTGTATCTTCGTACTTCATTTCATGCCTCAACCGTGAAGAATGCAGCCTTATAGTAAAGACGGGAAACTTCTACGACAGTGTAATAAAGGAGTCATTTGAGATTATGTTCCGAATAATTTCGTCTACACTGACAGAGGCTGTAGCTTAAGTGAAGCACAGGGTCCGACGTTCAATTTGCTTAAGTCACTTCAGAAACTTTTCAGTGCTCTCTCTCTCTCTCTCTGCTCATAGATAAGAGCTTATTGAGGTTTTTTTGTGTAAAGGGCGTTGTCTAACGTCACTTTCGTAACTTGTAACTTTCTTAAGCTGCAGCGCAACCTTTCTAATGTTTTTGAATTCTGTTAACTACTTCATTGTTTGATGGCGCCGAGAAACAACCGATAGGGCGAGGCGCAGCGTGTGGATTGCGCACAAAATAAGTTTGCCCATATCTGCATAGAGCGCATGTAAGGGGGGCGGGGGACAATGAAGTAGTGGGCTGCGTGCGGCCACTGCGCGGTAGAAGAGGTGCAGTTCGGCAGCTGAAACCACCTCACAAGAAGAACTTCTGAGCCACGCCTTGGGAGTCTGCAGTTGATCGTATTAACAGGTTATGCTAATATGACCAGTAATTCGACAAGTCAGTAGTCACGAGCTATTATCATCTGTCATCTTCACTTCAAGCATAAGTCAGTTTTTGATTTTGTCTGTTAAGGTATCCATTACTTCCTCGGGCTGGAATCAAAAACATAGATACAAGAAAGAACTCCGAAGAAACCAAGGATAACAGAAGGAATACTTCAGTTGATCGATGAAAGAAGGGAGTGCAAAAACGTTCAGAGAAATTCAGGAATACAGAGATACAAATCACTTACGGATGAAATAAACAGGAAGTGCAGGGAATCTTAAGGTGAAATAGCTGCGTGATAAATGTGAAGAAATCTAAAAAGAAATGATTGCTGGAAGAATACAGAAAAGTCAAAATAACCTTCGGTCAAATTAAAATCGAGGGTGGTAACATTAAGCGTGCAATGGGAATTCCATTGTTAAACGCAGAGGAGAAAGTAGATAGACGGAAAGAGTACATCGAAGGCTTCTGTGAGGTGGAGGACATGTCTGATGACGTGGTGGAAGAAGAAGAAACAGGAGTCGATACAGAAGAGACAGGGAACGTAGTACTAAAATCGGAATTTAAAGGAGCTTTCGAAGACTTGAGACCAAATAAGGCGGAAGGGATAGATAGCAGTCTATCGGAATTTCTAAAATAATTGGGGAATGTGGCAACAAGACCACTATTCACGTTTGTGTGTATAATGTATGATACTGGCGATATACCATCAGACTTTCGGAAAAACATCCAACAATTCCGAAGATTGCAAGAGCCAACACGTGCGAGAATCATTGCACGATCAGCTTAATACGTTCTAGGAGTCTAAACAGTAAAGCGGTGCAGGATGTTACTGTAGCAAGGGTATTTCCACCATGTGCTCGCGCTCACTAAACATACTAGTGACGAACCGTGCTGCTCTCTGCATTCAGATTACAATGTCTCCGATATTTTTTTTCCCCTCAGGAAAATTGCGAAACTTGGGTCACATCTCGACGTAATCTCCCTGCAGCCGCACCCGTTTTTCACAACGTCGACACCATGATTCCATGGTCGGTGCGATTGCTTCTTGAAGAGTCTGGTTTGGCTATTATAAAATCGCTACCATGTCTCATCCGTTGTCGCAATCGATGAAAAGAACGTCTCATTCATCCTGTCATCACTCGTCAAAACTGCCTGGCAACATGCCGAGCGCGCAGCCTTGTGGTCATCCGTCAGCATTCGTAACACTCACCTGGAGGACACTTTTCGCCATTTTAAGTATCAAAACCAGTCCTCACACTGTCGTTCACGCAAGAGTTCTGTGTCCCGTACAGTGCTGCCATCTCTGTCACATAATCACAATGATTGTACGCATATTTTAAAACAAACCGCATATTTTTCTATGGTACTAGCCCTGAGAAAAAAATTGGAGGTGTTATAATGGTTCAAATGGCTCTGAGCACTATGGGACTTAACATCTATGGTCATCAGTCCCCTAGAACTTAGAACTACTTAAACCTAACTAACCTAAGGACAGCACACAACACCCAGCCATCACGAGGCAGAGAAAATCCCTGACCCCGCCGGGAATCGAACCCGGGAACCCGGGCGTGGGACGCGAGAACGCTACCGCACAACCACGAGATGCGGGCTGTTATAAGATGAGTGAACCTATATGGCGTCTATATCCTCGGACAATAACATCTGATAAAGGTTCAGAACTGACAAAACAGCACTCGAAAACCGTGAAAAACAGTGTTTTGTAAGCTACCTTTTTCACGAGTGAGTTCCTTAAATCTCTCCAAATGAATCCCAGTTGTCATGTGACTTTCTTACGATCTTTTTTATGTTGTCATTCTGCTTTATGTTGCTCCAGTCACATATTTCTTGATGTTTAACGAAAGCGAGTGTTTCCAGCGTTTGATGGGCGATTGTGTAATATGAAATATAAAAATCATGTTGCAGTCAAGTTAAACCTTTTTAAGGCTTTATCACTTTTGTTACAAGTTCTGTTACAAAAGTCCTATGAATAAATAAAGTATTGATAGCTTATTCAGAGCTGTGAAAAGAATTACGCGGTAAAATCTTCGTCAATAAACGAAATTTTCTTTGCTTTTGTACACTCTATTCTAGCAAGTTGTGCCCTTTGGCGTCGTTCGGAATGCATGGTTGACTGAGGTGAAATTCTTCGCGGCGTAATTCGGTTGGTATGAACGCCCGTTGCGTACTTGTAATAGTTTCCATTGTCGCCACTTGGAGACTGTAACACAGAAGAGAATGTGGAATTCTAAAGACTATCTAAATATGTGTCGGCATTGTTCTACATTTACCCTACGCCCGATTTAACGCGAGCCGTTTTGTCCTGTAACAAACCTTGCTGACGTTCGCGCAGTTGCTCAGTTGGCAACGTTTTGATGTTGATTCGATGTCGACATTTTAGTCAAAGTGTACACAAAAGTCCTCCATCTCCATAGATAATTTGTTTCTCGCTTTCTTGTTGTGTATCATCTCGGACACACATAGACAGGTGTTCGACAAAGCAGGGCTGACACTTCCCACTTCTTCAGAACTACTAGCTTCATCTCACTCTTGCCAATGGCCATCAGAAACGTTGAGTAATCGATAGACGCACAACCAAGACTTCAAAAGTTGCTGAACTTTGGGATGAATCCTTCTTCAGAGTTAACAGTACACACATTCTCACAGTCACACTGTCCCGGCCGCCTCCAATAGAGTGACACTGCAGATCGACTGCGGTGTATTCTATATTCAGACTGGGGCAGACATGGTCCCTTTTCTTAGTGATGAAGACGTAGAGCTGACGAAATTCTTCATGTGCCTTTGTGTGAGCCTTCAAATCTGTGTAAACAATAGGAAAAGCAAAAATAGTAAACTTCTGCTTTCTGGGAAGCAGTAGCTTCTCTGCAAAAGCATTCTTTCACGGCAAGCTCATTCGAAGCTTCGTTGCGTATTGCTTATATCACTAGGGTTTTTTGTTACTGTTGTGGCCTTCAGTCCGAAGACGGGTTTCATGCAGCTCTCCATGCTACTGTATCCTGTGCAAACCTCGTCACCTCTTCATTTCTTTGTCTCCCTCTACGATTTTCACCCTTCACACTTCCCTCCAGTACTAAATTGGTGATCCCTTGATGTCGCAGAATGTCGCAGAATGAATTGACCCTTTTCCCAGTCAGCTGTGCCACAATTTTCTTTTCTCTCCATTTCTATTCAGTGCCACCTTATTGCATACTGAACTATCCATCTAATTTTCAGCGGTCTTCTGTGGCATCATATTTCAAAAGCTTCTGTTCTTTTCTTGTCTAAACTGTTTATCGTCCATGTTTTACTTCTATACATGGCTACACTCCAGATCAATACCTTCAGAAGATACTTGCTAACATTTAAATCTATATTCGCTATTAACAAATTTCTCTTCTTCAGAAACGCTTTTCATGCCATTACGAGTCTATATTTTATATCCTCTCTACTCCGGCCATCATCAGTTGTTTGCTGCCCAAATAGCAAAACCATTCTACTACCTTCAGTGTCCCGTTCCCTATGCTACTTCCCTCAGCTTCATCTAATTCAGTTCGAATACATTCCATTATCCTTGTTTTGCTTTTATTGACGTTCATCTCAGTCCTCCTTTCCAGACACTGTCCATTCCTTTCAGCTACTCTTTCAACTCCTTTGCTGTGTCTGGCAAAATCATAGCGTCACGATTATTATCAGGTACAAACTACTGTAAAGAACGAGCCACTTGCGACCGGGCGAGATAAAAATGGTCAAAATGATGACGTGGTATGCGACTGATAGCTATCAGGTGCAGTATCAGCAAGAAATATTGTGAAATTGTAATAGAAAAAGAATCACAAATGACGATGTTTTTATTCTTCCCGTTCAAAAGGGGGAGGGACAGTGGATAGTTTTGAATAAATCAGCATGTAAAGCTATAATGGAAGTCAACCAGCAGACTTGCTTTACAAAGATACTATTGAGCACAAGTTCACATTGATAAATACACTGTTATCACACAAAAAACAAGGGACTTTTAGCAGCCATTAAACATTTCCCTTAAATTTGTTGAACAGCACTGATAGAGTCAAGCTATTTTCAAAAAAATAATTGTTTTTAATAAACTTCAAATTTTACTTTAGTATTGCTAAATAATACATATGAAAACCATTTTTGCTTCGTTCAATCTGTATGTTATTTCTCAACCAGTTCAACTAATTTCACTAATCTCTGTCCTTGTTGGAATGAATTTTACTGTTTTACATTATAATTGTAAAACTAACTTTGATTTTAAGAACCGGATCAGGATTCTATTGTATGTAATATGATTTGGCCAATAACACTCTGTATACACACATAAATTACATTCTGTCAATATATTCACGAAAAGCACAGGATGAATACTGACTTATCCATTTTTTTCGTTTCTTATGGAAACAGTACTTCGGCTGGAAGCGACGGTGCGAAGCGCTGTGTCATCATCAGCATGTACTACGTACGCCAGTTTGCCGAAAGTTGACGTGTTGAGAGACGACTGTAATACAGCTAGAAGGTTTATAATTAAAGCAGCAACAAGTCACAAGTCTGGCCTTAAAAATGTAACTCATACTCTTACTGGTTTCGGATGTATTACAAATCCATCTACAGCTCGGTCTTACAGGTTTGTTGTCTTTCCTGTCGGTGCCTCGTTTTGTGTTCGTTACTAGTGTGGTGCACTGAGATAAACAAATTTTTTTCGTTCACAATTCGTTAAGTTTTCACAACGTTTCATGTTTTATTAACTTAAAAAGCATTTCTTGGAAGTTTCTGTGAAGGTTAAAATGAAAACATTCCTCTTAACTTTACGTAATATGGACGAAAATACTTTTGTTTATCTTTTCTGCACCACACCAGTAATGAATACAAAACAAGGCATCAGCAGGAAAAATAGGAATGCATGGAAGACCATCGCGGCGTAGACTTGTAATAAATCCGAAACTGGTAATGGTTTTAGTTACAACCTTTTAAAACCATAGATGTGGCTAATTGCTGGTTAAATTATAAACCTTATAAGAGAATCACATAGATATATTTTCAGCCTTTACAAGCCTCAGATATGGCTCTTCTTCCAATTAACAGTCGCCACAGAGCGTAGTGTTTGCGTTATACGCCTTAAAATGCAGAACTAGCATCTATCCTAGGCTCTAACTCGTTTGAACTGGAGATACTTTGCCCTCACGCACACACGGAGATGTGTCCCGCTTGCCTGCTAATGACTGATCGGCATTTTGTCCTGTTCGTGCCCTCCACCTTTTCCGGCTCGCACTTTTGATTCCGTAACAGAGAGCGACTTCCCTTCAGTGTTTTCTGCACTATCATTACATTTCTTTCGACAGTGTATATGGTTCACTAAACTACATAATATTTTACGGTTTACAATAAACCTTTCTGAGTTAACTATTCCAGTACAACATTACAAGTCAACATAAATGTTAACAAATTATGCGCAGAACACAGGTTATTATAACTATCTATCATGTTTTGTTGTTGTTGTGATCTTCAGTCCCGAGACTGGTTTGATGCAGCTCTCCATGCTACTCTATCCTGTGCAAGCTTCTTCATCTCCCAGTACCTACTGCAACCTACATCCTTCTGAATCTGTTTAGTGTACTCATCTCTTGGTCTCCCTCTGCGATTTTTACCCTCCACGCTGCCCTCCAGTACTAAACTGGTGATCCCTTGATGCCTCAGAATATGCCCTACCAACTGATCCCTTCTTCTAGGCTAGTTGTGCCACAAATTCCTCTTCTCTCCAATTCTGTTCAACACCTCCTCATTAGTTATGTGATCTACCCATCTAATCTTCAGCATTCTTCTGTAGCACCACATTTCTAAAGCTTCTATTCTCCTCTTGTCTAAACTATTTATCGTCCACGTTTCACTTTCATACATGGCTACACTCCATACAAATACTTTCAGAAACGACTTCCTGACACTTAAATCTATACTCGATGTTAACAAATATCTCTTATTCAGAAACGCTTTTCTTGCCGTTGCCAGTCTACATTTTATATCCTCTGTAATTCAACCATCATCAGTAATTTGCTCCCCAAATAGTAAAACTCATTTACTACTTTAAGCGTCTCATTTCCTAATCTGATACCCTCAGCATTACCCGATTTAATTCGACTACATTCCATTATCCTCGTTTTGCTTTTGTTGATGTTCATCTTATATCCTCCTTTCAAGACACGGTCCGTTCCGTTCAGCTGCTCTTCCATGTCCTTTGCTATCTCTGACAGAATTACAATATCATAGGCGAACCTCAAAGTTTTTATTTCTTCTCCATGGATTTTAATTCCTACTCCGAATTTTTCTTTTGTTTCCTTTACTGCTTGCTCAATATACAGATTGAATAACATCGGGGATAGGTTACAACCCTGTCTCACTCCCTTCCCAACCACTGCTTCCCTTTCATACCCATCGACTCTTATAACTGCCATCTGGTTTCTGTACAAATTGTAAATAGCCTTTCGCTCCCTGTATTTTACCCCTGCCACCTTCAGAATTTGGAAGAGAGTATTCCAGTCAACATTGTCAAAAGCTTTCTCTAAGTCTAAAAATGCTAGAAACGTAGGTTTGCCTTTCCTTAACCTATTTTCTAAGATAAGTCGGAGGGTCAGTATTGCCTGACATTCACATATATATATAAAATTCGCACCAATATTTACACAATGAAATACAAAAGGGATATTCAAGAGCTCTGGTCTCAGTAGACCTTACAGAGTGATGTCAAGAAAATCTATCCATTCCAATGTTATATACAGTATGTGGTGTCTGTTCTTCCGGAGATGTGGTCAGCGTAACTGTCTATTAAGCAGGAGACCCAGTTTCGAAACACGATCCGGCACAAACTTTCAACTTGAACTATTGATATAAATCAGTGCCCATTAGCTGCTAATGTCTTTAATTCCTTTGTGTCTTAATTCCAATGTTGTTGGAGAGGCGTCGTTATGATCCTCATGGTATCATTCAAATGAGATGCGCACTCTTGTACCATATTGGTGTGCGGTATTCAGTCACAGAATATACAAGAGACAAGACCAATATACAGAAAGTGTCAGCTTGAGCCCTCCAAGAAATTCCACATCACGTATCTCTCCCAGCTATAAAGACTTGGAGAAATGTTACTACGGCACTTTTAAGAGCCAAACATCTGCAAAAGTTATAGAACCTTGAATAGGAGCCCCGAAGCGACGTAGATGACGCGGAGACAATTTATTATGAGACACACTAGGTCACAAATGTCGGAAAAACGCTAAAAATGAATGAGAAATGTTGAACATGTGATTTCACCAGATAACGTCCCTCGCCGCACGTGGAGTGGTTGGGGTTGAGCGCGAAGGGATGGTTGAGCTATGCAACTCTTGCACTGGAGCATAGGGTGCTAATTTCGATCACTTCGTGTAAATGTTGTCTGTGGTAAATGCAAAAGCTTCAAAATTATTTTCCTTCCTATAACTAACTGAAAGCTGTCCTTATTTTTTGTTTCTTTCCGTTTGTCCCTTATTTTTTGTTTATAGGCATTATTTCGTAAAGAAAACGTAGATCATTTACTATTAATGACACGTTTCGGAAGCTTATACTCATTTACTTGTGACGCAATACTGTAGGTTTTTGTTGTACTTACTTTGCAACTAACCCAATTAACCAGCAGAGACTGCAAGACCGGTGAATGCAATAATAAATATTACCTCATTGTAAACGCGTAACTGCCTACCGCAGTAAAAAAATAATACTGCTTCCCAGACGCAAGACTCGAATCCTGAGCCCCGTATGCGTAGGCCCAGAGCCACACCGACGTGAATTGGTTCGGGATGATCAGGTGTGACACACCTATAGGCTCAACCGCTGCGTCGTACGTCATCTGCTGATGTCACATTTTCAACATCTCTTATCCACTTTTGGGGTATTTCCCGACATTTCCGACGCCATGTGTCTTATACTAAATGATTTGTCTCGCCGTCATCTATGTCGTTTCAGAGGTTTTCAACCATTAATAAGAATCACCCCGTAGAAGGAATATAAACGGATAAAATGAGTTTACTTGAGCAAAATAGCAAAAGAACACAGGTAGAACATTAGAAAGAAGTGAAATTTACGAGTGACATCAAATGTTTGCGTTACAGATCTGCCATCTTCCAAAGAACTTCGCCCCAGTAGATATGAAACACTCACTGGCATATATTTCAGCTGCACCAGGAAGGCAGCAGTATTGTCATGACTTCATTGTTAATTACAGGAGAATGTATACATGTAAATCGCACACTTTCACCACAGGGAGATGTGATGCGGTGGTGTGTTGGTTGCAGGGTCGGCGGCAAGGCGAAGTTCGCCGGTTGCGGGAGCGCTTCGAGTGTCGCCAGAGCGCCGAGGGCGGCGGCGGCGGGGCGGCGGTGGGGCGGCGCTGGAGCAGCGACCCCGAGCTAGAGCGCGCGCGCCGCCCCCGCCGCCCTCTAGCCGTGGCGCGCGTGCCCCTGCGCGCCGCGCGTCGCCTCATGCCGCGCATCAACGTCATCAGCAAGGCGGCCGCGCTGCTGGGCCGCTCGCAACCGCCGCCCACGCCGCCGCCCCCACCGCCGCCGCCGCTCTCGCCGCACTACACGGGCGAGGTTCGCCGGCTGCGCGACCGCTTCGAGCGCGTCTCGCTCCTGGGCCACATGTTCACGTCGGCGCCCGACGTTCGCGAGTTGCGCGACATCGCGCCCTACCTCGGCTGCCGGCAGTGGGCGGCGCACCGCTTCCCCCGGCCCAAGTCCGCCTCGCCGGCACGCGCCCGGCCCGTGGGCGGCGCCGCCCACCGCGCCGCCAGGGCCGCCCCGGCGCCGCCTCCGCCGCAGCCGCTGCCACCGTGCCACGCCACCCCAGCCGCCGCGGACCGGTTCGCGTCGCAGCCGTTCGACCCCGCCGCCCACCGCCCCCGCAGCCGCTACCAGCCGCCCCCGCCTCCCCAGAGGCCACGCACGCCGCCGCGGCCCACCGTCACCTTCCGAGGTTCTCCACCACGTCCGCGGATCGCACCTTACTGGTGGCGGGAGCACCACTTAACCTCACAGCATTCACTCTCCGCCCTATCTTACTACACTCTTCCCCCTCTTAAATCATTCTTCGGTGCTTTAGCGCAACTGTCCGCCAGTCTCTGCCCCTCAGTGGTTTCACATGTCAATCGACTTCTCGTATCCCAGTGTGTGCATATACGACCATTTATCATAGCTGGTGTCATGGTCAAACTACGCTCATAAGAGAGTAAACTGTTTTTGAATACCTCATCAGCGACAGGTTACTGGAGTGTGAAGTCGGTCAAATACTTGTTAGCAAGAAACATTAAATCTGAACGTCCCATCGAAATCGTCATGATTAGTGACTCATTAGCTCTCTTTGGAAAGGAAGAAATCGACCAACCTCTTAAACTGTTTGCCGGAAGCTGTGGATATTCAAAGAAATATACTTGAAACAGGCAAAAGTTGTTGGACAATTATTATCATGTTCTAGGGCTGAGGTCGTTGAACTGATTGCTTCACGTGTAGTTTCTTGCCTGGAGCAACCGTTCAAAGCCATTCGCGTGACGGTGATGCCATTGTGACGTCTGTGTTGGTTGTGTTGCGATGTGCGTGACGACAAAACTGCTGTCGGAGATTAGGCGATAAGTGCTGTTGTGTATGAGTGTCAGCTTATAAAAAGGGGATTGGCATTTGTTTGTAGATATTTGAGTAAGCAGTAGTACAGAGTAAGACGCACCAGTTCTCCAGATGTTGATTTCCTTAAAACAACATGTTTTGGGACGACATTATCATACTCTTAAAACTCACATGCCTTTAGGGACAATAAAAAATAATATGCAGGCATGAAGTAGAGCCACTGGTAATTGTGAACTTTGTACCGTGGTATTCGTAATGGATAGCCTTATATGTTTGACAATGCATGTTAACTGTTCGCTCATTATTTTCTACTGTCCCTAATGGCATACTCATTGTTAGAACTTGATAATGGGATCGTGTCATCTTGAAACATGTTGTGTTGAATAAGTCACGCCTTTCGACAGTTGGTATATCTCACTTTGTACCAATAAGGGGATTGTTTAGTGTTGAAAACTTGGTGGGTGGAGTCGAATGATGAGTTGGGTTGTATACGAGTAGGTGATGAGCCTGGAGGAATAGGAAATGTGTTGGATTGAGAGGTTTGATCCATTGGTTTAGAGATGTTATCAGAGGTACAACTGTAGATCAGGTAGAGAGGGTTTGTTGAAGATGGTATGGAGTAGGATATGGAGTGTATGTAGGTAAACGAGACTGTAGGGGTGGGATGTGGGATTATTTTGGAAAGGATTGAAGAGAAAATGGGATTTTGTTTTTGTAATTCTGAGAAAATGTAAGGTGTAAAGATATGTTCGAGGAATTTTGTGATAATCATGGCGGTAAAGAATGCAGATGGGTGAGATTAGATGCATGGACAAGTCAGTTGGCGATGTAAAGCATTCAAGAAGTTGTCCGGCAGAAAACACAAGGGACATACAGCTAAGGATCAGTCTGAGTATGGTTTTGTAAATATGAAGGCCAGTTGCATGGTATCAAGGTAGTTTCAAACAAAAAATTATCCTGAGTGCGTTGGCATACTGGATGAGATGTTATGGATGGAATGGTGAAAGTCAGTGAACTGGATTGTGTGAAATTACATATCCTCCACATGTTCTGCACGTCTCACGCAAACGGCATACAGAGTGTTTCCATGATGACGTTTACGAACTTTCAAGGATATTGGTTAGAACAAGTTACCCTGGTCCCAAAACGACTGAATCGGAAGCTACGAAACCAAAGTGGTTATGGGATCGTATGTGAATGTAGGCTTTCCCGGTGTATTCTGCTGATGAAATCGTCTCGAGTTTCCATCCGGGTAGCAGCGTCGAAAATCCGCGACGTTTCGATGGCGAAGATGGCCAGAAGATAATGAGAATGACACTCATCGAAACGTCGCGGATTTTCGACGCTGCTACCCGGATGTAAGCCCGAGACGATTTCATCAGGTTTTGATATCATCGTGAAGCGTGCCATAGAACCTTTTGCTACTGAACCTGTTTTCCAGTCTACCGAGGCACTTAGCTCAGTCCTAGGCACCTATCGCGTGAGGATGTTCAACGAACGTAACCAGCAGTGGAAAGTAAAGCACTTCTTAACAGCAGAGGAGTTGGTGTTTCAGATATATTCTAAAGTATAAAAGTCTGCAAAAATGTCCGACATGTTTAAATGTCACATCAGCGTCGAAAGAACGTATATCTGCTCGGATAAACTAATTATATTACAGGACACGAGAAAGTGTCTAAGGCTGACATGGCGCACAGAGAATAACCTTAACAACTGTAATGCGTATTTGACAGCCAATATATGGCTGTGACATGCATTTATCACGTCCGTACATCAAATTGACATTAACATTTGTCAAATTTCGGACATTTTGTCACGTTTCAACTTGCACTTGAGAATGGTTATAAAGCCGAAATCGTGACTGTCTGAATAACATGATTAGTAATTCACAGTCAAATGGCGGAAATTTCTTTCAAAAAGTTATACATGACTGTCTTCACCTACGGAGGAAATAATCATGCATAAAATTGTTCCAATAACATAGAATTGCAGTGGATTTGAGGACGGGTGGGGGAACATAGTGATTGGTTTGTAGGTCCGTATCTGGTTTCTCCATTCTTAACTGCTCCAGTGTCAGGGCATATTGTAGCAGTTCCTTCAATGTATGGTCCAAGATGTTACGTGGAAGTGACGCATCATGCTAAAGTTACTTCCATTATCAAGTTATGCACACCCGTGTAAAACTGTCAGGGGAAGTATTTCATGCACCTTAAGATAGATAATCCAATTTACAGAATCAGAACCCAGGGCAAATGCTGAAGTTGGGTTGCCTATGTTAAGGTGCATGAAATATTTTCCCAGGCAGTTGTAATTTGTCCGCGATGTATATGTGCATTTTCGCTGCAGTTTGTCCCCTGTTCCGCCGGACGCACAGTGCTATACTACATTACTGGCCATTAAAATTGCTACACCACGAAGATGACGTGCTACAGACGTGAAATTTAACCGACAGGAAGAAGATGCTGTGATATGCAAATGGTTAGCTTTTCAGAGCATTCACACAAGGTTGGCGCCGGTGGCAATACCTACAACGTGCAGACATGAGGAAAGTTTCCAACCGATTTCTCATACACAAACAGCAGTTGACCGGCGTTGCCTGGTGAAACGATGTTGTGATGCCTCTTGTAAGGAGGAGAAACGCGTACCAACACGTGTCCGACTTTGAAAGGTCGGATTGTAGCCTATCGCGATTGCGGTTTATCGTATCGCGACATTGCTGCTCGCGTTGGTCGAGATCCAATGACTGTTAGCAGAATATGGGATCGGTGGGATCAGGAGGGTAATACGGGACGCCGTGCTGAATCCCAACGGCCTCGTATCACTAGCAGTGGAGATGACAGGCATCTTATCCGCATAGCGGTAACGGATCGTGCAGCCACGTCTCGATCCCTGAGTCAACAGATGGGGAAGTTTGCAAGACAACAACCATCTGAACGAACAGTTCGACGACGTTTGCAGCAGCATGGACCATCAGCTCGGAGACGATGGCTGCGGTTATCCTTGACGCTGCATCACAGACAGGAGCGCCTGCGATGGCCTACTCAACGACGAACCTGGGTGCACGAATGGCAAAACGTCATTTTTCCGAATGAATCCAGGTTGTGTTTACAGCATCGTGATGGTCGCATCCGTGTTTGGCGACATCGCGATGAACGCACATTGTAAGCGTGTATTCGCCATCGCCATACTGGCGTTATCACCTGGCTTGATGGTATGGGGTGCCATTGGTTACACGTCTCGGTGACCTCTTGTTCGTATTGACGGCACTTTGAACAGTGGACGTTACATTTCAGATGTGTTACGACCCGTGGCTCTACCCTCCATTCGATCCCGGCGAAACCCTACATTTCAGCAAGATAATGCACGACCGCATGTTGCAGGTCCTGTACAGGCCTTTCTGGATACAGAAAATGTTCGACTGTTGCCCTGGCCAGCACATTCTCCCGATCTCTCTCCAATTGAAAACGTCTGGTCAATGGTGGCCGAGCAACTGGCTCGTCACAAGACGCCAGTCACTACTCTTGATGACCTGTGGTATCGTGTTGAAGCTGCATGGGCAGCTGTACCTGTACACGTCATCCAAGCTCTGTTTGACTCAATGCCCAGACGTATCAAGGCCGTTATTACTGCCAGAGGTGGTTGTTCTGGGTACTAATTTTTCAGGATCTATGCACCCAAATTGCGTGAAAATGTAATCACATGTCAGTTCTAGTATAATATATTTGTCCAGTGAATATCCGTTTATCATCTGCATTTCTTCTCGGTGTAGCAATTTTAATGGCCAGTGGTGTATTATAGTTCTGTAGCTTCAAAGCTGTTTTGATGTATGCCACTTATTGACTGACGATGGTCTAAGACTAGAAGAGCGGTAAATTTGACATTTTCTCTTTGTTTACAACTTACGATTGTCGTTTTTGCATCATGGTCTCTTGTCTCTGACACATTTGTCCATCTACATCATCCCTGAATGTTTGTGTGATCCTCATGGGAACAACGTCTACGCGTATATGAGCGTCTTCTGCCCATCTTGTAACCTGCCACCTCCGTGTCGTTACTTGGTTGCTCGATGTCCTGACGTGTCAGAATAAAGCACACATACGTAGACAGAGAGACAGGCAAGAGTTAGGTGAGCGCGCGAGCTGTGTGAGCCGTCACGGACTGCGAGTTCCGTGCTTCCGGCCTGCACTGTGTGTGTTCACACAGCTGCTACCATACGCGGCTCGTACGCTGCTGTATCCGCACAGTGCGACAGTAGTCCACGTACCAGTCTGTCAGGTAGGTGGGTCGCTCTCTGCAGCCTGCGTCGTCTTTTCTGTGGCGTCAGCGCTTCCCCAAAAGTCAGACCTATACCAGCACAGTGCACTAACTTACTAGCGCCTGCATGCATTTCCACTTCTAGCTATTGTTTAGTTTCTGTAGACTCCAAGCACTCAGTACTACATTACAATATTATTTTTATCTCTTCGTGCCATGTGGTAATGTATACAGGCCAGCTCCTTTAAATTGTATTCTGTTATAATAACACAATAATCTCTCCAGATTGCTTTCAGTCGTACCAAATAAATGGGCAAGACGTTTCGGCCACGCGCTGCTATCCTCAGATGCCACAATTCGCTAATTTTATTATTGTACTGCTTTATGCGATCTCGCACTCCATCAGTTGATGAGAACAATAAACATTTATTATAAAAAGAACTGTTGATACAAATTCTATGCGAATAGAAATCAATTCCAAGTCATTGATGAGTCAGAATATGCAGTAGCATAGATCACCTGACAATCCCTTCCTTTCAGTTCGAAATCACGACGCACCAGGAACTTTCCGTTATTAACAAAATGATTGTGCTACCTGTACCGTGCGTCCTGTGAAATTTATTCTAATTTTCTTTTCGTTTACAAATCTGTTCTGTAGTTTTATATACGCAGGTTGATTCCGTAAATACGTTACAAACTTTGAGGGATGGTGGAGAAGGGTAAACGTATCAGTTTGAGGTAAGGGGTACTGCTGATATCTCTGACAGTGGAATACATGCACCGGTACTGTTGCTGTTAACATTATAGGGTAGACAACTTTCAGAGGTGGTAGTATGGACCAAAACAAGAAAAAAATGTTTAGTAAATATGTGCTCTAAAATGCATACCGTAAGAAAAGAGATGTGCTTCATAGTGGCGAAAATGAACAAATGCACGTAGCTCTTAAGGTACGCATTTTATAGCCCATGTTTACTGCCCATTTTTTCTCGTTTTGGTCCGTATTACCACCTCTGAAAGTTGCCTACTCTACACGTTAACAAGAGCAGTCCACTTTCAGAGGTATCAACACGATTTTCGCTTATAACTATCGAATCAGTCTTTTTCGGACTAGGGTCCCTAACTCAAATTGATACATTTAGCCGGCCGGCCGGCCGAGCGGTTCTAGGCGCTACAGTCTGTGGAGTCGCGCGATCGCTAAGGTCGCAGGTTCGAATCCTGCCTCGGGCATGGGTGTGTGTGATGTCCTTAGGTTAGTTAGGTTTAAGTAGTTCTAAGTTCTAGGGGACTAATGACCTCATAAGTTAAGTCCCATAGTGCTCAGAGCCATTTGAATCATTGTTTTTTTGATACGTTTACCCTTCTCCATCATCCCTTAAAATGTGTAACATAATCACCGAAGCAGTGGTTGGGAAGGGAGTAAGACAGGGTTGTAGCCTCTCCCCGATGTTGTTCAATCTGTATATTGAGCAAGCAGTAAAGGAAACAAAAGAAAAATTCGGAGTAGGTATTAAAATTCATGGAGAAGAAATAAAAACTTTGAGGTTCGCCGATGACATTGTAATTCTGTCAGAGACAGCAAAGGACTTGGAAGAGCAGTTGAATGGAATGGACAGTGTCTTGAAAGGAGGATATAAGATGAACATCAACAAAAGCAAAACAAGGATAATGGAATGTAGTCTAATTAAGTCGGGTGATGCTGAGGGAATTAGATTAGGAAATGAGGCACTTAAAGTAGTAAAGGAGTTTTGCTATTTGGGGAGCAAAATAACTGATGATGGTCGAAGTAGAGAGGATATAAAATGTAGACTGGCAATGGCAAGGAAAGCGTTTCTGAAGAAGAGAAATTTGTTAACATCCAGTATTGATGTAAGTGTCAGGAAGTCATTTCTGAAAGTATTCGTATGGAGTGTAGCCATGTATGGAAGTGAAACATGGACGATAAATAGTTTAGACAAGAAGAGAATAGAAGCTTTCGAAATGTGGTGCTACAGAAGAATGCTGAAGATTAGATGGGTAGATCATGTAACTAATGAGGAAGTATTGAATAGGATTGGGGAGAAGAGAAGTTTGTGGCACAACTTGACCAGAAGAAGGGATCGGTTGGTAGGGCATGTTCTGAGGCATCAATGGATCACCAATTTAGTATTGGAGGGCAGCGTGGAGGGTAAAAATCGTAGAGGGAGACCACGAGATGAATACACTAAGCAGATTCAGAAGGATGTAGGTTGCAGTAGGTACTGGGAGATGAAAAAGCTTGCACAGGATAGAGTAGCATGGAGAGCTGCATCAAACCAGTCTCAGGACTGAAGACCACAACAACAACAACAACAACAATCACCGAATCTCCCTTTATACAGGCTGATTCACATAAGGGGATTAACATTCCAACTGTTTTGTAACCTCTACAAGGTAGCAAAAGGGAGTTTTCGCTAAGTAATATGATACTGTGGGTTACGTAATTTTTTATTTGGTTAATACTTTAACTCTTGCATCAGCCGAGGTAAAAAATTTTTAAATGGAAGATTAGTTTTTTCTTAGAAGCTTTCGAGAGTTCTCGAAAAGAGGTGTGATATAGTGTTTGTTGATGAAGGCGTCGACACTCGTAGAAAGAGTTATCCGAGAAATATGTTGGAAGAGAGACTCAACGCGGCCGAAATCCGCATTTTCGGTATAATCACCGCCTGGTGGGGTTTTCATGCTAGGATGCGTCGTCATATGCACTAAGAAGATGGGAGGTACAGAAAATTCTCGTCATCCTGCCCCACTAATTTTAGCAAATTTTTCACATACGTTTGCGAAAAGTGTCACCGCACTGTATTCGTATTTTCCAGAGATTTAGAATGCTGTTTAAGTCTGTCGTTTCATAAAAAAAGAATCTGGTTACTGATCTTAACCGTTAAAAAGAGTTACCAATATAAACGACATAGAAAAAATTACGTTACTTGTTAAAAGAGTTACCAATATATATGACGTAGAAAAAATTACGTGCCCTTTGCATACTACCCTTTGTCGAAAACATCATGTCGATACCTTGAACAATTTACGAAATACATGAAAATTTACCTCTGAAACCATTCACCGTGTACAACAGACAAACATTTTGTCGTTGTTACTATTATGCGAGTTCTTAACAATCCTAGAACATGTCACTTTAAATGTATGTGTAATTCTTCGAAGTATGGAATTCTATGTTTGTGTTCAGCCGATTGCAATATGGACAAGTTTTCGTGGCACATGTAAGTCAATTAAGGAAACTCAGTAAAAGTGATTCTACAAGTACTGTTTTGTCGTAGACATTAATTCGTATGTTTCCATTTCTGTGGGTTGGACAAAACGTCGCGACACTGACCTACTGCCCCATCTAACAGAAACGTGGATGAAGAATATATCTCTGTCCTGCCCACACATACGGCAGTAACATATATTACTTTGGCACCTAAGGATACATGCGTGCTTTTGAAACGCCTTATTCCAATTTACTTTGGGCAATAAAAGGGAATAAAGGGGAGCCTGTATTATTTTAAGTCAGTCCGATATTGCAGTAGCGTTTTTTTTCCTCTGTTTTCCCCAGCAGGTAAGGATTTCCATCAGGTAAGTTTGGTCTTTTTCTGCTTATATACAGTGGTGTTTTTTGTGAATGCCTGCAGCAGGTAAGTCCTCGCGAAAACGAAGTTTGATGCTTTTCCTCCTCTGTATGATTACACAGATGTCAGATGGGACAACAGATTTGCACGAAGAGGCTTGAGCAAGAAAGGCACTTAATGTCATCCAATCCCAGTTGTTCAGATCTAATACTCTGCACAACATTTTCCCTTCTCACCTTCGAAAAATCGTGACTAATTATATTGCAGTTAAGTGAGATTTGAAATGGCAGTAAGCATTATGTGTACGATGTCAGTATCATGAGCATAATTATGCAATGCTGGAGGGTCTCTGTCCGTCACTAGACGAGGTTTTGACTTAGCTGTGGTTGTTCCTTTGCGGTGCCAGTTCACATTCGCATCTCCAACAATCGACTTGGACAGCGGTAGAAGGTTGGAATGTCCTAATAGATTTGTTACGCTCTGAAGTGAGATCCAGCGACTAGTCCGCTTTCGAAATTACTGTGCTCTCCTGACCGATCCATTCCGCTGTAACTATTTTTCTACTGATAACACAGTACTCCCCATCTCCTTTCATGCTAGCGTATGTGTGTGTTTCTCGTGACATCTAGTGTTCAGTGCAGCATTTCATGGGTGGGGTTCCGATTACGCTACTGTCCATTAAAATTGCTACACCACAAAGATGACGTGCAACAGACGCGAAATTTAACCGACAGGAAGAAGATGCTGTGATATGCAAATGATTAGCTTTTCAAAGCATTCGCACAAGGATGGCGCCGGTGGCGACACCTACAACGTGCTGACACGAGGAAAGTTTCCAACCGATTTCTCATACACGAACAGGAGTTGACCGGCGTTGCCTGGTGAAACGTTGTTGTGATGCCTCGTGTAAGGAGGAGAAATGCGTGCCAACACGTTTCCGACTTTGATAAAGGTCGGATTGTAGGCTATCGCGATTTGCGGTTTATCGTATCGCGACATTGCTGCTCGCGTTGGTCGAGATCCAATGACTGTTAGCAGGATATGGAATCGGTGGGTTCAGGAGCGTAATACGGAACGCCGTGCTGGATCCCAACGGCCTCGTATCACTAGCAGTCGAGATGACAGTCATCTTATCTACATGGCTGTAACGGATCGTGCAGCCACGTCTCGATCCCTGAGTCAACAGATGGGGACGTTTGCAAGACAACAAACATCTGAACGAACAGTTCGACGACGTTTGCAGCAGCATGGACTATCAGCTCGGAGACCATGGCTGCGGTTACCCTTGACGCTGCATCACAGACAGGAGCGCCTGCGAGGGTGGACTCAACGACGAACCTGGGTGCACGAATGGCAAAACGTAATTTTTTCGGATGAATCCAGGTTCTGTTTACAGCATCATGATGGTCGCATCCGTGTTTGGAGACATAGCGGTGAACTCACATTGGAAGCGTGTATTCGTCATCGCCATACTGGCGTATCACCTGGCATGATGGTATGGGGTGCCATCGGTTACACGTCTCGGTCATCTCTTGTTCGTATTGACGGCACTTTGAACAGTGGACGTTACATTTCAGGTGTGTTACTACCCGTGGGGCTCTACCCTTCATTCGATCCCTGCGAAACCCTACATTTCAGCCGGATAATGCACGGCCGCTTGCTGCAGGTCCTGTACGGGCCTTTCTGGATACAGAAAATGTTCGCTACTGTCCTGGCCAGCACATTCTTCAGATCTCTCACCAATTGGAACCGTCTGGCCAATGGTGGCCGAGCAACTGGCTCGTCACAATACGCCAGTCACTACTCTTGATGAACTGTGGTATCGTGTTGAAGCTGCATGGGCAGCTGTACCTGTACACGCCATCCAAGCTCTGTTTGACTCATGCCTAGGCGTATCAAGGCCGTTATTACGGCCAGAGGTGGTTGTTCTGGGTACTGATTTCTCAGGATCTATGCACCCAAATTGTGTAAAAATGTAATCACATGTCAGTTCTAATATAATATATTTGTCCAATGAATACCCGTTTATCATCTGCATTTCTTCTTGGTGTAGCAATTTTAATGGCCAGTAGTGTATTTTTGATTAGATAGTCTACGTACAGTAAATAGGACAGAAATCGCTAATATTGGTACGCAGTCCTCCACTGTGTACTGTACGGTTGCTTGCGGAGAGATGTGCAGTCTTCGTCAGTATCTGCCGACACAGAAGACGGTTGTGGTGTGAGTAATGTGTTCCGACCGGTCGACCTCCTTAATCGCGGAGTGCCGGCGTTCGACCACAAGCCCGCCACCCCCCGTCGAATGGGCGGCGATTGAAAGTCGCCATGCGATCGGTGCGCGCCGGTGACAGTCGCCTCCCGGCCGCCCAATTTCGTCAGCGTGGGAGGCCTTGGGGGCGGCCTTGTGCTGGACCCGATAGGATTTTCCAGTCACGCGCTCCGCCGCTGGAAGCCACGTCTCAATTATGCACGCCCGCACTCTCGGTCGTAAAAGTCACCTGACGCTCTACTGCTGTAAATCGCCGGCTGCTCTTACCCGATTAGCCGCGTACGGCATCCGCCTTAACACTGCACTGTGTGCTGCTGCTTTTACGACCGGCAGACCTGTGACCAACTTACGTCTTGGAGCGAGTGACCCAGCCTGGGTGCAGTGTCTCTGATTCAAAATTTGACAAGGAAACAGAGATTGGACATCAAAAGATAAATATCGATATTCCATATGCTAGAATGTCACCAGACCAAATATCGATATCGACCGTTAGTCAGCTGAAATCAGCAATGTTTCGATATATCTGTGCCCAAAAATTTAGCTTTTTTCGCGTTATCAACTCCTCTGGTCTGATGCGGCTCGCCACTAATTCCTTTCCGGTGCCAGCCCTTTCATCTCTGAGTAGCACTTGCAACCTCCATCGTCAATTATTACATGGATTTACTCCAATCTCTATCTTCCTCTACAGTTCTTATCCTCTACAGCTCCGCCTACTACCGTGGAAGTTATTCCTTCATCTCCAAATAGATGTACTACCATCCTGACTTTTTGTTAGTGTTTTCCATATGTTCCATTCCTCACCGAACCTGCGGAAGACCTACTCACTCCTTATATTATAAGCCCACATAAAAACTTCCTGACAGATTAAAACTGTGTGCCGGACCGAGACTCGAACTCGGGACCTTTGCCTTTCGCGGGCAAGTGCTCTACCAACTGAGCTACCCAAGCACGACTCACACCCCGTCCTCACAGCTTTACTTCTGCCAGTACCTCGTCTCCTACTTTCCGAACTTTACAGAAGCTCTCCTGCGAACCTTGCAGAACTAGCATTCCTGAAAGAAAGGATATAGCGGAGACATGGCTTAGCCACAGCTTGGGGGATGTTTCCAGAATGAGATTTTCACTCTGCAGCGGAGTGTGCGCTGATATGAAACTTCCTGGCAGATTAAAACTGTGTGCCGGACCGAGACTCGAATTTGGGACTTTTGCCTTTCTTTCAGGAGTGCTAGTTCTGCAAGGTTCGCAGGAGAGCTTCTGTAAAGTTTGGAAGGTAGGAGACGAGATACTGGCAGAAGTAAAGCTGTGTGGACGGGGCGTGAGTCGTGCTTGGGCAGCTCAGTTGGTAGAGCACTTGCCCGCGAAAGGCAAAGGTCCCGAGTTCGAGTCTCGGTCCGGCACACAGTTTTAATCTGCCAGGAAGTTTCATGTCAGCGCACTCTCCGCTGTAGGGTGAAAATTTCATTCTATAAGCCCACATAATTTGCAACATTCCTCTGTAGCACCACATCTCAGATGCTTCGATTCTCTTATGACCCAGTTTTGCCACTGTCCATGTTTCACTACCATACAATGCTGCACTCCAAACGTAAATCCTCAGAAATTTCTTCCTCAAATGAAGGCCTATGTTTGATGCTAGTAGACTTGTCTTGGCCAAGAATGCCCTTTTTGCCAGTGCCAGTCTACTTTTTATGTCCTCCTTGCTCCGTCCGTCATGCGCTATTTTGCTGCCCAGGTAAGAGAACTGGTTAACGTCATCTACTTCCTAATTACCAATTCTGATGTTAAGTTTCTCGCTGTTGTCGTTTCTGCTACTTCTCATTACTTTCTTTCCTCTTCAATTTACTCTCAAACCATATTCTGTATTCATTAGGCTGTTCACTTCATTCAACAGGTCCTGTAATTCTTCACTTTCACTGAAGATAGTAATGTTAACAGTCAGTCTTATGACTGACGCCCTTTCACCTTGAATTTTAATCCCACCCTTGAAACTTTCCTCTATTTTCCTTATTGCGTCTTAGATGTATAGATACAACAGTAGGGGTGAAAGACCACGTCCCTGTCATACACGCTTTTTGGTCCCGGCACTTCGCTGTTGGCCTTCCAGTCTTATTCTCCCTCTTGGCTCTTGTACATACTGTATATGACCTGTGCCCCCCTATAGCTTAGCCCTGTTTTTCTCAGTATTTAGAGTGTGTTTTATGAATTAATAAAAGTTGAGAAAAAGCAAATTTAACTATACAGTATTTTACATAAAAATAGAGAAATGTTAAGAAAAAATAAAGTTATACTACAGCGTACGAGAAAAAATAACCTAAATCACTCAAAATTTTGGTGAGAAAATGTAGACACTGCTGCCTTGGCCATATGTGCTCCAATGTCTTAGCCTTGCCATGACGTATTTCGGACTATTCACAAATATTTCTCAGAACATGAGAAATATGGTCTGAGATATGCTGTTCTTTAAGTGCTCAGCCCATACATCAGAGATTAATGTGACTGTTGTAACCTTACTTAATTTTTGCTTCAACTGGAAACGAAGGATTTCTTATTTTTCCGTTCTTTAATTTTACAAAAGTTTTTCTGGTTAATTTTATATATAAAGGGGCTTCTTTCTCCAAGTATAAAATAGCTCATAGTCTTAGCAAATATGAAAAAAATCGCTTCATTTATTTTTGTCGTCGATTTCCTCCTCCTGCAAATGAAGCAACGTTGCTGAAAGAAGCGGTGACACCTCCTTGCGTACAAGCTATACTAGAAGTGGGACCGAGAGGTCTGCTTTCTGTATTAGCACTGTCAGGGTTTGATATTGACACCGTTTTCCTCGTGTAGTCTGTAGCCGTCCATTCGTGATCAAAATTTCGAATGCTGGGACTCTTGATCTTTAAAGATTGTTGTGTTTACCAGAGGTTCGGAGTGCCTTCCCACAATAATTGCTCTTCGCAATTTTACCATCATTTGATTTTAAATGTTTAGATACATTACTGTTGAGAGGGATTTTCTTTCTCCGTTGTGTTTACACTTCAAAATCACTAACAGAAACGCACAATGATCGACGAACAACACAAACAGAGGAGATTTCTAGAATTACGTTTCAAATAGTGCTTACTTTAGAATGGTAGATGGTTACGAAATGCAAATTTGGTAACAGTCATAATTTCTCTAAGAACTTCAAAGTAGAAATCTTAGGTACCTTTCTTATGTGGTAAATATTTCACTATTAAAAAGATAGTAGAGATGAGATTTCCTGTTAATAATAACATCTGATTATACCGCCAGAAAGTAGTGAATTTACCGTTGTGTTGGATATCGATTAAAAATATCGTGTAACTTACTCAGATGTACCGATATTTCGATATACATTAGTGACCAAAATCCCAGCCCTACTGGAACACCGCGAAGGGTAGACTGAGGCTTCTTTTTCATCGTGCACATTGCTACCTTCCCTTGTGAAGTGTCACTGTTGAGTCTTAAAGAGTATCTGACCATTGTAGATCCTAGCTGTTCAGTTTCTTAAAAGAGAGGACGAATTTATTTAAAAGATATTTGGTTGTCTTTAATCCCAAAGCTTCTGTTCAGCGTTTCATAATTGGCTCAGGTGGACTACCGCAGTATGGGTGAGAAATTAAGTTACAAGAGAAGAATTCGTACCTGGGCCGTAGATTTATCATCTGACGGCAATAAAATGTTCCGTCGCAACGGGCGCGTGTAGTAAAACAGTTGACCCAAAAACAGCATTTTCAATTTTATCTTAGCTTCACACAGCTATTTCACAACCACTCGCTATGCACAATTAGAGAAAATAAATTACCGCAGTTTAACATTAGTTCACTTTGTAAAATAAACTATTGAAGACTGAGTTAAAAACAGAATACAGGATGTTTCAAAGTCTTTGCATCAAACGTCAAGGGGTCATGGATCCTAAGGAACAACTTTTGTGAGATAGAAAATGTTCACTGACACTTTCCAGCCACGCTAGGCGTATTTTTATTAAATTAGCTGCCGCTAGCCAAGTAGCAGTGTCTACCGACCAGGTGTGCGGCATCTGCATAGTAGAGACTCCAGTAGATTGATAGAGTGACTTTTAGAATGAGTTTGTCTAAGCAGAGAAACGTATTTTAGAAACTCGGCTTGCCCCTGCCCCCCCTCCCCTCCTCTTTCTCGCAGAGCAGATGACTGGACTGTAGGCAACACACACTGCATGTGAAGGTCACAGAGTGCCTATGCCCTGCAGCCTCTCGCCGGCCGGAGTGGCCGTGCGGTTCTAGGCGCTACAGTCTGGAGCAGAGCGACCGCTACAGTCGCAGGTTCGAATCCTGCCTCGGGCATGGATGTGTGTGGTGTCCTTAGGTTAGTTAGGTTTAATTAGTTCTAAGTTCTAGGCGACTGATGACCTTAGAAATTAAGTCGCATAGTGCTCAGAGCCATTTAAACGTTGTTTTTTTTTTGCAGCCTCTCAGGGGCATAGCCAATTATGAAAGACACCTAGTGTCGGCAAAAGTCCCAGCGAGCATTTTATGTTTAACAAAAGTTGTTCAAAAATGGTTCAAATGGCTCTGAGCACTATGAGACTTAACTGTTGTGGTCATCAGTCCCCTAGAACTGAGAACTACTTAAACCTAACTAACCTAAGGAAATCACACACATCCATGCCCGAGGCAGGATTTGAACCTACGACCGTAGCGGTCGCGCGGTTCCAGACCGTAGCGCCTAGAACCGCTCGGCCACCCAGGCCGGCAAAAGTTGTTCCTCATGACGTGATCTGTCACCGCTAGACTAGGAACGCGATGCTGCAGGGTGACTCAGAAGTTGTTTGCAGTAGACGTACAACAGATTTTTTCAAAAATATTGATAAAATTTAATTTTATCCATATTTCGCAGCGTAAAACGTGACTGTATTCAAAACATTGGAGGTATGTATAAACAACGCCTTCAGTCACAATTTTTTCGTGTTTTATTAACTACACGATGCATTTCGGACCCTGTGGGCCCATCATCAGGTGTACTTTGTTTTAATACATGTTTTATTTCTTTTTCCTGAATGAGGTGAAATGCATGTTCCTGTCACGAAAAGGTTTAATGTTAGGTTATGAGTTTCGTAAGTCGAACGCGGAAAATATGTGCAAAATAGTGGAACATGAACAGTGTAAACGTACCACATAATCCAAGGAAAGCATTTTCAACGTTTTAGTACCGGCAAACATTCTTTTATCCGTCGTTTTATAACCGAAGGCACAATTCACTTATTTCTAGTCAAAACTAGCTTGAGTCTCACGATAGAGAGAAGCGCGAATCTTAAACAAGATCACGATGCATGAGGTCATTCATGATCAGATGTAGACCATAGTCTTATCTGAATATAGTTAAACGATAGCTGTGGGAATCCCGTAACGCTTCTGACAAATGACTTTAAAGTTACAGAATGTTTCTAAAACGAAAATCTGAACTAAGTCCCATGCAAAATCTTCTTCCAAAAGCGCATGGAATAGGCAGGTCATTTTCACCAGAACTCAGCACAGCATTGATTAACACTGTACAAAATGCAACCTATCTCCACTCTGTGGACAGAGAGAGAAAGAAATTTGGAGGGAGCGAAATGACCAGTCGACAAGACGCATTTTGCTCCTCCAGTCATATGGTAAGATACACAATGCTTGATTCTTGAACAAGCTGTTGCATTGCACATCGGTCTCAGCGAACGAATTACGACGCCGCACGCTGGGAAAGCCTGGGCAGATAAATTTCCGAACTAACTGACGTCCAAAGCCAGCTTGGAAAAATTAAACTCTGTAGACGTCCACAGAAAATGCTACAAAGCTGAACCGGGGAGTCCACCAGAATTTACCGATAACCATACGTTTGCAATTACATATACAATCTACCAATCATCCATGCTTAGGAAAGGTGGTTGAACATATATTCCATGCGGAATATCAAACGTAATAAAAATGGACATAAAACGTCAGTCAGTTTCATTAACAGCGTGATGTTGCCCCTCTAGCACGACAAAAGTGTGAGAAATCTCAGGCAAGGGAAAGGCACTGCAGAACGTGACGAAACTACAAAATCACTTGAAAGGTGGATTGACTGCCACGTCTCAGAATACGAGGACTGGTAAGATGTTAGGAAGTTTGTCGCAGAATCAGCAGAGAAAGGAACATGTAGAAATCACTGAAAAGAATTAGAGACAAGATGAAAGAATGTGTGTTACGATAACAGAATGATTTCTATGGCACCAGACGGGGTTGCAGAGAGTAAAAACTACATTTTTCGGTAACGTCAGGATGTAATACCATACCTTGATACTACACTTAAAAAATACCATTAGGACCTGCAGTGGTTCATAAAACTATGCATTTTTTTTCAAACTGAAGTTTTCACTCTGCAGGAAGTTTCTTATGCATTGTAAATCTACAGTTTTTACGTGGAAATCGATTACACAGAAGAGCGATACAGGCATCTCTTTTGATGCTGTTGTATTGGTTGAATTCAAAATTACTCTGCCAGATGACTGAAAATCATTTCGTCTCCTCCGCTACTTCCTACAGACGCAAGACTGGTAAACATGCTTTATTATCACATGTAACTTCATTCAGGATGTACATTTGCACACACATGTTTGTGCACACACATGCTGACTGCTGTCCATTGGCGACGAAGGCTGGAAATTGCTCGTCAATACTGCAACTGGACGTCCACTGAGTGTGGATAGATAGTCTTTTCAGATTAATCACGCTTCAGTATCTATCGGACAAATGGCAGTTGGCGTGTATGGCGTGAAACTTCTGAAAGCAAATATCATGCACCAGTCGCCGGAAGGGTCCAGGCTGGAGCAGGAAGCATTGTGCCCTTTGCAATGTTTACGTGAATTCCCAGGGTGATCTCTGGATCGACACAAGTATGCACCTATCCTTGGGGACCATGTCCACCCCTACATGCGGTTTGGGTTTCCTCGGCTTGATGGCATCTACCAGCAGGACAATGCAACGTGTCGCACTGCTCGCAGTGTACGTGCGTGGTTCGAAGAGCATCAGGATGAGTTTACCGTACTCCATCGGACACGAAACTCCCAGGTTGGTTTAAACCAACTCAAGGATCTGGGTAACCACCTCGATCGTGCTGTTCTTACCAAGGATTCTCAACCGAGCAACCTAGCGCAGCTGGCGACGGCACCGGTGTCGGCATAGCTCCACATCCCTGTCGATATTTTCCAGAGCCTCGTTCACTGTCTTGTTGCACGTCTTGTGGCGGTCTATGGCAGCAAAAGGTGGTTATTTAGGTTTTTGACATACGGTCACATTAATGTGACTAGACAGCTGGCTTGCTAATCCGTCAGGTGCTGTTGTAATTTAAAAGGTATTTTTTAAATTATTTGTAGAACTATCGATTTTTCCGATTTCCCGAGATCAGTGCTGGTGAACTAAGAATTTAAATTGTTACCTGATGGTGGAAAAAGGCGCCGGTACGCGTCGTAGTTAGTAAATATTGAAGTATGGTGACTGGCTACGACGGGGTTACTTATTTATGTTCATTAATCATGCCCAAGAAGGCAAAAGCCATATTCTTAGGACTACCGTTTGCCAATAGCTTGATGTCGCCCATATATCGGGTGATCAAAAAGTCAGTATAAATTTGAAAACTTAATAAACCACGGAATAATGTAGATAGAGAGGTAAAAATTGACACACATGCTTGGAATGACATGGGGTTTTATTAGAACCAAAAAAAAAAAGGTATTGCTAGACGCGTGAAAGATCTCTTGCGCGTCGTTTGGTGGTGATCGTGTGCTCAGCCGCCACTTTCGTCATGCTTGGCCTCCCAGGTCCCCAGACCTCAGCCCGTGCGATTATTGGCTTTGGGGTTACCTGAAGTCGCAAGTGTGTCGTGATCGATCGGCATCTCTAGGGAAGCTGAAAGACAACATCCGACGCCAATGCCTCACCATAACTCCGGACATGATTTACAGTGCTGTTCACAACATTATTCCTCGACTACAGCTGTTGTTGAGGAATGATGGTGGACATATTGAGCATTTCATGTAAAGAACATCATCTTTGCTTTGTCTTATTTTGTTATGCTAATTATTGCTATTCTGATCAGATGAAGCGCCATCTGTCGGACATTTTTCGAACTTTTGTATTTTTTTTTTTTTTTATCTAGTAAAACCCCATATCATTCCAAGTATGTGTGTCAATTTGTACCCCTCTATCTACATTATTCCGTGATTTATTCAGTTTTCAAATTTATACTCACTTTTTGATCACCCGATATAGATGGTAATTATAACAACGCACCACGGATGTGAATTATCAGACCAAGGGTGAACCCTGTGGAACGCTTACATTTTTTCATGGTGTTCATCCGTTAACTGGGACGACTCACTAAATATCTCATGCACCTGTCTAACAACATGGGTGCATTCCTGAGAAATTTAGCTGTCATTTTGAAAAATAAGAAACCGAAACCACATTATCGCCCCAACGTTTATAAAAGGTGGCACCAAAGCATTCCAGTGTTTATAAAAAAAAATTATAAAAAATCTTTTACGAAATTTGTTTAGAGTGCACTTTTTTGATGTAGTTTAGCTGATCGTGAACCTGTAGATACTCCAACGTTTCTTACATATCTGGTAATATGCTGATGGATTGTAATGGGAGGGCGATTCCAAGTCGTCATTCGCGCAGTAGGATAAGTGCCATTAAACAGGAGAAACTGAAGAATGCTCTAGAGCGGTTTTCTGCCCATAAAGCATCTGCCCCTGTGGAGTACTCTACGTTTAAGACTAACTTCTTGCTTTCTGTATGTCAACGAGACATAATTCGGTATTGCCAACACCTTCGCGGGGCACTCGATGTGGGTGCCTCTGATATCTCGTGACGGGGTTCCCATCTCCCCAGGGACTTGCGGTGACATGATGCCGACAGCTTTCCACGTATGGGCGTTGCGAAAGGCGTAACAGGAGCCACTGTGGCAGCGTGATACCGCGGACCGGTTGCTGCCGTTTCCTGGAGGGTAACTGGAGACACGGCAAGTGGTCCTCACTCAGGTGCTCCGCGCTGGAACTACTCTGTACCGCAAAACCGCCAGCTGTGGTTTTTTTTTTAATTATTGCGTGTACTGGCAGTCATATACGACCACGTGCCTCACTGTTCGTTGCACTCTGCTTTCAGTAGATTTTATTTATCTGCGGCATCAGCCACACAAAACACGATATTAGTATACCGTGTGTGATAGAAGTCGATGTTCCTTCGTCTGCACTTACACATCCAACATCTCTGCAACACCAAATAAAAGTACACGTGAACTTATTGTGTCAGAAGTACTGAACACGAAAAGGGCTGCAGCGAATTTTTCACCATGAGTATGCAGACGAACAGAGGGACCTTAGCGTGTACTTCTGCAGGGAACTTGAACAACTGCTGCAAGACTAACAGAACTTCCTTCCAAAGGTTGTGACTGGTGGCGAATATTGAGTTTAAGCTGGGACCCTTGAACCAAGCAGCAATATTCGCAACGGTTGAGCTCTTTACCTGAGCCAGACAAGGCTCGACAAGTTGGAGTAACCAGGGGAGACGTAAACAAAATACATGTACGAAATAAATACATGTACAAAATGAATCATTCACCAAATCCACTATTTTTGACGTACACGGTTGAAATTTTGTACAAAGGTTAACAATAGTTCCCTTCATCTACTGACTATTTTTCATTTTAGATTTTATAAATTTTGTGACCCCAAGATTCACAGAGGTACTATTGTCTCAGAAGTTTTCCAACAAATTTTCTTGTACGTTTTGCAGTATAACCTCAATATGTATAGAACGAAATCCACTGAAGTATTTAAATATTCTGATATTTAATGGATTTTTATGTTCAATAATTTTTTAAATGAAAACTATGCATAAAAATTCTATATTCTTCATCTTGGCACACAGGAACGATATTAAAATTTCCTCCTGTGTCTGTGTTTGTAACACATACTGCAAAGGGCTTGCCGCAGATCATGGCTTTAGTTTGTCTCTGAGAAAATGTCCCTGAATAATGAAAATGTTAATTCTGGAAAGGCGCCCTTTAAAACTGATTTTTTCCCTACCAAACCCTGTATAAATTTGCTCCAGAACTGTACTGGGTGTCCTCATTTTCCTGGAGACTTCTCTTCTGACTTCTTCTTTTCTGTTTTGTGTTCTTTGCAAAATCTTCAGTGGATTTCTCAGCTGAAGTTATACGTTGTGTCAATTCTCTTTAAGATTTCTCGAGTGAATGCTCCAGCCTCGAAGCCCATTCTCTGCAAGACCTTTCTTCTCTCTGAATTGCCACCATTAAATAAAATAACTGCATAATAAACTGCAGTTTTCACTACCGTGGCTGCGCAAAATGTAGCTCTGGAGCAACATTTCCGTACGACGGCGATCAGAGACTCCCTAGGGTCCTGCGGTTTGCCATGAACACACTTCTCGAGAAGCTCGGGGTTGTACAGAAATCTGAATGTTGGCTTGATGACGTTCAGAATCTTTCAGGAAGACTGTCCTTATAGTGTAAGGAATATTATCCTTCTGGGTCTGAAGAGATTCTTCGCCAATTGGGTATGGCATTTAATGTTTTTGTTGCAGCAGATTACCTTCCATTTGGAAAGTGGGTGCACTCAGCGACTGTTATGTGACTTATAAATTATAGAGTACAGCAATCAGTCGTCCTTTTTTAGATTTTATTAGGCAAATCCAGTTTCGGCTAGCAGTTAGCCATTCTCAATGCACTATTTTCTATTCTCAATTAATATAAGTCCCTGTTGTTCGGGCGTCAATCACAGTTCTGTGACTGACGCCCGAACAACAGGGACGTACATGCATTAAAATGTAAATGTCTTGTGACTAGGGCCTCCCGTCGGGTAGACCGTTCGCCGGGTGCAAGTCTTTCGATTTGACGCCACTTCGGCAATTTGCGCGTCGATGGGGATGAAATGATGATGATTAGGACAACACAACATCCACTCCCTGAGCGGAGAAAATGTCCGACCCAGCCGGGAATCGAACCCGGGCCCTTAGGATTGACATTCTGTCGCGATGACCACTTTTTTTTTCATTTTGTTCGGTGTCGTTCGTTGCGTTTGGTCTGGGCGAACGTCACAAGACATCCGCTCAAGTTGATCGTTGATTCCTTCTCAGTTTTTTTTATTACAGAGGTTGAGCAGCCCTCTGACCGAACACGCTGAGCTACCGTACCGGCGCCACTCAATTACCGGGGGCGGACACTTACATGCATTGAGAATAGAAAATAGTACATTGAGAATCGCCAGCTTCTAGCTGAAATCTGGATTTGCATAATAAAAACTGAAAAAGAACGACTGAATGCTGCACTCTATAATTTTTTATTGCACTTATGATGCGATTTGAATAATGAAACTTCAGGAAATTTTTGTCTATGAGTTGTACTAATGGATAGGAAATAAACTGAATAATGACGGCCGGCCGGGGTGGCCGAGCGGTTCTAGGTGCTACAGTCTGGAACCGCGTGACAGCTACGGTCGCAGGTTCGAATCCTGCCTCGGGCATGGGTGTGTGTGATGCCCTTACGTTAGTTAGATTTAAGTAGTTCTAAGGGACTGATGACCTCAGAAGTTATGTCCCATAGTGCTCAGAGCCATTTTTAAATAATGACGTTGTTTCGCATTTGCATGCACGTTCCCCCTTACAGCTGCTGGTCAGACAATCAATAAATTCTATTGCAATTTTTAAGACCTTCGTGGGAGATATAAGGAGAAAACGACCACAGAAGTGCCGTACGGAAGTCTGGCGTTCCAGCACCCACCACAACAGTGCACGACCGCATAGGGCATAAATTATTCATAAATTATCGATTCATCAGTGTTATGTTAAATCCGTGTGACTTGTTACTGTTCCTAAATACGAATATCAATCTAAAAGAGTGAAGATTTCGCACATCGTTTTACACAGGGAATCAAGCCGTACAGCAGAGTGTACTAAATACCATAACGGGACTTACAGGATGCATTTCAAAAGTTGCAGAAACGTTAATATCGGTGTATTCGTTCTCAAGACAACTATTTGCAGGTGGTACTGCAGAAAAAGATCTAGGTATGACTAGTCATTTCGATTAACGTATTTCGGTAGCTTTTGAATACCACCTCGTAAATTAAAAAAAAGTGTTGAATATTAATTCATTACTCAGGAAAAAAATTTATGATTGAACGTAAAGCACCCTCTGAGCATTACAGAACTACGTCTGCCCATGTTTGATGTATATTAACAGTATAAACTATTCGATAATGTTTTTACATCCTCTTTTGAGATTGTAAGAATATGAGCGAGATTTTCATGTAATGAATCTCTGAATCGGGTCTTTGCGGATGGGTCAGTTTGCAAAGCCTTCTGTCAACGATAGGAAAAATCGGGCTAGGGTCCTAGCCCAGCACCTGTGGTAATCGAGGACGCCACTATTCTTCGCACCACATCGACAACTAGTCAAGATGTGGCAGACTACTTCATACAACACTCTGACTCAGACATCTGTGCAATCTGCTATAAGGCCGTAGCTACAAATAGTGACGGTCGCCCGAAAGCAGCGTGGCGCCGGTGTGAGACTGGGTGTCTAGTTACCGCCTCGGAGGAAGGTGACGGCGCCTCTGAAGTACTTGCAGCTGTGCCGACCGCCCTTACGTAACTCTGCTGTATTCGCAGCCGTGACGAATGCGCTTCTGAAGGTCGAATTACCGACGCCGAGGTTCCTGTCCGCCATGATCTCCAACACTTCTGCTTCCTCGTGTCAAACCACGCAACAAACAGCCTCGATCAGCCTCAGAAAGTACGTTGGTAGTAACAAGTTTGTGTGGCCATCCTCTGCAGCAAGCATATAAATACTTGTTTTGGAAATAAAACTGCCTTTTCCTGCTGCTAATTACTTTATTTATCCCCTACGCGGTTCGCCTTCTCTTGTTCTAGGGCATCATCAGTGGGATCTATAACGATACAGTTTTTTGTTTAGTTCTAGATTATCAAACAGTTCACTTCACGATTTTTTTTGTAAAAAAAGTAATTACTTACGATTTGCTGATCTGCGTTTCCTCACATCTGGTCTGGAGGTCGCGCTACCACTTTTATCACTGACATATAATCACATCTTTGTGTTCTCGCCTTCCACACTCTGTTCACCATGTTTCTCACTCTTTTTTGTGGTGGACTATTGTTCTTTTGTCACTCGATACAACTATTTCATCGTACACTGCTTTTCACAGCGTAAATATTGCGACTCCATTACGTGTCTATTGTTCTTTTGTCACTCGATACAACTATTTCATCGTACACTGCTTTTCACAGCGTAAATATTGGGACTCCATTAGGTATTTCATCTTCTTTGGTATGTTTACCTATTTGATTTATGATGTTTATACCGTGTGTGTCTATGAGAGAGAGAGGGTGAGGCTGGGGTGGCGGGTGAACTAGCTGTTAGCGAGTGGCTGAAAACTTTGGTGACAGCTGTTTCGACTTTTCGTTTCAGTATTCTGTGGAGGGCTTCATGGATGAGTGAGTGTAAATATTTTGGGTTCTATTATTATTACATTGGACGGTATTATTATATTAATACTTTTTTCGAACGTTATTCTATTATTTTATCTATTAATGTAAATAATGAATTGCTTGGTATGTGTACTTGATCATTCAACAGGATTTTTGCTTCTGCTTTGATTTTATGTATGTGGTAATTTTATTGCGTGGTCAGGAGGTGTTATTTATTGTTGATTCTAATTACTTTCATGTCATCTTCTCTAGTGGTTGCTTTGTGGTCATTTTCTCTTAGGTGTTCTGCAAATGTGGAGTGGTTTGTCCCATATTTCCAGGCTCTCCCGTGTTCCTTGTATCTGATATCAAATGTTCTCCCTGTTTGCCCTATGTATGTGCCATCACAAGTGTTACATTGTAGCTGATATTTACCTGCTTTCTGGTATATGTCTCTGTTTCTTGTCGGTTTTGGGGTGTATTTTTGTATAGAATTGTCTGTTGTGTATGCTATGTTTATTCCCGGTCTTTTGAAAATATTGGTGATTTTATCGGTGAGTTTGTGTCTGTATGTCATTGTGTACCATCTTGTGTTTTCTGTCATCTTTTTCTGATTATTCTGTGTAGTTGCTATGGGATTGCGTATATATAAAATGGTTCAAATGGCTCTAAGCACTATGGGTCTTTACATGTGAGGTCATCAATCCCCTAGACTTAGAACTACGTAAACCAAACTAACCTCAGGACATCACACACATCCATGCCCGAGGCAGGATTCGAACCTGCGACCGTAGCAGCAGCGCGGTTCCGGACTGAAGCGCCTAGAACCGCTCGGCCACAGCGTAAATAATAAATAAATTCACTTGATGCGAATAACTTGGCGTCAGGGTGTATTAGGTATAGATATTCTACCTGTTGATAACATAAGCCTATGAAAATTAGTGACGGATCGCGGATTTCCCGCTTACAGCGAACGGTCGCCCTGCCGTTGTGCTATCCGTGCTTGCCTCCGGGACTCACCCAAACTTTCGTATGTCACACTGTCCACATTCCTATTCGCATTCTGCGAATTTATTTCGATCTAATTGCGAATGGCTGTCAATCATCATCCACATAAAAGTTATCGAGAACCGGCACTAACGGCTGAATGCAGAAAGATTCTATTGCCAGCAACGCACATGCCGCGTAAGGATCACGAAGACAAAATAAGAGAAATTAGGGTTTATGTCGAAGCACATAGAGTTACAGACAACTTTTGCATCACTCCATTTTAGAGTGTAACTGGGAAAGGAACGACTAGCAGTTGTACGAGGCATCCTCCGCCATGCGGAATATGCATGTAGACGTAGATAGCCTCAGTGTTAAATAACTTCGTGAAGCATTTAGGGAGCTCACTAAATCGACCAGTCGGCCACCATCCCTCGCGGGTAATAGGATTTGTGTGCCCACTGTATGGGAGGTGGCGTTTTCACAGTGATTTTCAGAATTCGGGAGAGGGGGATCCTTCGTGACCAGTTGAGTCATTTGTTAGATAGCGTGGACGTCGATTTCGGGTTGAACTCCGCGGTTTCCTTGGCGGGTATTGCCTGTCAGCGAGCCTGGCGTTCACGGGTGATTTTTTTAGGTATATTTGTATGAATCCGTGAAAAAAAATGGTTCAAATGGCTCTGAGCACTATGGGACTTAACATCTGTGGTCATCAGTCCCCTAGAACTTAGAACTACTTAAACCTAACTAACCTAAGGACATCACACACATCCATGCCCGAGGCAGGATTCGAACCTGCGACCGTAGCAGTCGCGCGGTGAATCCGTGAAACGCATTGAGAAACTGACAGCAGTCGTTAAACATCGCACCATACACGTGCCGTCATCGTGTTGCGCTTGAGCTGTAAAACACACGTACCAGGGCAAACAGGTAGATAAGATCGCGGTCGGTCCCGGAGGACAATGAGGTTGCAGAGCTCCGCAGCAGTAGTCCCACGGGCGCTGCCGGTGCGCCCGATGTTTCTCGCCTTTGTGTGATCAGACGATATCCCCGCGTCCTCTGTGGCTAGTGTGTTCTGGTGAGCGCTGTAAATACCGCTCTTCTAGCTACCCGGTGCTTCACGATGAAAGCGTCGCAGTTAGCTGACATGGAACGTCCGAGGAGTCGCAACAGGCCGGCATCACTGCCACCAGGTACTATGAGCGCACGTGCTGTTTACTGTATACAGGAACATTAGCCACTCTGGCCCAGGGCCAGTTTATGAGCTAGCGGGTGAGTGGCTACCCCCACGATTGTTAATTTCCGAATTACGAGGTTAGTAGCGAGCAGACTCCAGCTGCCGGACGCTTTGCAATCCACATTCCGAACATTGGATAAACTTGTACGAGGGAAGTCATCAAACTTTAAATAGTACATCTAAACAAATAAAGTCACTCTTTTTTGCCTGTTTGGAGATAGATATCTGAATTAGTGGTTTTGTCTGGGATCTTCTAGCAGCGTGTTACGGTTCTGTGGCTCGGGGATTTCTAAGTGTTCCACTATGCGAACAGCCAAAAAAATTAATTGCGTAACTTTATTTTTGAGCCGTAATAATTAACTGTCAGGTATTTCATTTCTATCTGCTAACATTTTTATATTGTCCAATAATGTATCGTACAGCAAAGAGATGAAAAGTAATCAAAGGGAATCAAGTCTAATCAAGTTGTGCTCTACACCGGATACGATGTCCAGGTTAAGTTACATCCAGGAGATATTACACTATGTGAAGTAACTCAGTTTCAGAGATAATACAACTACTGTATTCACGCCATCGCCTTCGTGTAATATTGATCCTCTCAGACTTAAGATCTCTTTGGGCAATAGGCGTTCGTAGTTCGAAAGTGGCCTATCTATATCTAGTTTACACTGCCGTCTTGCTGTTGCGGTCTTCAGTCCCAAGACTGGTTTGATGCAGTTCTCCATGATAGTCTATCCTGTGCAAGCCTCTTCATCTCTGAATAACTACTGCAACCTAAAGTCATTTGAACCGGCGTACTGTATTCATCTCTTGGTCTTCCTCTACCATCTTTACCCCCTCACTTCCTTCCAGTACTAACTGAGTAAGTCCTTGATGTCTGAGAATGTGTCCTATCATCCGATCCCTCCTGTTAGTCAAGTTGTGTCAAAAATTTCTTCTCTAGCCAGTTCTTTTCAGTACCTCGTGGTTAGTTACGCTATCTACCCGTCAAATCTTCAGCATTCTTTCTTAGCACCGCATTTCAAACATGCTCCTATAATTCAAAAAATAATTTTGGAAATGAATATGGATATCTCTCTCAGTAAAACACCACCAAAATGTCAATGGACAACATAAGCCTCGAGAAAGTATCAACAACCTCTGCTACATTCAAGAAAACTATATTCAACACAAAGTCACAAATAACGTGCTCATACTGAATGTTAAGGGGCGGTCTGTAAAATTCAGCTTAAAGGACGACAACTTCTCAGTCAAGATGACATCTCTAAAACATTTATTTACGATGACCGCATTCAGTAAACAGAATTACCATCAGATCAGATATGAAAAACAATTGTAGCCCTAATTGGACACTTGTATTAATCTTTATCGAGATCAGGGGAACGGTAATTCCATTTACCGAAACGGTCATTGTAAATGAAGAATTCGATCCTGGCTAGAAATTGGCTACCTTCAAGTTTAACAAAGTCGTAAACTTCACAAAAGTCACGGGACTAATAAACAGCACCTTCATACCATGTTTTGTTCAGCGTCACACAAGGCCAAACCTGCCATCTTGAATCTTGTTCAGCGTCACACAAAGCTAAAACTATATGACACCCTGGCCAAACCTGCCCTCTTCAATCTTGTTCAGCGTCACACAAGGCTAAAACTACATGACACCCTGGCCAAACCTGCCCTCTTGAATCTTGTTCAGTGTCACACAAGGCTAAAACTACATGACACCCTGGCCAAACCTGCCATCTTGAATCTTGTTCAGCGTCACACAAGGATAAAACTGTGTAACCCTCTGGCCCAAGCTGCCTTCTTGAATGGCCACGAATCTTTGACACCGTACATATGGTGGAAGGAGCCTAATGAGCACCCCAGACGCTGTACATGAGAAGGACAGCTGTTGGACACGAAAAGATCTGATGACAATCATAAGGATGAAGTAAAATCAATTCTCAGCAAAGCGCAGAACTTCAGAATATCTTGGAAAGACTATGTACTATGGGTGAAGACCGACCTGATTCCCGAAGGAACCTCAAATACTAACCCAGAGATATAAAGAGATTTGGGAAGATCAGCAAAGGAGATGGAGTGAAACCGTAACAGGCCGCTAGGTCTAATATTGCTTATGAAGGAGAAGAAGAAGACTTTTGAAATGTAGTGTATACTGTGGTTGTGTGTTGAGAAAGGTACGAAAGTTTGATGCAATCAGTTTGCTTTTTCCGTGTACTGTGCAACGACTGCCTGTTCTTCTTCAGGTGTGTTTTTTGTGTTTGCGTGTGTTTACTACCTCGTGTCGTGTGGGAGGACAAGAATAATTGGTCTGCGAAGTGTGGCGCGTGGGGTGCAGAACTGAAGCCCCCAGCAACGGCTGTGAGTGGGCGCTCCCGTTGTTGGCAGGTTTAGCGGCCTACGTCGCTCTCTCTCTCTCTCTCTTTCTGCTTTACGGTATCTCAACGGTTCTACTGAGAAATGCAACCTCTTGTCCGAGCTGTTAAGGGAGACCTTGCATAAAACGCAACGCCTTTATACGTGGAAACAGGCGTCCGATACATATCGTACAGCCGTTTCTGTTATCCAGTCTTAGTAAATAACAGCAGTGATCGTTCACACAAGCCTCGTTTGACAACTGGCTGAGATGTAATTGATGGGCTTGGTGGCTTTGCTCAAGAAAGTTTCATTGCACCTTATACCTTATTACATTAGAACTCACTGACATAAGCGACTTGGCAACGGGTAGACTGTCAGGTCCTGACGCCTCGGAACAGAAAAGTTGGCCGGCTTTTACCGTCCTACTTTCGTGAGCATTGTGAAAAGTGGTTGAAGAACGGTGAAACCACGAGAAGGCGACAAGGTATTCGACGTCCAAATCTCATCACAGAACGTGGAGATCGGAGGCTTGCCCGCTCTATGAAGCAGAATAGCTGGAGTTCTGTGGCAGATCTGATGACGGAGTACAGTGCTAGTGTACGTACAAGTGTTTCGGAACACACAGTTCAGCGCTTGTTTCTTAACTTGGGGCTATGCAGCAGACGACTCCCTACATGTTTTGACCCAACGACATCGTCCATTACGTTTGCTTTGGATACTGGACTGCTCAGTTTGGACTGTGGACCAATGGAAACGTGTCGCCAGGTGGGATGAATCACTTTCTTCTTAAACCAGGATGATTATCGTGTCCGGATAAGCCATCATCCAAGCAAACAGCTGCTGAAAGCATGCACCCTGCCACTGACGCAGGCCGATGGGAGCATTATTATGCTGTTGGGGACATTCACCTGGTCTTCCATGGGACCTGTGTTAATTCAAAATGGTTCAAATGGCTCTAAGCAATATGGGACTTAACATCTGAGGTCATCAGTCCCCTAGAACTTAGAACTACTTAAACCTAACTAACCTAAGGACATCACACACATTCGTGCCCGAGGCAGGATTCGAACCTGCGACCGTAACGACCGTAGCAGCAGCGCGGTTCCGGACTGAAGCGCCTAGAACCGCTCGGCCACAGCGGCCCGCCCTGTGGCAGTAATCGAAGGCACGATGACAGTTGTCGCCGGCCACGGTGGCCGAGCGGTTCTAGGCGCTTCAGGCCGGAATCGCGCGACTGCTACGGTCGCAGGTTCGAATCGTGCCTCGGGCACGAATGTGTGTGATGTCCTTAGGTTAGTTAGGTTTAAGTAGTTGTAAGTTCTAGGCGACTGATGACCTTCGATGTTAAGTCATATAGAGCTCAGAGCCATTTGAACCATTTTTTGACAGTTGTGCACTACGTGAACATTATTGCTAACAACCTGTATTGCTTCATTTGGATCCAATAAGGACTACGAAATGTTTGAGCTCACTGTATCAAGTTGAAGCGAGAGGAAATGGAATTGGCGCTCGTCGTAAAGGTGGCGTAACCGTTTGAAGATTCAAATGGCTCTGAGCACTATGGGACTTAACATCTGTGGTCATCAGTCCCCTAGAACTTAGAACTACATAAACCTAACTAACCTAAGGACATCACACACATCCATGCCCGAGGCAGGATTCGAACCTGCGACCGTAGAGGTCGCGCGGTTCCAGACTGTAGCGCCTAGAACCGCTCGGCCACACCGGCCGGCTTTTGTTTTTCAAGAGTCATATTGCAATAAGATTCCATGTTGGTTCTGAATTTGAATAAGTGTTTGGTAATTGTGATATCAATTTCCATTTATGAACCTTACTTCCAACAACTTCTCCTATCATTAGGTGACCCTTATCTAAAAAATTTAATCAGGAATACACTAATGTGTTGTTTCAAAGTGATAGTGTTTCCGCTTTGTGCAATGGCCAAATTACAAGTGGGATATTGCATAACACGCAAATCTGTTTGTTGTTGTGACGAATGGGTAGCGCTCGCGCCCTTGTTTCGAAGTCAGATCTGTTATTATTGCTGATTAGTTTCAATGTACAAGGTTAGAATTATATTTTAAATAATCACGGGGTTCTATGTTTTCTAGATCCACATCATTTTTAACGTAAGCAGCTTATATAAGGGGCAGTCAAATGAAAACCGAAATGTGCCACAACTGGACCATGACATGGTTGCATTCACAAGCAATCATCACACGCATTAAGACCTTCATGCCATTGGGAAATGAGACAATCGGTTCATCTTTCGTAGGACACGGTCGGCCGCTGACGGATCAACAACCGCACCCACTCTTTCAGTTCCTCGTCGGACTGACACCGACGTCCACGAATGTCATTCTCCAGGTCGCCAAAGATGTGAAAATCACACGGTGAAAGATCCGGTGGATGATTCGGCGTTTCCCACCAAACTGCCGAAATGTAGCCTTTGCCCGTCTGGCTGTGTGGGGACGGTCCTTATCATGCGAGGGGTTGATACCATCCGATAATGTTCTTGGGCATTTTGATTCTAGGGCGCTTCGCAGTTTCTGCAAACTGTCTTCATAGCGCTGCGCATTGATTATGGCTCCACATTCGAGGACTGGACCAGCAGAGGGCCCCTGAAGTCGAAGAAGAAGATGATCACTGGCCGGGATGACCGAGCGGTTCTAGGCGCTACAGTCTGGAACCGCGCGACCGCTACGGTCGCAGGTTCGAATCCTGCCTCGGGCATGGATGTGTGTGATGTCCTTAGGTTAGTTAGGTTTAAGTAGTTCTAAGTTCTAGGGGACTGATGACCTCAGAAGTTAAGTCCCATAGTGCTCAGAGCCATTTAAACCATTTTAAGAAGATCATCATGACCTTACTGGAATTTCTGTGAACAGCTTCGGATTTCTTTCTCGGGGAAGATGTGCGATGTTTCCGCTGTGTGCTTCGCCGTTTGCCCTCGGGCTGTCGGAAAGCTGTCGGACGGTATCATCCTGTTGCACGATAACGCCCGCGCCCTGCCAATCGGATGAAGGCCACGCTTCAGCGATTTGGTTGGGAAATACTGTAACATCTTCCGCACATCTTTGACGATGTGAAGAAAGACATGCGTGGAGGTCGGTTTCAGTCGGACGAGGAGATAGGAGTGTGATTGCGGTTGTGGATCTGTCGGCGGCCGACAGAGTTCTACGAAACAGGAAGTGATTGTCTCGTCTCGCAGTGGGATAAATGTCATAACGCTTGAGATGATTACTTTTGAATGGAACCATTCCATGGCCCCGTTGTGATGAGTGTTCGGTTTTCATTTGACTGCCCCTCACTAATTACATGTAAGTCGTTTGAAGCAGATGTGCACAGCACGTAAATGAATTTATGTGTCTGTATAGAGTATACAACCTGTACGCGAAGGAACTTGCCCCCTTCTAACAGCCGTGTACCGCAAGTTCTACAGGAACGGAAGGTTCCAAATGATTGGAAAAGAGCACAAGTAGTTCCAGTTTTCAAGAAGGATCGTCGAGCAGATGCGCAAAACTGTAGCCCTATATCTCTGACGTCGATCTGTTGTAGAATTCTAGAACATGTTTTTTGCTCACGTATGATGTCATTTCTGGAAACCCAGAATCTACTATGTAGGAATCAACATGGATTCCGGAAACAGCGATCGTGTGAGACCCAACTCGCTTTATTTGTTCATGAGACCCAGAAAATATTAGATACAGGCTCCCAGGTAGATGCTATTTTTCTTGACTTCCGGAAGGCGTTCGATACAGTTCCGCACTGTCGCCTGATAAACAAAGTAAGAGCCTAAGGAATATCAGACCAGCTGTGTGGCTGGATTGAAGAGTTTTTAGCAAACAGAACACAGCACGTTGTTATCAATGGAGAGACGTCTACAGACGTTAAAGTAACCTCTGGAGTGCCACAGGGGAGTGTTATGGGACCATTGCTTTTCACAATATATATAAATGACCTAGTAGATACTGTCGAAAGTTCCATGCGGCTTTTCGCGGACGATGCTGTAGTATACAGAGAAGTTGCAGCATTAGAAAATTGCAGCGAAATGCAGGAAGATCTGCAGTGGATAGGCACTTGGTGCAGGGAGTGACAACTGACCCTTAACATAGACAAATGTAATGTATTGCGAATACATAGAAAGAAGGATCCTTTATTGTATGATTATATGATAGCGGAAACAAACAGTGGCAGCAGTTACTTCTGTAAAATATCTGGGAGTATGCGTACGGAACGATTTGAAGTGGAATGATCATATAAAATTAATTGTTGGTGAGGCGCGTGCCAGGTTGAGATTCGTTGGGAGAGTAGTCCTTAGGACATGTAGTCCATCAACAAAGGAGGTGGCTTACAAATCACTCGTTCGACCTACACTTCAGTATTGCTCACCAGTGTGGGATCCGTACCAGGTCGGGTTGACAGAGGAGACAGAGAATATCCAAAGAAGAGCGGCGCGTTTCGTCACAGGGTTATTTGGTAAGCGTGATAGCGTTACGGAGATGTTTAGCGAACTCAAGTGGCAGACTCTGCAAGAGAGGCGCTCGGCATCGCGGTTTAGCTTGATGTCCAGGTTTCGAGATGGTGCGTTTCTGGATGAGGTATCGAATATATTGCTTCCCCCTACTTATACCTTCCGAGGAGATCACGAATGTAAAATTAGAGTGATTCGAGCGCGCACAGATTCTTTCCGGCAGTCGTTCTTCCCGCGAACGATACGCGACTGGAACAGGAAAGAGAGGTAATGACAGTGGCACATAAAGTGCCCTCCGCCACACACCTTTGGGTGGCTTGCGGAGTATAAATGTAGATGTAGATGCCACTAATGGTACGTGATGTGCCCGAATGCCGGTCTAGCAAATAAACTCTCCTGAAGCGCAGCTCATGATGTACAATAAGACTTCTACCAAGACGAAATACTTTGAGACTGAGCATAGTGAAGACTAAAACAGTCGGCCCCGAAGTGTTTTCGGCCAACGGTGCCGCAGGCGTCGTGCTGGGTGGGTGGGCGGCCTTCAGCGTGCAGCAGCTGCAGCAGCGGCGGAAGCCGGATTCGAGAGAGGACCTCCTGGGGCGGGCCTTGCTTGCCGAGGTCGCGCTGAGTGTTTGGAGATCTGCATTGTGGCCCGGTTACTCCACCGCCAGCACTGGTTCTGCTCATTCAGACTACTGCTTACAATAACCGCAGGACCTCAAGTACAGTGTAGCATCCATAAACATACCTGGACAGATACAGCTCCAGTAGTAGACTGTTATCTGTAATTAGAAAGGCCTTGATAGAAATAAAAGACACAAAAGTCAACAGAAACTTGGACGTATTGCGTACGTGCTAGACTACTAATGGTTCAAATGGCTCTGAGCACTATGCGACTTAACTTCTGAGTCATCAGTCGCCTAGAACTTAGAAGTAATTAAACCTAACTAACCTAAGGACATCACACACATCCATGCCCGAAGCAGAATTCGAACCTGCGACCGTAGCGGTCGCTCGGCTCCAGACTGTAGCGCCTAGAACCGCACGGCCACTCCGGTCGGCGACTACTGACCCATTGGCCTGGGGTTCAATCACTGATCAGTTCTAGGATTCTTTTCTGTCAGTTATGGCTACTTTCGCTCTGACAACAGTCTGTATATGTAAAAAGTGGTACGTTGTTTCGTGGTTCGGAGTACACGTTTAATTCGTTAGTTGCCTCAATTAGAAGGTCCATTAGGAGGTCCACCTCCAGTAGGACATGCCTAGTAAACAACTTTCGACTTGAGAGCAGCTGTACTTATTACTACTCTTCACTGCGTAAACTTTCGATTGTATAAGGTGCATGGTGAAAAACTGCAAGATAACGGCAGTGATTAGGAAAAACAATACTGTAAACTTCGGATACAGTATTAGTGGTGTGCTGCTTGATAAAATGACGTCGATTAAATATTTAGGAGTAACGTTGAAAAGCGGTATGAAATGGAACGAGAAAATAAGATCGGTAGTAGGAAAGGCGAATGGTTGGCTTAGGTTTATTAGAATTCTAGTGATGTATTGCTCATTTTTAAAGGAACCGCGAACAGAACATTCGTGCGACCCAGTCTTGACTACTGCTCGAGTGTTTGTGATCCCCATTTGATCAGATTACAGGAAGACGTCAAAGCAATACAGAGGAGTATTGCTAGATTTGTTACCGATAGGTTCCGTCAACTAGCGAGTATTATGCAAATGCTCCGTGACATCAGATGGGAATCCCTGGAGGAAAGACGACATTCGTTTCGCGAGACACTATTGAGGAACAATGTTAGATAAACCAGAACTTTGCCGCCCGTAGCCCTGACATGTCGTAATAGAGTTTTTTTACGGCCATCTGTACCACCAGTGGTGTCTGTTCACAGGCACCATACATTTATATATAATCTTCTGAAACCTGCCGGACCTAGTGAATGCCACGAGCAGTGGGGCTAATGGATGGGGATGCTACTTACGCATGACAGATTGAGAATTTGGGTTGGAGTGTAGCGTGTTCGGATGGCCGAGGTGGTTAAGGCAGTCATTCAAGTGGAGCATTCGGGAATGAGTCCCTGCCGGACACAAAATTTCAATCTTCACTATTTATTTATTTCAATGCTGAAAGAACAGACATCACTTAGCAATATAATTGCTGAGAAAGTTTGGAGGACCAGCATTTGCGTCTGACTAAAGAACGATTCTGCTGCTACCAACGTACATCTTGTGTAACTACTGCGTAAGTGAATAGAAATTAGGGCTCATATTGAGGCATGTGTACAGTCATTTCTCCCTCGCTAGGGAATGACTAGCACTGGTGCAAGGTACCCTCCGCCATGCACCGTTGGTGGCTTGCGGATTTTGTATGTAAATGAACAAGGTATTATATACAGTGACTAAATCTCCACAGTCCATCTTAATGACATAAACGTACCATTCGTCGCCCTAATGCTTGTACTCGACCAAAACTTTCTGTATGGAACAGTCGGCAGTCTCGATGTAGAGAAGCTTGTTTCAGAAAGCAGTAACATAGCAAGACGTGGTACATGGCGAACGGGTGTTCCATTAACGTGTCGCTAATCCTTTCCAGAAGTTAGGAGCCTCGCTGGAAGAGGCAGCGAAGAACTTATTAGAGCCCCGGAGAGAGAGCGGTTGCGTAACGAAAAGCAAACACGCAGCTTAGCTGGACCCTGTCAATAGCTGGAGGGATCGGCAACCGTGAAAATCGTAGTGGACGTCTAGGCTGCGCGTACACTAAGGCTCGGTGGACGAATGTATTATGTTAATCTTTTTTTTTTTTTTTTTCATTTGCCTTTGGTAGCAGACATGTGCATCTCAGAACCCTCCATTGTTAGTACCCAAACTGTGATTAGCACCCATTCTTTGCCGTGGATGCTATAGTAACTGATGTGTAAATGAGCTGGTATATGAAATCAGTTTCCTTGTTATTTGGTTGATATAAAAGTTCTTGCAGATTTTTTGCGATAAAAGCATTCATTTTCCAAGATGGATAGCATATCAGCACTATGTTAATCATTGACATGTTGTCCTCCACAGGTTAATATAATGGAGAATATATAACTCAGATCTACAGCTTCCACAGTCTTCTCTGGAGTAATGGGAGTACCAGAACGGCAAGGAGATTCTTACCACCAAAACTATCTTAGAGGAGCCTTTCAGATCTCTAAATTGGAAAAAAGTAGAAGAAATACTTGGTAATGGATCATATGTGAACTACCTCCATTTTGCTGACGACGTGGTGCTGTTTTGTCTCTATTGCAGATAAATTTAAGAAAATGGAAACGCCTCATACAGCAAGTTTGAAAGTAGGCAAGTAAAACAGTCATAACGACACTAAAAGAATGAGTAATCATCACACAGAAAAGAAAATAGCGCGAATCAACAAAGAAACCATACAGGCAGTAGATGAGTCTTACTAATTAGGACAAAGTAAGACAACGACTGGATAAACAGCAGCCGGCCGTTGTGGCCACACGGTTCTACGCGCTTCGGTCTGGAACCGCACAACTGCTACGGTCGCAGGTTCGAATCCTGCCTCAGGCATGGATGTGTGTGATGTTAGTTAGGTTTAAGTAGTTCTAATTTCTAGGGGACTGATGACCTGAGATGTTAACTCCCATAGTGCTCAGAGCCATTTGAACCATTTTGGATAAACAGCAGCAGAAATAAACTAGAATCTCTTGGTTTGGAGTTGCGGAATCTAGCAAACCTAATCTGAAATATGTCTTTGTTATCGAATGAGATCCCTTGAAGTTTAGTGCACGAAGAATCCATAAGATGAAGACTCTGCATGCAAGATCGAAAACTTTGGTGGATGTGTAACCTGCGTTAGCAACTTTGCGCGCTGTATTCGGCTCCAAACTCCAATGAACATAAAACCGGATTTTCCTTTTGCGCGCCGTTCCAGATATTTCGACAACGAAATCGTGCATAGAGCTAGTTTCTCAGTGTGGCAATAACTATTCAAGCTACCTTACGATACTGATCTGAAATCTGAAACCCGTTGTGAAAATATGATGATAAACGTGAATGTTTATGATGATTCACCTTTGTTTCAGTTACTGTTCGGACACGTTTGTACGTAACTCGTAGTGTCTGCACTCTACACTGTTGTTTCGTAGGCAAGGAAAGCTGGAAATTAATTGTGGTCTTCAGTTCGTCGACCACTTCCAGTTCCCTGTGTCGTTCACTAATACTCTTTTATGTCGCTCAGTGCCTTAACATTAGCTGAATAATGAAAACTACGCTGCAACAAACAAACGCATGTTTACATCGTCCACGCACACACGCACGCAATGATGTTACGTGCAGTCTGTTTCACAATTCATCTTACACACCTCTAGAGGCCGTAGAGGGGACTTAGTAGATCAAGTTTTACACAGGAATCCATATCCGGAAACGGTTTGTTTCCATATTACAAGGAACAATAACTTTATCTTGGAACTCTTTCATGTGGTCCGTGTTTGCAAATAAAAACAACAGTATGGGAATTGTGAGACCGCCTTGATGCAACACACTTTGTTATCTGTTTTCTTATTTATTCCCCAAACTAGTTTCGGCGACAAATATCGCCATCATCAGTGGGTTCTTTAAATCTAAAACACGCAGAAAATAGCATACTTATACAAACACAGTAACACATTATTACATTTTTACTGTTCGTTTTTTTGAAATATAGTTTTCTGTGAATACTTTCATAATACCTTATTTATTGTATGTTATGGCATATTTTCAAGAATTGTTGTCGCTGTTTGCGGCATATTTTCTATGCTTTTTCTGTTGCCGTTTTTTCTCTGCGTAAATCATTTGTCTCCAAGTGTGTGAGCGGCTGTTGGTAAACAAATACTAAAAGGTGAACTTACGTACGTCAGCGTTATATACTTAGGGTTCCGGAGAAGCTACTCGATTGAGAAATAGCTACTCCTGTTCCGAAAGCTGACAACGGCCGGGAGACAGGTGTGCTGACCACATGCACTTCCATATCCGCTTCCAAATAAGCGTATCGGCTGACGACGACACGGCGATCAGTCGATACCTTTGGGCCTCCGAGGCCTGTTCGGACGAAGTTTGTTACTTTAGTGGGACTTTATGGCTATATTACGATTGATTTGTAGATAAACTTTCAAACTTTTCCTATTGAGCTGTCCCGTTAGCTGTTGATCTTTAACTGCACGAATGGCGAAAGATACTTTTCATCACCATGACGTTTGAGGTTCGGGTGCGTTTCATTACTAGCTACGATACCAGAACTCGCTTCGGTGTATGTTTGCTGAAGTCGTACTAGTTACCTTCCGCACATACCGAAGACAAGACACCGAACTCAGAGTGGTACTACAAATTGTCTGTTGTATCGAGTACAGTATTTTATAACGGCGGCACTACCGACAATGAAGCCGGCCACAGTATTTGATATCCGCTACAGTGATTGGGGAATTAAGGGGAGCTGGAAAAAGTCTGGCGAGTGACCTACAAAAGAGGCTCTCGAAAAATATGTAGCAGACGGCAGCGATGTTAGGGAAACACGCCGGGCTTCGTATATGCGAGGAATTGATAAGTTCGTTCCGGAGCAAAATCAACAAGCAGAGTGTGGAGAAAGAGGCCAAAACGCTGCGTGTTTGCTGTTTGTACGCGGATACATATCAGAGCGCCTGCAGCTTCCGGGTAGCTAAATTCCAACGCCAGGGCTTCCCTGCAGCCGAGTCGAGTTGATAAATAGGCTTTTAAGAACTTCGGTTGTGCAATTCGGAAGTCTTCACCACATTATGCGTCCAAACTGTAGTAATACATTATACAATGAAGTGACAAAAGTCATGGGATGGGTATTTACATTTATACAGATGGCGTTAGTATCGCGTACGCAAGGCATAAAAGGGCAGTGCATTGGCAGATCTGTCATGTACTCAGATCATTCTTGTGAAAAGGTGTCCGATGTGATTACGGCCGCACGACGGGAGTTTACAGACTTTGTACACTGAATGGTGGTTAGAGCTAGAAGCATGGGGCGTTCCGATTCCGAAATCGTTAGGGAGTTCGATTTTCCCGGGTCCACAACGTCGAGAGTGTGCCGAGAATACCATATGTCAGGCAGAGAATTGTCAGTGCTAACAGACAAGCAACATTGCGTGAAATAACCGCAGAAATCAGTCTGGGACTTATGGTTAACGTATCCGTTAGGACAGTGCGGCAAAATATGGCGTAAATGAGCTATGGCAGCAGACGAACTGACGCGAGTGCCTTTGCTAACAGCACATCGCCTGCAATTTCCTGGCCTCGTGACCATATCGTTTGGACCCTAGACGACTGGAAAACCGTGACTTGGTCAGATTAGCCCCGATTTAAGTTGGTAAGAGCTTATGGTAGTGTTGGAGTGTGGCGCAGACCCCACGAAACTATGGGCTCAAGTTGTCGACAAGGCACTGTGCAAACCGCTGGTGGCTCCATAATGGTGTGGACTGTGTTTACATGTAATGTACTGCGTCCTCTTGTCGACCTGAAGCGATCATTGATAGGAAATGTTTATGTTCGGCTACGCGGAGACCATTTGCAGCTATTCATGGACTTCAAGTTCACCAACAGAGGTGGAATTTTTATGGATGACAATGCGTCATGTCACCAGGCCACAATTGTTCGCAGTTGGGTAGAAGAACATTCTGTTCAGTTCCAGCGTATGATTTAGCCAGCTAGATCGCCCTACTCGAATCCCATCGAACATTTATGGGACATAATAGAGTTGTTGTTGTTGTTGTTGTCTTCAGTCCTGAGACTGGTTTGATGCAGCTCTCACAGTAAAGCTGCATGCCCTCGGGAAAAATTACGGCTGTAGTTTCCCCTTGCTAACAGCCGTTCGCAGTACCAGCACAGCAAGGCCGTTTTGGTTAATGTTACAAGGCCAGATCAGTCAATCATCCAAACTGTTGCCCCTGCAACTACTGAAAAGGCTGCTGCCCCTCTTCAGGAACCACACGTTTGTCTGGCCTCTCAACAGATACCCCTCCGTTGTGGTTGCACCTACGGTACGGCCATCTGTATCGCTGAGGCACGCAAGCCTCCCCACCAACGGCAAGGTCCATGGTTCATGGGGGGGGACATAATAGAGAGGTCGGTTCAAATGGTTCAAATGGCTCTAAGCACTAAGGGACTTAACATCTGAGGTCATCAGTCCCGTAGACTTGGAACTACCTAAACCTAACTAACCTAAGGACATCACACACATCCATGCCCGAGGCAGGATTCGAACCTGCGACCGTAGCAGCATCGCGGTTCCGGACTGAAGCTCGTAGAACCACTCGGCTACAGCGGCCGGCTAGAGGTCGGTCCATGGACCGCCAACACTATCGCAATTATAGACGGCTACAGAGGCAGGATGGCTGAGTATTTCTGCAGGGGGCTCCCAAGTTCCAACAAGTTGTTGAGTTCATGTTAGGTCGCGTTGCTTCACAACGCTGGGCAAACGGAGGTTTGACACGATGTTAGGAGGTATCTCTGATTTTCCTCACCTCATTGTAAACGAACCAAATCATGAAAAGAGCAGCAAATGATGGACTGTTATTAGCTGAAAGTATGGTCCTGAGGCTCTGTATTATGCGCCTCCGTAGTTTAGTGCAGACTGCTCCCACGGAGGTGCATGGTTCGATTCCCGGTTACCACCTCTGATTTTTCTAGGGTGCGAACTTGTGCAGCGGACGCAGTCAACCTCTTGAAGCCAGACAGCAATCTGCTTCAATAAAGGAGAAGTGAAATTGATACGCGAGCCTCCAAAATTCTGTCTAACCAAATCTTCGCTCGCTGACTGTTAATCCAAAGTACCTTGATTCAGTCCCCAGTTGGTTGTAGGACTTCTTCTTACACTTATCACACCTTTCACCTCTGGCAGTGATTTGTGTGTGTGAAAAATGTTAAGTTGCAACGTTGTTCGGAGTCCACGTTTAGCTGTTGGTCGCCGTGAAACTGTCTAGTTCAATCAGTTAAAAGATTGTAGGAAGGCTTTCAGTAGGACCATGCCTAGTGAAGCGCTGTATTGCTCAAAACAAACCTTTGGACTGATGACAGATTCAGCTAGTAGTTGGAGAAGGTACTGAACCAATGACAATGCCTTGTGCAAGAAACATGCCAATCTTCTTGCAGAAACAATGCTAAGTGGTTAAAAGGACCACAAAAGATCAACAAATTTCTCGAGGTGGACGTGGGTGAAATTAATATGCTGTTTGACTGTTCTTGGAAGGCTATTTTATTTTAACTGTAAACCTTTTAATGAAGCACAGCGCCTCTGTTGTAACGCCTGCCACCGGAGTTTGACAAGTACCGTATCTCTGCGATGCTCACCCGCTTACTAAACAAACCCGCGTCGAAACTCTCTGCTGTTTCTTACGATCTTCGCTATCTTCCCTATTAGTCCCACCTGACTGACCGACAGTACTGAACAATCGGTCGTACGATGCTTCTGGAAGCTGCCTTTTCTCAGGACTCTCCCAGTATCCCTGTCGGATATTTAGTTTTACCGAGAACACTTCATGTCACAACTAGATGTTTTACAGTTTCCACTGTTCCCAGAGCTTGATCTCCAGTCTTGCAACTGCACAGAAATTGGCCTCTACGGGTATTACGTTTTCCTTCGTCGAGAGTCAACTGCTAGACGCAGCACTGAGCTTAAGTTGCGACATAAAAATATGGAAACACCATAAACACATCATATTACCAAAAAATGCCTCTGCGCACTATGGGACTTAACTTCTGAGGTCATCAGTCCCCTAGAACTTAGAACTACTTAAACCTAACTAACCTAAAGACATCACACACATCCATGCCCGAGGAAGGATTCGAACCTGCGACCGTAGCGGTCGCGCGGTTCCAGACTGCAGCGCCTAGAACCGCTCGGCCACCCCGGCCGGCCATCACATTACCATTTTAAGGAGATGGGACCTGGATGAACTGAAAGAACCAGAGGTTGTACAGAGTTTCAGAGAGAGCATAAAGGAACAATTGACAGGAATGGGGGAAAGAAATACAGTAGAAGAAGAATGGGTAGCTTTGAGGAATGAAATAGCGAAGGCAGCAGAGGATCAAGTAGGTAAAAAGACGAGGGCTAGTAGAAATCCTTGGCTAAAAGAAGAGATACTGAATTTAATTGATGAAAGGAGAAAATACAAAAATGCAGTAAGTGAAGCAGGCAAAAAGGAATACAAACGTCTCAAAAATGAGATCGACGGGAAGTGCAAAATGGCTAAGCAGGGATGGCTAGAGGACAAATGTAACCATGTAGAGGCTTATCTCACGAGGGGTACGACAGATACTGCCTACAGGAAAATTAAAGAGACCTTTGCAGAAAAGAGACCCACTTGTATGAATATCAAGAGCTCAGATGGAAACCCCTGTTCTAAGCAAAGAAGGGAAAGCAGAAAGGTGGAAGGAGTATATAGAGGGTCTATACAGCGGCGATGTTCTTGAGGACAATATTATGGAAATGGAAGAGGATGTAGATGAAGATGAAATGGGAGATATGATACTGCGTGAAGAGTTTGACGGAGCACTGAAAGACCTAAGTCTAAACAAGGCCCCGGGAGTAGACAACATTCCATTTGAACTACTGACAGCCTTGGGAGAGCCAGTCCTGACAAAACTCTACCATATGGTGAGTAAGATGTATGAGACAGGCGAAATTCCCTCAGACTTCAAGAAGAATATAGTAATTCCAATCCCAAGGAAAGCAGGTGTTGACAGATGTGAAAATTACCGAACTATCAGTTTAATAAGTCACAGCTGCAAAATACTAACGCGAATTCTTTACAGACGAATGGAAAAACTGGTAGAAGCCGATCTCGGGGAATATCAGTTTGGATTCCGTAGGAATGTTGGAACACGTGAGGCAATACTGACCCTACGACTTATCTTAGAAGAAAGATTAAGGAAAGGCAAACCTATGTTTCTAGCATTTGTAGACTTAGAGAAAGCTTTTGACAATGTTGACTGGAATACTCTCTTTCAAATTCTGGAAGTGGCAGGGGTAAAATACAGGGAGCGAAAGGCTATTTACAATTTGTACAGAAACCAGATGGCAGTTATAAGAGTCGAGGGACATGAAAGGGAAGCAGTGGTTGGGAAGGGAGTGAAACAGGGTTGTAGCCTCTCCAGAATGCTATTCAATTTGTATATTGAGCAAGCAGTAAAGGAAACAAAAGAAAAGTTCGGAGTAGGTATTAAAATCCATGGAGAAGAAATAAAAACTTTGAGGTTCGCCGATGACATTGTAATTCTGTCAGAGACAGCAAAGGACTTGGAAGAGCAGTTGAACGGAATGGACAGTGTCTGGAAAGGAGGGTATAAGATGAACATCAACAAAAGCAAAACGAGGATAATGGAATGTAGTCGAATTAAGTCGGGTGATGCTGAGGGAATTAGATTAGGAAATGAGACACTTGTAGTAGTAAAAGAGTTTTGCTATTTGGGGAGCAAAATAACTGATGATGGTCGAAGTAGAGAGGATATAAAATGTAGACTGGCAGTGGCAAGGAAAGCGCGTTTCTGAAGAAGAGAAATTTGGTAACATCGAGTATAGATTTAAGTTTCAGGAAGTCGTTTCTGAAAGTATTTGTAGGGAGTGTAGCCATGTATGGAAGTGAAACATGGACGATAAATAGTTTGGACAAGAAGAGAATAGAAGCTTTCGAAATGTGGTGCTACAGAAGAATGCTGAAGATTAGATGTGTAGATCACATAAGTAATGAGGAGGTATTGAATAGAATTGGGGAGAAGTGGAGTTTGTGGCACAACTTGACTAGTGGAAGGGATCGGTTGGTAGGACATGTTCTGAGGCATTAAGGGATCACCAATTTAGTGCTGAAGGGCAGCGTGGAGGGTAAAAATCGTAGAGGGAGACCAAGAGATGAATACACTACGCAGATTCAGAAGGATGTAGGCTGCAGAAGGTACTGGTAGATGAAGAAGCTTGCACAGGATAGAGTAGCATGGAGAGCTGCATCAAACCAGTCTCAGGACTGAAGACCACAAAAACAACTACGTTACCATACCGAATACGATGTAGCAAAACCGTAGGCATTCAAAACAAATTCCTGTCTTCTCGGAAGGGATAAATAGAGCTCCTGTATGGTTTTCGAGGAAATGGCACTGAGCACTATGGGACTTAACTTCTGAGGTCATCAGTCCCCTAGAACTTAGAACTACTTAAACCTAACTAACCTAAGGACATCACACACATCCATGCCCGAGGCAGGATTCGAACCTGCGACCGTGGTGGTCGCGCGGTTCCAGACTGAAGCGTCTAGAACCGCTCGGCCACATCGGCCAGCCTTATACGATTCGTCCTGCAAAATAGTGGCACGTCCAGGTAACTGTGATGGAGTTGGAAAGTAGACCACAAAGGTTCAATAATATTATTTCATAACTTTGGTGGCCAGGGGAGATACCATAATTGACCCTAATGCTCACAAAACCAGTCCTGCACGATGCGAGCAATCTGAACAGGGCCCTGTTGTCTTAGAACGCATCATGATCATTGGAGAACAAATACTGTAGAGTGGGATGGACCTGATCACCAAAAATAGTCGCATACACCGTGGCAGTAATGAAACTGCACTGAATTTGAATCCCCGCCATGTTTCACTTTTGGGACTTCCACTCGGCCAGTAGTTGGAAACAGTGTGCAACAACACTCATCCGACCAAATGACTTTCTTCTGTCGCTCCATAGTCCAGGTTTTATGTCTTCGGATCCACGTTATCCTCTTATGGGCATTTGCATCACTGAAGAGTGGTTTTGTAATTCCAGCTCGCTCTGCAATTTCCTGTTCATGGAACTCCCTTGGAATTGTTTTGGTGCTGACAGGGTTGGTAATTCCGTTCTGCTGTGACTTTTGCAGCTGTCATACTCCTATTTTTGTCGCAGTCCTCTTCAGTGAGCGTCTGTCACGATCACTCAACACACTCTTCGTCCTCGTTGTGACATAGCGGATGATGTTTTTCCGCTTACCCTGTGTGAGGTATACATCGTCGACATAGTGTCTCTTGAAATTGCAAACACTTCGGCTACCTTGGTTACGGAAGCACTCAACATACGAGCATCGACAATTAACCTGCGTTTTAATTCATTTAGCTCCGTCATAATGCACTCACAACGGCAAAGAAGACACCGTTCTGACCACGAGTTACACATGCAATATATGAAGGACATTGCACATGTGACATTTAAGGTCAAATAAAACCGCTCAACCTGCAGGCTTGGCTAGCATCAACATTCATGTTGAAGCATGTATTTCTCATGGTCTTTCCATAATAATATCCAGCGCCTGTGCTGCCGCGTAGGAGGTATACGTCCATTGTGTGAATACTGAGTACACATTTTCTTCATCGCTTTGTTTGGTCGCTAAAAATAGCAGACCACTTGTTGTATTTAAAAAAAAAAAATACGCGTGTCGGACTTGGCCCATCACCAGAACATCATCTAAAAGGACTTGCTCCATTGAACAGCATTGTTAATATTGACTTCATGTAATATTTCCCCGACACGCATAAACAAAAAAATTTAAAAGTATCCTCCACTAACGTCGATCCCGCATTTCGTTACAGTTTTCTTGTGGCGTGACTTTCCTATTCACAACCGTGGATAACGAGCAACCTCTTCATTTCTCGCTATTTAAACTTATTTCCTTACTAGAGCTCGAACCGGTAGCTCAAGGGACTAGCACCACATTGGTAACGCGATGCTACCAAGCTCGTTCGCAAATACACTAATGCTAATAGTTGGAGTTGGAATATTTTTATCTTGTGATCTACAGTTGACAGCATTTAGTGGATGACAGAAAACTGCTTACGTCACGCAACGAAACTTGTGATGGCACTCAGAGCCCTTAAGGGCCAGATGCGTGCGTCTAGTTGGCGGAAATGGCGGCTACAAGGACACAGATCTTACTCGGATAGGACTGCCTCCCGCGGCCGTGCTTTGCAAATTCGTTGACGCCCACTTGCGAAATGTCAGATTATATTTGCTTACGGCTCAAGTTCAAGCAAGGTCGCGCAGAAGGTGAACTGGGAGCTAAGCGATCGTGGCAGGTTCGCGTGTGACGCTGACGTTCATAGCGGCGTAGCGCGAGCGCCTCCACGAATGACGTCGAGACGTTAATTGTCATGATTTCTTACTGACCACAACAATGTCACAGTCTGATTCTGCGGCAGGCAACATTTCATTGTAAATCATTCGCACAATTTAGTATCACGGCAGCGAAAACTGGACATCAAATGTTACAGACGACAGAAAATCCGTCTTTGAAGTATTTCATTTGCGTGAACTACTTCGGGGAAAAAAAATCAAATGCAGGGCGCCGTATCAGCATTAAAATTCTCACTTCCCACATAGATTGTCATTATAGTGACATCCATACAGTTTGACTAATATAAAAATATACTAATACATATGAACTTGTTCTGCAAAGAACGGAATTTAGCAGAACCAGAGGTACCGTAGTGATTGTTCTGAGAATAATCGAAACTTCCTGGCAGATTAAAACTGTGTGCCGGACCAAGACTCTAACTCTGGGCCTTTGGCTTTCGCGGGCAAGTGCTCTACCGACTGAGCTATCCAAGCACGACTCTGGCCCCCTCCTCATAGCTTTTCTTCCGCCAGTACCTCGTCTCCTACCTTCCAAACTTTACAGGAGCTCTCCTGCGAACCTTGCAGAACTAGCACTCCTGGAAGAAAGGATATTGCGGAGACATGGCTTAGCCACAGCCTGGGGTATGTTTCCAGAATGAGATTTTCACTCTGCAGCGGAGTGTGCTCTGATGTGAAACTTCCTGGCAGATTAAAACTGTGTGCCGGACCGAGACTCGAACTTTGGACCTTTGCCTTTCGCGGGCAAGTGCTCTACCGACTGAGCTACCCAAGCACGACTCACGCCCCGTCCTCAAGGCGCACACCCCGCTGTAGAGTGAAAATTTCATTCTAGAAACATCCCCCAGGCTTTGGCTAAGCCATGTCTTCGCAATATCCTTTCTTCCAGGAGTGCCAGTTCTGCAAGGTTCGCAGGAGAGCTTCTGTAAAGGGGGCGTGAGTCGTGATTGGGTAGCTCAGTCAGTAGAGCACTTGCCCGCGAAAGGCAAAGGCCCCGAGTTCGAGTCTCGGTCTGGCACACAGTTTTAATCTGCCAGGAAGTTTCATATCAGCGCACACTCCGCTGTAGAGTTAAAATTTCATCCTGAGAATAATCTATTGTCCGGTACAGTACCAGTAATTTCAAAACGAAATAGTTGGTTTAGCCTGAATCGGCAACCAACAGATGTCAACATAAAACAAATACCTTGGTTCACTCCCCGCACAACGGAAACCATATTTCGTTTTGAGATTAATGTGATTGTGCTGGACAATGAATTATTTTCGACACATGAACTTCATACATTAGCTAAAAATCTCACAGTGACCCGCATATGTTTATCAGATGGGAGAAATGGTTCAAATGGCTCTGAGCACTATGTGACTTAACATCGGAGGTCATCAGTCCCCTAGAACTTATAACTATTTAAACCTAACTAACCGAAGAACATCACACGCATCCACGCCCGAGGCAGGATTGGTGGGAGAAATCGATGTCAATTCTTATGGAGATCTTCGCTCTCTAGAAGGGTCATAATAAGCGAGCATCAAATGTGCTCGATAATTCTACAATAAATTTACGTCAGCGATGTATGCCAATAATAATTTCTATCTGTTCGACCATCCTTGTTGCAAATGGCAATGACCTGCGCCGTTTTCATATAGTGCTGGAAAGGCAGTAAGGTCCTTGGCTTATCTGTACAGCACTGTACACGTAAGTACGATTCTAGAACATTTTTCAAAACAAGTGGCTTATATTTGGCGCCCCTCCCCCCTTTTTCCTTGTACATTTTTATCCGTGTCGGTTTTCGCTATTACGAGGGGGGGGGGGGGGGGCTGAAAAGTAATGCCTCCTAACTTTTTATGTGAAAACTCTTAAAACTTTTTAAATAAAGCAAATGTCATTAACATTCTACATCTTTATCCTTCATGTCTGCATATTTATCTCTCAACATAGTCACCCTGGCGACGAACACATTTCTCGTAACGAGACACCAGTTTGTTGACACCGTCATTGTAGAATGTTTCACTTTGTTGCCGGAGCCACGACCTCTTCTCTTCTTGCGCCGCTTTATCACTGTCAACGTGAAGTCCTCGAAGTTCTTCTTTAAGTTTTAGAAACAGGTGTGAACCGGATGGGGTCAAGTTGAGGTTAGCAACACATTTCTTCATTACGAGCACGAACAACACAACATTGCACGTTACTGATGTCGATGCAGTCATCAGCCTACACAGCTTGCATTCTTCTGTGGATTTCAATTAGAGGCACATTTTCTACAGTTAGAAACTCAATTACAGCACACTGTTTCTCACACACTGACTTAGTTACGTTACACACTGCCAAGTTACGCACTACAGTTCGGAACACTCTTGCGACAGAGGGTGGCAACTTGCCTCATGCATGGCATATAATAGCTCAACTGATACTGAGAACAGGATAAAATATTCCGAGGCATTTTTTTCATCACGCGCTCGTAACTGTGATACGCACTTTGGCGTCCCTGGCGCCCATCTCAACTTGTCGCCTCAAGTGGCGGCTTGTGTTGCTTGGGGCTTAAACCGTATGTGGGTACACGTTCAAAATCATATCCAGTTGCCTTCCCTCTATGAAGAGATTTTATCTGATTTTCTATTCCTTCCGTAGTTTCCTCAGTATCTCGGCTCTTAATAAAGAACTACGAGGGATAACCATTCGAGCGGTTCTAGGCGCTTCAGTCTGGAACCGCGCGACCGCTACATCATCATTTCATCCTCATCATCGGCGCCCAATTCGCCCAGTGTGGCGTCGATTGAAATAAGACTTGCACTTGGCGGCCGAACTTCCCCGGATGGGGCCTCCAGGCCAATGATGCCATACGCTCATTTCCATTTCATTCAAAAATAGACCCCACTTTGCATACTAACATTTGCTGCTTCCGTTTTTAGGTATCTTGTACCGTTCACAAGATAAGATCGTTTGGCCCATGGCAAACTGCTGGTAATAATGGGCGAGTATTTTATTTACCACAACAACATGGCAAGTGCTCACTAATGCCTGATCGAGGAATTGGTGCATTTCGTAAAGGCAATCGAAATGCTGACGACGAATCTTTCTCTTATATATACGAGGGGCGTTTGAAAAGTCCGTGCAAAGTCCGAGAGATGGCACCACCGGCGCGTATCGAGGTCATGTTTAGTTAGTGGCATCTTTGGAAAGAACCCACACCAAGTTTCAGCCATACTGATCTATTTCTTTGTGTTTGGCATTCGTATGAATCAAGGAAGTCGAGTGATTGTCAAAAAATGGACGAAAAAGAATTTCGTGTGGTGATTAAACATTACTTTATGAAAGGCAAAACGCCTCAGGAGACTAAAGAGAAGCTTGATAAACATTACAGTGACTCCGTACCTTCGATTAGAACAGTTTCTAAGTGGTTTCAAAATTTTCGGAGTGACCATATGGGCACAAGTGATGCTGAACGTTCTGGACACCCCTGTGGTGGCTACGACTGCAGAAATCATTGATAAAATCCATGATATGGTGATGGATGACAGAAGAGTTAATGTGCATGAGATTGCTAGTGCTGTCAGCATCTCGAATGAATGGGTACATAATATTTTGTATAAACATTTGGACATGAGAAAGCTATCCGCAAGATGGGATCCGCGATTGCTTGCGCTTGACCAAAAACGGAATCGTGTGAAGTGTTGCAAGGATGGTTTGCAGCTATTTGGGAAGAATCCGCAGGACTTGAAGCGTCGTTTCGTCACTGCGGATGAAACATGGATACATTACTATACTCCTGAGACCAAACAAGCATTTACACAATGGGTTACCAAGGGAGAACCTGCACCAAAAAGGCGAAGACCATTCCTTCGGCCGGAAAGGTTATGGCGACTGTCTTTTGGGATTCGCAAGGGATAATCCTCATCGACTATCTGGAAAAGTGTAAAACTATTACAGGTGCATATTATTCATCGTTATTGGGCCATTTGAAAACCAAGCTGCAAGGAAAACGCCGGCGATTGGACCGCAAAAAAGTCTTTTTCCATCACGGCAATTCACCAGCAGACACCTCAGCAGTTGTGGTCGCAAAATTAATGGAAATAGGATTCCAACTCGTTCCACATCCCCCCTATTCTCCAGACTTGGCTCCCTCGGACTACTGTTTGTTACCCAATTTGAATAAATGGCTGGCGGGACAAAGATTTTATTCAAACGAGAAGGTGATTGCAGCAACTTATAGCTATTTTGCAGACTATGGACAATTCCTATTAATCGGAAGGGATCAACAAATTAGAACAGCGTTGGACGAACTGTATAGGTCTAAAAGGAGACTATGTCGAAAAATAAAAAAGGTTTACACCAAACACGTAAGTAGTTTTTATCTTTCGACAGACTTTTCAAACGCCCACCGTAAGAGTGACTCCGTTCTCAGAAGCGAAAGTGTCGTTGCGATATGATTTACGGTCAGAAAGTAAACTTTACGGTTGACGTGTGCGCGGCACGTCAATAAAACAGCAGCGAGAACCAAACAGCGGACGCCACACGAGTAAAAAGGTCGCAGCGACACGAGCATAAATCTTCGCATCCGCACGCCTCTCAGCCGGTCATGCGCGCCAACGCCCGCTCGACCACCTACCGGCCCAGCACACAGGGGACTGGTCCCAGAAACTGGAACAAGCCACTAGCGGGTGCCCCCGGTTTCTTTCTTCACCGAAACACAATTCGCAAAGGTGAAAGAACGTATCTGCCATCGTTTTTAAAAGTCGTTGCAGTAGTATACAGGGTGGTCCATTGATAGTGACCGGGCCAAATATCTCACGAAGTAAGCATCAAACGAAAAAAACTACAAAGAACGAAACTCCTCTAGCTTGAAGGGCGAAACCAGGTGGCACTATGGTTGGCCCGCTAGATGGCGCTGCCATAGGTCAAACGGATATCAACTGCGTTTCTTTTAAATAGGAATCCCCATTTTTATTACATATTCGTGTGGTACGTAAAGAAATATGAATGTTTTAGTTGGACCACTTTTTTCGCTTTGTGATAGATGGCGCTGTAATAGTCACAAACGTACAAGTACATGGTATCACGTAACATTCCGCCAGTGCGGACGGTATTTTCTTCGTGATACATTACCCGTGTTAAAATGGGCCGTTTACCAATTGCGGAAGAGGTCGATATTGTGTTGATGTATGGCTATTGTGATCAAAATGCCCAACGGGCGTCTGCTATGTATGCTACTCGGTATCCTGGACGACATCACCCAAGTGTCCGGACCGTTCGCCGGATAGTTACGTTATTTAAGGAAACAGGAAGTGTTCAGCCACCTGTGAAACGTCAACCACGATCTGCAACAAATGATGATGCCCAAGTAGGTGTTTTAGCTGCTGTCGCGGCTAATCCTCACATTAGTAGCAGACAAATTCCGCGAGAATCGGAGATCTCTAAAACGTCAGTGTTGAGAATGCTACATCAACATCGACTGCACCCGTACCATATTTCTATGGACCAGGAACTGCATGACGACGACTTTGAACGTCGTGTACAATTCTGCCACTGGGCACAAGAGAAATTACGGGACGATGAAAGAATTTTTGCACGCGTTCTATTTAGCGACGGACGAAGCGTCATTCACTAACAGCGGTAACGTAAACCGGCATAATACGCACTATTGGGCAACGGAGAATCCACGATAGCTGCGACAAGTGGAACATCAGCGACCTTGGCGGGTTAATGTATGGTGCGGCGTTATGGGAGGAAGGATAATTGGCGCCCATTTTATCGATGGCAATCTAAATGGTGCAATGTATGCTGATTTCCTACGTAATGTTCTAGCGATGTTACTACAAGGTGTTTCACTGCATGACAGAATGGCGGTGTACTTCCAACATGATGGATGTCCGGCACATAGCTCGCGTGCAGTTGATGCGGTATTGAATAGCATATTTCATGACAGGTGGATTGGTCGTCGAAGCACAATACCATGGCCCGCACGTTCAGCGGATCTGACGTCCCCGGATTTCTTTCTGTGGGGAAAGTTGAAAGATTTTGCCATCGTGATCCACCGACAACGCCTGACAACATGCGTCAGCGCATGGTCAATGCTTGTGCGAACATTACGGAAGGCGAACTACTCACTGTTGAGACGAAGGTCGTTACACGTATTGCCAAATGCATTGAGGTTGACGGACATCATTTTGAGCATTTATTGCATGAATGTGGTATTTACAGGTAATCACGCTGTAACAGCATGCGTTCTCGGAAATGATAAGTTCACAAAGGTACATGTATCAGATTGGAACAACCGAAATAAAATGTTCAAACGTACCTACGTTCTGTATTTTAATTAAAAAAAACTACCTGTTACCAACTGTTCGTCTAAAATTGAGCCATATGTTTGTGACCATTACAGCGTCATGTATCACAAAGCGAAAAAAGTGGTCCAACTAAAACATTCATATTTCTGTACGTACTACACGAATATGTAATAAAAATGGGGGTTCCTATTTTTAAAAAACGCAATTGATATTCGTTTGACCTATGGCAGCGCCAGCTAACAGGCCAACCATAGCGGCATCTGGTTTCCTCCTTCAAGTTAGGCAAGTTTCGTTCTTTGTAGTTTTTTCGTTTGACGCTTATATCGTGAGATATTTGGCCCGGTCACGACCAATGGACCACCCTGTATATTAACGACAGAATTATGCCAATGGAAATAATGTCAAAATGAAGCCTCAGTCGATGCGACAGATGCCATACTGATTTTTGGTCTATTTACCTACTTTTCTTTCAAGTTATGAGTGTGCTGTTTTAATGCAACGACGCACTTAAGATTTACTACCAACGCTTCACCCTCATAATTAAATGTCTCGTGAACGATATAAGCCATCAAGAAATAATACGATAATCGATACAATAGAGGAACATCACAAGTGTTCAGTGTAGCGCAGTGGATAATGAGGTGGATCCGTGCCCTGCTATATTCCTTTTTTTTCATTTTAGCGTTTTTAAAACATTCTGGGACTTTCTTGTGAATGTAACGCAGATATGTTCTGCAAAATTTTTATCTCCGTCTGATCAGACAACGAAGGATGAAATAAATCTTCAAATGTGTGTGAAATCTTATGGGACTTAACTGCTAAGGTCATCAGTCCCTAGGCTTACACACTACGTAACCTAAATTATCCTAAGGACAAACACACACACCCATGCCCGATGGAGGGCTCGAACCTCGGCCAGGACCAGCGGCACAGTCCACGACTGCAGCGCCCAAGACCGCTCGGCAAATCCCGCGCGGCGATGAAATAAATATTTAGCTGTTTATTTACGAATATGTAGCGATTACCGAGTGTTTGATTAGGCAGAAACCTTAAGATAACAGCTTAAAATGCTGCGAATGAAACGAGCAGTTGTAAATTCCCGTTCTTCCTTGGCACAAATATTTGGCTGTTTATTTCCTAGAGTAAAGATAATGAAGAGACAAATACTACCCATATTACAACCAGTGGCACATCCGGCTGGTATAATTCTGCTGCAAACGATACGCCGTTACAATCCACAGTATACTATTCTGCTGTTTAGAACTACCACAGTACGCTCCATTGAAGGTTTTCTCCTACTGGTCTCACACAAAGGCACAGGGGGCGGCAGAACTGACTACATGACGCAAGGTAGGAGCCAAAAAGATATTTGTTGGTTTTCAATCCCGAGCACTACAGTTCAGCTTAAAAGTATGTTGGTTTTAAAATTTGGCTCGCTTGTACCACCTTAGTAAGAGACCTAAATAAAAATCCATCGGGAAAATTAAGTTACCAGTTTAAAAGTCATAACTCGGATCCTAGATGTATGGCATCTGACCCGTGGAGGTATAACAAGGGGAGTTTTCATGACGTCACAAATTAGAAACCGACGTCCACCGTGTTACTTGCCCCAAACGTTAGCTTCTGGTGGAAGTTCAATGGTTCAAATGGCTCTGAGCACTATGGGAGTTAACATCTAAGGTCATCAGTCCCCAGACTTGCAACTACTTAAACCTAACGAACCTAAGGACATCACACACATCCATGCCCGAGGCAGGATTCGAACCTGCGACCGTAGCGGTCGCGCGGTTCCAGACTGTAGCGCCTTTAACCGCGCGGCCACACCGGCCGGCCTCTGGTGGAAGTGCTGTGCACAAAAATGAGTGCTTGCGTCATTTACGGGTGTATTAATAATTCTAATTATAGCCTAAAGTGTCAAGGAATCACATTCCATTCGTAAGTGGACTCGTTTAAGCGATAATTTCTATCATATACATGAATGTTGGTAACGCAGTTTACTTTTACGGTCGTGGTTTTATTTCTGTTATTTGACTTTAGATTTCCCATCAGTGCAACTCGAAAACCTCTCTAGGTGTTCGCTTTGAGAATGGAAACCGACCGAACATACCAAAATATGATGAATTCTTCTCGGGTTATCAGCCGAGTGGTGGCGTCGTCTTGTCGCAACGTTTCAATGAGTTTCGTATGAGTCAGAAGATGATGGGTACGAAACTCATTGAAACGTTGCGACAAGACGACGCAACCATTCGGCTGATAACCCGAGAAGAATTCATCAGTGGAACACGCCGAGAAAGACTGTAACTACGTATAGCAAAATATGATCTGAGCATTTTCAGGAAGAAGATACAGACCGAACCTCAGTTTCGTTGGTCCGTATGAAAGAAAAGATTAGGTTACGAAAGCAGCTTCTCTTCTTGGTTATTCGAAATGTACGAGGGCTGGACAAAAAAATGGAAACACCGCGAGAAATGTATGCTTGAAGATAAATGCAGCGCTGTTGTATTTCACCACGAACGGCAGCCGTGCAGTATCCCCAATATTTCACAAGTGTCAGTCGTGTCAGAACAGTGATCTGTGTGGTTGTGAGTTCATTACGTCGGAGTTAATTGACTTGGAACGCGGGCAAATTGTTGTTTCTCGTATGGTGGTTGCTTCCATAACCAAGGTAGCCGAAGTGTTTGGTCTTTCAGAAGGCACCGTATCGAAGATGTACACAGCATACGGGGAAAGTGGAAACTAGTCATCCTCTAAGTCACAATGTAGACGAAAGTGTGCGTTGAGTGATCCTGACAGACGGTCATTAAGAGAAAATAAGAGAATGACAGCTATTACTGTAGAACTGAATGCGCATCGAATCTAGTCAGCCGCCCGAGGTGGCCGAGCGGTTCTAGGCGCTTCAATCCGGAACCGCGTGACTGCTACGGTCGCAGGTTCGAATCCTGCCTCGGGCATGGATGTGTGTAATGTCCTTAGGTTAGTTAGGTTTAAGTAGTTCTAAGTTCTAGGGGGCTGAGGACCTAAGATGTTAAGTCCCATAGTGCTCAGAGCCATTTGAATCTAGTCAGCACCATAACAACACGAAGGGATCTTCAGATGCAGGCAAGTAGAGGGAGAGCTGGATTTCCAAAATCACTCATACAAATGGGCGTAAACGTGGTGCCGAAACAATAAGAACTCAGGTATAGAGCAATGGAAGAATGTTGTTTGACACGATGAGTCTTATTCCGGAGTTATGCCATTGTCAAGCATATTCAAATGACGAGTGCCATGTCACGGTACAGAAGTAAGACACGAGTATAAGCAACGGTATTCTTGTCGGTTTGTGCCCCACCTTATAGCAATGGAGGCAACTGCTGCGATCACAGAAAAACGTAACAGGATGCCTCAACTTGTTGTTTCACACTAGGCTGAAATACGAATGTGGCTGTACGTTTCAACAAGTTTAGCATTCTTTTACTTGTTTCAGTGATCCCAGCAGTTGCCTCTTAGAATAAAGTAGGGCACAACACTAAAAGAATACCTCACATATCTCTTACATCTGTGCCGTGACATGGCGCCAGTTATTAATAATGCTTGATAGTGGCAAGACTCCGACGCCCTTTAAAGAAACAGGGATTTGTTCCTTAAAAAAAAAAAAAAAAAAAAAAGGGAAGTCTCATCATTCTCGCGATACTCTTACAATAGGAGATGCTACGAGAGTGAGATCCACTGAAAGTAGACTTCTTCTAGGTATTAAAGGATGCTCTAGAAAAGACAAGGTAACCAGCTAAGATAAACAGAGAGATTTCAGCGTATGGGGTGTAATTCCGAAGTTAGTGTGTACAGAAAACGTTAGAGTATTCATCCAAACCGTAATTCACGGAGCAGGCACTGTGAAAGCTCGGAGTTGTAGATCTATCGGCAGATGAGATTTGGGAAGACCAACGCTGTTGCCATCTTCTGGTCGAGTTCACGTTCCAGTAGAGAAACATGGCGGGCAGTCATATAGTGGTATTTCATGGGCTCCACGATTAAATGTTCAAATGTGTGTGAAATCTTATGGGACTTAACTGCTAAGGTCATCAGTCCCTAAGCTTACACACTACTTAACCTAAATTATCCTAAGAACAAACACACACACCTATGCCCAAGGGAGGGCTCGAACCTCCGCCGGGAGCTCCACGATTATTCTGCAAGCTCGCGTTATTGCATAGACGCAAGGTTTTGGAGAAAATGTCTAGGCCTAAAAGTCCGAATTGTACAATAGATTATGCCATACCCTGTGCGGTGGTCCTGGGAACAGAACAACGGGGTAACATAATATGAATCCAGTGCTCCACCCCTCATCTCTCTCCCTCCCTCCCTCCCCCCCTCTCACTCCCTCTCTCTCTCTCTCTCTCTCTCAAAACTGCAGTGATTTTAACTTTTCAAGAACGACCGGGAAGTCTTACTCATGGTTGGTCGTTTGTTCCGCGTGTAAACCTGCGGCCACTCTATATGCAGGCGCCGGCCGGACCAGAGGTCAACAGGGGCCACGCTGAGGCTGGTTACGCTTAGGCCAGGTCGGCGTCTCCCTGGGAAATGGATTCCCTGCGGTTGCTTGCTCCTCTTTCTGGACGCCACAAAAGAAATGTTCTTGTTTCACGCGGAGGGAAGAGTTTGTTCCCCGGTAAGGGATCTTCCAACCTCCTTCAGAACCTACTAGTATTTACAGCAGATGAGGTAGTCGTCGCGCAAGCTCTACAGTTGATCAGATTGCTCGAACACTACGAGATTCTCATCATATTAGACTCGTTATGTGCACCACCGGCTTTCGACATTCCAGCAATACCAAGAGACAATACTCACCTTATGAATAGAATGTAGAAGGTGGTTGAGCCACAGCGGTGTGTAACTTAGGTGAGCGACATGGTCTTACCGGAACCATATTCGGATATCGACATCAGTAGGCTAAAAGCAGGGAAAGATATCATATTCCATAGATGTAGCAATCGCAATTTGAGATTAGAACTACGTTGTCATTGTGGGGACGAGTGTGGGCAAGAAACAAAGAAAGTTATGAAACGAGAAGTTACCATAAAATAACTTTACTGTAAATCAACATACGAATAGCCGTGATTGAATCTTCAGCCAACGGCGGAATTAACATCAACATTTTCTTATATTTGCAAATGATCAGAATTAAATGAAGAATATAATAATTCCAATCCCAAAGAAAGCAGGTGTTGACAGATGTGAAAATTACCGAACAATCAGTTTAATAAGCCACAGTTGCAAAATACTGACACGAATTCTATACAGACGAATGGAAAAACTAGTAGAAGTCGACCTCGGGGAAGATCAGTTTGGATTCCGTAGAAATACTGGAACACGTTAGGCAATACTGACCTTACGACTTATCTTAGAAGAAAGATTAAGGAAAGACAAACCTACGTTTCTAGCATTTGTAGACTTAGAGAAAGCTTTTGACAATGTTGACTGGAATACTCTCTTTCAAATTCTGGAAGTGGCAGGGGTAAAATACAGGGAGCGAAAGACTATTTACAATTTGTACAGAAACCAGATGACAGTTATAAGAGTCGAGGAGCATGAAAGGGAAGCAGTGGTTGGGAAGGGAGTGAGACAGGGTTGTAGCCTGTCCCCGATGTTATTCAATCTGCATATTGAGCAAGCAGTGAAGGAAACAAAAGAAAAATTCGGAGTAGGTATTAAAATCCATGGAGAAGAAATAAAACCTTTGAGGTTCGCCGATGACATTGTAATTCTGTCAGAGACAGCAAAGGACTTGGAAGAACAGTTGAATGGAATGGACAGTGTCTTGAAAGGAGGATATAAGATGAACATCAACAAAAGCAAAACAAGGATAATGGAATGTAGTCGAATTAAGTCGGGTGATGCTGAGGGAATTAGATTAAGAAATGAGACACTTAAAGTAGTAAAGGAGTTTTGCTATTTGGGGAGCAAAATAACTGATGATGGTCGAAGTAGAGAGGATATAAAATGCAGACTGGCAGTGGCAAGGAAAGCGTTTCTGAAGAAGAGAAATTTGTTAACATCGACTATAGATTTAAGTGTCAGGAAGTCATTTCTGAAAGTATTTGTATGGAGTGTAGCCATGTATGGAAGTGAAACATGGACGGTAAATAGTTTGGACAAGAAGAGAATAGAAGCTTTCGAAATGTGGTGCTACAGAAGAATGCTGAAGATTAGATGGGTAGATCACATAACTAATGAGGAAGTATTGAATAGGATTGGGGAGAAGAGAAGTTTGTGGCACAACTTGACCAGAAGAAGGGATCGGTTTGTAGGACATGTTCTGAGGCATCAAGGGATCACCAATTTAGTATTGGAGGGCAGCATGGAGGGTAAAAATCGTAGGGGGAGACCAAGAGATGAATACACTAAGCAGATTCAGAAGGATGTAGGTTGCAGTATTTACTGGGAGATGAAGAAGCTTGCACAGGATAGAGTGGCATGGAGAGCTGCATCAAACCAGTCTCGGGACTGAAGACCACAACAACAACAACAGAATTAAATCCAACTCGTTAGTAATGATCCTGATAAATGGGGAGCGTATGTCGGTAGCTTTGATATCGTACTCGTAAAGAGCCTGTCGCATCATTGGTGTTCCCGATCTTCTTCCGATAGAGAGATAACTCAAAGCTTTTACAGATCGAGCTTCGTGGCTGTCGGCTTAGATTAATACTCCCGCGTTTCCGTTACTCAGTCACTTCAGCATTACACAGCGTATACTGAAATCGCTCTGTTTGTCTTAGTTGCCTGCCTCGTCTTCTCCAGAGCGTTCTTTAATATCTAGATGAAGTCTCATTTCATTGAATTTCACTCTCCTCAGTGTTAATGACATCGTATCTTCTGAGCAATGCAACATCGATTGCTATAATTTTGCAGGTACATTTAGTGGGATATACCTGCAAAATATGTTCCGAACAGAATTAGTGGTGCTTTATGCTGTAGTTTTTCTGCATGAGAAGCGAAATTGGGTAGTGTGCAATAACCTATTTTCCCTTCATTATTTTGTGGGGGATGTTAGCTAAAAAAGTACTTGAAAATGTCTGAAATTATGTGCAAATTTTGTTAGCGGTTGCTAAGAGATCTCGTTCCCAAATACTGGATGAATATAATCTGAGTAACTTGTGCGCCGTGAGTTATACTGCCCCATCACTTACATACAGATTCCTAACTTTGATATTTGCCCCACATTTAAGGTTAGATTATACTGCGTGGTTATAATTAAAGTGTAGCTACTCACAGAGGTTCAGCATGGGCTGTAATTATCGTAACGCAACGAAACTTGTTAGATATTCTAATGCGTTAATGTGGAACCATTTTGCGCTGAAAAAAATAATTCCAATTTCGGCCACCAGGAGCAAATCTGGCGCAATGGGATGCAAGAAATACATATATAAATGTTTCCGTGTGTAATGGATTAGGTACGGGTTGTGGGCAGAAAAGGTGAAACCAGTGAGAAAGTCATAATGTTGATATTATTATTATTAACCGCTGCTGACGCAGTTTGTTCAATAGGACCACCGGAGACGTCGACGAGATGTTGTACAGCGCCAGATTTGCACCTGATGTCCAAGGCTGTAACTAATTTTCTTCCAGAGTAAATTCTTTCCGCATTAACGCAGTAGAATATCTACCACTTTTCGCTGCAGTAGAATATCTACCGCGTTTCGCTGCCATACGATAATTAGATTAATTAGAACACACACCGGACCGCTGTGAGTAGATGCACTGTAATTACTTGTATAACAACGTGGTACCTCTTAGTGGGTAAATTATAATGGCATTTTAAATTTTTAAATTCGGTCGATAATTACGCGAGATATTGAAAATCAAATTTTGTTGTCCCTGGAAGGCGATGGACAGCCAGGAACTGCGTCTGAGTGACGAGGTGATTGTATTAGCCGTTTAGTGATATAGATTGACCTCTAGTGGCAACACAGCTAATTATTCAAACATATACAGATGCTGAGGGAATTAGATTAGGAAATGAGGCACTTAAGGTAGTAAAGGAGTTTTGCTATTTGGGGAGCAAAATAACTGATGATGGTCGAAGTAGAGAGGATATAAAATGTAGGCTGGCAATGGCAAGGAAAGCGTTTCTGAAGAAGAGAAATTTGTTAACATCCAGTATTGATTTAAGTGTCAGGAAGTCATTTCTGAAAGTATTCGTATGGAGTGTAGCCATGTATGGAAGTGAAACATGGACGATAAATAGTTTGGACAAGAAGAGAATAGAAGCTTTCGAAATGTGGTGCTACAGAAGAATGCTGAAGATTAGATGGGTAGATCACATAACTAATGAGGAAGTATTGAATAGGATTGGGGAGAAGAGAAGTTTGTGGCACAACTTGACCAGAAGAAGGGATCGGTTGGTAGGACATGTTCTGAGGCATCAAGGGATCACCAATTTAGTATTGGAGGGCAGCGTGGAGGGTAAAAATCGTAGGGGGAGACCAAGAGATGAATACACTAAGCAGATTCAGAAGGATGTAGGTTGCAGTAGGTACTGGGAGATGAAAAAGCTTGCACAGGATAGAGTAGCGTGGAGAGCTGCATCAAACCAGTCTCAGGACTGAAGACCACAACAACAACAACATACAGATTTAGCGTATCCATCACTTCTTTTAACTTGAAGAGTAAGGAAAAATTCCAGCGCTCCGACGGGTGGAGTTTGCGAATGGTGAAACTCGGTTTTCACCTGGCAGGATGTTCTTTGCTAGGACCGGTTCCAGCGAGAGTTCCGCCGGGTCCTCGGAAGTAACATTTCGTTGCGTGGGTCGCGCGCTGCCAGCTTCCTGCCGGATATTCAGTTGGGTGTCGCAGTGATTTATGCTGGAATGTTTTGTAGAAAGCTGCAAATTCTCGTCTTCCACCAGACTTTCCTGACGCTGGCTGTCGCGAATGTTCAAGACGCCGCTGAGCAACCGAGCGAAATGTCGTTGTGGCGAAGACGCATGTTCTCGTAAACGATGGATCAGATCACCGCCCGTTGTGGTGTCACACCCCTTTTTATATTATTATTATTAACATACAACATCAGTAAGGGTTCTACCTAACAGCCAGTTGACGGAAACTTTCGATCAGATACATGTAGTGATTCAGCTTGACCTTCCAGACTTCCTTTCGAGAGGGGCGCGCCACAACGAATTTGAATTACTTCATTGAGATTGTTAGATTAACTTCCTGCGAGCTCGGAAGTGGAGAGAGACAAAACTTCAGTCATTTTATGTATCCAACAGTTTCATAAAAGTTCTGTGCCTTTCCAAAAATTGACAACTAGAGTTTTGTATGAATGCAGAGTCTCGCGACGATAACATTAAATAAAATGTTCTCGGGTTTCCAACCGCGTCAATTGCTTAAAACTACTCGAGCTTTCGGCCAAGCACTCCTTGGCCATTGTCAAGTGATATGACTGCCAGTGGGCTGTTGGTGCGCCCTTATACAGGGTGTTACAAAAAGTACGGCCAAACTTTCAGGAAACATTCCTCACACACAAAGAAAGAAAATATGTTATGTGGACATGTGTCCGGAAACGCTCACTTTCCATGTTAGAGCTCATTTTATTACTTCCCTTCAAATCACATTAATCATGGAATGGAAACACACAGCAACAGAACGTACCAGCGTGACTTCAAACACTTTGTTACAGGAAATGTTCAAAATGTCCTCCGTTAGCGAGGATACATGCATCCACCCTCTGTCGCATGGAATCTCTGATGCGCTGATGCAGCCCTGGAGAATGGCGTATTGTATCACAGCCGTCCACAATACGAGCACGAAGGGTCTCTACATTTGGTACCGGGGTTGCGTAGACAAGAGCTTTCAAATGCCCCCATAAATGAAAGTCAAGAGGGTTGAGGTCAGGAGAGCTTGGAGGCCATGGAATTGGTCCGCCTCTACCAATTCATCGGTCACCGAATCTGTTGTTGAGAAGCGTACGAACACTTCGACTGAAATGTGCAGGAGCTCCATCGTGCATGAACCACATGTTGTGTCGTACTTCTAAAGGCACATGTTCTAACAGCACAGGTAGAGTATCCCGTATGAAATCATGATAACGTGCTCCATTGAGCGTAGGTAGAAGAACATGGGGCCCAATAAAGACATCGCTAACAATGGCGGCCCAAACGTTCACAGAAAATCTGTGTTGACGACGTGATTGCACAATTGCGTGCGGATTCTCGTCAGCCCACACATGTTGATTGTGAAAATTTACAATTTGATCACGTTGGAATGAAGCCTCATCCGTAAAGAGAACATTTGCACTGAAATGAGGATTGACACATTGCTGGATGAACCGTTCGCAGAAGTGTACCCGTGGAGGCCAATCAGCTGCTGATAGTGCCTGCACACGCTGTACATGGTACGGAAACAACTGCTTCTCCCATAGCACTCTCCATACAGTGACGTGGTCAACGTTACCTTGTACAGCAGCAACTTCTCTGACGCTGACATTAGGGTTATCGTCAACTGCACGAAGAATTGCCTCGTCCATTGCAGGTGTCCTCGTCGTTTTAGGTCTTCCCCAGTCGCGAGTCATAGGCTGGAATGTTCCGTGCTCCCTAAGACGCCGATCAATTGCTTCGAACGTCTTCCTGTCGGGACACCTTCGTTCTGGAAATCTGTCTCGATACAAACGTACTGCGCCACGGCTATTGCCCTTTGCTAATCCATACATCAAATGGGCATCTGCCAACTCCGCATTTGTAAACATTTGCACTCACTGCAAAACCACGTTCGTGATGAACACTAACCTGTTGATGCTACGTACTGATGTGCTTGATGCTAGTACTGCAGAGCAATGAGTCGCATATCAACACAAGCACCGAAGTCAACATTACCTTCCTTCAATTGGGCCAACTGGCGGTGAACCGAGGAAGTACAGCACTTACTGACGAAACTAAAATGAGCTCTAACATGGAAATTAAGCGTTTCCGGACACATGTCCACATAACATCTTTTCTTTATTTGTGTGTGAGGAATGTTTCCTGAAAGTTTGGCCGCACGTTTTTGTAACACCCTGTATACGCTAGCTGCCGGCTGTGACGTCACGGGTGCCCGTGACATTGCCATATAAAGGCATGTTTTGAATCGGCGTTCGATGTGCCCTCTTCAACGATAACCTACGCAAGGTTTTCAGAAATAACGGCTACGGCGCCCATCAAGTGAAAGAAGTGATTTCTGGGAAATATCAGAATAAGACCACAGACGAAAAAAAATTGCTTTGCTGCCATTCTGTGGCTCTGTGTCGGGCAAGATATGCCGCCTATTGAAAAGACACAAGATCAAATCAGTCTTCAGGGCTCCAACGAAAACCCTTCAATTTGTGAGACCAGTTAAAGACGCAGTAGGTCTCAGAACACCTGGAGTCTACGAAATACCTTGTGAGTGTGGCCAGAAGTACATCGGACAAACAGTGCGCACTGTGGAACAACGCAGGAAAGAGCATGAGCGGTATTATCGCCTACGCTATCCAGAGAAATCTGCGTTAGCTGAGCGTGCGTTAGAAAACGGTCACCACATAAAATTTGACGATACCTCTGTCGTGGCTCGCACTAACGGCTTCTGGGAGAGTTTAATAAAGGAAGCTAATGAAATAAAAATTACCGCAAACACCCTGAATAGAGACGGTGGCTTGTAGCTCAGCGCTGCGGGGATCCAGCGATCGCGCGGTTGAAGAGGGCACATCGAACGCCGACTCAAAACATGCCCATATACGGCAATGTCAGGGGACCAATGACGTCACAGCCGGCAGCTAGCGTATATAAGGGCGCACCAACAGCCCACTTGCAGTCATAACACTTGACAATGGCCAAGGAGTGCTTGGCCGAAAGCTCGTGTAGTTTTAAGCAATTGACGCGGTTGGAAACCCGAGAACATTTTATTCAGCTAGAGTTTTATCTTGGCCCTTGCGTTTCACTATCGATCGCCGATGTGCTTCAAACTTCAATAACTCAAAATTCTCAGTAACATTTAATAATAAAAAATCAATCTTCTAGTGATCATATCTGATTCAAATTCAAATCATTATTTCCACATACGAATTCACCTCCATGAAGGACAAACTTCTCATTTACACCGATGTGTTTTATTACAGCGTTAGTTGTGGGTTAACATCGATGTTAGTCGTATGGGGTCAAGAGAAAACTAATTGTAGACAAAGGTGACAAATGTCGTGTGATGCCTCCTAATGCCGTATCGGACCTGTTTTTAGCCGCCGTAGTGCAGCAACTCGACGTGGCAAGGGCTCAACAAGTCGTTGGAAATACCATGCAAAAATATTGAGACAGGCTGCTTCTATAGCCGTCCATAATCGCGAAAATGATGCCGGTGGGGGATTTGGTGCATAGACGGACCTCTCGATTATGTCCCTTACAAGTTCGATAAAATTCATGTCGCTCGGTCTGAATGGCTAAATCAGTCGCTCGAATTGTCCGGAATGCTCTTCCAACCAATCGCAAACAATTGGGGCCCGGTGACATGACACATTGTCATCCATAAAAATTCTATCGTTTGCGAACGGGAAGTCCAAGAATGGCTGCAAATGGTCTCCAAGTAGCCGAATGTAACCATTTCCAGTCAATGATCAGTTCAGTTGGACCATAGAAACCAGTCCATTCCATTATGGAGCCACCAACAGCTTGCACAGTACCCTGTTGACAACCTGAGTCCATGGATTCGTGTGGTCTGCACCACACTCAAACATTGCCAGCAGTTCTTACCAACTGAACTCGGGACTCATCTGACCAGGCCACGGTTTTCCAGTCGTCTAGGTCCAACCGATACGGTTACGAGCCCGGAAGAGGCCCTGCAGGCGATGTCGTGCCTGAAATTTGGTATTCTCGGCGCACACGCTTGACAGTGTGCATCTCGGAATATTGAACTCACTAATGATTTCCGAATTGTAATGTCCCCAAGCGTCTAAGTCCAACCACCATTCCGCGTTCAAAAGCTGTTTTCCCGCCGTGCGGCCAAAATCACGTCTGAAACCTTTCTACTTCAGTACAAATGACAGTTCCGTCAGTGCACTGTCATTTTATACCTTGTGGCTGTCCCACGACGTTCGTCACCTTAGTGTATTTAACGCCAGAGTCAAAGAAACTGGTACAGTAGGGCCCCCGTGAGCACGCAGAAGTGCTGCAACACCAAGTGGCATAGACTCCATTTATGGTAGTGCTGGAGGGAATTGACACCATGAAGCCTACAGGGCTGTCCATAAATCCGTAAGAGTACGAGGGGGTAAACAGCACGATGCAAGGCATCCCAGATATGCTCAATAATGTTCATATCTGGGGAGTTTAGTGGCCAGCGGAAGTATTTAAACTCAGAAGAATGTTCCTGGAGCCACTCTGTAGCAATTCTGGACGTGTGGCGTGTCGCACTGTCTTGCTGGAATTGCCCAAGTCCGTCGGAATGCACAGTGGACATGAATGGATGCAGGTGATCAGAAAGGCTGCTTACGTAAGTGTCACCTGTCAGAGTCGTATCTAGACGTATCAGGGGGTCCCATATCGCTCCAACTGCACACACCCCAGACCATTACAGAGCCTCCACTAGCTTGATAGTCCCTTGCTGACATGCAGTGTTAATGGATTCATGAGGTTGTCTCCATACCCGTACACGTCCATCCGCTCAATGCAATTTGAAACGAGTCTCGTTCGACCGGGCAACAGGTTTCCAGTCATCAACAGTCCAATGTCGGGGTTGACGAGCCCAGGCGAGGCGTATAGCTTTGTCTCGTGCAGTCATCAAGGTTACACGAGTAGGCCTTCGGCTCCGAAAGTCCATATCGATGATGCTTCGTTGAATGTTTCTCAGTCTGACACTTGTTGATGGCCCAGCACTGAAATCTACAGTAATCTGCGGAAAGGTTGCACGTCTGCCACATTGAACGATTCTCTTCAGTCGTCGTTGGTCCCGTTCTTGCAGGACCTTGTTCCGACCGCAGCGATGTCGGAGATTTGATGTTTTACCAGATTCCTGATATTCACGGCACGCTCCTGAAATGGTTGTACGGGAAAACCTGCACTTCATCGCTACCTCGGAGATGCAGTGTCCCATCACTCGTGCGCCGACTATAACACCACGTTCAAACTCACTTAAATGTTGGTAATCTACCATTGTAGCAGCAGTAACCGATCTAACAACTGCGCCAGACACATGATGTCTTATATAGGCGTTGCCGACCGCAGAGCCGTAGTCTGCCTGTTTACACATGTGTATATTTGAATACGCAAGCCTACACCAGTTTCTTTGGCGCTTCAGTGCAGTATAACGCATGTAATATACTATTACCTGCAAACTCAGCGGTAGGAGACTTATTGCAACTGTCTTTATATTTGGTTACACTACACCGTCCATCCAAATTTAGGTTTTCCGAGGTTTTCGTAAATCGCTTAGTGACTGGCGCACCTGGTCCGCGCCGGGTAAGGAAGCCAGTTAATAGTGCGGATAAGGCAGCCCGTCGCAGTCGACCTTGAACAAGGACGAGTTTAGCCGCGTTCAAGGGGCAGCCCGACCTGAGTAGGCGCCTAAGAGCGCGCGTTTCATTCATGAATGCAAAACGTATGCCGCACGGTGCACCGCGAGAATTCCTCCGGTGACAGCGGCAGTCGCCGCCAGACACCGTAGTCGCAAATCACTGGCTAAGTGGTAGGGCTCACCGCTACACACATCGTAGAAGCAGGGGCGAGCTTGTCGGAAGAGAGTGAACACGCTAACCAGACCTCAGCCTTTGTAACGAGCCTTGTACTGGCCCATCTTGTATTGTAAAGTTTTCCTCGTGCGGAAAAATTCCAACAACGAATGGCAGACATTGATATACCAAGTTTGAAAGTAGTCCTGGAAATGGTTCAAATGGTTCTAAGCACTATGGGACTTAACATCTGAGGTCATCACCCTAGACTTAGAACTACTTAAACCTAACTAATCTAAGGACATCACACACATCCATGCCGGAGGCAGGATTCGAACCTGCGACCGTAGCAGCAGCGCGGTTCCGGACAAAAGCGCCTAAAACCGCTCGGTCACAGCGGCCGGCGTCCAGGAAATAAATTGTAATTTAAGTACAAGAATAATCTTCCGAACATAAGAACTTCGTATTGCTATTTCTTTGTGTCTGCGAATTAAAATCCATCACACGCGCCGTTCTATGCATGTGTGAGCTACGCTGAAGCGCTAGAGAAACTGGTATAGGCATGCGTATTCAAATAGAGAGATATGTAAACAGGTAGAAAACAGTGCTGGGATCGGCAACGCCTATGCAAGACAAGTGTCTGGCGCAGGTGTAAGATCGGGTACTGCTGTTACATTGGCAGGTTATCAAGATTTAAGTGAGTTTCACCGTGGTGTTACAGTCGGCGCAGGAGGGATAGGACACAGTATCTCTGAGGTAGCGATGAAATGGGAATTTCCCTGTACGATCATTTCACGAGTTTACCGTGAATATCAAGAATCCGATAATACATCAAATCTCCGACATGGCTGCGGCTGGAAAAAGATCCTGCAAGAACGAGAGCAACGACGATTAAAAAGAATAGTTCAATGTGGCAAATGTGCAACCCTTCCGCAAATTACTGCAGATGTCAGTTCTCTGCCATCAACAAGTGTCAGCGTGCGAACCATTCAGCGAAACATTATCGATATGGGCTTTCGGAGCCGAAGCCCCACTCGTGTACCCTTGATGACTGCACGACTCAAAGCCTTACGCCTCGCCTGGGCCCGTCAACACCGACATTGGACTGTTGATGACTGGAAACATGTTGCCTGGTCGGGCGAGTCTCGTTTCAAATTGTATCGAGCGGATGGATGTGTACGGGTATGGAGACAACCTCATGAAGCCATAGACCCTGCATGTAAGCAGGGGATTGTTCAAGCGGATAGAGGCTCTGTAATAGTGTGGGGCGTGTGCAGTTGGAGTGATGTGGGACCCCTTATACTTCTACATATGACTCTGGCAGTTGACACACACGTAAGCATCCTGCCTAATCACCTGCATCCATTCACGTCCACTGTTTATTCCGATGGACTTGGGGAATTCCAGCAGGATAATGCGACGCCCCCCACGTCCAGAATTGCTACAGAGTGACTCCAGGAACACTCTTCGGAGCTTAAACAGTTCCGCTGGCCACATTATTGAGCATATCTGTGATGCCTTGCAACGTGTTGTTCAGAAGAGATCTCCACCCCCTCCTCGTACTATTACGGATTTATGGACAGCCGTGCAGGATTCGTGGTGCCAATTCCCTCCAGCTCTACTTCAGACATTAGTCGAGTGCATGCCACGTCGTGTTACGGCACTTCCGCATGCTCGCGGGGGCGCTACACGATATTAGGCTGGTTTACCAGTTTCTTTGCCTCTTCGGTCTATAAGAGGCAGTCACATGAAAACGAGATACATGGCATTAAAGTAAGTAAACTTCTTATTATTTCAATAGTAATAGCCAGAACTGCTAATACATTTATCCCACTGTAAGAGAAGAAAGTCGGTGCATGGAAGGAAAAGTGTCTGCGGTTGGCTACGGAGCCGTTATTGTACGCAGGCGTGGACCTCTTCGTCCGAAGCAAATCGACGGCCAGGAATGTCTGCTTTCAGGGATCCGAAAGTATACAAATCGCATGGGAAGAAATGGGAAATATGTAAGAGGTTTCCAACGAAACTTCTGCAGCATGGTCGAAATATCTGACAAGGGGATCCTCCATACTGTAAATCACGGATTTTGATGCGCTTGAAACATGTTGTAGAGGAACTTACCCTGAGTACCTGGCTATGCGGTTTTTTAGCGACGGGCCTTAGTTTTTCAGAAAATTGATTTTGAAGTTGATTGCGCGCTGTGTATATATGTAACATTAGATGCATTCCGACCAAGTCAGTGTAGCGCAGCGTTAAAGGTTCACGGCTATCGCAGTAGAGATACCGTGTTCGAATCCTGCTCGTGTACTTCTTTCTTTTTTTCAAAATCGACCGAATTTTTCAATTTTATTTCAAAGAATATCAACAAACAGTGTAAGGTGTGCGAAATTATAAAGATATATTCAGTTATTAATTTTTTTCAAATATTCATTCCGTTTGTGGTTCGCAATTGGAGTTCCAAATGTTCGTACAACGGTCGCTTCCTCCGCCCATTATCATCCCCTCTCTCGTGAATACCGTTAGCCGTAACGGGAACCCCAGCTGCCAGTTGCGGCCATTGAGGATGCGAGTTGCATTCCTTTACGTTCAAATCTAACTATAGCGTCAGTTGCTCGCAAAGCGTCTCTAGTGCCGTATGTTTGAAAATTCTCTGAAATGGAAGAACCCAGTGTTTCTGCAGTAGTGCAGCCAGAAGAAGATCCACAAGTAGAGGAGTTGAACGAAGAATCAAAAGGTGAAATCGCAAATGCCATTAAATACGCCGAAAATCTACTCCGCGATTTTAATCTCCTAACGAATACACCGCCTAGAGTGATCTGTGCCAATTCCGTTGCAATTGGCGATGGATATGTATCGCAATACAGGATCTCTTGGCCTAAAGACAGATCATTATTGACGATGAATTGATAGATTTAAACGAAGAAGATGAATTGGGAGAATATGACGCTAACCACAAACGGAATGAATATTTGAAAAAATTAATAACTGAATGCATCTTTATAATTTCGCACACCTTACACTGTTTGTTGATATTCTTTGAAATAAAATTGAAATATTCGGTCGATATTGAAAAAAAAAAGAAGAACAACATGAGCAAGATTTGAACACGGTACCTCCAGCGCGGTAGCCGTCAACTTGTACCGCTGCCCTACGCAGATTTTCTCGGAATATACGTAATGTTACGGGTATAGAAAGTGCGCAATGAACTTCAAAACCGATTTTCTCAAAAACCAAGGACCATCGCTAAAAAACCGGATAGCCAGGTACTCATGGTAAGTGCCTCTACAACATATTTGAAGCGCATCAAAATCCGTGATTTACAGTATGGAGGGTCTCTTTAGCTGACATGTGGCCGGGTAACAGAATGATGCCGTTCGTCAACATTCTTTCGCGTATGGACTTCATGGCTGGCTTCAATTTTTGCTAAGTGCCCACGTATCGCTGTGCGTTAATTATGGAGCCGCGTTCCAGAGACTGAATGAGCAGCGGGCCCTTGCAGTCAATGAGAAACGTTGTCTTCAGTTTCTAGGAGCTGGAGTGTCTGTGCAGAATTTTCGCTGGGAGGCCCTTAGAAATCCTCCATACATTCCCGATCTCTCCCCACGCGGTTTTCACATTTCTGGATCCATCTATTTGCGTTGGACGAAGAGGTGTACGCCTGGTTACAATCATCGTTCCTTAGGCAACCGGAAACATTTTTCCATGAGTGCACTGAACTTTTTGTCTTACAGTGGGGTAAATGTATTAACAGTTACGGCAATTACTGTTGAGCCGGCCGCGGTGGTCTCGCGGTTCTAGGCGCGCAGTCCGGGACCGTGCGACTGCTACGGTCGCAGGTTCGAATCCTGCCTCGGGCATGGATGTGTGTGATGTCCTTAGGTTAGTTAGGTTTAAGTAGTTCTAAGTTCTAGGGGACTGATGACACAGCAGTTGAGTCCCATAGTGCTCAGAGCTATTTGAACCAATTACTGTTGAAATAATAAACGGTTCACTTACTTGTTTTCTACCTGTGTCGTTTCAATTTAACTACTTCTTATATGTAAGTTACTAAATTGGTAATTCGGGTCACAGTCTCAGTTACACGCTGCCTTTCTAACGGCTTTCAGGGGCAACAAAAATTTGATTATCAGTATTTCATAGAGTTATTGACCGAATTTAAAATTTTAAAGTACTGTCATAATATGCTAATTAAGATCTCTAACCCTATGTTAAAAGTTTAACACAATAAGTTAGGAACTGTGTAATGTGTCGAGGCAGCGGATCGCGTTCAGTCAAGGGGCTGTAGTAAAAAACTGAATAAAGTTATCATCGTTATAGTACTGAGAGACGCTACAAAGCGTCCGCATAGAACCAATCTCCTCGAAGAAGAAAGACGAAGAGACAGACAGGACGAAAAAATCGAATTTTCTCATTATGGGTATGTTGAAGGGCGAGCTGTTTTAATTGTTAAAAACCATTCAAAAGCCAAATCGCACAAATTTTTTTTTATTCAAGACAATCGGCTTCAGCGGTCTCAGCTGTCATCTTCAGGTCTTAAACATTTTTTTGTAGTAAAACATGTTCATTTTACGCTGACCGCATACACAAGATGTCAATTTGATAAAACTCAGCCATTAAAAATGTTTGTGAAACTTCCTGGCAGATTAAAACTGTGTGCCCGACCGAGACTCGAACTCGGGACCTTTGCCTTTCGCAGGCAAGTGCTCACCACTGAGCTACCGAAGCACGACTCACGGCCGGTACTCACAGCTATACTTCTGCCAGTACCTCGTCTCCTACCTTCCAAACTTTACAGAAGCTCTCCTGCGAATCTAGCAGAACTAGCACTCCTGAAAGAAAGGATATTGCGGAGACATGGCTTAGCCACAGCCTGGGGGATGTTTCCAGAATGAGATTTTCACTCTGCAGCGGAGTGTGCGCTGATATGAAACTTCCTGGCAGATTAAAACTGTGTGCCCGACCGAGACTCGAAAAATTTTTTTCATTGCTAAAATATTTAAAAACACACAGCATATTGTCCAAAAGGTTATGCCCATATACATATTACTCACCAGAGCAATATGTATATGGACATGGCCTTTTGGACGGGATGCTGTGTGTTTTTAAATATTTCAGCGATGACAAATATTTTTAATGTGCTGAGATTTATCCACTTGGCATCCTGCGCATTAGGTCAGCGTAAAATGAATATGTTTGACATCTGAAGATGCCAGCTAAGACTGTTGAAACTGGTTCTCCTCAACAAAAAAAAATTCGTGAGATCTTGGCTTTTGAATGATTTTTAATAAGAGCGAAAAAAATGTGACATGACGCAGTTGTCAGGACAATGGATTCGCATTTACGAGGCCGAAAGTTCAAATTTTCGTACGGCCATTCAGGTTTAGATTTTCCGTGATTTCCCTAAATCGTTCCAGGCAGATTCCCGGATGGCTCACTTGAAAACGACACGGCTGATTTCTTTCGCTATCCGTTCGTAATCCGAGCTTGTTCTCCGTCTCTAGTGACAGCGCTTTCGACGATACTTGTCCTTTCTTTTTAGGCAGCGTAGCTCACGAATCAAGAATTATCCAGGCTATATTCGTCCAGTATTTAAGAATGGGGGGGCTTAGCGACTTTCAACAAGCTTCACACATAGTGTCAAACATTTTCGAAACTTTTTCTCGCTAACAAACTCCACAAAATGCTGAAAGGAAAAATAATTCGGCACTTACACATTTTCGCTTTTTACGCTGTAAAACTGCGACATCAGCCATGATGCTTTAACTTATTGCCTCTGTACCACCAACGCTTGTTCGTAATATATTTTGCAGTATCCACATATAGCAATGAATGTACCTTCAAAATTATATATTTTCGACAAATAATTCGGGATACATGGCGCTTTATACTTTGGACTTCGATTCTTTAAAGAATGGAAGCTGGCATCCGTTGTCTGCTTAAACAAGTTGCAGGGAAAATAACGAAGTAGATTCTGCGATAACTGCCTGCAGACATGGGTCATACTGTTATTAATCTGTCAAACAGAGTGCTGTCTAAGAATTAGGTAGCCATGCTTGCCAAAGCCTATATCTCGGAGGTTGTCGCCATCATTAGGGGACGAGACGTTAAGTGGGGAACATGCCTTACACCTCGGCCTAATGCCCATGGAACCAATGTCGGTAAGGATATCAATATCGACCGTGACAGCTCGTATAATCTGCGTGTAGAATTCCGTGTGGCTACCTTTTGCGGCTTCTGTCGGAACGTCAAGACGCATGTACATCTACGCGATCACTCAGTGATTCATACGTGTTTGTCAGAGCTTCACAGAATATCTTCAGACTATTTCTCTGCCTGTATGATGTTGCAAGATTCAGATTTTTATTTAATTAATTAGTAGTTTCGGGTTACCTGAACCTATTTTCAGATTATCCAGAGAGACAAAACAGCATTTGTCGTAAAAGCATGCAGACCGTGTTGAGATTGTACATACATGTACATCAAAGTCAAGTTTTTCTGCCGGCCGGAGTGGCCGTGCAGTTCTAGGCGCTACAGTCTGGAGCCGAGCGACCGCTACGGTCGCAGGTTCGAATCCTGCCTCGGGCATGGATGTGCGTGATGTCCTTAGGTTAGTTAGGTTTAATTAGTTCTAAGTTCTAGGCGACTGATGACGTCAGAAGTTAAGTCGCGTAGTGCTCAGAGCCATTTGAACCAAGTTTTTCCATGAACAGTGACAGGACAACCACACACATATACAAGCATATACAATCTTAACATGTATTGTAAGCTATTACGAAAAACGTTGTTTTGTCTATGTGAATGATTTGCAAATGGATTAAATAAGAAAACTGGATCCTACAACTTTGGCTGTTTCTACATCATACTGGTTAATCCAATTTGTTGTCCCGTTATTAACCCTGCTTGCTGGAAAACCATTTCTCTGCCGTTCCACTCTCAAATAGCACTTGGTAAAAATGAACGCCTAAATCTTTGTATGCGAGCTCTGATTCGTCTTACTTCATCATGATGATTATTTCTCCCTGTGCAGGTAGGAGGCAACAAAATCTTTTGTCATTCGGAGGAGAAAGTTTGTGATTTTAGTGTAGTGAAAGATATCACCGCTTCCAAAAAAGCCTTTGTTTTACTGATTGCCACCCCAACTCGTTTGTTGTGTCCATGCTCCTCAATTTCTTGATGATAGGGATCTAGCTGTCCCTCTTTGAATTTTTCTGGTCCTCCGTCGATCCTATCTTGTAAACGTCCCATACGGCGCAGCAACGCTCCAGAAGGCGATGGACATGCAGACAAGGCATCAAGTATTCTACCAGTAAAACGCAGTCGTTGATTCCCCACATTTTCTGTATGATGTTTCCAGTTTAAGTTGTTTGTAAGTATAACCCCTAGGCACTTAGTTGAATCGACAACCTTAATTTTGTGTGATTTAAAGTGTAGCCGAAATTCGACTTAATTTTTTTTAGTTGAGATGGGCGGGGGGAGGGGGGCGGGGGGACCTCACACTTTTTGTTGTTCAGGGTCGATTTGCACTTTTTCTACCAAGCGCCTATCTTGTCTGAATCATTTTGCAATTCATTTTGATTTTTTGTTTACTAGACAGTAATCTTGTCTGAATCATTTTGCAATTCATTTTGATTTTTTGTTTACTAGACAGTAAACGACAGCATCATCTGCATACAATCTTAGAGGGCTGCACAGGTTGTCTCCTAAATCATTTGCACAGGACGGGCAAAATGAAACTAGGACGAAAAATATTTCACCCACCTTAAGATAGGCGTCCCAACTTATATAAACCGCACCTAGGATGGATAATACAAGCTCTATTGCCTATCTTAAGGCAGCTTTATTTTGTTTAAAAAGCACCATAGGGTCGGTTTCCTTGGGAAACCCCCGAATTAACTTCAGTTTCAATAGGCGATTTTTCTGGTACGATATAACGGATCTACTCGCACATCTGAGAGCACACTCCATAAGAATGTTAAAAAAAAATGATTCGTCCACTAAAATCGTGGCTTACAAAGCGCTTGTTCGACCGATTTTTGAGTATTGTTCATCAGTCTAGGAACCTTACCATGTAGGACCGAAAGAAGAGATAGAGAAGGTCCAATGTAGAGCGGCGCGTTCCGTCTCAACATCGCTTAGCCCGCCCGAGAGCGTTAGAGAGATGATCAAAAAGTGGTTGACGCCATAAGAAAGGCGTTGTGCGTCACGAAGAGATTTACCGCTGAAATTTCGAGAGAGCACTTTCCGAGCAGAATCGAACAATGTATGACTTGCTCCCAACATGTCTTGCGAAGCGACCGCAACGAGACAGTTCGAGAAATTAGAGCCAATACAGAGAGTTAATGGTTGAAGAGGGGGCGGGGGGGGGGGGAGGGGTGGATGTCCATACACTGTCAGGTGGCTCGCCGAGTGTTGATGTAGATGCAGAAGTACGCAGGCAGATAGATTAGGAGCTGCTTGTCAGAAACGGTGTCAGTAGCCTTCCTTAAATCTAGAAATATAGAGTCTACTTGAATTCCCTTTTCCACAATATTCATTACTCTGTGTGAATAAAGAACCAACAGTGTTGTACAAGAATGATGTCCTGGTCATGGGTCAATAGATCATTTTCTTCGAGATACTTGATAGCTGTAACGCAAAATATGTTACAAAATGCTTCTAACAAATCGATATCCTTGGTAAATTGCTCTTCCACTGCGACTTGTTTGACAGTTATTGATGAATCGCGTCACATTGTAAGGACACAGTTCAAGGTGGAGAGGCAACCGCGTACGGATTCACTACAGCAAATTTTTCCGTACTAATGCGAGAAGTTTCTTTTCTTGTCTGTCAAATCTCTTACTATTACGCAAGTGCGAACTGAACACTGCGACCGCTATTATTTTCGTGTTGGTCGGTACTTTCCTTGGAGATGACTGAAGCAAATATTGTGGAAAAAATCTTCCCTTTTCCGCGTTGCGTTATAATGGGCAAGTTTAAATTCTCCATCTATTCGTGTTCTCGTGTGCTGGCGACACCTACAGCGCTACTCGGGCCGTCATAAGGGATGACCTTGACGCTGGCAGGGGGCGTGGCTCGTGACGTATGTTGCGTGCCGCGTCGCACCGCCTGAGGAATGCGTACTCGCGCCGAGTAGGGCTTCCGGCTCTTTAAGTGGGCCACAACGTCCCAAAAAACGGGGTCTCGTCCGCTAACCTAATGTTCCTGCAGAGCAAGGAAACTTCATACTCCTAATTCTTCCCCCTCTTCTAGCTTTATTTAGCGCTTGTTTACCTCTCGGCAAATATTCATCATCTAAATTGGCCTCAAGTGAAACAGTATATCATTGTTACGTGAATGATCAGATGTTGTTTATGCAGGCGATTTCTTACTGAAACTAAAAAAACCAACCAATCACATAATTATTCTGTTCATTAAAAAAATAGCATTGTTACGGCCAGACAGCGGACAGAATGCTAAAACCTTGCAAAAGTTTAAATCTCATAAATTTAGAGAAACTGTTGCTAATTGATAATTTTGTGTTAGTAGTAAAGCCCGTTTATGTTTAGGAGTGAAGCCCTTAAATTATTTTATAAAGGTTCAAAATGGTGGCAGCAGAATGGCCTCTAATACGAGAGGGAATGACAGAAAAAGTCACCAAACTATTAAAAAATCTTTGAAGTAGGTCAAAAGAATGCTAATTTCTATGTTAAATTTTGATGGACTGAGGTGCACGTAGTTTAGCTGCATAGTAACGCGTTCAGCTCGTGCCATACAGTATTTCGACAACAGGCAAAATAGCCGGTTCCTTAGAAATATTATGTAAATTTTTCGTAAAATTTTAATGTGCAGGGTGACAATTATTAAACTGTTTGAAATAAAATCGTCATAACTTATGAACGGTTTGCGTTAGAACGTTTGGCCGCGAGGAGGACGGAAATTAGTATGCGCATGCGAGGTTTGAATTAGTGACGAAGTCCACTTTCATTTGGATGGATTCATCGATAAGCAAAATTGGCTCATTTGGGGGACTGAGAATCCTTATTTCGCGATCGACAAGTCTCTTCACTCTCATCGGGTAAATGTGTGGGGTGCTGTGTCCAGTCAAGGAATAATCGGTGCGATATTCCTTGATGGCACGTTGACTACCGAACGGTTCGTGAAGGTTTTGGAAGATGATTCCATCCTCATTATCCAAAACTGCCTCTGATGTCGATAGGATGTGGTTCATGCAAGTAATAGCTCGACTCCATCGAAGCAAGAGTTTGTTTGATGTCCTGGAGGAGCACTTCGGGAACCGCATTCTGGCCTAGGGCTCAACAGGCCGCCATATTCTCCGGATGTGAACACATTCGACTCCTTTTTGTGGGGCTATATTAGGAACGAGGTGTACAGCAATAACCTCAAAGCCATTGCCGAGCTGAAAGCAGCCATGCAAGGAAGTGATCGACAGCATCGATGTTCCGACACTTCAGTAGGTCACGCAGAATTTCGCTATTCGTCTGTGTCACATCATCGCCAATGATGGCAGGCGTATGGAACATCACACGACCTAAATCCGAATATCTGTAGTGACGTTTACGTGTTGAATAAAGTGTGTGCACGCCGTAATTTGTAGCTAATGTACGTTTTTTCATATAGTTCAATAATTACCACCGTATCTATGCGTTACACATTATTAGTAGGGCGCAGAGGTAAAAAAAGTGACGAGTACATGTTGCTTTAACTTAAATACCTATCTTTACTTACAGTAAAAGGATTCTCAAGTATTTTCCTATCCTCTCTTAGTTCATTTCCATTATATTAATTATTACAGTATATAGAATCATTTTTTAAAGCATCTGCAGATATATGCGGATTTTCTTTTTATTAACATAACGTGTTGGCAAGGCTAGTTCGAGAGCCTTTTTTCTATTCAAGCGACGTATCATTTCGTACAGACCTCTCCCTCCCTCACCCCCCCCCCCCCCCAATTTCAATTTCCGCAGGGATTAGTAGTGCCGGTCGCTGTGGCCGAGCGGTTCTAGGCGCTTCAGTCCGCAACCGCGCTGCTACTACCGTCGCAGGTTCGAATCCTGCCCCTGTCATGGATGTGTGTGCTGTCCTTAGGTGAGTTAGGTTTAAGTAGTTCTAAGTCTGATGATCTCAGATGTTAAGTCCCATAGCGCTTAGAGCCATTTGAACTATTTTTAGATTAGTAGTTTTTCCTTTGTTCTTGGTAAGACCTTTAAATGTTGTTGTTGTGGTCTTCAGTCCTGAGACTGGTTTGATGCAGCTCTCCATGCTACTCTATCCTGTGCAAGCTTCTTCATCTCTCAGTACCTACTGCAACCTACATCCTTCTGAACCTGCGTAGTGTATTCATCTCTTGGTCTCGCTCTACGATTTTTACCCTCCACGCTGCCCTCCAATACTAAATTGGTGATCCCTTGATGCCTCAGAACATGTCCTACAAACCGATCCCTTCTTCTAGTCAAGTTGGGCCACAAACTCCTCTTCTCCCCAGTTCTATTCAATACCTCCTCATTAGTTATGTGATCTACCCATCTAATCTTCAGAATTCTTCTGTAGCACCACATTTCGAAAATTTCTATTCTCTTCTTGTCCAAACTATTTATCGTCCGTGTTTCACTTCCATACATGGCTACACTCCATACAAGTACATTCCGAAACGACTTCCTGACACTTAAAGCTCTACTCGATGTTAACAAATTTCTCTTCTTCAGAAACGCTTTCCATGCCATTGCCAGTCGACATTTTATATCCTCTTTACTTCGACCATCATCAGTTATTTTGCTCCCCAAACAGCAAAACTCCTTTACTACTTTAAGTGTCTCATTTCCTAATCTAATTCCCTCAGCATCAACGACTTAATTCGACTACATTCCATTATCCTCGTTTTGCTTTTGTTGATGTTCATCTTATACAGTCCTTTCAAGACACTGTCCATTCCGTTCAACTGCTCTTCCAAGTCCTTTGCTGTCTCTGACAGACCCTTAAAAATAAATCAGATCTGTAATCGTAGAAACCGGTAGCTTTTTCTCTTAAAATAAGTGCTACTTAGTTATTCTTCTCTAACGGAAATAAATTTTTGAATCATATTCCAGTACTAAATACTAGTAGAAGAAACAACTCATTTTAATTTAAAGTAATTCCCGAGATCATTAAAAGCTTTTAGTGGAAACAGAAAGAACTTGACCTGTTGTATTGTCTCAGCTCCAGTAAGTATGTACATCTATCAAATTGAGTGGAAAGAATGAATATATAAAATTTCTCATAATTTTTTTTAGATACAATGGTGCAGGTTGTAATTGTATTCTTTGTGTGTGATGTCGCGGCCAGCGGCTTCGCAGAAAAAAAAAAAAAAATAGAGCCAGATGGCCGGTTGCGAAGTCGACGCGCTGTGTGTGGAACTAACGAGTACAGCCTGTTCCCTGGGCTGCAGGCACGCGTGCGCTTTGCGTGACGGGCCGCCTTGTGTTGCGGTCGGCAGGTGGCGCTTTGAAGTGGTGCGCGGGGAAGCGGGAAGTGAGTAGGTGGCGGCGGATGTTGTGGCTGTAGGCTCAGGGTCGGGGCATTCCTCCAGCGACACGCCGCGGCTGTTGGAACGCACGCCGTGACTCACCTCCCCTCTGCCCTAACGTCGTGCGCCACGGACAGTCTCATCTTCATTCCTCGTCCGTTCGTAGCTTGAGTTACTTCACCCTCGTCGTTACGTCCGCCGTAAACTTGTGTCATTATTGTGCGGACATTACAACGCGGCAGGTTTGGATGGTGGTGATTCGGTTGGTAGTTGCGTAAGATAGCGGTAGGGGACGGGCCTGAACTATCTCGTTTACGACAGCAAGCATTTGCGCAGTAGCCGCTACCGAATAATTTGTGTACTCCGCTTTCTTTGGTGTTGTTTGTTGCTCGTTGTTTTGTTTTACAATTTTGAAACTAGCGACGCGCCCCGGCTACGCACGGGTAGCACCAATCACTTTGGTGCAAAGTTGGTAGCGCTTTTGTTTTGAATGTTGGTATTCCGGTTACTGGTGGTTTATTTGTCGATTGTCATTTTTTATTTGTACTTCATCGTTGCTATTTGAGTTTACATATTGTCGTTTTGTCATTTGGAGATAGTGAATGGAGCCGTGGACGCTAGAAAATTGGAGTGCCTAGTGGAGAAATTGCCGGCATATTTTTCTGTTTGAGTTAAATAGAGGTGGCAGCAATGGAGGCAGCCGTAAACACTGCGCCGCGTATGAAGACAGAGCTCGGCAAGAAAATGGTTTTCTCGTTTTAATGGTTCAAATGGCTCTGAGCACTGTGAGACTTCATCTTAGCCGCGCGTGATTAGCCGAGCGGTCTAGGGCGCTACAGTCATGCGGCTGGTCCTGGCGGAGATTCCAGTCCGCCCTCGGGCACGGGTGTGTGTGTTTGTCCGTAGGATAATTTCGGTTAAGTAGTGTGTAAGCTTAGGGACTGATGACCTTAGCAGTTAAGCCCCCATAAGATTCCACACACATTTTGAACTTAACATCTGAGGTCGTCAGTCCCCTATAACTTATAACTACTTAAACCTAACTAACCTAAGGACATCACACACATCCATGCCCGAGGCAGGATTCGAACCTGCGACCGTAGCGGTCGCGCGGTTCCAGACTGAAGCGCCTAGAACCGCTCAGCCACTCCGGCCGGCTTTCTCGTTTTAAGGACCATCGTTTTGACATTAATGACTCTCCAGGTCCAGGAAGACATTCGAGATTTGATGAAGATTGTTCAATCGCATTAATCCACAATCACCCGCGTCACTGTACTCGAGAACTGGCGAATGTGATGAACTATGGTCATTCCACCCTCGTGCGACACTTCTATGCAGCGGGGAAGGTTCAAAAACCGGGTGTACGGGTAGCGCATGGTCTAAGCCGAAATCACAAAAATCAGAGGGTGGTCATATGTGCAACTCTGCATCAGTTGGCTCGTGAACAACACCGGCCATTTCCATCCCGTATTGTTACCGGTGACGAAAAGTTGTCTCTTTTTACTAACATAAGGAAAAGTAAGGAATGGTTGAGCACAAACAAAGCAGTAACTTCCCGTAGAAAGACCTGCGTGAAACAAAGCAGTAACTTCCCGTAGAAAGACCAGCGTGCATCCATAAATGGTTCAAATGGCTCTGAGCACTATGGGACTCAACTGCTGAGGTCATTAGTCCCCTAGAACTTAGAACTAGTTAAACCTAACTAACCTAAAGACATCACAAACATCCATGCCCGAGGCAGGATTCGAACCTGCGACCGTAGCGGTCTTGCGGTTCCAGACTGCAGCGCCTTTAACCGCACGGCCACTTCGGCCGGCCGTGCATCCATAAAAGATAGTGTTCGGCACCTGGTGAAACAGCGACCATGTGGTGTACTACAGATTGCTTCGCCGAGGTGTGACCATCACTGCTGACATTTATTTTCAGCCGGCCGGTGTGGCCGAGCGGTTCTAGGCGGCACAGTCTGGAACCGCGCGACCGCTACGGTCGCAGGTTCGAATCCTGCCTCGGGCATGGATGTGTGTGATGTCCTTAGCTTAGTTAGGTTTAAGTAGTTCTAAGTTCTAGGGGACTGATGACCTTAGAAGTTAAGTCCCATAGTGCTCAGAGCCATTTATTTTCAATGGCTGAGACGTCTTCTAGACGCACTCCAAAACGACGACGAGGAAGACTGCGTGAAGTGATGCCATTCCACGCTAACGCCCGCCTGCATTCTGCTAAATTGACAAAAACCACTATACAGGGGTTGGGTTGGGAATCCATTGCGGATCCAGCTCATTAACCTGATCTTGCACCCTCAGATTTTCACCTTTTCCGCTTTCTGTCGAACAACCTTCAAGGAACTTCCTTTCTGGATGAAAATGCTCTCCGGATATGGCTCGACGAGTTCAACGCCTCAGAACTACGTTATTTCTATAGTGGCGGAATCGAAAAGTTACACTGTCGTTGGCAGCCTGTTGTAGATAGTGAAGGAGAATGTGTTATTGTTGACTAAAGTCTCTGTTATGTTTATCAGTTGTAATTATTAAATTTGTGGAAAAACGCTACGTATTTACGCACCAACCGAATATATACGGCCGGGCGACTTGTCTCGGGTAGCGACAAATTTGTTTACGGGCCGCTGCGTGGATTCAAATGGTTCATATGGCTCTAAGCACTATGGTACTTAACATCCAAGGTCATCAGTCCCCTAGACTTAGAACTACTTAAACCTAACTAACCTAAGGATATCACACACATCCATGCCCGAGGCAGGATTCGAACCTGCGACCGTAGCAGCAGCGCGGTTTCAGACTGAAGCGTCTAGAACCGCTCGGCCACAGCGGCCGGCCGCTGCTTGAAGTTACGCGTAAAATTCAGAGAACAAAATTAGGCAACTGAATATGATCAGGTTCACACACTATGTGATCAAAAGTATTCGGGCACCTGGCTGAAAATGACTTACAAATTCGTGGCGCCCTCCATCGGTAATGCTGGAATTCAGCATGGTGTTGGCCCACCCGTAGCCTTCGTGACAGTTTCCACTCGCGCAGGCATATGTTCAATCAGGTGCTGGAAGGTTTCTTGGGGAATGGCAGCCCATTCTTCACGGAGTGCTGCGCAGATGAGAGGTATCGATGTCGGTCGGTGAGGCCTGGCACGAAGTCGGTGTTCCAAAACATCCCAAAGGTGTTCTGTAGGATTTAGGTCAAGACTCAGTGCAGGCCAGGCCATTACAGTGACGTGCAAGTTGAGGAGGTATGTTATTTGTTTTCGCTACCAGTTTCGGCAATTCAGTATGCTATCTTCAGGCCCCACGCGCAACTGTCAACATTATGGATATTGGCATGCTGGAGCCATCTGACGTGAATTCTCAAGTGCTGCCTTCGAAGACCTGACTACAACTCAACTTCGTTAGTGGATGAATTACATTTCCTTAACATTCTTTCTGTGAACCTCGGTCTCACATCTGGTTTTCCTACTATTTGTTATATGGTCGTTCTATTTAAGGTAGCTTCGGATAGATACGCCTAGATATTTTACGATTGTTACTGTTTCCAGCAATTTGTCATCAATAGCGTAGTTGTACAGTAGTGGATTTCTTTCCCTATATCTGCGCAATGTGTTACATGTTTTTACATTCAGGTTCAATTGCCAGTTTGTATGCCATTTATCAGTTCTCTGTAGGTGCTTCTGCAGATTGTTACTGTCTTGTGGGGTTGCTATTTTCTAATAGACGTAGTAATAGACGGAAAGTCATCGAGTATAGCAGAAGTGATTTGTGGCTTTCGCCAAGGTAATGTTATAGGCCCTTTGCTGTTCCTTATGTATCTAAACGATTTGGGAGACGATTTGAGCAGCCGTCTTGGATTGTTTGCCGATGGGGCTGTCGTTTATGGACTACTAAAGTCATCGGAAGATCAAAACAAACTGCAAAACGCTTTAGAAAAAATATCTGAATGGTGCGAAAAGTGGCAGTTGACCCTAAATAACGAAAAGTGTGAGGTCATCCACATGAGTGCTAAAAGGAACTCGTTAAACTTCGGTTACACAATAAATCAGTTTAATCTAAAAGCCGTAAATTCACCTAAATACCTACATATTACAATTACGAACAACTTAAATTGAAAGGAACACTTAGAAAATGTTCTGAGGAATGCTAATCAAAGGCTGCGTTTTCTTGGGAGGACAGTTCGAAAATGTAACTGACCTCCTAAGGAGACTGCCTACACCAATTTTGTCCGTCCTCTTTTAGAATACTGCAGGTAGGACTGACGGAGAAAATCCAAAAAGTTCAAAGAAAGGCAACACGTTTTGTATTATTGCGAAATATGGGAGAGAGTGTCACAGAAATGATACAGGATTTGGGCTGGAAATCATTAAAAAGATAAGGCGTTTTTCGTTGCGACGGAATCTTCTCACGAAATTCCAATCACCAACTTTTTCCTCCGAATGCGAAAATATTTTGTTGACACCATCCTACATAGGGAGGAATGATCACCACAATAAAATAAGGGAAATCAGAGCTCGTACGGAAAGGTATAGCTGTTCATTCTTTCCGCGCGCTATACGAGTTTGGAATAATAGAGAATTGTGAAGATGGTTCGATGAACCCTGTGGCAGGCACTTAAATGTGATTTGCAGAGTATACACGTAGATGTAGATGATCTGCAAACAGTCTTAAAGAGCCCCCGAAGCATTCTACTAGATCGTTAATATACGTTGTAAATAGTACCTTGGGATACCCTAGAAATTGTTTTTACATCTGTCTTTAGTGTTCCGTGAAGAGCGACGTGTCGAATTCTGACTGCATGGAAGTCTTGAATCCAGTGGCAGATTGGGGCTGATACTCGCTAAGCTAGTATTTTTTTTTTTTTTCATTAAAAGGGCATTAAGGGATGGTGTCTAATGCCTTCCGGAAGTCCAGTGCAGGACAGTGTCAAGTAGGATCCTGAAAGTCCACTACATGATTGTATCAGATGCTTCCAGAAGTCCAGCACAGGACAGTGTTAAATGGCATCCTGAAGTGTGGGATTGTGTCAGATGCCTTCCGGAAGTCCAGTGTGGGATTGTGTCAAATGCCTTTCGGAAGTCCAGTGCAGGAAAGTGTCAAATGGCATCCTGAAGTCCAGTGCGGGAAAGTGTCAAATACCTTTCGGAAGTCCAGTGCAGGAAAGTGTCAAATGACATCCTGAAGTCCATAGTGGGATAGTATCAAATAGCTTCCTGAAGTCCAACACGTGACAGTGTCAAGTAGGATCCTGAAGTCCAGTGCGCGACTGTGAGAGATGCTTCCGAAAGTCCAGTGCGGGAAAGTGTCAAATGCCTTCCTGAAGTCCAGTGTGGGAAAGTGTCAAATGGCATCCTGAAGTCCAGTGCAGGAAAGTGTCAAATGCCTTCTGGAAGTCCAGTTTGGGAAAGTGTCAAATGCCTGCCAGAAGTCTAGTGTGGGACAGTGTGAAATGCCTGCCAGAAGTCGAGGAACATAGCATCAATCTGAACACCGATGTCTACAGCGCTATGAGTCCCATGGAGATGAATGGTATTAGCCTAGTCGGGCCTCACCACCACCCATTTAGGAGGATTATGGAAAGACCGGTCCATCATCTCTATGCAGAAGGAAGCCTCCTCCCGCAAAAACAATATCCACAGGAAGAGGAAGCAGGCACGCTTAGGAAATGAGATGTCACAAACGGTGCAGGCTGCACCAGTGAAAGTTCTCGGTCGTCGGATGTGTATTGTATTCTCTCCTCGAGATCGGGATTAGCGATAAGTTGAAATTCTCGCTCCCGCCGGTCACCAGACATTCGCCGTGTCGCACCCCAGCTGAGCCGCACCGGCGGCGTAATCTGGCCTGCCGGGGCGGCGTGGTGGGGGCGTGGCGTGCTCGCGGCGCTTCTGCGCCTTAGCTCCGCGTCTCGCAGCCAGTCGCGGCTCGCGCGTCGCGGAGTGCACATCGGAGTGCGGTGGTGTCTGGTAGCTCAGCAGAGGCGGCAGCAGCATGGCGGCGGCCCAGGCTGCGGTTCCCAGCGTCGGGCCCAGGGTCGCCGGGCCCCGCTCTCCCAACATCGTCTACGGACCCATCCCTTACAGTCAGTACCATGTACAGCGTGTGAGTGTGGCGTGTGTCTGCGTGATGTTCCGAGGCGGCCGCACCACCCACAGTCATTCGTCACCACAGCGGTCGGTAAAATTGTCTCGTTAACCTTTCTGTAGGTAAAATATTAAAATGCGCCTCTGCCACATAAAATTTGTGACAAGATCGCAGGTCACACAACGGGTTTCGAGAGTAGGATCTCGTCATCGTACAAAATGCAAGAGTGCTTATAATTAAACCTTCCATATGTGAGTGGGCCCTCAAGACAAATGAGGAATACATTACTGGCCATTAAAATTGCTACACTACGAAGATGACGTGCTACAGACGCGAAACTTAACCGACAGGAAGAAGATGCTGTGATATGCAAATGATTAGCTTTTCAGAGCATTCACACAAGGTTGGCGCCGGTGGCGACACCTACAACGTGCTGACACGAGGAAAGTTTCCAACCGATTTCTCATACACAAACAGCAGTTAACCGGCGTTGCTGGTGAAACGTTGTTGTAATGCTTCGTGTAACGAGGAGAAATGCGTGCCATCACGTTTCCGACTTTGATAAAGGTCGGATTGTAGCCTATCGCGATTGCCGTTTATCGTATCGCGACATTGCTGCTCGCTTTGTTTGAGATCCAGTGACTGTTAGCAGAATATGGAATCGGTGGGTTCAGGAGGGTAATACGGAACGCCGTGCTAGATCCCAACGGCCTCGTATCACTAGCAGTCGAAATGACAGGCATCTTATCCGCACGGCTGTAACAGATCGTGCAGCCACGTCTCGATCCCTGAGTCAACAGATGGGGACGTTTGCAAGACAACAACCATCTGTACGACGACGTTTGCAGCAGCATGGACTATCAGCTGGGAGACCACGGCTGCGGTTACCCTTGACGCTGCGTCACAGACAGGAGCGCCTGCGATGGTGTACTCAATGACGAACCTGGGTGCACGAATGGCAAAATGTCATTTTTTCGGATGAATCCAGCTTCTGTTTACAGCACCATGACGGTCACATCGGTGTTTGGCGACATCGCGGTGAACGCACATTGGAATCGTGTATTCGTCATCGCCATACTGGCGTATCATCTGGTGTTATGATATGGGGTGCCATTGGTTACACGTCTCGGTCACCTCTTGTTCGCATTGACGGCACTTTGAACAGTGCACGTTACATTTCAGATGTTGGTTGGTTGGTTGGTTTGGGGAAGGAGACCAGACAGCGTGGCCATCGGTCTCACCGGATTAGGGAAGGATGGGGAAGGAAGGCGGCCGTGCCCTTCCAGAGGAACCATCCTGGCATTTGCCTGGAGTGATTTAGGGAAATCACGGAAAACCTAAATCAGGATGGCCGGACGCGGGATTGAACCGTCGTCCTCCCGAATGCGAGTCCAGTGTCTAACCACTGCGCCACCCCGCTCGGTATTTCATATGTGTTACGACCCGTGGCTCTAGCCTTCATTCGATCCGTGCGAAACCCTACATTTCAACAGGATAATGGGCGACCGCATGTTGCAGGTCCTGTACGGGCCTTTCTGGATACGGAAAATGTTTGACTGCTGCCTTGGCCAACACATTCTCCAGATCTCTCACCAATTGAAAACGTCTGGTCAATGGTGGCCGAGCAACTGGCTCGTCACAATACGCCAGTTACTACTCTTGATGAACTGTGATGTCGTGTTGAAGCTGCATGGGCAGCTGTACCTGTATACGTCATCCAAGCTTTGTTTGACTCAATGCCCAGGCGTATGAAGGCCGTTATTACGGCCAGAGGTGGTTGTTCTGGGTACTGATTTCTCAGGATCTGTGCACCAAAATTGCGTGAAAATGTAATCACATGTCAGTTCTAGTATAATATATTTGTCCAATGAATACCCGTTTATCATCTGCATTTTTCTTGGTGTAGCTATTTTAATGGCCAGTAGTGTAGTAGGTGAATGAAACTTATTGCAAACATTTGTAAGGAAGTGCGGAAGAAAAGTATCGAATAAACCATTGAAAGAAAGACATTTTAATTCTCATATGAAAGAGTAACATTTGTTTATTGCGTACCATGTTTACCGTCCGGGTTACGAACGCTGCTCAATGTGACTACCATCTGCACCCAGGGCAGCCTGGAACCGCGCTAGAGATAACATTTCACAGTTGTTCGGAGCACATTGGAACGGTGAACCGTGGAATGTTCAGCTGTCGTGACAGCTACTGCGCTGCTCGAAGATCGCACATTGTTCCCAGCGTTTGCAACCGTGGTAACAGTAATTTCTTGAACAATGTGAGGCACAATTAGCCCACGGCCTTTCCGAAGAGCAATTCCCAAATCTCCAGTTAATTACTACTTGCGAATCATGTTCTTGAACCCCGGTGCGGGAAGAGGACCTCTCCGTATTCGAAAGGAGCGGCACTATTGTTGCTGTTTTGATGAAACGGCTTTGCGAGTAAAGCCGTGCTTACCTTGTGCAGACCCACGTTGACTGTGTGCAGTTGTAATGCATGCTGACGCTTGTGTTTCACTCCTAAGCCGCCGTACCAGTACCAAGGGCTAGCGACAAGTCACGACACTGAAACTACAAACAACGTAAATCCTGCAGCACACAGTCTGAATAGCATTCCTATAAAGTCAGGTTCCCATACGTAAACAGTTATCCGTCTACACTGGTTCAAGTAGTTTAATTGTAATCACACACTGCACAGGGAGAATCAGAAACCTACTGATAAAATTTTGGAGCTTGTTCAGGAATACTTTCTGAGTATTTCGGTACAACGAACCTGGGTTCTCTTCTCGTGGCTTGTTACACTGTGATTACGTTTCGTTTGATTTCTTACTGGAAGAATCTTTTCACAATCTTCCTTTTTCATTGTCTTAACATGTGTTGAAAAAACTGTTCCGTACCTGAAGAATGGAACACAGCTGAAGTTATTTCTATACTAAACAAGCAACAGGAAAGACACAGGAAATTTTAGAGGAGTTAGTTTAATAAATACAGGATATAAAATTACAGAGAAACTCTTAAGCAAAGATAGGAACTTATCTCTGACGCCGTAATGTCAAAATGTGTGTGTGTGAATTCCTAAGGGACCAAACTGCTGAGGTCATCGGTCCCTAGACTTACACACTACTCAAACTAACTTATGCTAAGAACAACACACACACCCATGCCCGATGGAGGACTCGAATATCCGTAATGTCAGAAGAACAATCATGCTACAGGAAGGGACATTGGTGTCATGATAATGTATTTATTAGAAGAAAAAATATTGAAAAACGCATTAAGCATTTATTGATTACGAGAAATTCTGTGATAAGGTAAAAAGACCGCTTTTGTGGAAAATATTACAAGTAAAAAGTTTTCCTAAACCCGTTGTTGTCACCATAAAGAGTGTATAAGTAGATACGAAAATAGTTCAGGTCCGAAAACGTTAGATGAAATTTTAATAAACCGAGGTGTTCCAAGGGATGTTGTCTATCACTCATTTTATTTAATTTGTGTGTTGACGACCTAGTTATGAAGTAGGAAAGATAAGGTACAGTTTGGAATTAAAATAGGATCTACGTACCATTAAGCACTCTATTACATGCTCAAGGCCAGATGATTATATAGCAAATAGAAGATTATTTACAAACAGCAGTAAACAGATTGAGCAAAAACGCCATGTACTACAATTTAGATGTATCTGCAAATTAGACAAAGATAATGACTTTCAAAGGAAAGAATCCACTTGGACAACAATAAATGAGAAAACTTTAGAACTATTATCTCACTTCCGTTACCTAGGATTAAATATTAGTTTTAAGTGTGACAAGGATTTAATATTAGTTTTAAGTGCGAGAAAGACAATGAGACGAAGGTTAATACATTTGAAGCTATCTGTAAAACAACGGGACGAACTTTGGGAAGAAAAACGGGAAAGAAAATACAAATGAAATTCTATAGTGCTGTGGCTGTACCTACTCCTGTCTATTATTCGGAATCATGGACAGAAAAAAAAGCGGATACAGGCAATGGAGATGAAGTTCATGAGTGTCGTATGGGCCTGTAATAAAATCGATAAAATAAGAAAATAAACAATTAGATTAGATGTAAGAATCCGTTCAGGCAACGGTAAGGTATAAAACAATGTAATGAAGTGGAAGGATCATGTCGATAGCCTGGTAGAAAGTAGATTGCCAAAAAAATAATGAATTGTCGGGTGACTTGTAAGATAGAACTTGGTAGACCCTGTAAGAGGTGAATGGATGATATAGACCGGAACAGGTGACTATGACACCTAATCGTTGGAAGGAGATGATGATGATGATGATGATGATGACGATGACGCTTCTTACCTTTTGTATCGGTATTGCTTTGAAAGTATCTGCATAACAATGAAAATGTCAGTAGTGTGAGTTATGCATCTTGTTTGGACACAAACTTGCTCCATTCGCTCGCGGTGCTTGGCAATTGACAACAGCAATGCCTACTTTGTTCTTGATCCTCAAGCTTGCATAAGGTACTGCACGGTTCTACCTCGTGTTTTGTGTTTTCATCAGTCGTAGTTGTACGTTAACAGTGATATACAGAGTCCGCAGCTTGTGGTGTAGTGGCTACCGTTGCTGCTTCGGGATCCCGGGTTGGGGATTTTCTCTGTCCGAGGATTGGGTGTTTGTGTTGCCCTCATTATTTCATCATCATCATCATTCGTGACAGTGGCTACATTGGAATGCGCTAAAATTGGAGTGTGGAAAAATTGGGACTTTGTACGGACGCTGATGGCCGCGCACTTGAGCGCCCCACAAACCAAACATTCAACATCAACAGTGATACACAGCAGTGTGGAAATAACTGATAAGGAGTTGACCGATGAGCACTTCGTGTATGGGTCCACTGAATGCAGTGGAAAAGCGGAACGACGACGTGATGCTCAGCTGTTCCCACACAGACTGCCGCTACGTCACAGTGGTTTTGCATCTGCACAAAGGCGCCCACGTATAATCGGATCATTTCTTGTTACTGCGTTTTGGTGATTACGTGAAACGTCTTTTTCTCTGTTGTGAAAGTATTTTCGCGGAAATAATTGTAATTCTGGTAAAAAGACCGAATAAATCATAATTACATTACTACTCCGTAACGAGCCACCGGAGACCACAGGTCCCGTATACCAAAACTTCCATGAACATCCTCCGGAATTTTGTAGGAGGAGTTCTGGTTCACTCTGTATACAATAATTACGTGTGTCATATACAGGATAGTTATTAAAGTATCGCTACTTGAGACAGCGAAGACGGAAAACTATTTACCGTATAGGAACCCAGCTTTATAGGAATGATTTTTAGACCGTGCGCTGCAGGATTTGCGTTGTTAGTAGTGTTAGTGTAACGACTTGCCGTTAGGCGCCGCTACAGATGCGGGTCGTCACATTAAGCTACGTTTTTAACCTGAAACGTAAACATAGTACACAATTAACAAATGTTACCCTCTCATATGGAAATTAAAATATGTTCCTTTCGGTGGATTATTCGTTATTTCTCTTTTTCACTTCCTTACAAATGTTCCCACAAAGTGTCGTTGTTCTACGATCAGTCGTTTGTCATGGGGTCCCTCTCAAGTAGCGAATGTTTAATTATAACAGAACTGTGGATAACAAAAAATTCCTCCGACTTTTGCAACAGAACGTCTGTTTTTTGTTGTTGAATAATGCAGCCCGTCACAAGTACTTTTAAAGTGTTTTATTTTAATGCCATAACCGGTTTCTTATTACCACGCCCGTCTTCAGTTGCTAATGTTTCCGATTACATTGATGTTTTCGTCATTCAATTCTTTTTTTTTCATTTCATTTACTGCGTATTTAGAGATTTGTTGCCTAGTATTTTTAAAACATGTCGTACATTTTACAGTTTTTCATGTGATAGCACAAAATAGTTCCCTATTCCAAGCCAATATTGTATTCAGCAATAAAAATCGAAGTTAATAATAATATGTTACGAAGAAAAATCAAATTAAATAACGGAAATGGAGTTTGTTAAATAAGACTGTTAGTAATATGTAGAAAATGAACGAAGTTCAAAGATTATAAGAAAGATTAGAGATGAGTTGTAGGTACCTACCATCGAAGTACAAAAGAGTGGGGTGGGGTGTTGGTGGGGGGTAAATACCTCGGAAACACACAAATCCGTGCGCCTAATGGTGATTCTTGTTGTTACTAAGCTGTGTGCCAATATATACCATACGGAGTTTACAAAAACTTTTTTCGTTAGCAAAATGGCGATCGCTCCTGCACTGTACGATTTTACGAGATCTAGGGTGGATGAAATAAGTATGTTAATTTTCTTTGTAACTATACACGTTTCGCGTATTCATATTAGGCATCAACAGTGGAATATAATAAAAAGAAAAGTATGTAAATATACATATTTGTTTAGTATATCTTTAGTGTCTCCTGGCGCCACATTTACATTATGTAACTAGTTACAACTATCTGGTTGTGATTTATCACTTGCTTTAGTTTTCTGTTCTTTACGTGTATTCATACGATTGTGGTACATCACAATAATATTTTGTAAATAGGTGATTTAAATATACTGCCAGAAAACACTACAGATTCCCTAACGAAACATGTGTAATTAAATAATATTCATTGTATTATAGATCAATCCCTAACGAAACATGTGTAACTAAATAATTATCATTGTATTATAGATCAATAATGATACCTAGTCCGAATAGACGAAACATATTACGCTAGAAAGAAAATGAACACTGTGTTGCAAAGGACGGAATTTTTCTAATCATTTGCTAAATGTAATTCAAGTAGCAGCTGAGAATGAATAACTTCAAATATTAACAAAAATATACAATCTTTAGTAAGGTAACAGTTTTATCTGCAGAAGGGTCCGTTCTCCCGAAGCTCGTCGTGTGATTGGTGATCCTATCATGAACTGTGTGTGGTGCGGCCTCATATTAATATTTTACAACCACGTCCTCAATTCCAACTAAAATGGAGTATTCTATACATGGTTCAGTTGTACTCGAAAGCCATTTTTTGTACACATAAAGCTGCCTAAAACGTTATTGTGCTGCAACTACTTTTGACAATTTACGTCATCACCTGGCAGGCTTTAAAGCTCACAGTGGTGTAAATCGCATGTCCATTATTGTTAAATGTATTTCACCCTTAGTTAATGTAAAGTCTTTACAGTAATGGGCGTGTGGTATACACCATTTTAAATTTTCAAGTGTGTCAGATGATGATGAAAATTGTCACAGCATAGTAAAGGTTTTAGCCGGTTCTGTTGCCATGTATAAAAATCTTTTGGGAAACCTTAGCCCTCAACACAATCTTCTACAAGTACCATTCGCGAGAAACCAACACAGGTTGTCATTTTTAGCTGTTGTAATTTCACCTCTTCTCCATAAGCCACTTTAAGGTATGCGGCAGGACTGCTTATGATCTCACCATCATCTCTTCCCCCTTTCACGTCAGCCACCCCCTCCCCCTTTCCTTGTTGCATTCAGGGATGATTTGCGGAAGGAACGAATGTCCCCGTTTGAATTCGAACCTCTCCGGTTTTACCGTCAGGGTCATTTCGCGTCACGTATGAGAGAGAAAATAATGCTTCGCCTTGCTCTTCTTGGAACGTGCGTTCTCTGAATTTTAAAAATGAATCCGTGATGCACAACACGTCTCTTGTATCGTTTGCCAATGGAGCTTGGTGATCTAACTAACGCTCTTGCGCTTACTCAATCAGCCCCTGGTGAAACGTGCCGCTCTTCCTTGGATCTTCTGCCGACCAGTAATCCTCAAGAATCAGTCGAACGAAGCTTTTATAATCTAGCTCTTCCGTGGGCAAATTACGTCCGGTGGATCAGTCCGGCAATTAATTTCTCTATAATTAAATCCACCTTAAGTCGCTTCGATGGATATTACTAGATGCTACGGTTCCGACTGTCTGCGATAGCGAACAATATTGTTTCTTTATCTTTTGTGTCGAGGTAGTGGTGGACGTTATAAAAGCAACATGAAGCGTTAAGTAACGCTGTTCCCCTTCATATACTTAATCAGGTCACTCACCTGGTACCATCTTACCGCTCACGTTAAACTCATACAGCAACTAAATACTGCATATGGCAAATGAAAAAAAATCCTGTTATTTTATCATCTTACCGAAACATATGACCCCAGTGTAGTAAAATACAACAAAATAAATAACATATTTATGGAAAAATTTATCATGTTCGTCAAAGATTACCAACCCTAAAACAGAAAGAATCATAGATGTTCTTCTTTGTGACTATATTTTGGCACCTAAATCGTGCAAAGCGTTCTTGAAACATGTCCGATCACCAAATGTCTTTCCGTCCCTGAAATGATTTATTAATTACATCAGCATGTCTGCGCTCTTGACACCTGTGTAGTAATACTAATCTACTCGGTTAGTAATACTGCAGCGATGTTAAATGCTGTGCGTGAGCGAAGAAAACCCATGCGTGTGAGTCGCGATTCTGAAGAAGTGTATCTTCCTGATTTCTTTGTTAAACGGCCAATTAAAAGTAACACTATTGTAGGATTTGCCGTGTACACGGCTGCGGTTGTTTCGGCCATTATAATGTCTGCCCAGGGTGAAAGAAACTAAAATAATTTTAGTTATTAGTATTGGTAAACAAGTGTGTTAATGGTCTCATGTATATCTAATTTAGTATTCTTCTGTTAACAAAATCCTGACAAATTACCTGTTTTTAAAACATGCTCTAGGTAGATGTCACAAGTTTAAAAGCGTTTATTTGTTTTCGGCTCCTTAAAGTGAACTAATGGCATTTTTGGCAAACAAACACCTTTAAGCTGTGCACAAAATATTTGTTCTTCGACTGATCTTTGGCAACTAGATCACATCAGCATACAGTAGACAAATGTTTGATAGTTAAAAAATCACTACAGTTCCCGCACAGCGGGTGAAGAATAAATATTTGGTATGCAGCTTAAACTTGCATTCTTGTCGCAAAATCTCGTTTATGAAGTACTTTTATGGAGAATATGGAATACCATACATTGGAAATGCCCACGCGTTCATATGTTAGTACGCGGGCCCAAGACTCGCCTACTTTCAGTTTCAAGGGGAGAATGTATATAGAGGAACCACTTATCTGGTAACTTAAATTTTAAATTCATATGAGAATGCATAAAAAATTTAGGTAATAAGTGGAAATGTAGCCAACAGAAAAGAGGAAGAACAAATTATTAGAGCGGCAAAAAATAGTGCTTCTGAATAAAAGGAAATGCTTTGCCCAAAAAAACCGTAAGTAGTGAAACGAAGAAAAAACTGATGAAAATCTTTCCAGGAGCATAGTACTTGATGCATGTAAAACAAAGACCACAACCAAAACAGAAATGAAATCTCTCGAGGCGTTTGTGGTATGCTGTTAAAGGTAAAAGGGACGGATAGAATCACCAACGTGAACTATTTCGAGAATGGAATGAACATTAAGAAGACAATCAAACGAAGACTACATAAGTAAAATGGTCACATAATACTCCACAACTATCTCCTTGTAAAAAGTACTAGAAAGAGCTATGCAAGGAAATAAAGCACGAAGTAGACATTTTTAAAACAAGCTGTAAATAATGCTGGAGTCAATAAATATCCCGGCATTAAGGAGTTAGTTTGGAATAGATTCAGCAGAGATGCCAACCAATGAAATATTGATGATAAAGGAAGAATTTACCGTTACTTTCAATTTAACAGAAATTTCCGAGCACACAGACATTGCAACACAGAATTTTGGAATGTTTTGTCCAAAGGACGTTCTCCTTCATGCTCTTATAGAGACACTTTCCGCTATTACTGTTCTTAGAACGCTTTGTCATGTTACAACGACTCATAAGAAATAAATTATTTCTCTTTGCTGCACTAACTGCAGATGAAGGCGTAGACTGACCCAAAATATTTATCTTATCCTTTATGGACGTTGAACGTGAGGCACATATCGGATGCTTTGCTTGACTCTTCGTCTAGTCACTCTATAATGTACTTCTTTTTTAATCTTTCATTTTTCTCGTTATCTGTCTTTCGAGACACAGGAAATTCATGCTCAGGTGGCGGGTATTTCCACAACCAATACCAGAGCATGCACATTTAAATTTGCGCTTCTTATCTCTTTATCATAAGCGTAATCATAATACTTGAATGAACTGTATCTATGCTCTGAGATGCCTGCACATTAGTTAGGGTCTTCATCTTATATGCATATGTGGATATATTTCGACAACGGACTCCAACATGCCAAAGACCTTAAAGCGGTCAAGTATCATATCTCACAGATTTTCATTCATAGCGCTTAAGTCGATTGTTTATACACAAGTAACTAAACCAAGTGCATCTAAATGCCGTGTTTTCCGCGCTAGTTCGTAATGAATCGCTTTAAAGTGCCATACTTACAACTTCAGGGATTGCATAAAGTGTATGTAAAATTCAGAGATTGCATAGCGTGGAAGTAAAATAACACTACAGCTTAGATGAAGAAAAAAAAAACAACCAAATATTTGTAGCAACGAAGATTATAAAATTCATTAATGCTCGTTTCACTCGCAGCAGTTAAGCTGCGCTGTTAGGTCCTAACGTAATGACAACATCTGAAAACATCGGAAAACACAGAAATACTTGTGACAACCAAGATTGTGAGATTGAGCGATTCTCTTTGGCTACCGTATACTATCACCTGATTGGCTGCGAACAACGATGACAAATTACCAACAGTAGCGCGCAACCCAAGATCCGCGGGACACGGTAAGTGCACTGTAGCCAAATAGTCGAATTTCTTACATTCTATCCTAGTTTCTGATACGTATTTGGTTCGTGACGTATTGTTAGCACATAGCTATAAGCTTGGAGGAATAACCACAACGCTTTCCACTTGCGGAAATAATTTGTACGCGATGAAGAGGAAAGAAAGTTCTTAGCAAAAAGTGTTATGGGAATTTTAAAGGTTAAATTTTACTTATGGCCTGCGGCGACGTAGTGCGCTGGTGTTGGCAACTACCGTTGAATGCTGGGAATTATGTGACGTTCATATTAACGCAAACATTTTGTTGTGAAGTGTTGGCTTTACGAGGATAATTAATTTAATTAGCGGACAAGGGTACATACAAGAACCTGACAACCATAGAGCAGGAACAGCATTGGTTATTTACTTCATGGCCGGTCGTTGCCAACATCACCACAATACGCCGTCACTGCGGTAAGTCAAATTTTAACAATTATCAAAGTTTACACACCCGTAGCGTATAAATCCTTCCTTAGTGCTTCTAAATGTGGCGCTGACAAACGAAAAAATAGCAAGTTTCTAGTGAATTGTCGTTAAATGAGTGTGTTCTAGTGTTTGCTGTCGTCTTCGATTCAGCGGCAATTTTCCCCACTCTGTGGCGGTACGGGTAACGATTAGGTATTTTCCTTTGTCTTTCTCTTACAAGGTCATTAAGCTGTGGAACTGTTCGTTCGAGCTGTCACCCAAGGCTATGAGGAAACTGTCCTGGTTGGTCCTATAACTAATCATCTGCAGTTTTCGTACAGTCAAAATCATTTATGAACCTGACTTAACACAACCAACAACAAAAAGAAAGCTCTCGTTAACGTCCTAGATTACGAGAACGAACACCTAGATACAAGTGTGAAGTACCCAAAGTAAGAAGCATTTGCGGTTATATTCTTTATTTCTATTACCGATGTAATTTTTTTTTTTAATTTGTACCCATATTTGCTTAACAACTTAACTTTTACGTCACCGTCTTGAGAAAAGCGGAGTGCTTTTTTTTCTTTTTTTTTTTTTTTTTTTTTTTTAATTGGTCTCCGACTTCCATCATCTGTGTATATTCTGCTCATCTGTAGTATATTAAGTTAGTTTTTGTAGCGGTCTGTCAGTCTTGGTTGCTCCTGGCGTACTACTTCTACAGATAGTGATTTGCGATTTTTGTACAGCTAAAATCATTTATGATGCGGACATAAAACACATAATCAGCAACAAAGAGAAAGCACTCGCCATCACTCTGTATTGCGAAATGACGACGTAGACACAGATATGAAAAAGTGACAGTGAGGTGAAGTTTTAGTAGCTATTTGGCTGCATGCAGATTGCAGTTGGCGAAAATGTCGCATAACTATACTTTTTTGTCAACTAGCTCACACAAACGAAAAATGCCGTAAGCTAATTGGTAGGCTATAACAATCCATTGATTTACGACCCAAAAGTACTTTGTATGGGCGAGTTTCGCAAAATGATACTACTTTCAACACCAAGCGTCCTAATGCATAAGTGTTACTCATCAAAGTTTTGATAATTTATAACGAAATATCCCTAATTACAAAAATTATTTAATGTAAGGTGCAGATATCTTCTGCACTATTGCTACTTGTTACGTCTGTGACTTTTATGTTTGATCATATCCTGTGAAAAACATCCCTTAGAATGGTCAGTCTCGTGTTGCAATCTCTTCAGTAGCCACTGCACATATTACTCCCATTCAGCTAAATACAGGTCTGAGGGTGACGTCTATCATTAATCTTGGGCCTACGATTTTCCAGTAATGTGCCATTATATTGCGAAAATACACTCCTGGAAATGGAAAAAAGAACACATTGACACCGGTGTGTCAGACCCACCATACTTGCTCCGGACACTGCGAGAGGGCTGTACAAGCAATGATCACACGCACGGCACAGCGGACACACCAGGAACCGCGGTGTTGGCCGTCGAATGGCGCTAGCTGCGCAGCATTTGTGCACCGCCGCCGTCAGTGTCAGCCAGTTTGCCGTGGCATACGGAGCTCCACCGCAGTCTTTAACACTGGTAGCATGCCGCGACAGCGTGGACGTTAACCGTATGTGCAGTTGACGGACTTTGAGCGAGGGCGTATAGTGGGCATGCGGGAGGCCGGGTGGACGTACCGCCGAATTGCTCAACACGTGGGGCGTGAGGTCTCCACAGTACATCGATGTTGTCGCCACTGGTCGGCGGAAGGTGCACGTGCCCGTCGACCTGGGACCGGACGGCAGCGACGCACCGATGCACGCCAAGACCGTAGGATCCTACGCAGTGCCGTAGGGGACCGCACCGCCACTTCCCAGCAAATTAGGGACACTGTTGCTCCTGGGGTATCGGCGAGGACCATTCGCAACCGTCTCCATGAAGCTGGGCTACGGTCCCGCACACCGTTAGGCCGTCTTCCGCTCACGCCCCAACATCGTGCAGCCCGCCTCCAGTGGTGTCGCGACAGGCGTGAATGGAGGGACGAATGGAGACGTGTCGTCTTCAGCGATGAGAGTCGCTTCTGCCTTGGTGCCAATGATGGTCGTATGCGTGTTTGGCGCCGTGCAGGTGAGCGCCACAATCAGGACTGCATACGACCGAGGCACACAGGGCCAACACCCGGCATCATGGTGTGGGGAGCGATCTCCTACACTGGCCGTACACCACTGGTGATCGTCGAGGGGACACTGAATAGTGCACGGTACATCCAAACCGTCATCGAACCCATCGTTCTACCATTCCTAGACCGGCAAGGGAACTTGCTGTTCCAACAGGACAATGCACGTCCGCATGTATCCCGTGCCACCCAACGTGCTCTAGAAGGTGTAAGTCAACTACCCTGGCCAGCAAGATCTCCGGATCTGTCCCCCATTGAGCATGTTTGGGACTGGATGAAGCGTCGTCTCACGCGGTCTGCACGTCCAGAACGAACGCTGGTCCAACTGAGGCGCCAGGTGGAAATGGCATGGCAAGCCGTTCCACAGGACTACATCCAGCATCTCTACGATCGTCTCCATGGGAGAATAGCAGCCTGCATTTCTGCGAAAGGTGGATATACACTGTACTAGTGCCGACATTGTGCATGCTCTGTTGCCTGTGTCTATGTGCCTGTGGTTCTGTCAGTGTGATCATGTGATGTATCTGACCCCAGGAATGTGTCAATAAAGTTTCCCCTTCCTGGGACAATGAATTCACGGTGTTCTTATTTCAATTTCCAGGAGTGTATATTGGGAGATATCAGAGTTGTTTTTTGTTCATTTTTGCTACATTTGTACTAAACTCAATCTGATTAATCTTTAACTGCTCAGTATGTGTTAGGTAAGAATTAAATTTTAACGGACTTTTTAAAAATGATTTCAGACTAAACGTTTCAATTATGTCTGTAATCTCCCTGAGCAGTTATATGTGCAATTATGTTCCCAAGTGCAAGGTAATGTTTTGGGTTTTTCGTTTATGTTTTATTGGTAAATGTTAGGCTTAATCTTGACACTTGGTCATTGAGAACCCCCAACGCTCGATGCAGATTGCAACAGGCTGACCTCTACAAGAAAACGCGACACTTGAGTTTCTTAAAAAATTATTTTAATTTTTTTATTTTAAATTCCAGTCACATTTATGACGCTAATCTACTGTTTTGTGATAAAATATTGTGCTACAGTTTCATCTAAGTGTCTAATAGCGAAAAAAGTGACGATCATAAACAAATTAAGCCAGAGATGCGGAAGTAACAGGAATGGATTCACAATTGAGCAAATATTGAGGAATCTCGTGAAGGTACTGCACCTTTGTTTTGGTTTTGTACATTTCACAGAACTCTCTTCGCATCTTCAGAAGCGGCTGTTACCTCCTCTTACACCAATCTCGGCGTACAACTTTTCAGGCATGCTGCAGTGTCCTCTTTAGGAAAAGTCTCCCGTTCTTTCAGTAAAAGGAGCGAAAGGCACAATATGCTCCTTAAGGATTTCCTCCAGATATTGGTGTCTGTAAGGCTCCACGAACATCATATCCGTTCTTGCACACATTCTGATTCTTGCCCGCGCCACCAGAGAACCAGCCTGAAAAGGCGTCCTGAATGAGAATGCGCAAGGGGAATACTTTCCTGAAGAGCTGAGGCCTTTTCGAGAACTCCGTCTACGTCATGTGATCGTAGGCCAAATCGCGACTTAAGGGTCAACAACACTCGCTCCCATTGTTGTACTCTCCAGCCACGATAGTCCGTGTGCGATGCTCTCTGGTGGGTTCTGGGCCTGCAGCTGGTCTGGATCGAGATCTGGCTTCTTCCATTCTTCTTCAGGCGGTTCTCTCACTAACACTGATCCTTCAAATTCGTGCTTCAACGACGGTGGAATAATATATTTATGCCGTGTGGCTAGGGCCTCCCGTTGAGTAGACTGTTCGCCTGGTGCAAGTCTTTCGAGTTGAAGCCACTTCGGCGACTTGCGTGTCGATGGGGATGAAATGTTGATGAAAAGGACAACACAACACCCAGTCCCTGAGCGGAGAAAATCTCCAACCCAGCCGGGAATGGAACCCTGGCCGTTAGGTATGACATTCCGTCACCCTGGCCACTCAGCTACAGGGGCGGACGGTGAAATAATGGTTGCCGGTAATGTGAAGTTGTAACAATGCCAATGTTGCTCTTCTTGGGGCCGATCCTAGTTTCCTTTCTTGGCCTCCAATACCTCTGTACCTTGTCATAGTTCTGGAAATCGTGGAAGGTGTAGTTCTCAATACTTCCGCAACGCAATGCATGCTACGTTCATATTCCACCAAGCTTCCATAGCTTCTGCGGGATCTTCAAGGATTAACGATTAACGACATGTTCACTCCAGAAAGCTGATAACAATAGTCAAATGGTTCAAATGGCTCTGAGCACTATGGGACTCAACTGCTGAGGTCATTAGTCCCCTAGAACTTAGAACTAGTTAAACCTAACCAACCTAAGGACATCACACACATCCATGCCCGAGGCAGGATTCGAACCTGCGACCGTAGCGGTCTCGCGGTTCCAGACTGCAGCGCCAGAACCGCGCGGCCACTTCGGCCGGCTAACAATAGTCACACGAAGATTCTGCCACTCCAGAAAGCTGGTAACGATAGTCACACTAAGATCATACAAACACCTATGATTGTAAGGGAAACAATACGAGATACTTACAACATTATTTGCTGAAAGAATGGGAAACCATCATTGCTTCCCGTTCACTGATATATCTATACATCAGGAAGCTGGGGAAAAACAAATAAAGCTAGTGCAGTAAGAAATCGACGCTTCAGTGTTTGCCTGCAAAGCAACGCCGATGATATAACCCATCCACAAACGTAGTATAATGTGCTACATTTTGATTAAATAGATAACTACACATCATTTATTACGTACAGCGTTTTTTGGGGCGATACGTGCAGTAAGTCTGATTATTGCCTTTTGTTATTATTCTTGCGTCTCTTCCGTATGGTGTGTGTGACAGGAGATTTCAACAGTTGCCAGTCTACAACCATGTCCACACTACGCAAAGCACAATGAAGTGCATGGCAGAAGGATACTTCTCACAGGACCACGGATAGGGTTTTCATCCAGTTCCTCATACGGAGTGCTTGCACGATATGAAGGAGGCCGTAACCTTTTCTCATATTCCTCGCATAATTCTGGTTCTTGAAATTTCACAAGTAAGCTTTCACGGAATAGTATTCGCCTATCTTCAAGCGTCTGCCAGTTGAGACTCTTTTTTAGCATTTCCGTTACGCTGCCTTTAGGGTTAAAGAAGCCTCGAATTATTCATAACGTTTTCTCTGTATACGTTTAGTCTGACCTGTTAGTGCCAGCCGAGGTGGCCGAGGGGTTCTAGGCGCTTCAGTCCGGAAACGTGCGACTGCTACGGTCGGAGGTTAGAATCCTGCCTCGGGTGTGGATGTGTGTGATGTCCTTAGGTTAGTTAGGTTTAAGTAGTTCTAAGTTCTAGGGGACTGATGACCTCAGATGTTAAGTCCCATAGTGCTCAGATCCATTTGCACCATTTTTTTGACCTGTTACTCCTGTTTCGTACAGCTCCCAGGCACTTGAACTTTATTCTTGTAGGATAGGTTGTACGAATGTTTACTAAGCAATCTCCTATGTAGACTCATTCTATGTAATCATTCCAGTTAATGTCTCTACAAATTGATACGTTCAGCTATTTGCATGAATTAACTGATCAAATTGTGATTCATGTATTTAAGTTTTGCGAACTTTACAATTTTACAGTTCTGAACATTTAAAGTAAGTCACCAATCTCACCACTGAAATTTTGCCAAGATCTGACTGCATGTTTGTCCGGCTTTTCCAGATATACTGCGTTATCAATAACTGCTTCGAATGAATACTACTCTCTGGTACCGATTACTGGATAATTGCGTGTCACCAGTACAGCATATGAAGAGCGAGGATGCTCGTGGAAGCAGCTGGTTGCAGCTCCGGCTCTTAGGCTAATATTATCTCAGAGGGCGGAACCTCGCCTGCAGAATTACCTTCCGCCCTTCCGCCGTCTGTGTCCCGGGCAGTTACGTAACCAACCCTCAAGGACGCATATGCAAGATAGCGGCGTCGTATAGGTTCATTATCCTTGTCTTGACTCGAAGAATAAATCTTATCAGTGTTGTAAGCGTTGAATCTAAGTTACTGAAACGTAGAACATCGTTCTATGAATATACGTATAGAGTTCGTAGCCCGGCAAACGATGGAGAAACGCCGGCCGCGGTTGCTGTGCGGTTCTAGGCGCTCCAGTCCGGAACCGCGCTGCTGCTACGGTCGCAGGTTCGAATCCTGCCTCGGGCATGGGTGTGTGTGATGTCCTTAGGTTAGTTAGGTTTAAGTAGTTCTAAGTTCTAGGGGACTGATGACCACAGCAGTTGAGTCCCATAGTGCTCAGAGCCATTTGAACTATTTTTTGATGGAGAAACATCTAGCTATCTTCGGATAGTTTTGCATGCCCGTAGATGACATGTACAAAGTTGCGCCGTCCGTGGCGAGTATAAATGGCTTCCAGCGCGCAGTGGAGGGCTGATCTAGTTCTTCGTAGAAGAAATACTGTAAAATCAGAGGTATTTCAGAGCAGTTGTCCGATAGCAGCATCCAGTATTTTGACACTCTAGTCCTAAGGCTCGTATTATATTGTGAAAGATCTTCGAGAAAGATTTTTTTTATTACAGACGTTTCTTAAGATATTTGACGGTTAACTACGGTGATTATCTGATATCTTTTAAAAATATTGGAGAGCGACCTTAGCTTTCATAAAAGTTTGCTCACAAATCTTTTATAAGGCCTAAACGGGGAATACTGTCTATAAATCGTATGACAAAGTGTCAAAAGTTAAATGTTAATATCCAAGAGTGTTATTCAGCGTTAGTTCTGCTGAGTTTACATTTATTCAGTCTTGTAGAACAGCATCTTGTTGTAAGTACACTATCCTTACAGATCTTGCTGTTGTAAATAACTCCAAGTAGAGGTCATTATTTAGCGTTTTGCTGTTTTAAAACACCATCGTGTGGAATACTTTAATTAGAGTTGTCTACTTTTTTTTTTATATGCTAGTTGTTGTGGGCAAGCGTAAGTAGTTTAAGTAGTCTATGGGAAGGCGTAATCTGCGAAAGAACGACTTGATATGATTGTAATCTGCATCTACAAACGTGTTCTGTGAACAACAGTGAGGTTTTTGTGAGAAGAGTTAACATAGCACAACATCTTAAAGCTTCTCCCGTCCATATCACATCCACATCTGTACTGTGCAAACGATTGTGAAGTGAAGTGCAAGGCAGAGAGTACGTGATATTGTACCAGTTATTAGATTTTTTCCCGTTCCACTTACATATGAAGCGCGGAACGAATTATTATTTAAATACCTCCGTGAGTGCTGTAATTTATCTAATCTGCCCTCACGATAGCTACGTATGTGAGCGATACATAGGGGATTGTAGTATATTCCTAGAGTAATTTGTAAGCAATCTCCTTTTTAGACTGGGGGCCGAACCGCACAATAACCCTGGGACGGCGGTGAGGTGAGTGGACTGCTGCAGCCTGTTGTGGGATTGTGTACCACTGAGGGCTACGGCGCGGACGAAGCCTGTCCGTCGTTTCTAAGCAGCAGCATTTGCGTAGAGTTGTCAGTGGTAACAGACAAGCAACACTGCATCGAATAACCGCAGAAATCAACCTGGGACGTATCCGTTAGGACAGCACGGTGAAATTTGGAGTTAATGGGCTATTGCAGCAGACGACCGACGCGATTGCCTTTGCTAACACCACGACATCACCTACAGCGCCTCTCCTGGTCTCGTGACCATGTCGGTTGGACCCTAGACGACCATCTTTGATGCCGAATTGTTTGCGATCTTGCGGGCATTGGAGCATATGAGATGTGTTCCCAGTCTTAAGTTTCTCATCTGTTCTGACTCCCTGAGTGCCCTTCAGACCATGAAATACTTGTACCCAGCGGATACGGTCGTCCAGAACATCCATGATGCCCTACTCCACCTGCAACGGCAGGAGAAGGAGGTTTCTTTCTGCTGAGTGCCGGGGCACGTGGGTGTTAGGGGAAACGAACTGGCGGATGTGGCTGCCAAAGATGTATGTTCCCTCCCTCACGTTGTTGAATGTCCCGTCCCCCTCCATGCTGTTACCTCCCTTTTGCGTTTTCGTGCTATGCGTCAATGGGAAGAGGAGTGGCTGGCAGTCGGTGAAAATAAGCTGCGTCTGGTCAAGGCCACCACGCGGCCATGGCGTACGTCCTACCAGTCATGCAGGCGGGATGAGGTTCTCCTCACTCGCCTCCGCATCGGGCACAGTCCCTTAACGCACGGTTTTTTACTCCGGCGGGAGGACCCCCCAATCTGCAGAGCTTGTGGCGTCCAGATTACTGTCCGCCACATTTTACTTGACTGTCCTTTATTCTCTGACCAGAGGGCGGTGGTTTCCTTGCCACCGGATTTGCCCTCTATTTTGCAAGACGACGCAACGACTGTGGTTAAGGTCTTACGGTTTTGTGTCCTGTCCAATTTGTTGCCTCGGATTTTAGGGAGAGGATTTTAATGTGCTGCTGGGTGACTGGCTCACCCAGGCTTTAGGTAAGAGGACCGTCAGTCACGATTACCTACTTGTTTCACTTCGATTTGTGTTCTCTTTTCCTTTCCTTGTGTTTCCTTTCCTTTTTTAGTGCGTTTCTTCTCTTGTTTTGCCTCTGTATGTGAGGATTTGTAACTGCGTCAGGTCTGTGTCTTTTAGCCGTTCTCCTTGTTCGCTGTCCGTCTTCGTCCCTTCACTGCATGTGTTCCTGTTTCTATGCGTTTGGGCGCTGATGACCACGCTGTTTAGCGCCCGAAAACCTCAAACCACACACACACACACACACACACACACACACACACACACACACACTGGAAAACCGTGCCCTGTCTAATGGGTCTCGATTTCAGTTCAAAATGGTTCAAATGGCTCTGAGCTCTATGGGACTTAACATCTGTGGTCATCAGTCCCCTAGAACTTAGAACTACTTAAACCTAACTAACCTAAGGACATCACACACATCCATGCCCGAGGCAGGATTCGAACCTGCGACCGTAGCAGTCGCGCGGTTCCGGACTGAGCGCCTAGAACCGCTAGACCACCGCGGCCGGCTCGATTTCAGTTGGTAAGAGCTGATGGTAGGTTTCGAGTGTGACACAGACCCCACGAAGCCGTCTCTAATGACCTCGTTGTCGACGGGACGTTAAACACTAATCTCCTCCTCCTCCCTCCCACGAAGCCAAGGGCCCAAGTTGCCAACAAGTCACTGTGCGGACTGGTGGTGGCTCCGTAATGTTATGGGCTATGTTTACGTGGAATGAACTGGATCCTCTGGTCCATCTGAACCGATCATTGACTGTAAATGGTTATGTTCGGCTACTTGGTGACCATATGCAGCCATTCATACACTTCATGTTCCCAAACAACGATCCCATGTCAACGGGCCACAATTGTCGACGAACGGTTTGAAGAACTTTCTTGACAATTCGAGTGAATGATTTGGCTACCCAGATCGCCAGACGTGAATACCATCGAAAATTTACGGGACGTAATCGAAAGGTCGATTGATGCGTAAAATCTTGCACCGGCAGCAATGCCTCAATTATGGACGTCTATGGAACAGCATTGCTCAGTATCTCTGTAGGGGACTTCCAACGACTTGAGTCCATGATACGTCGACTTGCTGTACTACGCTGGGGAAAAGGAGGTCCGACACGATATTAGGAGCTTTCACCTCACTATATGCTTCCCATGTGTATCACCTGTATCACATTCGGTTTAAACTTGTGAGTTAATTCGTGATTATAATTTCGATTTCGAGCAACAAAATTTTTCCCTATAATGTTACAATTTTTTTCTCTTAAACTCAAGCATGAAATTAACAATGGGGTTATTATTATTTTATTGGTGTGGCTCTCTTTTTCATACGCACATCAAAAATGTTTTTCATCACCCCGGTTCCCAGAACTTCTGAAGATAGACTTTGACTGTGGGTATTGTATCACAGACACAGTTCCTTTGACTGTTCAGAGATGTCACTAAACCCGCCCAAAGATGTAAACAACCACGCATGAGCAGCGCCCATTAGACGGAGAGGGTCCGACAGCCGACTCGTCTTGACTGTAGTTCAGCTGTGTGTAGACTTTGTGCTAGGAAGGGCTCTCAGCAAGGGAAGTGTCCAGGCGCCTCGGAGTGAACCAAAGCGATGTTGTTCGGACATGGAGGAGATACAGAGAGACAGGAACTGTCGGTGACATGCCTCGCTAAGGCCGCCGAAGGGCTACTACTGATGTGGATGACCGCTGCCTACGGATTATGGGTCGGAGGAACCCTGACAGCAACGCCACCATGTTGAATAATGCTTTTCTTGCAGCCACAGGACGTCGTGTTATGACTCAAACTGTGCACAGAAGGCTGCATGAAGCTCAACTTCACACCCCCCACGTCCATGGTAAGGTCCATCTATACAACCACGACATCATGCAGCGCGGCACAGATTGGCCCAACAACATGCCGATTGGACCGCTGAGGATTGGCATCACGATCTCTTCACCTATGAATGCCTTGAACCAGACAATCGTCGGAGACGTGTGTTGAGGCAACCCGGTAAGGCTGAACGCCTTAAGACACACTGTCCAGTGAGTGCAGCAAAAGAGGTTCCCTACTGTTTTGGGGTGGCATTATGTGGGACCGACGTACGCCGCTGGTTGTCATGGAAGGTACCGTAACGGCTGTACGATACGTGAATGCCATCCTCCGACCGATAGTGCAACCATATCGGTAGAATATAGGCGAGGCATTCGTCTTCATGGACGACAATTCGCGCCCCCATCGTGCACATCTTGTGAATGACTTCCTTCAGGATAACGACATCGCTGGACTAGAGTGCCGAGCACGTTCTCCAGACATGAACCCTATCGGGCATGCCTGGGATAGACTGAAAAGGGCTGTTTATGGACGACGTGACCCACCAACCACTCTGAGGGATCTACGCCAAATCTCCGTTGAGAAGTGGGACAATCTGGACCAACAGTGCTTCGCTGAACTTTTGGATAGCATGCCACGACGAATACAGGCATGTATCAATGCAAGAGGACGTGCTACTGGATATTAGAAGTACTGGTGTGTACAGCAACCTGGACCACCATCTCTGAAGGACTCGCTCTGTGGTGGTACAACATGCAATGTGTGGTTTTCATGAGCAATAAAAATGGCGGAAATGATGTTTATGTTGATCCCTATTCCAGTTTTCTCGGAACCGAGGTGATGCAAAACATTTTTGGAGGTGTGTATATAACAACGTCCTCTGGTGGAATGTGGGTACTTCTATATTGTAGGCACCTGCCACTTCGATCTTTAATGTTTTCTGGTTGGATGCGCAGTTCTTGAACTAATTTAAAGTCTCAGCTTAAATTACTCGCCTTGTGTATGAGGAATAGACTCAGCAACGGCACTTGTACAACCCACAGTAGTGTCTGAACATGAGTCGAATCGAAGATCTCCGATTAAGGGGGCAGCAAGTCCAGCCCGAGACAACGAGGGCAGTGGGACCATTCTCGGAAATGGTTGCTGCTTAATGTTTACGCAGACAGGAAAGATACGGTGCTGTCAGTGCGAGTTAGCGTGCGCGCATTCTGCTGCTGTTGCGAGACGGGTCCACGTTGTTTGTGATGTGTCAGTCTCGGGCACGTGGCGCATGCGCATCTGCGTGTGACAAGCGCCAAGGTTATCAGCTCCTGCTGGCTGCATAGCGCGTCCCAGAGCCCGGCATAGCAAGGAAGAGCGTAACTGGTCGGATTTGGATCCTACTGTCCGGTACACCTGACGGTCTCGTCACGCCTAGTGAGCGTCAGAGACTGTGTTCACCCCCAACACAGCTAGTGGGACACACATCACAAGCTTTTGGGTCAAGCTCGTCTACTGCACACCGAAGTGACAAAAGTCATGTCAGACCTCCTTTGCCCGGCATAGCGCACCAACTCGACATGGCATGGACTCAACAAGGCTTTGGAACTCCCCTGCAGAAATGTTGAGCCATGCTGCCTCTATAGCCGTCCATAAATTAGAAAATGTTGTCGGTGCAGGATGGTGTGCATTAACTGACCTCTCGAATACGTCCTAAAAATGATCAACGGGATTCATGTCAGGGTGGCCAGACAGTGATCGATTCGGTTGGACCAGAGGACCCACCGCACTCCATGTAAACACAGCCTATACCATTATGGAGCCAGCACCAGCTTGAACAATGCTTTGTTGACTACTTAGGTACATGGTTTATTGACAACTTAGGTCCATGGCTTCGTGGGGTCTGCGCCACACTCGAACCCTACCATCAGCTCTTTCGAACTGAAATCGGGACTCATTTGACCAGGGCCCGGTTTTCCATTCGTCTAGGGTCCAACCGATATAGTCACGAGCCGAGGCGAAGCAGTACAAACAATGTTGTGCTGTTAGCAAAGGCCCTCGTATCGGTCGTCTGCTGCCATAGCCCATTAACACAAAGTTCCGCCGCACTGTCCTAACGGGTATGTTCGTCGTACGTCCCACGGCAATTTCAGCAGTTATTTCATGTAGTGTTGCTTGTCTGTTAGCACTGACAAATCTATGCAAACGCCTCTTCTCTCGGTCGTTAAGCGAAAGCCGTCGGTCACTGCGTTGCCCTTGGTGAGATGTAATGCGTGAACTTTGGTATTCTCGGCGCACTCTTGACACTGTGGATCTCGGATTATTGAATTTCCGAAATGGAATGACCCGTGCTTCTAGCTCCAACTAACATTCCGCGTTCCGAGTCTGTCAATTCCTGTTGTGCGGCCAAAATCACATCGGAAACCTTTTTACATGAATCACGTAAGTACAAATAACAGCTCCGCCAATGCACTGCCCTTTTATACCTAGTGCACGCGGTACTACCGCCATCTGTATACGTGCATACCACTATCCCACGACTTTTGTCACCTCAGGGCAGTCGATTCTAGTTGTGAAGAGGTCCATCCTCCTTCTTCGTAACCCCACCTCTCGCAGGTATGTGTTCGACGAGATACACACACAGACACGCATACACACACACACACACACACACACACACACACACACACACACATACACACGCACACACACAAGCACAACGCTTATTTTGGCTGGAATAATGGACTGTATTAAAAAGCTCCAATCAGCCTTATCAGAAAGACTTCTACATTATTCTGTTTCACTCAGTATAAAATACTCACCGATTCGTTAACCTTATTATTTTAGTCTGGGACGCTCGAGAAACAAGTTAGCAGTGGATGCAATCCTCCAGTTCTGAGAGTGTTTCCGCGACGTTTTCCTTATTAGTAAGGAAAATGCAGCAGTTGATAAGTCCTTGCAGATATTATCAACGCCCGACTGACACTGTGGGATACAGCTGTCAAGAACAAGAAAATGAAATCCATCATGACATGTATATATCGCAATTTTAAATAAAATAAATTTTATTGTGAAGAAGAAAAATGTTGTTAGTAGTGTATCCGCCTATGAATGTTGACGACACGGTGCAGTCAGTGGGGTTTTTCATTTGAGATAGGCATACGGTTTTTATCAGAAGTCATTTACTGTCACAAAACAGGTAAGGAAATCGTAGCTCTTCCCTGTTCACAATAAAATTATTTTTAAAAAAATACACGACAGATTTAGTTCTCTCCACAAAGGGTAAAATATTTTACAAGAAGTCGTATTTGAACCCAGCTGCACGTAATCTGACCGTAATCCGACAATATGCTTCATGCCACTTGGCCACCACCCCAGTTAGCAAAAAAAGATCACCTCCTTTGTCATATTTACAACTGATCGAGGTTACTAATTATACTGTTACTTGTAAATTACTAATTGGTGTATCTCATATGGATCCATCGGATTTCAGTATTTTCGAGTATTCTAACAATTCCACCTGGTCCGAAAATGGTTCTGCTTCGTGACCTTCGACCTAGATTTTTTCGAAAATTGAAGCATAATGCCCTAAACATTTTACAGGAGGCTCTTAGCAGTGGCCCACGACTGACATGTTATCAGCAACATCAGTATCAGACGGTATCAGGGTCTGACTTCGCTTTGTAAACGCCATTCGCGTATTCAAGATACAATTACCAGTAGCTTACTCGGAGATAAGTGAGAGGAATCTGTATGTGAAGAACGAAGTCGTCTGCAGCTTTCACATCATGAGTACAACTTCCTAGAAAATATTTTCCGTGGATAACCTAATGTGTTCATAATGGGACTCGAAGAGCTGAGTGAGGAGATCAGGCGTAGGATTTAGTCACCAACCTAGAGCTCATTGGAGACTGCTACAGACTAGATGAACGGACGTGTACTTTATATACTCCGCAAGTCACTGTACACTGTGCGCAGTCCGTTTCGTACCAGAATTAGCGATTTTCTGTCCCATTCCAGTCTCATATTGAGCTGCTTTACTCGTCCTAACCCATCTTTTTTTGTATTCTCGTGTTGTTGCGAGATATGTGATGATGGCAGGAGAGCTGTCGCACAGTCTCTCTCTCTACAATACTGTTAAAGTAACTTTTCCCAAACAGGTTTCGCAAGAACAACATTGCTTTCTTCTAAAGATTGCCATTTAAGTTCCCCTTACACTTCTGTTGAACTTTTATCGGGTCTATGCCACTCTCTTACGACCCTTGCAGCGCAATTGTTGGTTCGACGTTTGTTGTCATGCCCACTTGGTAAGGACTACAAACGCCGGAGCAACTCTAGAATTGCTCGCATTAGTGTCTTTACGCGGTTCCCATCAAGACCAACCAGATATTAATCGTAGGTGCTTCAGAAAAATCACGCGGAACTCAAATCGCGATGTCCGATCGGGAAGCTGAATTCGGCTCCTCAATACAACATTCATTGCGTCGCTCGGTAGGGAACTTCACGTCAGTCGACGCGACCTGCTCTGCCCTGCTCTGACTCAGTGACGCCAACTTCCGAAGAGCGATACCGGCGTTAAGACGCAAATCTGTAGTGGAAACGTCGAGTCCAATGTATGCTGCGCTGAGCTGACTGTTTGATTGAGGTCGTGAGATAGCTTGCTCGCGGCGAGAAAAATAAAAAGATGTTTTCATGGCCTTGGAGAGCAGAGAACGCGGTGACATCAGAATAGTTGTGGCTGCATTACGAAACGGCGATGCGTGCCTGGCTGGTTAGCGTTTGTGCCTGTAGCTCACGTCGCACGCGTCAGGACAGGCAACGCTTGCAGTGAAGCAGTTTGTCGAACGAAATGCCGCTTGTGTCACGAATGCAGTTATGTTGCGCGTATCACACAAAGTCCGCGGGAACAGTCCTCAGTATTCCCCTACCGTGCCACCTCTTCTTGGTCGTGATGATATTCTCAGTGAGTTGTGATGGCAATCATTAAAACAAAGACGTTTTTTATTCCCACGAAATCTTCTCACGATATTTCACTTACCGACTTTTCTCCATGTGCAATCTACATCTACTACATGATTACTCTGCTATTCACAATAAAGTGCCTGGCAGAAGGTTCAATGAACCACCTTCAAGCTGTCTCTCTGCCGTTCCACTCTCGAACGGCACGCGGGAAAAACGAGCACTTAAATTTTTCTGTGCGAGCCCTGATTTCTCTTATTTTATCGTGATGATCATTTCTCCCTATCTACATGGGTGCCAACAGAATGTTTTCGCAATCGGGGAGAAAACTGGTGATTTAAATTTCATGAGAAGATACCGTCGCAACGAAAAACGGCTTTGTTTTAATGATTGCCACTCCAATTCACGTATCATGTGTGTGGCACTATCTCCCCTATTTCGCGATAGCACAAAACGAGCCGCCCTCCTTTGAACTTTTTCGATGTCATCCGTCAGTCCCACCTGATGCGGAACCCACACCGCACAGCAATACTCCAGAATAGGGCGGACTGGTGTAAGCAGTCTCTTTAGTAGACCTGTTGTACCTTCTAAGTGTTCTGCCAATGAATCGCAGTCTTTGGTTTGCTCTACCCTCAACATTATCTGTGTGATGGTTCCAATTTAGGTTATTTGTAATTTTAATCCGTAAGTATTTAGTTGAATTTATAGCCGTCACATTTGTGTGACTTATCGCGTAATCGAAATTTAGCTGATTTCTTTTAGTACTCCTGTGAATAACTTCACACTTTTCTTTATTAACGGTCAGTTGCCACTTTTCGCACCATACATATGTCTTATCTAAATCATTTTGCAAGTCGTTTTGATCATCAGATGACTTTACAAGACGGCAAATGGCAGCATCATCTGCGACAATCTAAGACGGCTACTCAGATTGTCACCTATGTCGTTAATATAGATCAGGAACAATAGAGGGTCTATGTCACTTCCTTGGGGAACGCCGGATATTACTTCTGTTTTACTCGATGAATTTCCGTCTATTACTACGAACTGTGACCTTTCTGACAGGAAATCACGAATCCAGTCGCACAACTGAGGCGATACTCCGTAGGCACGCAATTTGGTTAGAAGACGCTTCTGAGGAACTGTGTCGAAAGCCTTCTGGAAATCTAAAAGTATGGAATCAATTTGACATCCCCTGTCGATAGAAATCATTAATTCACGAGTATAAAGAACTAGTTGTGTTTCACAAGAACGATATTTTCTGAAATCGTGCTGACTTTGTGTCAATAAATCGTTTTCTTCGAGATACTTCATAATGTTAGAATACAGTATACGTTCCAAAACCCTACTGCAATACCGTGGTCAAAATAAATGTAGCGTGCTGCTTTATTGTCAATACTGGACATAATAGGAAACAAAACTGATTTTTTTAATGTCAGGTAGAGTCATAAGAAAACATAAATAAAGAAGGTATACACATTTCCCGTGATAAACACAAAACTCAAAACAAAAACGAAACCTTATGTATGATTCCACTGCAAAGACTACAGATTATCCTAACTGTCCTCTTGCATAACGCATTGTTTATGAACCAACTGGCCCTTCTTGTAACTGGAGGCAATTTTTAGTCCGGCTTTGCGTACTCCTTACCAAATAGATAAGCGTGTGGGATATTATCTCATTCCTGCAGAGCGGTCTCTGAGTCTCTCTAAAGCCTCTGATGGGACAAGACGATTGCAAACCGCTGGTTTTAGCATGGCTTATGCCTTCTCAGTGCAGATGAGATCTGGAGAATATGGAGGCCGTTCTATCTGACTGATTTTATACTTCGCTAGGAAGGTGTTCACACGATTGTGACGATGACGGCGTGCGTTGTCGTCTATCAGCATGAATCCCGCTCCAATGTATTGAGCAGTTGCAGCCACATTTCCTGCAAAGATGTCGTCCCGGTATTTTACACCAGTCATACTCCCATGTATTGGCACAAAAGGTGTTCTGGGGTCATACATGATTTCTCTACAAAACAAGAATGAACTCCTTGACAAGGTTGGCGGCCTACGATGTAGTTGTCCTCGTTGCCTCCACAGACGAATATCAGTACTGCCAGCGTGGAGACTGATGCGAGTCTGATCAGAAGAAAGTTGTACCCCACTGCTGCCTTGTCCATAAAGAATCACTGCTTATGGAGCATATTTCGTATCGTTTGTCTTGACACCTGCCCACCGGTAGCTGTTTGGAAGTGCCGCCGTAAACAGGCAGGATTGTGCTGCAGGTTTGTGCTTGCTTTTATTCGCAGATGTCCGTGCTGCACATCTGTTGTTTCCCTTCCGCGGCCACTTCTGTGACGACCTTCAACTGATCCTGTCGCTAGAAATTTGTCCCAGATTCTAGGGACATCACTTTGACTCACAGCGACATTCGCTGCGACGTCCACCTGTCTCGTTTCCGGTTCCATTAGAGTGAATATATGGCGTGCGTGAGCACATGTTATTGTTGTCTCAACCATCCTAAAGCAAGACAACTCTTGCAATGATACACAGCCATGTTTACAGGTGACACGCTTCCCCCCATCAATGTAGAAACAAGGACTGTTGTCTCTAGAATTGCATTACAAACAAACCAGTGTACACATATAAAGTATTTTTGGGTAATAACGTTCAGTATTAAAGTTTCGGCAATATGCAACATTTATTTTGACCACTGTTTTTCGTTTTAGTTTCATTGCTTTGTGTAGCGTTTTCGTCTTTGTTTTCTTCTTCAGGTGCCATTTACTGTCGATTAGGCAGTCAATTGAACAATTTCATCTCAACTGCCACCTCATTTTTAGCTATCTTTAAACAAATGAGAAATGCAAACGGAGATATAACGTGTCTTCTCCTCACAGAACAACAAAAATAAAAGAAGTGGGCGTACCTTAACAAACGGCGGCTGAGAACGACAGCAGCACTCCAAATGACCTGGGAACGAACCACGGCCGTGTGATTGGAAACCCCTATACAAGGTTCACCCCCATTCTCCTGATTTTTCTTGTGGACGTTGAACTGAGTGAACGCAGAGAGAGCCGGCCGAAGTGGCCGTGCGGATCTAGGCGCTGCAGTCTGGAACCGCGAGATCGCTACGGTCGCAGGTTCGAATCCAGCCTCGGGCATGGATGTGTGTGATGTCCTTAGGTTAGTTAGGTTTAACTAGTTCTAAGTTCTAGGGGACTAATGACCTCAGAAGTTGAGTCCCATAGTGCTCAGAGCCATTTGAACCATTCTTTTTTCGAACGCAGAGAGAAGCGCGCTCACGTTTTTATAAGAGATTTGGTCAGTAAACAGTGAGGTTAGATATGGTTTCGCATGGACTATTAATTAGTAACTATTCAGTAATTTAATCTTCATGATATTCGAAAAAGATACAGAGTTATTCTGAAAAGAAAGAAAAGTTTTTTTCCGTGACCCTAAAGGCCAAAACATTTTTTTATATATCACTTAACATAGGGAGGTACGACCTTCGGGATAAAAATAATAGAAGTAAGAGCTCGCACAAAGGCATTTAGGCGTTCATTTCCCGACCTGGTATTCGAGAGTTCAAAAGAGAGAAATATAATCTGAAAGTTTTGACTTGCACCTTATGCCAAGTTCTTCAGTCATGTAGAAGTAGTACGAGCCAAATTTAAAACTACCGATGTAACGGTATTTTTTCCATTTTCCGCCTCTGGCATGACAGAAACCAAAGAAAAAGCTGTCACTGGAATTTCATGGCTATGCCTTTAAACCATAAGTTTATATCATCATCATTATCACCACCATTAACCATTTGTGATCCACAGTCAAATAAAGAACTGTAGTAAACCTCTCCAAGCATTACGGCATTCAGCCATGCCCATCCTTGCCGCTCCTGTCCGCTTTCTAATGTCGTCTACTCACCTTGCGTTAGGTCGTCTTCTCGAGCTATTCTTATCTCGAGGAATGCGTCAAAGAACTTCATTGGGCCGTCTACCATCCATTCGCTTTCCCACATGTCCCATTTACCTTCAGCTCAGTTTGTTCACTGTGCTAATTACCTTGAAATGCGAACATGGTAGGTGAGGCTTCACCTTGGCTGTCAAGAAATATCAGCTGAAACTACAAATTACTGCAATCGCGACACTTATCAATTTGTGACTAATTACAGTAACCTGTAGTTTCAATTGACTTAACACCCAAGGCAGAGCATAGCCTAAAATGTTCCCATATAAAGGTACTCAACAGAGTCAATCAGTTAAGGCTATTTCTGATTATAAAAACATCTCAGAACAATTTGCGAAGTTTTTAAAAAGGCCTTTTCCCACTCCCGGCAGTTTCTTGCTTCATTTGTTTGTGCTCCTGTATGTGTTAGTACCCGTGCCTTCTAAACAACTACCACATTTCGAAAGTTTCGTGCATTAAAAAAGTCTATGATTCATTGCTACGGGTCAAGCGGCGGTGCACAATTACCGCCTCAAGATAACTGTGATCATCGAACTAATAGTAAATCAAAATATAGACATTCTATGTAGCAGCTGTGATGAATAAAGGAAATGTATGTTACACAATGTACTGTAGAGAGGATTTGTGCAGGGCGAAAGACCAAATTTTCAGGACACGTTCCATAGACATAACAGAAGAAAATTTATTACGTGGGCATGGATCCGAAAACGCTTTATTTTCATATTCGAAAACATTTCTTAGGCTTCTTCATCGTTGCTAATGGAAGATACACAGTATCAGAACGTATCACATGAAACTCACTCTGAGATGAACTGTGATAGACGCCTGAATCCGCCGTCGCATTGAATGCCGGATTCGCCGATGTATCCCTGGAGTATAACATAATTGATGTATACATGCAGACTGAAGTGAGGAATGAAAACTTGTACAAGGGCCGGGATTCGAGCGTGGCTCGCGTGATCGCTAGGCAGATGCAGATGCACAAAGCCACTGTGCCAGAGTGGTGTAGTGTTTAGCGTGTCTGCTTCGTGAGCAGGCGACCCAGGTTCCACTCCCGACCCTGGTACAAATTTTCATTGGTCGCTTCAGTCTGTATATAATTCGTATAGCATAGATGCTTGAGACTTGAAAAAGTCTCTGGAACGGTATACTTTCATTTGATTATATCATAATTATGATTTCACAACTTTCCACAACAAGGACAGGAATACTCTCTGCATCTTGTGCCGGGGTTCTACACACAAGAACTTTCCAACACATTCGCAAATAAAAGTACGATTAGTTTAGATCCAGAGAGGATGGAAGGGTGGAGACCAGAGAATTGGTGAACCTTTTCCCATCAATTAGTCACGGACTCCGTCCTTTAGAAGCCATTGATACATGAGGAGGAGCTGAATCGAGCATAAACTATTTGTTTCTTCGCACTAATTAAGGCTATATTTAGCACATCTGGTAGAGTATTCTGTGTCAGATGTGTTTTTCATTGCGGCGAGATCTTTTCACGAAATTTCAGTCACCAGTTTTCTCCTCCGAATGCCAAAATACTGTGTCGAAACTTTCCTATATAGGGAGAAATGACCATCGTGACAAAAATGAGAGGAATCAGAACTCGCACAGAAAGATATAGTTCTTGAGTTTTCCACATGCTATGAGAAAGTGGAACTATGGAGAAATAGTCAAACTAATTCTATATACACTGTGCGAAACACTTAATTTTAATTTTAATTTCAGTTCGTTTCTCAGGTACTTTTGCGGAATATTTCAACGCCACTATTAACGTGCCTTATACCGGTGTTATTGTCTTTGCAAGAGCTTTCGAATGCCGTTAAGCGACACACCACAAAGGAATTATCTGAATGGGACGGAAATTGGTATATATGGTCTACATATAGAGACAAACAAATAATAACAATTTCAGAAAAATTTGATGATTTACTCAAGAGAATGAGCTTCGCAAATTGAGCAAATCAGTGACGCGCTGGTCCACCTCTGGCCCTTATGCAAGCAGTTCTTCGGCTTGGTAACCGAGTTCATGGCAAACCATCGTGAAATCACATTTTAGCGAGATAATGCCCGCCCGCACGCGCCGAGAGTTTCTGCTTCTTGTCTTCAGTGAGGTCGCCGGATCTCTCCCCAACTGAGAGCGTTTGGACCTTCCAACCAGCTCCGGATTTTGGCGATCTAACGCGCTAATTGGACAGAATCTAACATGATATCAGGAGGACATCCGACAACTCTATCACTCGATGCCAAGTACAATAACTTGTAAGCATAAGAGTCAGAGTTGGACGAACGCGCGATTGGCTTTCTCACTTTCTCAAATTCCTATTTTTGAATAAATCATTCAATTTTTCTGAAATTGTAATCATTTGCTTGCCTTTATATACAAAGGGGTCCAAAAAATGTATCTACTGTGTAAAAGTCCATAACTGGCAAACTAACTGACGGAGTTGTCTCATCTTTGGTAGTGTAATACTTTGTAGTTCCGGCAATCGCCACACAAGCGTTGTATTGCGTTGTTTTGTTTTGTCAGATGACAGTCGCCAGATAGTCAGTGTTTTGTTCTTAGTTGCACCTAGTTACTCGAGTAAACATGGCTGGCGCAAGGCTTGCATTCGATGAAAGGAAGTCAGTTTTGAAGTGGTATTTTAAGTACGAAAGCATTAATGAGGTTCAACGGCAATGGCGAAATGAGTATCAAACAGAGCCACCGACACGTTTAACGATTCGTCGCATTCGAGACAAATTTGAAGCCGAAGGCTGTGTTAAAGATGTACACAGGCAACGATCTGGACGACCTGTAACAATAACAAGTCCAGCTAACTCCCATCGTGTGTTACAACAATTCACTCGCTCACCACAGAAGTCTGTGAGACAGTGTGCCCGTGAAACTGGAGTGAGTCGCTTAAGTGTTTAGCGAATTTTGAAGACAGCGAAGTGGAAGTGCTACATTCCACGATTGCTACACGCAATGAACGAGGAAGACCCGGATGGTAGAATGGAGTACTGCGTGTGGTTTACTAACATGGTGCGCAACGATGAAGAGATAGTTAGAGAACCAACTCGTGAAGCTAACGTTTTAGACCTCATAGCAACAAATAGATCGGAACTTTTCGACTCCGTGAATGTAGAAGAGGGTATCAGTGATCATAAGTCAGTGGTTGCATCAATGACTACAAGTGTAATAAGAAATGCCAAGAAAGGAAGGAAAATATATTTGCTTAACAAGAGTGATAGGGCACAAATCGCAGAATATCTGAGTGACCACCATCAAACGTTCATTTCTGAGGAAGAGGATGTGGAACAAAAATGGAAAAAATTCAGAAACATCGTCCAGTACGCCTTAGATAAGTTCGTACCGACTAAGGTCCAAAGCGAGGGGAAAGATCCACCGTGGTATAACAATCATGTACGAAAGGTACTACGGAAACAAAGAAAGCTTCATCATAGGTTTAAGAGTAGTCGAATCATATATGATAAGGAAAAGCTGAACGAAGCGAAAAAGAGCGTAAAGAGAGCAATGAGAGAAGCATTCAACGAATTCGAACATAAAACATTGGCAAACAATCTAAACAAGAACCCTAAAAAGTTTTGGTCATATGTAAAATCGGTAAGCGGATCTAAATCCCCTATTCAGTCACTCGTTGACCACGATGGCACCGAAACAGAGGACGACCGAAGAAAGGCAGAAATACTGAATTCAGTGTTCCGAAACTGTTTCACTGCGGAAAATCATAACACGGTCCCTGACTTCAGCCGTCGCACGGACGCCAAAATGGAAAATATTGAAATAAACGATATCGGAATTGAAAAACAACTGCTATCACTTAGTAGCGGAAAAGCATCCGGACCAGACGAGATACCCTTAAGATTCTACAGTGATTATGCTAAAGAACTTGCCCCCTTTCTATCAGCAATTTATCGTAGATCGCTGGAAGAACGTAAAGTACCTAGCGACTGGAAGAAAGCGCAGGTCGTTCCCATTTTCAAGAAGGGTCAAAAATCAGATGCGAATAATTATAGGCCTATTTCGCTTACGTCAATCTGTTGTAGAATAATGGAACATGTTTTGTGTTCTCGTATTATGACGTTCTTAGATAATACAAATCTCCTTCATCATAACCAACATGGATTCCGCAAACAGAGATCATGTGAAACTCAGCTCGCCCTATTTGCCCAAGAAATTCACAGTGCCGTAGACACTGGCGAGCAGATTGATGCCGTATTCCTGGACTTCAGGAAGGCATTTGATACGGTTCCGCACTTACGTTTAGTGAAAAAAATACGAGCTTACGGAATATCGGACCAGGTTTGTGATTGGATTCAGGATTTCCTAGAAGAAAGAACACAACATGTCATTCTTAACGGTTCAAAATCTGCAGATGTAGAGGTAATTTCGGGAGTACCGCAGGGAAGCGTGATAGGACCTTTATTGTTTACAATATACATAAATGACTTAGTTGACAACATCGGTAGCTCCGTGAGGCTATTTGCAGATGACACGGTTGTCTACAAGAAAGTAGCAACATCAGAAGACTCGTACGTACTCCAGGAGGACCTGCAGAGGATTAATGCATGGTGCGACAGCTGGCAGCTTTCCCTAAACGTAGATAAATGTAATATAATGCGCATACATAGGAGCAGAAATCCATTCCAGTACGATTATGCCATAGGTGGTAAATCATTGGAAGCGGTAACGACCGTAAAATACTTAGGAGTTACTATCCGGAGCGATCTGAAGTGGAATGATCACATAAAACAAATAGTGGGAAAAGCAGGCGCCAGGTTGAGATTCATAGGAAGAATTCTAAGAAAATGTGACTCATCGACGAAAGAAGTAGCTTACAAAACGCTTGTTCGTCCGATTCTTGAGTATTGCTCATCAGTATGGGACCCTTACCAGGTTGGATTAATAGAAGAGATAGACATGATCCAGCGAAAAGCAGCGCGATTCGTCATGGGGACATTTAGTCAGCGCGAGAGCGTTACGGAGATGCTGAACAAGCTCCAGTGGCGGACACTTCAAGAAAGGCGTTACGCAATACGGAGAGGTTTATTATCGAAATTACGAGAGAGCACATTCCGGGAAGAGATGGGCAACATATTACTACCGCCCACATATATCTCGCGTAATGATCACAACGAAAAGATCCGAGAAATTAGAGCAAATACGGAGACTTACAAGCAGTCGTTCTTCCCACGCACAATTCGTGAATGGAACAGGGAAGGGGGGATCAGATAGTGGTACAATAAGTACCCTCCGCCACACACCGTAAGGTGGCTCGCGGTGTATAGATGTAGATGTAGATGATTGTGTGGTCTGATGAGACACAGTTCAAACTCAATGATACAGTAAATCGCCATAATTGCATCTACTGGACGCCACAATTGCATCTACTGAGCCGCCGAAATCCTAACGTCCATGTATACAAAACCGTGAATTTGCCAGGAGTAAATGTGTGGTGTGGGTTGTCTTACCGGGACTTGATTGGGCCATTCTTCTTTGACGGCACAATTACCCGTGAGGTGTACCTTCAGAAGCTTCAGACATCCAGTTTACCTGTCATCCGAGACTTGTATGGAGACGGAAGAGTTTACTTTCAACAAGATGGTGCCCCAGCCCACTACCAAAATCGTGTTACGGCGTATCTCGACGAAGATTTACGAGGAAGATGGATAGGCCGTAGAGGTACTGTGAAGTATCCACCACGTTCCCCAGACATAACTCCTCTGGACGTTTACCTGTGGGGAACACTAAAGGACGTCGTTTATCGACAAAAGCCACGCACATTGGATGAACTTCGAGAATCCACCGTACATTCATGTTCAAATATCCAACTGAACACGTTGCAGTCAGTAGTTCGTGCTGCAGTTCGGCGGCATCGTTTGTGTGTGGATGTTAATTGTGACCATTTCGAACACCTACATTGATATCTTTATGCTGGACTTTAAGCTACACTTTCACCAAAAATGAGACAACTCTGTCAATTAATTTGCAAGTTATGGACCTTTAAACAGTGGATACATTTTTTTGGACCCATCTGTATACCGATTTCCGTCCCATTGGTATAATTCCTTCGTGGAGCGTCGTTTCTTTTGTTTAGAGTGTATATCGTTCCATTTTAAAAAAAGATACTGCTTCAATACATCAGTTACAGGAGTTAATGGTATTACCTGTATAACAAAACTACGTGCATGTTGTCTACTACCATTCGCTGAAAACGTCGTTTCGATATCTTGAACCGCTTGTGAAATAGAAGTAGTGAGTGGTTTAAATAGTTCACCCTGTACACAAAGCAGTTCTTGTGAAGAGGGGCAGAAGATTCCTCTAGCATGAGGTCATTCACACGCTGTGATATCGCATACGGCGCTCTTGCTCAGGTGAAATGCGATGAATAGCAGCGACCGAGAGAAATCGTGCTCGTGTGAGGTCCGTCGCTTTCCGTTCACGATGACGCGGCAGTCAAATTCCGGGGGGCCATGTCTCCGTAACAGCACTAGCGGTCAGTAGTGTCGCTCACAACAGCTGGTCCCTGGAGAAAGCTGCCTCTTACTTACAGCGGCGGGGATCGCGTATTACTGCTGACAGTAGCTGGTCGTAGCTCCTACAGTCCCGTTCTTGGCACCAAAACACGGCGCTTCTCGCAGGCGTGACCTTTCACTTCACCTTTGCCGCGACAAAGATCCCGGCGGCCTGGCACTTTCGTGCCTGTCCCAACCATTACCGCGATTTGTTGGCACCGTCAACGCACCCAAAGGTTCTCTGCAGCTCTGACTTCTCTGTTCAGAACCCCTTCTTCACTTTCGCATTATAAAACGTGGCACTTCCAAAAGAAATAGTCTATCACGTTCTCACATAATCGCTTCTCCAAAGTAGTGTGTGTGAGTTCGTAAGGGACCAAACTTTCATCGGTCCGTTGACTTACACACTACTTAAACTAACGTAAACTAACCTACGATAATAACAACACACACGCCCACGCCCGAGGGAGGGCTCGAACCTCCGGCGGGAAGGGCCGCGCAGTCATTGACATGGCGCCTCCAACTACGCGGCCACTCTGCGCGGCCCTTGAAAAGCAGAATGTCTTTAAATCGCAGTATAGGAAGTGCCGATGATGATGTTGGATTTAGGGCGCCAGATAGTATCATCATCAGTGCTCTAACTGGACATAAGAATATCAGAGTTATTAATAAGCTTTTATTACTACCTCGAAAAAAGTTGTTACGTATTTAATTATTAACCTCTCTGACTCAAAATAATAATTATAATTCCGAAAAATTACCTAAACTTGTATGAATCTTGACGAAAGTTTTGTCGGCCGGAGCGGCCGAGCGGTTCTAGGCGCTACAGTCTGGAACCGCGCGACCGCTACGGTCGCAAGATCGAATCCTGCCTCGGGCATTGATGTGTGTGATGTCCTTACCCGGCGGGGTCAGGGATTTTCTCTGCCTCGTGATGACTGGGTGTTGTGTGATGTCCTTAGTTTAGTTAGGTTTAAGTAGTTCTAAGTTCTAGGGGACTGATGACCATAGATGTTAAGTACCATAGTGCTCAGAGCCATTTTTGATGTCTTTAGGTTAGTTAGGTTTAAGTAGTTCTAAGTTATTGAGGACTGATGACCTCAGAAGTTAAATCCCATAGTGCTCAGAACCATTTGACGAAAGTTTGTGACGTAAAAACTGGGAAGTTGTGAAACGATCAGGACTTCACGTTGAATCGCTTCGTGCACCACGCATTTCAGATGTCGGGAAAAGGGAAGACCATACCAATCCCTGACGTACAGTTGTTCAGGAAAGCTCTGTGATGTTCAACGACTAATTGAGATTGATGCGCATAAACGTCCATGATGAGGCAGTGGCGGCGGCAGCAGCAGAATCGACAAAGTAATACCTTGTAGTGGGTATCAGTCACTTGTCTCTTGATTTTTAAACCAGATCCACTTTCGCCTCGTCATTCTTGTCGCCTTATCGTCATCGTCATCATCATCATCGTCGTGCTCAATACCACCAGTGTCGCCACCACTATCTAAACCAGGAATAATGACAATAGCGAAGAGGGCGTCAAAATTGTGGACCGCTCTCCTGCCTCCGTACTGTAATTGGATCTCCTCCATTATTCTTCTTTTCTCCCAATAGATATAGATTGTCTAGCAGTTTTGAACTGACTGTGTTTTTTCATGTGGTTTGTATTTTCCTACGTCTACTTTTGCCTTTCTTGTTTGTTACTTTTTGGTTTTGTCAAGAGAATAGACCACAAAAGAACAGGCAAAACATCTCCCTTCGAATTGGCTTGCCCGCAGGTGTCATTAGAGCATAAGCTACTCTTTTTTTTTCTTTATTTATGGTTTACTTGATGGTTCTTAATTTCCTGGAGTGTTGCCTTGTGGAAGTTTTTAGTGTCTGTGCGTATACGTCCAAAGGTTTCCAGCGTCCATGACAAAAACTACTTGCATGTTGTCTTCTGGAACTGTAGATAACTGCCTGAAAAAGTTCCGCTTTTTCTGTAATTACAAGACAGGCAGTCTCGAATGGAAATGAGAGAACAGTGTGTTTCTCTTGGTGTTCTCTGTTCCAAAACGATATGTACCACGCTAGAGTGAAGAAGAGGAGAAAAACATCTAAGAAACCTACATCTAAGTGATAAGTCCAGGAAATAGCTACGGTGAACCTCGGATCGACCTTCGCGCGGACGGCTTCCTGGCTTGGCTGGTACGCCTCCTTGAACGCTGGACGTGCAAATTATGAGAGTCGGACGACTGCGATTCTGTTTCGTCAGCGCCGGATGTCACAGTTGTCTTATGCTTACCGTGCAATGAGTCCTTGGCAGCGTTAGCTCAAGGCAAAGTTAGCTCACTGTAATTGTAACCTTCCCACGCCCGGGTTCCCGGGTTCGATTCCCGGCGGGGTCAGGGATTTTCTCTGCCTCGTGATGACTGGCTGTTGTGTGATGTCCTTAGGTTAGTTAGGTTTAAGTAGTTCTAAGTTCTAGGGGACTGACGACCATAGATGTTAAGTCCCATAGTACTCAGAGCCATTTGAACCATTTTGTAATTGTAGCCGTTTAGCAGAAGAAGGAGGTGGGACATCGGGCTTATCTCTACATTTTAAAATGAGATTTAATATCGGGTGAGCCTAATGGATCATGGGCTCACTGTCATATTCGTGGTGTTGCTCTGGTTTACGGGGCGATCAAAAGCTTCCCGTTTGATGGCGTTGCTAGCATATATGCAAAGTAGCACGACTCTTATGCGGGTGTATGAGCACCGACATGCAGACAAGGGATTAGTGTGACATTCATGTCTTTCCAATATCCGTGTGGTGAATGCGGAAACGTGAACTGTGGCGACGTTATTACCAAATGCTTCCAAACAGAACCAACGTGCTGTTATTCTGTTTTTGGCCCCCGAAGGACAGACACCGGTAGACATTCATCCGTGAATGAAGAATGTGTATCGGGCGGCATGTCTGTCGAAAGCTACCGTTGCCGTATCGCGGCTCCATGATAACGCACGTCCCCACATCGCAAATGTCGTAACGCAGAAGTTACACCAACCAAAGTGCGAGACACCCGAGCGCCCGCCCTATCGTCTCGATGTCTCCCGATGCGATTATCACGCCTTCGATCCCTTAAAAAAGGGCTCGAAGGATCTACGATTCCTGTCGGGCGAGGTCGTCAGCAGGCAGTTGCGGGCTTCTGCACGCAGCAGTCCGGCCACTGTGGCCGAGCGCTTCTAGGCGCTTCAGTCCGGAACCGCGCTGCTGCTGCGGTCGCAGGATCGAATCCTGCCTCGGGCATAGATGTGTGTGATGCCCTTAGGTTAGTTAGGCTTAAGTAGTTCTAAGTTCTATGGGACTGATGACCTCAGATGTTAAGTCTCATAGTGCTCAGAGCCATTTGAACCAAACACACAGCATGACAAGCTGTTTTACCAAACTGGTATCTTCAACCTGGTGCAACGGTGGGTTGGTTGCCTCAGTGCCCAAGGCAATTGTTCCAAGATAGGCACACCGATTCTGGACTGCACGGCCTTCAAACGGAAACTTTATGATCGTTCCTTATGTATAACAACATTCGGAAGCGGCCGCTATTTTCTGGTTTGATGTGGTCTGGAAGGGAATTTAGAAAATATGTGTTAACGGACGACAATATTTTCCCACCAGGTGGCTTACGTATGTACATTTAGTTGTCAGAAGGTTAGCATACACATAACACGAGGTCACTGTTGACACATTGGGCCATGCCATGGTGAGCCTGCTTATTGTTATATTTTCTTCCACTCTCCACTTTTCCACTCTTGTTGTTTCTTTATCCTATGTTTGATGTAGCATCCGGTTACTTATTTACCGCTCATCGTCGGTTCAACAGTTTTGATCATATGGGCGTGTCACCTTCTTCCCTACATAACTATTCGAAAACTAAGGAGAAAGAAAGGCGTGATTACCAAGCGCGTGTATTCCGTCCTATGTAGGTCTCCATTCCTTCCTCTTTGTCAAGGTAATGGTTGTGTTTCAAATGGTTCAAATGGCTCTGAGCACTATGGGACTTAACATCTGAGGTCATCAGACCCCTAGACTTAGAACTACTTAAACCTAACTAACCCAAGAATATCGCACACTTCCTTGCCCGAAACAGGATTCGAACCTGCGACCGTAGTAGCAGCGCGGTTCCGGACTGAAGCGCCTTGAACTGCTCAGTCACAGCGGCCGGCCTGGTTGTGTTTAACATGTGTGATAAAATAACAACCTGCGTTTTACTGACTGCTACCTTCCAGTTAATCTCTTCGAGCATTCATTCCGAACTTTAACCAAAGGAATGGAATACAACACACTCCACGGCACAGAAACAAATTGAAGAGGCCTCCAGCATTTTTTATGTAGTCAGAACAAAAGAGCGTGGTGTAGGATAACAGCAGTTAATGCGTGAAATAATGACGGAATGACGTGCCACTATTAGATTTTAGGAGTCACAGCCAGGAATGAAATTACCGGCGTAATAAGGTTGGACCATCTTGCCGATGTGCGCGTGGTTCAATCGTCGTTGGGCGTTAGTTAACGAGAATGTGAACTCCCCATCCCACTCTACAGGGGCATCTCAGACGAATGCTACTGTAATTCGAAAATTTTTGGAAAAAGCTGCGACTCCACCTGTCTACTTAGCTACAGGTTATTTCAGGTGTTTCCCGCGAAAACCGACTCCTTTACAGCTACGAAGTAGTTCTAGTGGTTTGGCAAACTCTCCAAAAACACATAGCTCTAACTTTAAATGCGAACATTTCAGGTTAGGCTTTACCGTGACTGTTATTGACATTAAATGAAACAACAAATTTACTGGTACCAGCCACTGTTTATTTATCTCTACGACGCGTTTCAAAGGTTTAAATCTCCATCGTCAGGTGGATTTACATTTGTTAATATGACATTTGTGTGTGTGTTGTGTTACGATGTTTTGGAGGAACTTGTGACACTGTCTAGTGGACACTCACTTTCCACCAGTTTCCCCCTTTACTTGCAAACTGAACAGATGTTACCCAGATTTACTACGATTAAAGCACTCCCGAGTGAAAGGCACAGGTAACTTGACCACAGCATTAATGGGCAATGCTGCATATTCGTCGCTGAAGAGTAGACTCTCCCCAAGAGCTCTGAGGCAGTGGTCGCCTCAGCCTTTCCGTGTTCGTTTCTCTCGGGGAGCGGTAGTACCACAGGGTGAAAGAAAGGCCCACACTCTGAGTTAATGAGCGAGACAGTAATACAAACAAACTATTCAGAGAACAAAACTTTTAGTTAGAGGAAGTCACAATTATTACCTTAAAGGAAACGGAGTTAGGCGTTACATATACCCAGGAGGAAAATATGTCAAATGGACTAAGGAAATCCTTTGGTAAATTCAGAGGCCAAGTCGAAGACCTAATGGAAAATGGGTAGAAGGAGGGGAAAGGACGGATGTCACTGAAAACAGTAATCTGTGAAAGGTCTTTACCCACTAGTGCAAGTCGGATGGGTGGTGGTTGTGGTGGTGGGCAGTGGTGCTAGTTGAGGTACTTTTATACGATCTGCTTTCCGATTGTTTACAGAGATACGGAAACTGGAGCTCGATTAGCTGGGTACTTATCGAAAAGTTTACATTAAAAATATTTGTTTTAAATAGGAGAATATTCCGTACGGAAATTGTGCCGGTTCGCAACCACACATTTGTAGTTATCTCGCAAATCGTTCATTTGCGAACTAGAATATATTTTGCTTTTATTATGTGTGTCAGTTTTCGCTAATGGCTGTGATACACCGTTTTTATATTTTCTCGAGCAAATAATTGTTGATGTTTTGGAATGCGGACACGGCACTTTTCCTAATCTTTCAGTTTTTCAGCAGTGTGGAGAATGTATCAATTTTGCTTTGGTCATCAACAAACTCCATTACATTTACATGACTAATCTACAATTCAAACTTAAGTGCTTGGTAGAGGTTTCATAGAACCACTTTCAGATTGTTTGTCGACCGTTCCGCCCTCGAATAGAACGTCGGAAATATGAACACTTAAATTTTTCCGTGTGAGATCTGATTTCTCTAATGTTGTTAAGATGATCATTTCTTCCTGTGTAGGTGGGACTCAACAAAGCATTTTGGCATTCGGAGGAGAAATTTGATGACTGAAATTTCGTGGAAAGATATCGCACCAACGCAAAATGATTTCGATATAATACAAAACGAGCTGCTCTTCTTTGTCCTTTCTCGATGTCCTCCGTCAATCCTATCTGTTAAGGATTCCATACCGCGCAGCAATGAAAAGAACGACATTTCTGTCGTGCTGGAGACCATTGTCTCTGATTGCTTGTAGAATAATTTGATTATCTGGCACAATCACATTTATTTCTACCAATTTCAGCCGGCATCTGTCATCCACATCTAAAAAATACACGCCGTGGATCAGTCCCACCACTGCGGAAACCACATGGGTGTGACGTTGTTTCTGCACTGGTGAACTGAATCACGGCCTGTATTTTATGATCGGGGGGTGACCCATGTCGGGCGAAAGCAGTTATTCGTTAGAAATAAATGTGATTGTGCCGAATAATTAAATTATTCTGAAAACTATTGTAACCTTGGTAGTTCCTTAATGTTGTTAATATCAGGGGCGATCAAAAAGCTTCCGTTTAAGAGCGTTGCTGCAGGTTATATGCAACGTCGCGCGTCTCTGATGCAGGTGTGTAAGCACTGACATGTATGGAAGGAATTAGTGTGGCGCTCTTGTCTTTCCGACTTGCGTGCGGTAAATGCGTAAACGTGAACTATAGCAGCTTTATTACCAAATCCGTCCAGACAGGGCCAACTTGCTGTTATCCCTATCTCGGCTGCTGAAGGGCGAACACCGGTAGACATCCATCGGGAAATGAAAACTTTTTATAGGGCAGCATGTCCATCGAAAATCATCATTGTGGAATGATGTGCCAAGGAGTGCTGCTGCTTCATGGTAAAATACGTCCCCATATCGCAAATGTCGTAATGTCGAAGTTACCCCAACTCGAGTGGGAGGCACTTAAGTAGCCGCCCTATCGTCCTGATGTATCCCCGTACGATGATCACGCATTCAGTCCTTTAAAAAATGCCTCGAAAGGTCGATGATTCCTGTTGGACGAGGGTGTGCAGCAGACAGTTAAAGACTTCTTCAAGCAGAGGGCATGGTGTTTTACTAAACTAGTTATCTTCAACCTGGTGGGTCGGTGGGTTGATTGCCTAAATGTTCGCGGCGATTTTGCCTGACTGGCATACCAATTGTGGACTGTATGGTCTTCTAACGGAAACTTTGGCGCAGCTGTCATTTGTACCCAGGTGATTCATGTGAAAAGGTTTCCGACGTGATTATGGCCGCACTACGGGAGTTAACAGACTGTGAGTGCGGAATTGTAGTTGGAGTTAGACGCATGGCCATTCCATTTCGGAAATTGTTAGTAAATTCAATATTCCGAAAGCCACAATGTCAGGAGTGCGCGGAGAATACCACATTTTAGACAATACCCCTCACAAAGGACAACGCGGTGACCGAGGCCTTCACTTACCTACCGAGAGAAGCGACGTTTGCGTAGAGTTGTCAGTGCTAACAGAAAAGCAACATTGCGTGAAATAACCGCAGAAGCCGGCCGCGGTGCCGAGCGATTCTAGGCGCTTCAGTCTGGAACCACGCGGCTGCTGCGGTCGCAGGTTCGAATCCTGCCTCGGGCGTGGATGTGTGTGATGTCGTTAGGTTAGTTAGGTTTCAGTAGTTCTAAGTCTAGGGGGCTGATGACCTCAGATGTTAAGTCCCATAGTGCTCAGAGCCATTTGAACCATTTGAACCCGCCTCGAGCATTGATGTGTGTGCTGTCCTTAGGTTAGTTAGGTTTAAGTAGTTCTAAGTCTAGGGGACTGATGACCTCAGATGTTAAGTCCCATAGTGCTCAGAGCCATTTGAACCATTTGAACCTGCCTCGAGCATTGATGTGTGTGCTGTCCTTAGGTTAGTTAGGTTTAAGTAGTTCTAAGTCTAGGGGGCTGATGACCTCAGATGTTAAGTCCCATAGTGCTCAGAGCCATTTGAACCATTTGAACCCGCCTCGAGCATTGATGTGTGTGCTGTCCTTAGGTTAGTTAGGTTTAAGTAGTTATAAGTCTAGGGGACTGATGACCTCAGATGTTAAGTCCCATAGTGCTCAGACCCATTTGAACCATTTAACCTCAGAAATCAATGTGGGACGGACGATGGACGTGTCCGTTAGGACCGTGCGGCAAAATTTGGCATTAATCGATTATGGCACCAGACGATCGACGCGAGGGGATTTTGGTAACAGCACGGTATCGCCTGCAGCGCCTCTCCTGGGCTCGTGAGCATAGCATTTGGACCCTAGCCGACTGGCAAACGTGGCCTGGTTAGATGAGTCCCGATTTCAGTTGGTAGGAGCTGATGGTAGGGTTCGAATGTTGCGCAGATCCCATGAAGCCACGGCGCCAAATTGTCAACAACGCATTGTGCAATCTGATGGTGACTCCATAAAGGTGTGAGCTGTGTTTACGTGGAATGGAGTGAGTGCAATAATAGAGATATCAGTTCGCCCACAATATCCTGCAGCGGCTACACTTCCGCAATTATGGACATCTCTAGAGGAGCATGACTCAATATTTCTGCAGGGGACTTAAATGATTTGTTGAGTCCATGCCACGTCGAGTTACTGAACTAAGCCAGACACAAGGAGGCCCGACACTGTACTGGGAGGTACCCCATGCTTTTTTTTACCTCAGTGTATATTCCTACTTTTTGTAATTTGTGCGGTGCATCACAACTTCAGTCTCGTCGTTCAAGCTCCAAACTGATCAGCAGACAGCACCCAGGACACATGCAGTTTTGACGCTGACTTGTAAACAAAAGACTGGTGACAGGCCAGTTGGTACGAGGTACATACAAGTTACGACACCATCGATTTTTTTTCTCTGGACTAGAAATATATAGAAACATTCAGTTTTTTTTAAAATGGACATGTACTTGATTTGTTCGTGTGAGAGAGATGGCAGCACTGTATGGTACACACAACTCCAGCTGCAGCGGCGAGAGTGAAGACTGTTTTTGATGCCTAAAATGGCGACTTTTCATTACAAGAACAGCGTATAATCATTAGTTTCCTCTATTCTCATTGTTCGACGCCGACTGAACTTTGTCATTTTAGTGAGATATATGACAGTGATGTTATGGATCTATCTAATGTGCGTTTTTGCAGTTCAAAGGAAGCAGAACGTCATGTAAGACAAATCTAGACAATCTCGGCCTCACATCAACCTTTCCGACGACATAATCGAGCGAGTAGAGGAAGTTGTTTTGGAGGATCGCTGAATGATGTGTTTAACACACCGCCACCAAAGTTGGCATTCCCATAGTATGTTTGTACACATACCTGCATGAAGACCTTAAAATGCGAAAAGTGACCTCCAGGTGGGTGCCACCAGTACTGACTACAAGGTTCTGCGCACGGCATGTTGGCTAGCAATGTTGACGCGTGATGATGGTGTGAATGGGACTTTCTTTCCATCGATAGCTACAATGGACGAGACACGGATGCTGTTTTTCAGTACTGAAACGAAGCGCCTGTCAGTTCAATGGAGCGCCCCCCAAAACAACTTCGGATAAAAATCAGTGTTGAAAAAATGATGGCTATGTTTGGTACACCGATGGCAAAATCCTTACTTGTTGCGTACCAAAAGACACTATGGTGTCAGATGCTCCTACGAAGATGTCTCTGTCACCCAGAAAATGTACCAGCCTCGTCGGTCGAACGCGACGCTGCAGTTACTTCGTGACAACAACTTTGAAATGATTTCTCGTGCTACCTCTTCACTTTGCGTGGCTCCTAACGAATTATGGCTGTTTTCAACGATGACAGACCCTCCCCGTGGTCGCACCATCACCGGCCGTGCCGCTATTGCATCAGCGATTTCTTAGTGGTCAAACAAGACTCCTACAGAAGCTTTCGCAGCGGTGTGGAATCGTAGCGTCGACGTCGCAAAAATGTAAGCAGGAGATCCCGGGTTCGAGTCCCGGTCGGGGTACACATTTTCACCTGTCCCCGTTGATATATCAATGCCCGTCAGCAGCAGAATGTATTAATATAATTCTAATTTCGTTCTTGACGGCTGCAGGTCATCAATGATGTCTGCTCTTTCGGACATTCCGAAATAACAGACACCGTATCCGTATAAGTATATAGTTCTGGCAACACCGGCCATGACCTTCTTCTTTTGTGCGGATGCACACATATTCCCCGAACTCTTACGGGACTTAGTGAGAATGTCTTCCACGAGTAATGAGTGTGTTGGGGTGGTACACTACGAATGTAGTGTGTGGACATACAAGGTGAAAATGTGGGTCTCGCGGGAGGCGTGCGCGAGATATTCCCTGCAGTCGGTGCCCTCGGTGTCTGAGATAGATACAGCGTCTGCCATGTAAGCAGGAGATCCCTGGTTCGAGTCCCGGACGGGGCACGCATTTTCACCTGTTCCCGTTGATATGTATCAATGCCCGTCAGCAGCTGAAGGTATTAATATAATTCTAATTTCCATATATCGTAATATCCATATAAGTATATTGTAAAAATGTGTACGCCTGCAGGGAGTTTACGTCGAGTAGTGACCCAAGTGTCGCATTTTTCGTGTAATTAGATTGTGAGAAAAACAGTCGGAGATGCTATAACTTGAATCGATCTCGCACAGAACAAAACGCCAGGGGCGCTGGAGTAGACTCACTCGCCACGAGTGGTCGACTGTGACAACAAAGTTGCTCGTATAACCGAGCGAGTTGGGGCAGTGATTGACACACTGGACTCGCATTCGGTAGGACGACGGTTCAAAACCCTCATACGGCCATCCAGATTGACATTTTCCGTGATTTCCCTAAACCGCTCCAGGCAAATGCCGTTACGGTTCCTTTGAAGGCGCACGGCCGATTTCCTTCCCCATCCTTGACGCAATGCGAGCTTGTAGTCTGTCTCTGATGACCTCGATGTCGACGCGACGTTAAACCCAATCTTCCTTCCTTCTTTCCTTTTCGCTCGTATAAAAAGGGGCTTCGCGGCTGGATAAGACGCGGCAGGCAGCCAAATCTGTGAAGTGCTCCTCTCGTCTAGAGCTGGAGATTTATCTGACTGAGCCGCAGCTGATACGTGGATCAGCTTTTATCTGCGCCACAGCCTCGCGTGCCGGCGCGCCCCGTTGTGCAAGCGAAGCCGTAGACGTCGACGGCGGCGAAGTGACAAGCACGCCACGACAGCCTATCGATCTGAAACCAGCGGCAGTCCTTACCGGCCTTTCAACTCGTCTCGCGTCATCGTCACTTATCGACCGTACCTCCTTTCGGGAGTGATTCCTTCAGCTAACCCGCTCAGCGATTTTGCGGGCCGTCTAAGCTTCTCCATTTTTCTTTCTACAGAGCACGGGCTCTGGTCTTAAATAGCACCGTGGCCGCTGTCTTGCGTCGTCATTCCCCGTATCGTGACTGGAATATGACTTTCTTTGCCCCAGCACGGTGGAAACGAGAACACGTATCTCGACAAGTGTTACCGTTTCTATCGTGTTGTGGCAAAGAAAATCATATGTAGGAAGTTACAGGAGTTTATCCTGTTAGTAATTAGTTTCTCGACTGATTAGAATCAATTCTCTGTTTATTTCCTCATCTTTACACGGTTCAAATGGTTCTGAGCAGTATAGGACTTAACATCTGAGGTCATCAGTCCCCTAGAACTTAGAACTACTTAAACCTAACTAACCTAAGGACATGACACACATCCATTCCCGAGGCAGGATTCGAACCTGTGACCGTAGCGGTCGCACGGTTCCGGACTGATGCGCCTAGGACCGCTCGGCCACACTGGCCGGCCATTTACACGACTGCCAGTCAATCGCCTTCAGAAATATTGTGAAAAATCTACGTATATAGAATTTTAGAGTTTGCAGAGGAGATATAAAGACACAGAGAACAGATACAAATTTATCGAGAAACTAATCACAAACAGGATAAACCCCTGAAAGCCCATATATACCGGGTGATCAGAAACAGAATGAAAAGCTTGTGAAGCGTTGCTAGGTAAGTAGTGCTGAGAAATAGTTGTTAAGAAAAAAATTCGATAGGTTACGCCGTTTCCGAATTAATTATTATTGAAATTAACCAATCCGGTCGTTACGCGCGCAGATCAAGGAGCCCGCTAGAGGCGGCGGCGCCATACGTGTTTTTCGTTTGGTTTCCTAAAACTGAACAAGAAAGCGATACGAAAATTAGACATGGGACGGCTACGCATTATCTATGCTATGAGAATTCAAAAATGGTTCAAACGGCTCTAAGCACTATGGGACTTAACATCTGAGGTCATCAGTTCCCTAGAACTTAGAACTACTTAAACCTAACTAACCTAAGGACATCACACACATCCATGCACGAGGCAGGATCAGAACCTGCGACCGTAACAGCAGCGCGGTTCCGGACTGAATCGCCTAGAACCGCTCGGTGACAGCGGCCGGCTACGGAACCATAGACCCAGGTTGTCAACAAGGCACTGTGCAAGCTGGTGGAGGCTCCATAATGGTATGGGCTGTGTTTACACGGAATGGACTGGGTCCTCTGGTCCAACTGAACCGATCATTAAATGGAAATGGTTATGTTCGGCTACTTGGAGACCATTTTCAGCAATTCAGTTGTGCCCGAACAACGACGGAATTTTTAATGATAATAATGTGCCATTTCACCTGGCCCCAATTGTTTGCGATTGGTTTGAAGAAAATTCTGGACTTTTCGATCGCCCGACGTGAACCCCATCGGACATTTATGAGTCGTAAGTCAGAGGTCAGTTCGTGCACAAAACTGAACCAGGAAGACTTTCGCAATTATGGACGTCTGTAGAGGCAGCACGGTTCAGTATTTCTGCAGGGGACTTCCAACGACTTGTTGGGTCCATACCACGTGGAATTGCTGCACTACGCCGGGAAGGAGGAGGTCCGACTCTATATTAGGATGTATCCTAGGACTTTTGTCACTGCAATGTATAGTACCTAGCGGGCCGCCTTGATTTACGCTCGCAACAGTCTGATTGGGTAACTTCAATGTTAATCAACTCGAATACGGCGCAACATATCGACTTTTTCTCTTAACAGTCATTTCTCAGCACAACTTACCCTGCAATACCTTTAAAAGCTTTTCAGACTGTTTCTGACCATCCTACTTAATTGTTTAATATTCAATTAGGCGTGTTTCTCACCAATTTACTTCCCCTCCCGGGAGTGTTTTGTGCTTACCAGTTCATCTCGTAGCTCTTCATTTGGTTCTTTGGTTGTAAATTTCTTGTGTGAAATCCTTCTGCGTCACCACGTCTCCAGTGACCCTCGTTACTTCGTCGTTATCGTAGTACCCAAGTTTAAGTATAGCAACATGTTGGCTTCAGACACACTGTTTCAGAAACATTTACCTCATTTTTAAGTCAGGGCCAGTAGGTTTCCTTGGTTAAGAACACATTTATTCGCCTGTGTCAGACATACTTTTTTTGTTTCTTTTCTCCTTTTTGCTTTTCTGTACATTATCTTTTTTATAATATCTGTACTTCTACTACCTCTACCGACCTTGCTCTTCTCTACCCACCTTCCTCTTTTTCACCTAACTTCCTCTTTTTCACCTAACTTCCTCTTTTTCACCTAACTTCCTCTTTTTCACCTAACTTCCTCTTTTTCACCTAACTTCCTCTTTTTCACCTAACTTCCTCTTTTTCACCTAACTTCCTCCTCTTCACTTCACCTAACTTCCTCTTTGTTACGAACCTTCCTCTTTTTTACTAACCTTCCTCTTTTTTACTAACCTTCCTCTTTTTTACTAACCTTCCTCTTTTTTACTAACCTTCTTCTTTTTTACTAACCTTCCTCTTCTTTACCAACCTTCCTCCTCTTTATGAACCTTCCTGTTCTTTAAGAATCTTCCTCTTCTCTTCCTAGCTTCTTCTGCATTACCTACCTTCCTCTGCTTTACCTACCTCTCTCTGCTTTACCTACCTTAATCTCTTTACCTACCCCTTCATCTCTTTACCTACATTAATCTCTGTGCCTACCTTAATCCCTTTACTTATCTTTTTCTCTTTACACACCTTCTCGGCTTTACCTATATTCCTCTTCTCTTTACTATCTCACTCGTTGCTCTTCCCCTGCTCTCTTCTGTGGATCAACACGCTACTAAGCAGATGCCCATAATGTTTTCGTCTAGCTTTGAGCACAGTACTGCAGTGATTCTGCGTGGCGGGGATTCAGTAAGTCCTTGGCAGGTTTCCGGAGATATCTGGGATGATTTGTTTACACACAAGTCACAGAAATCACGTAAATTACGGGACGATGGATTGTGGGCACGGAGCTGGCGCCTCATAGCATTCCAGATGTGTTCCATCGGGTTTTCCTGATAGAAGATTTCATCGCCGTCGAGAATAAATCGATGCAGTTGGTCCGCAATAATCCTCAATCAGTCCACTACTGACATGGTACCTTCGATCCCTACCTCAGGTCCCATGAAAGCTCAAGAGAATACCCCTTCCCAACAACATAAAACTGCCCATGGGCCTGCGTCTGTGGCCCAATACATGTTTCGAACAGGCTTTGGCCTGGATGACAGCATTCACGAACGTAACGATCGACCTGGTATAGCAAGAAATTTGATCTGTCCTGTCAGGTGACATATTTCCACTAATCCATTATCAATGTTGATGATTCCATTTTCACTGTGACCACAATAGACTAAGTCATTGTATCAACACATAGCGATCGTCTGCTCCTGACTAAACCAGTAGAAGATTAGAATAACTGAGGGAGGAGACAGAAAAGATAGTTGTTCGGTCGTGTTGGTCAAGTCAGGGTGAAAACCTAATAGGAACGCTTAACGAAATTCATGAGACGGTACTAAGAAGATCCTGCTGTTCAAAGGAAAGCTTACACTTGCGATATTTATTATTATTATTTTTTTTTTAATTTATAAACACTACAGAGTAGCCCACCACCTGGGTTACTAAGGTGGGCCGTGTGCTACTTAAAACAAGTAACAAGCCAGGCAGTATTTGGTCTCTTAGCCGAAATGGCTCCTTGCAAGTTATGTCAGCTTGACAAGTCCCCATTCCGTTACCGTCCCTGCCACGTGGAGGCGGACCTTTTCTAATGTTTCTGCCCTGGCTGTTGCTCTGTGTGTTCGTACACTAATTATTACAATGTGTTACGTTTATCTGCAAGCTAATTGATAAAAATAATATAATTATTTAAATATAAAAAGAAATATACATAAAAGAAGACAAAGGAAAAAATAAATTTTAAACTATAAGGTGTCTACAGAGAACCGGGTTCTCGCTGCTACATTTTTAGAGTACAATTTACACATATGCCCAAAATTTAAAGTGGGCTAAATTCATCTATATAAGACTATTAGTGATATAAGGATTTTACATGAAACATGGTAGCATAATAAATATTAAGATAACTTGCATACACAATCTTAGATACAGGAAAAATTAGCTTAAAGTAGGAGATAGCATACTAATTAACAATTTTTAGAAATAGGTGAATATCAAAGTTAATATAATTAAAAAAGGGAATATGATTATACATAGTGTTAAGAAAATAAATATCAGATTTCTCTCACATGTAACTCCTGAATGTGAAGGCTATGTATGTGCCTGTAGACTGACCATAAACTATATTCCTCTATGTGACAATAAAAATTTGATTACAAGGACAGAATAACAATATTAATATATCATAAGAGCTACAAAACTATATAGACAAATCAAAAGTAAGTTGCATGGAGGTTTAAATTATGATAAATTAAATGTCCAATTACTTAAATTAGTACATGTAAGTCCAGAATATGTAGCAAGACAAGCGACATGGTTGCGAGGCAGGAAGGGGAATCTGCATGAGTGTCCAATAAGATCTCTGTTGCTCTATAAGACGAAGCTGGGAACCTTCAGTGTCTACATCCATATAGTATTGATCAACACCTTCCGTCAGAATCAATCCATATCTGTACTATTGTCTATGTCACTGTCAGAGCTTGTATCTTCCCAATTTATGTGTTGAGGTTCTGTCTCTGTCTGTATTCTTGTTCTGGCAGTAGGATGTTGATTTTTGTAAATATCAAGCAGTGTCATTGACACTGAGTCAGCCAGACTATTTAAGATGTTCCATTTATCTGGGTCCCGAAGGACCGCACTTACCTCATCATCTCTTATTGCAGGTCGTTCATGGTCGAGTAGATCACACCTTAGCACAACATGATCGGGCGTTCCAAGAATGCCACATGTGCAAATCTCTGTTTGCCTTACTCCCATACGGTGTAGGTGTGTTGGATAAGGTCCGTGCCCAGTCAAGTAGTGAACCATGCCACGACTTGGCTCCACATGTTTTAGTTTTAACCTCTCAAAAACGTTTGGAAAAAAGGAAAACACACGCCGCCCTTTGTCTGATGTCTCCCATTCTCTTTGCCACGTGTCTAACTTCCATTTGTGTAGCTGTTGCTTGGTTTGTATGTTTTCTCCTGTTATTTGGAAAACCGTTTCGAGGTCACCATTTTTTAACCAATATGAGGCAGCTCTACAGCGAATAGTAAGATCTATTGGGCATGTTCCTAGGACCACATACAGGGCCTCGACAGGTGTTGTACTAAACGCTCCCGACATCCTAAGTAAAACACTTCTTTGCCCTCTCCTGACTATTGTTTTATAAGTTACCAAACATAGACGATGTGCCCAGGCACTTGCTGCAAAACATGCGATAGACTCAAATAATGCCGTGTGATACATCCGCATCATCGTTAATGGTAATCTGAACTGCACTGAGTTTAATCTCGCAAGTTTATGCATAATTTTAGCAGCTTTATCAACAGTGCGCTGTATGTGTTCTTTGAAGGAGAGCCGTTCATCTAAATGGAGTCCTAAATATCTTGCTACCTGTTTCCTTTGTATATTAACGTTATTGAATTTTATACTAGGATTTCGCTGGAGTATTCCCTTGAGCAATAAATAAACTGTTTTATTTCCTGCTATTTTCAATTTGTTTTGATGACACCAGTGATTGATCATCCGTAGTATTAAAGTACATTTATCTTCCAATTGCAGTCTAGATGGTGCAGAAACAACGACCAACAGATCATCTGCATAGGCGACAACACCTTCTACAAGTGTGTCCCTATCCAAGATGTCCAATAGTGGCTCAATCGCTATATCCCAAAAGATGGGACGACAGATTGATCCCTGTGGACATCCCTTGGTTACTCTTTTAACCACCTTCTGTGTTCCTGCTTTCCACTCTACAATTCTTCCCCTACAATAGTCCATAAAACTAGAATACAGGGCAGTAGGTAGTCGAATTTCCCGTAATCTAGCAAATAGTGACGGCCACCAGAGATTATCAAAAGCTCCAGCGATATCAATGAGTATGGCGACCGCATATTTCTCCGTCGTATTCCCCACAATTTGTAGGGCGCGGTTTATGGCGTCATCTATCGATTTTTGTTCTCTAAATCCAAATTGGTGGGGAGTTAGACCATAAAGGCGCCTATGTGCGTGTAGTCTATCACACAGGAGCCTCTCCTGCACCTTGGCAAGTGTGTTCAGGAGACAGGTAGGTCTATAGGATTTCGGGTCAGTTGGATCCCTATCTTCAGACTTTTTAATAATGACTGCATTAGCCATTTTGCAGAGTGTAGGGATTCTTCCTTGTAGAAGGGCTTCGTTAAAAAGGTCAGTTAAATACGGGGTGATCAGTATACTGGCATTCTTCAATGTTTCTGTGTATATTCCATCGGGGCCTGGCGCCTTCCTACTTTTGAGTTTATCTATTGCTAGGGCTACCTCTTCCTGCGAGAAAGGGAGTGTGACATCCTGATTTACATATGCAGATTCCATTCCGTCACGTAAGTCACGATGATGTCGCTCGTCCTCTATGTATGAGTCATCTGGTAAAAGCTTGTTTAGGAGATATTCTGCTGAGCATCTCCAGCCACTTGTCGTGGTTCCGTCTGTTCGTTTTAACGTTGACATCACCATCGGAGTTTTAATGCAATCAGTTAGTAATTTAAATGGTTGTCCCCATATATCTTTCTGTAGATTCGTTTTAACAAAGTCAGTCCAATACTTATGTCTGGTTTTACAGAGTTCAGTTTTATACTTTAGTTTTGCATTCCGGTACTGATCCAGTCTAAGCTGTCGTTCTTGGGCTGATGTAGCCCTCTGATAGTACTTTCTCTTATTCCGCGAATCTTTCCGTAGTCGAGTCAGTTCAACTGTCCAAGATCGTTGATGCCTCCGCTTAGCACTGGCCAGTGGGATTGCACTCTTTTGTGCCTTTTGCAGGACATCTGTCAAAACATGTGTTTTAAAGTCTATACTACCTTGGGTAGTGTACAATACTGATTCTTCTATTACATTTCTTAATTTGTTCCAGTCTGCCCTACCAAAAGCTAGATACTGTTGTTGTTTCCGAGTATTTTGAGTGTTTCTACAATTGCCTGTGTGGATAATAATAACATTGTGATCACTGTGTGTGGCCCCATCCATGACTTGCCACATATTTATATGTGGTAAGGAAATATCATTTGCCAAGGAAATATCAATATTACTTTGGCCACCAGCATGACCACGAAAGGTTGGAGGTTGTCCTGCTCTGTTTAATGGGAATAAATTACATTCGTTTATTACATCCTCGACCATGTGTCCTCTAACATCTGTCCTATCAGCATGCCATATGGTTGACCGTGCATTTATGTCTGCTAATATAAGCAATCTTTTCCCTTGTGAAAACCGTGCAATATGTCGCATTTTTTCGATAAAGGGATCAATTTCATATGAATATTGGGCATATATAGATGAAATTACCCATGTATCACGCCCGTGTACAATCTCTGCTGTAGCAATGTGTTCTGTACAGAGCTGAGATATCCTTGTCACAGTCAAATTAGGATTAATCAGCACTATTGCTGCCTTAGCATTTTGAGTTCCCACAATTGTGGTGAGTTGCACCGATAGGCCAGTAACTTTGCCACCCCGCATGTGTGGCTCTTGCAGGCAAGCTATATCGACATGTATTTCGTCTATTAACCTGTTAAGTTCCATGCCTACATGGGTACTTCCCATACAGTTGAGTTGAATTATCGTCATTTGTTTGGTATGTCTAGCATTAGATGCCTGTGTAAATACTTGCGATAGCGAGATCGTCTCTCATATATGAGTCTACCTACATTGTATTATCTCTACACAGGTATGAAATGAAATGATCGTATGACATTGTTGGCCGGGAGGTCCCATTCGGGTTCGGGCGCCAAGTGCAAGTCTGATTTCAGTCGGCGCCACATTGGGCGACTTGCGGCCGATGACGAGGACAACACAACACCCAGTCCACGAGCGGAGAAAATCTCCAACACGGCCGGAAATCGAATCCGGGCCCAATGCATGGGAGGCAAGCACGTTACCACCCAGCTAAGCAGGCGCACTACATATATAAATACGAAAGTTACGGAAACAGTCACGCACTGAAGCTTATTTACTTTGTCGTAGAGGCCTTGTTACGGAGACTACATTTCTGCCACATTGTCGCTGGACTGTCCTTCTGCACAGATAGCGCCGTGACTCTGACGATAAGTCTTGCTGTGTTTCCAAGTAAACAGTGATAACCTGCATCACGTGTATCAAAACATCACCAACCATGTAGGTCTATGGGACACTGCTCTCCGGATTAATGTTATCATATCGAGTGTGATAAGGTGAATGTGTTGACTGGCAGACGTAAAGAGCGCTCGCATCACGAAAATTAATTTTCTGTTGCCAAACACTTGTTGAAATTGTAGATGGTCTTTCAGACACTGTCCGTGTAGAGTATACGCCACTATGTGGACCTGAAACGTGGATTGGTACTGTAGCGCTGTAAAATTTTTAAAAATAAGATACCAAAAGAAGTAGTATGAGGCAGAATACACCATGAGGCCATGAAAGTGTGTGGCTAGGTGGAAAGTGCAAAATCAAAAGTCCAGAGATCTGAGGAAACAAAAATCAAAAGTACCAATCTGCACCGCAGGTCGGAGTCTACATTAAATTGTAGGCACCCCTATAAACGGAAGTCAGTTTCAAAGGACTGAGGAAGGTAAGGCTATAGTATAGGACCATGCCTAGGGACACTCAACGTGTGCAAAGAAGGACACCATGAATGGTCATAGGTTTGTTTGAGCCATGGAGATGTTGAAAAATCGTGACTGACAGACACATCAACAAAGAGAATTACCCCGTGAAACACTACCTAACGATGTTTAAGTTTCAAAAGCAGGATTATGTACCCTTTTCGTGGGGACTGCGAAGACCAGCAGCCATTCTTCCTGCGCTCCATACATGGATGGGACAGCAAGAGGCCATAATAAGTAGTACATAGGGAATTACACTACTGGCCATTAAAATTGCTACACCACGGAGATGACGTGCTACAGACGCGAATTTAACGGACAGGAAGAAGATGCTGTGATATGCAAATGATGAGCTTTTCAGAGCATTCACACAAGGTTGGCGCCGATGGCGACACCTACAACGTGCTGACATGGGGAAAGTTTCCAACCGATTTCTCATACACAAACAGCAGTTGACCGGCGTTGCCTGTTGAAACGTTGTTGTGATGCCTCGTGTAACGAGGAGAAATGGGTACCATCACGTTTCAGACTTTGATAAAGGTCGGACTGTAGCCTATCGCGATTGCGGTTTATCGTATCGCGACATTGCTGCTCGCGTTGGTCGAGATCCAGTGACTGTTAGCAGAATATGGAATCGGTGGGTTCAGGAGGGTAATACGGAACGCCGTGCTGGATCCCAACGGCCTCGTATCACTAGCAGTCGAGATGACAGGCATCTTATCCGCATGGCCGTAACGGATCGTGCAGCCACGTCTCGATCCCTGAGTCAACATATGGGAACGTTTGCAAGACAACAACCATCTGCACGAACAGTTCGACGTCGTTTGCAGCAGCATGGACTATTAGCTCGGAGGCCATGGCTGCGGTTACCCTTGACGCTGCATCACAGACAGGAGCGGCGGCGATGGTGTAAACGACGACGAACCTGGGTGCACGAATGGCAAAACGTCATTTTTTCGGATGAATCCAGGTTCTGTTTACAGCATCATAATGGTCGCTTCCGAGTTTGGCGACATCGCGGTGAACGCACATTGAAAGCACATAGTCGTCTTCGCCCTACTGGCTTACCACCCGGCGTGATGGTATGGGGCGCCATTGGTTACACGTCTCTGTCACCTCTTGTTCGTATTGACGGCACTTTGAACAGTGGACGTTACTTTTCAGATGTGTTATGACCCGTGGCTGACCCGTGGCTCTACCCTTCACTCGATCGCTGCTTAACCCTACATTTCAGCAGGATAATGCACTACCGCATGTTGTAGGTCCTGTACAGGCCTTTCTGCGTACAGAAAATGTTCGACTGCTGCCCTGACCAGCACATTCTCCAGATCTCTCACCAATTGATAACGTCTGGCCAATGGTGGCCGAGGAACTGACTCGTCACAATACGCCATTCACTACTCTTGATGATCTGTGGTATCGTGTTGAAGCTGCATGGGCAGCTGTACCTGTACACGCCACCCAAGCTCTGTTTGGCTCAACGCACAGACGTATCAAGGCCGTTATTACGGCCAGAGGTGGTTGGTCTGGGTACTGATTTCTTAGGATCTATGCACCCAAACTGCGTGAAAATGTAATCACATATCAGTTCTAGTATAATATATTTGTCCAATGAATACCCGTTTATCATCTGCATTTCTTCTCGGTGTAGCAATTTTAATGGCCAGTAGTGTATTTTAGTAGGCAGTGAAAATCGGTCGAAAGAAAAGTAAATGTTAGATGTCCGAAAGAAAAACGTTGTTTGGCGCAATGCTAACGTTTCAGTGGGTGCACATAGAACTTCGCGTGTCGCCCGCGTCCGTGCAGTGAACGGCAGGCATTCGGCTAACCAGTGGACTGGTGGCTTTTGTAGTAGGCGGCTGCCGCCGTGTTTGGTGGTCACGAGAGGCCCGCTCTGCAGCGTGGCGAAACTGCGTTCGCGAAATTACGAAACGGACTGTAGGTAGGTAGGTAGGTCCAGCTGGGCACGCCGTAGGCGGTCGTCCCATTCGGTTCGGCGCTCAAGACGCACATATGCGTAACTTATCCACAACTTGTACAGAAGCGAGACCGCAGGTACAAGAGTTGACAGATACAAGAGTTGAAGGACGCAAAGGGGATGGTGCAGTAGAGCAGTGTGAGATGTATCCGATCCCCCATTTTGTTCAATCAGTACTTAGAGCAAGCAGTAAAGGCGACATTCGGAAAGGTGATTAAAGTTGAGGGAGAAGAAGCAGATTAGCCGATGACATTGTCATCTGACAGAAACGCGAGCAATTGAACGGAAAGTTTAGTTTTTCAAAGGACATCATTTTCACGGTTGAATGTAGAAGTTATTTATTTCTCTACTGCAGTTTCAGCCTTTGGGCCGTTTTCAAGTGGTACTGCAAAAGCTTTTGCTTCAGCACACCTCAGACTTTAAAATAACTTCTACAGTCAACACAGATATGATGTCCTTTAAAATATTGTACATGACCGTGAACCCTGACCATGAGAATTTAATCAGGAAAGTTAAGTGTCCTGAAAAGAGGTGATAAGATGAATATCAACAAAAGTAAAACAACTATTTCTGGAATAAGAAATCGACACTAGAATGGTTTACAGAAATAAGGAAAGAACTAGAAAGAAACTAAATCAAAGAATCGTAAATAATAGACAGAAACCTATTTAAGAATAAAACATTTAATTTAGAAGGCTTTCAATCCAGAAGTAGTAAGAAATCGGGAACAGCACGGGTAGGAGAGAGGAAAGGACAACTTGGGGAGAAAATGACGGAGTACTGGGGAAAAAAAAGCAGGAAACAACAACAGGCAAAGAAGAGGAATCGAAGTTAAACAAGGGTAATTGATGTTGTCGAATTATGAGGGTCGTTCAGTGAGTAATGCAATACATTTTTTACTCAGCCTGTTGTGTCTAGGAATGCTGCATACTCGGTTCTCTAGACAAACAACTCGTATTAGTAAGTTTTATTACAACAAGACAAGTACAAATACTTAACTTTGACCTCAGAATTCTTGCAGTCCTTTATACATGATCATCCACAAGTACAATTACATAGATGTGTCTCAAGCAAATGGCGACATACAAAGTAATCAGTCTTCCTCAGAATAAACAGATACAAGGACCCTTGTGGTCCTAGCCACCGCTACTAACAAAGTCTGTCAACTGTACTGCAGTGACTGCTGATCTCTAACTGTGCTGCGTAGAGATTGCTAATGAAGAGGCTAACGAAGTGGCTAACGTTGAAGCTGCTATCGAAGTGAATGCCACCAGTCGGGCGTGGCGCTAATGTCGTCTTCACCTAGGGGCCGCTGTTGTTGCGTTGTCGTCCTGGAGGGGACTCAACTGCTGAGGTCATTAGTCCCCTAGAACTTAGAACTAGTTAAACCTAACTAACCTAAGGACACCACAAACATCCATGCCCGAGGCAGGATTCGAACCTGCGACCGTAGCGGTCTTGCGGTTCCAGACTGCAGCGCCTTTAACCGCACGGCCACTTCGGCCGGCCAGCCTTCTCTGTCGTTCCCGACTAGCGTGCTGGCGTTGAGTTTACGCCACCACACGGTCAATTTTGGTTGAAAAAATGCGTAATTTGTTGTGGTACATCGTGGAATATTCCCACTTCAGCCTCTATAAATTCATGAAATTCCGATAGGTGTGGCCGTCAGAATAGTGTCTGTAACAGAGATGCACATCAAGCAGTGAGGTGTCATTGAGTTTCTTTTAGAAAAAAATCAGAGCATCGCAGATATTCTCAGGCACTTGAGAATGTGTACGGAGGACTGGCAGTATGGCGAGTCGCTGGGTGAGGTGTCTCTCATCATCGCAACAAGGTCGCACAAACCTATCCGATCTCCCGTGTGCCGGCCAGCCGCACACAGCTATGGCTCCCGCAGTGTTCCAACGTGAGGACACTCATTCGAGGTGATCGACGGATCACAGTCAAACACCTCGCTGCTCACATAGGCCTCTCTGTTGGTAAGCAGACACACTCGCCCACCAGTTGGGGTACTCAGAGGTGTGTGCCGCTGGATTTCTCGCTGTCTAACAGAAGACCATGAAGAGCAACGAAGGTCCATCTTTGCAGAGTTAGTTGCGCGTTACGAGGCTGATCGTGAGAATATTTTGGCGAACTTCGTCACATGTGATGAAAAGTGGATTCATCACTTCGAATCTGAAACAAAACGGCACACTTTTTGTTCATTGTTTTACAATTTAACTAGAAAAAACTTGATTCTTATGTACACCCATATGCATATTTTTAGGTGTGGCTTGGAAGGTAGGTAGTCGGCTGTAAACTTATTAGGAACCATCTCGACATTTGGCTGCAGTAAATTAGGGAAACCATGGAAACCTAACTGGTTGGGACAATAACTAGCAGCGAAAATCGACGAAAGTATTCACTGCCCTTTGAAATCTTTCCGAGCGCCACACTGTGTTGACATTTGGGGGGAAAATCTTTTAAAATGTGGTGATATAGGAAAATGCTGAAGATTAGATGGATAGACCGAATAACAAATGCGGAGGTACTGAATCGAACTGGAGAAAAAAAAAATACGATACCGTTTGACTCAAAGAAGGGCTCGGTTAACAGGACACAATCTGAAACATAGCGGAATGGTCAGTTTCGTAATGGAGGGAAGTGTTTGTGGGTATGGCGGGGGGTATAATTATAGAAGAGGACCTTGGCACGAATACAGCAGATCGAAATGGATTTATTTAGGTTTCAATAATAATTCAGAGATGAAGAGGCTTGCTCAGGATAGACTAGCATGGTGAGCTGCATCAAACCCGTCTGCGGTCTGAAGACCACAGTAGCAACACCAATATCAGGTACTCAAGGTACCCTCCGCCACACACCGTCAGGTGGCTTGCGGAGTATGGATGTAGATGTAGATGTTTTGGGTGTAGTTATTGTTCGCAGCTAATACTGTTTCTCGCTTGCCAACCTCCATAGTTCATGGCGGTCTATATCCCCCTTGTGGAGACTCCTAGATTCCATACCTTCCGTCAAATCTGTCATGCATCTTTTAAGGCTGTAAGCCGCCGACCTCGTTTCGTTTTTTCCTCTGTGAAGCACAACTTTTTTAGCCGTCTATCATCATCCATTTGTTATAAATAGCCGTGTGACAACAACGCCATCCTTTCAGTAGCTTCTATGTTGTTCTCTTCCACCTGCATAATTTTTCTGATTTATTAATTTCTGATGACGTTCTTCATCCATAGTAATTCATTTCTGTGGATAGCAGTTGATCCTTTTCTTTCTTTTTTCCCGCACTTCTGACCTGTAAATACATATGTTTTTTACTATTGCTTTGAATGTCATGTTTTTAATTCTATTTTTGATAGTACTACTTTAGATACTGAATATGATTCAGTATGTCCTTGTACAATCTCATTTTTAGTATGCAGTATACGAGGTGCGACAATAAAGTAATGAGACTGATGTGAAAAAAATGTTGCTTACCGTTTTAGTCATGTTCAGTGTTGTCTCCTTCAAAGTAGTTCCCTTCTGACTGCACACACTTTTTCCAGCGCTTCTGCCATTGGTGGTAACATTTCTGGAACTCATCTTCTGTAATATCCTCCAAGACTCTTGTCACAGCTTTTTGGACATTTTGTTTTGTTTGAAAATGGTGTCCCTTGACCGCCGTTTTGACTTTTGGAAATAGGAAAAAGTCGCACGGAGCGATATCTGGTGAATAAGGTGGCTGTTGTAGTACTGAAATTTGTTTTAAGGTTAAAAATTGCTGTACTGACAGAGCAGTATGGGGTGGCGCATTATCGTTATACAGAATCCAATCTTTCTCATACCAAGATCTTCAGTTATTATTAGACGAACCGTTTGTCGATTGATGTTTAGTTCTTCTGCAATCATTTTCACAGATAATCTTCGATCAGATCGTACGAGTTCACGCACCCTGGCCAAGTTGACATCCGTCCGTGAGGTTGATGGTCGTCCATTGCGGTCTTCATCTTCAACATTCGTTCTGCCTTCACTAAACATTTTATGTCAACGAAAAACTTGAGCTCTTGACATAACCTCCTCTCCAAAAGCCTTCTGAAGCTTACCGTAAGTTGTTGTCGCGTTTTCGCCCAATTTAACACAAAAAGAAAAGGCAGACCGTTGCGCAATATTATGCGGTTCCATTTCCGTGACGAGAGACACAAACATGTGTTAACATATTACAGCACAACTCACGACTGAGCAGTTGCATCGATGTGCAGCTTGGACTAGAAGCAGCTTAAAGACCAAGGTCAAAGATATTGTGCCTATGCAAGCCTTCAGGGTTGCCAAATCTTGCAAAGAAAATCAGTTTCATTACTTTATTGTCGCACCTCGTATTATCTTACGCATTTATTTCAACGTGTAAATCGTTCTGCACTCTTTGATTCGCATTTGTAGTTACACCTAGATATTTAAAAGAACAACATTTTATACTGAAACTTCCAGCATCTAAATTATTTTGCTCTTTGTTGCCATCTAACACATACTCCGTTTTATTTGTGTTTATTTTTAAGCCTACCTGTAACAATTCTTTCAACAGCTTCCTTAGCATATACATCTTTGGCAACAATACCGCCTGGCCATCAGCGAGTAGGGGAGAGAGAGAGAGAGAGAGAGAGAGAGAGAGAGAGAGAGAGAGAGAGAGTATAGTATTTCGTATTCCACTTACATTACCATAGGGCCACCACGTCTTTGATACTACATCTGGATGCATTTTAAACAATGGGGCCAGTGTACAACCGGGTCAAAGCCCTTGTCTAATTTGGAATTCCTCTGGTAAAACTTTACAGATGTTCAGTGAACTGATGCGTCCACAGTGCAAGGCTCTATCTGTATTAGTATATTGCATTAAGACACCATTACGTGCTCACGCTCAGCCACAACTTGTGTGGTAGCACTGTGTCATACGTCTTTTATAGGTCAACAAATGTTAAATGGACTGTTCGCCCTCTTTCATTCAGTGCATGTTTCTGCTAGTTGTTAAAGTTTGGTAGCACCATCTAGTCATGATCAACCCATTTATTGTAGCTTATAGATGTAAATGACTGTGCTAACTATACGTATCGCGTAGCGTTGCCTATAATTGACTCGGTAAAAAAGAAAGTGCCGCTTTACGTTTTACCACTCAGGCAATGTACTTTCTTTTATGACGGACGGATTACCAGTTCACAGAAAGTTGAAGAGAGGTTTAGAATGTAATTGAAAAAGAATCAGAAAGCATAAAGCGACATATATCCTTGCCGAGAAAACTCGGGCCATCAAAACGTCTGCTGCCGTCACGATCCGAATTTGCTATCTTAAGCTTACCGCTGTCGTTACATAGCAAACTAATAGGGCACACACTTGAGTTCTGTGAACTATCTCGCAGCTGGGTGACTGGCACAAGAAGTACGGTACGTCAGATTAGGAGCTGCTGTTATCACTATGAACGATCAATACTTGGAATGTTCTGTCCTGTCAACGATTTCACCTCGCTGATAACCGCAGGAGAGTTAGTGAAACCTCCCGCGTCACTGCGTGGTCGGTTAAATGAAGGGCAAGGCTGAACGATTACAATCGACTGTGCAGTGCAGCAGTCCCTGTGGTAATGAGCACCAGGTGCGGAGACGCTGTGAATCAGTGAGACTGGCAGAGATGGCAACAGCAAACTTTAGACCATAGATGATATAGACCACGCATGAAGTCATTATTTTTAAACCAACATTTCGATCACCTGACTAGTGGCACCAACCATTAGCAGGCGACTTCTGGAATACTGTTCAGTTTATGTTAACTCAAATGTTTTCAGTAAACGCTTCTTAATTACAGTGTCGAAATCTTGTGTAGCGTTTGATTGCACCGGAAACTACGTGAAAGGAGGTAATATTTCGTTCCACAGGCAAAGTTGATTCAAAAACCCAAAATAAGCGAACACATTTTTTCCAAATTAAGCCACTGACTTTACAGGCTGAAGCTAAGCAATTCCAATCCATTGTGTTTATGTTTAGGTGTTAGAGCAGGTTTCTGCATTCGTTTCTTGAATGTAAGACGTTTGCCGTGTGACAAAATTTGGCGAACACATCTGGCGGTTACTAGCAACTGTAAATCAGCAACAACTTGGAAAGAATAATGGTTTGCGGTCCTTGTTTTGTGCAAAAGTAACCGTTTCGACGCCTCAGATAATTTTTTACTTTTCCCATATTTGCTGTTCTGTCCATATCTTGCACCCAATCCAACAAAATTATCAATCCCTGTACTTGAATCGTTCAACTTCTTGACGGTTAGACAGCTCAGTATCTTTGTGACGCCTCGATTTCTACATATTCATCATACGATAATTTTTTTCCCGCGTAGCATTGTCATTATTGTGATTTAAGTATACAACACGTACTGTTTCCTTTTTGCAGGAAAGGCACGTACGCACACACTAATACCGCACAGAGCTAATTGCTTTTATACCGATTTCCGCTTTCTACCATCTGAATCGTTGATGTCTTTTTATATACTGTACTACTGACGTCACATGTGGTACCATTTGAATGCATTTGTCGTTATGCTGGATCTCATATTGTTCCATATACACGGTGCACAACTATTCTAACCGACAATGTTAGTTTTCTGACAGATATCGATGCCTTTATACTGATTTTTACATCATGAGATTAATGTATCCTTTCTTAGCAATCACATACAACCGCTCACTTGACGAAAGGTCTGTTCATAAAGACTGGAAAGTTGCACAGGTCACACCAATATTCAATTTGCACTACGATTTTGAAGTATGTACTGCACTGAAATATTATGAATCACCTTGAGGAAAATGACTCATTGATACACAACCAACGCGGATTCAGAGAATATCGTTTTGTGCAACACAGCTAGCTCTTTATTCCCATGAAGTAATGAGTGCTGTCGACAAGGAATCTCAGATCCATTCCATATTCCTAGATTTCCAGAAGGCTTTTGATACCGTTCCTCACAAGCGACTATTAATAAAATTGCGTGCATATGGAGTATGGTCTAAGTTGTGTGACTAGATTCGTGATTTTCTATCAGAGAGATCACAGTTCTTAGTGATAGACGGTAAATCATCGAATAGAACAGAAGTGATATCTGGCGTTCCGCAAGGTAGTGTCATAGGCCCTCTGCTGTTCCTGATTTACATAAATGATCTAGGTGATAATCTGAGCAGCCCCCTTAGATTGTTTGCAGATGATGCTGTAATTTACCGTCTAGTAAAATCATGAGACGATAAATTCCAATTACAAAATGATCTTGAGAGAATTTATGTATGGTGTGAAAAGTGGCAATTGGCACTAAACAAAGAAAAGTGCGAGGTCATCAACATGGGTACTAAAAGAAATCTGATAAATTTTGGGTATACCATAAATCGCGCAAATCTAAGGGCTGTCAATTCGACTAAATACTTAGGAATTACAATTACGAGCAACTTAAACTGGAAAGACCCCATAGATAACACTGAGGGGAAGGCGAAACAAAGACTGCACTTTGTTGGCAGAACATTTAGAAGATGCATCAAACCCGCTAAAGGGACAGCCTACATTACACGTGTCCGTCCTCTGCTGGAATATTGCTGTGCGTGTGGGATCCTTACCAGGTGGCATTGACAGTTGTTGTTGTTGTGGTCTTCAGTCCAAAGACTGGTTTGATGCAGCTCTCCATGCTACTCTATTCTGTGCAAGCTTCTTCATCTCTCAGTACCTACTGCAACCTACATCCTTCTAAATCTGTTTAGTATATTCATCTCTTGGTCTCCCTCTACGATTTTTGCCCTCCACGCTGCCCTCCAGTACCAAATTGGTGATCCCTTGATGCCTCAGAATATGCCCTACCAACCAATCCCTTCTTCTAGTCAACTTGTGCCACAAATTTCTCTTCTCTCCAATTCTATTCAATACCTCCTATTAGTTATGTCATCTACCCTTCTAATCTTCAGCATTCTTCTGTAGCACCACATTTCGAAAGCTTCTATTCTCTTCTTGTCCAAACTATTTATCGTCCATGTTTCACTTCCATACATGGCTACACTCCATGCAAATGCTTTGAGAAACGACTTCCTGACACATCTATACTCAATGTTAACAAATTTCTCTTCTTCAGAAACGCTTTCCTTGCCATTGCCAGTGTACATTTTATATCCTCTCTACTTCGACCATCATGAGTTATTTTGCTCCCCAAGTAGCAAAACTCATTTACTACTTTAAGCGCCTCATTTCCTAATCTAATTCCTGCAGCATCACCCGATTTAATTCGACTACATTCCATTATCCTCGTTTTGCTTTTGTTGATGTTCATCTTATATTCTCCTTTCGAGACACTGTCCATTCCGTTCAACTGCTCTTCCAGGTCCTTTGCTGTCTCTGATAGAATTACAATGTCAGGGATTGACAGAGGACATCGAAAAAGTGCAAAGAAGGGCAGCTCATTTCGTGTCATCGCGCAATAGGGGCGAGAGTATCACTGATATGATAAGCGAGTTGGGGTGGCAGTCACTGAAACAATTTACGAAATTTCAGTCACCAACTTTCTCTTCCGAATGCGAAGATATTTTGTTGACTCAACCTACGTAGGGAGAAATGATCATCATAATAAAATACGAGAAATCAGAGCTCGAACGGAAAGATTCAGGTGTTCCTTTTTCCCACGCGCCATTCGAGAGTGGAATGGTAGAGAAGTAGTATGAAAATGGTTAGATGAACCCTCTGCCAGACACTTAAGTGTGAATTGCAGAGTAACCATGTAGATAGATGTACGTAAAAATAAATTTTGTTAACAGATCCCTTAGATATTACTAGGATATATCGCGTATACCGTGAAGCTGCAGTGCGCCTATAGGATCAAAGCACGTCCACTGTGTTGCCGCCTCCACAGCGGCGAGCCTGGCAGACCGCGGCCGCAACTTTGGCACGGCTGAGGGTTCCCACGGCCAGTGCTAACTGCAGTGCCCTGGCTCGCAGCGGGCAGTGCCCCATCTCCTCCGCCTCTCCCCGCGCCCCTCTCGATGACGCCCCCGCCACGCCAGGTCGCCAGCTGGTCGGCGTCCAGACGGAGGGCCGGCCCTCTACAAATAGGCCGCCTGGAATAGACGACTCTCCGGCGCTGACCTCCCACTCCGACTGGAGATCCTGGTCCGGAAATGGGTCGCCCATCTCTCCAGAGCGTAAACAGGGAGGCCGTCAAAACTATCGAGGCAGCAGGCTACCTAACAACATAGGCTACATATCCACGTAGACCGATCAGCCAACCACTTATCTAAAAAGTATATAAAACTTTGAACATAGCTGCTAAGGTTCAGTGACCGTGTCAGAATTATATTGGAACAAATAAGCCCTCAGTCACAAATATTAAGTCAAAATTGACCTGGTTTCGACGCTACTATGAGCGTCGTCTTCAGAATTAGACTAACTGTTCTAAAACATATTAGGTATATCGTACATTAATAAAAACCAGATAAATATGTAACTTCATCCTGTTATTATTAATGCTTACGTTATGCCTGAATCAGCTGCATCACAATTTCGGTTGTCTAATTTTGAATGTACAGTAGCCTAGTTGTTTCTGCGGCTACTAGATGGCGCTCGTAGCAACACCATGTTTACTTGCCCACACTTTCTAAAGTGGGCACCTCAGACTCGTTGCAACCCTTGTTCACAGTACGAGCAGCCCTTAGCGACTCGCCATCTCACAACTGTTCATGACGTCGCCGTTCCGGCTTAGATCTTTTTTAATATGTGACTTGTAAATACTGCATCTTTTCCAGTCAGTACAAACTTTAATTTTATTAATGTACTATATACCTAATATGTTTTAGAACAGTTAGTCTAATTCTGAAGACGACGCTCATAGTAGCGTCGAAACCAGGTCAATTTTGACTTAATATTTGTGACCGAGGGCTTATTTGTTCCAATATAAAAAGTATATATTTTGAAGAATCAGCCTCAGTTGCACAAATTTCCTGGTCTTTACCAGGTTTCGCCTAAATTAATCAAGCCTTCTTCAGAAGCATAAAAATACTATAATATGCGTGAGTAAGGCACAGTCAACATTAAAATTAAAACCTATAGTACCGTGGTACCATGTCGAACGAAAACTACTTAACTGAAGTCCAGCCCCGGCATCTCTTCACCACGCGGTTGGTTGGCAGCGTTACCGCCTACCGCGCTGGGGGCCCGGGTTCGATTCCCGGCCGGGGACGTGGTGTTGTGCGTCCTTCATCATCATTATCATCAGTGGCTCGCAAGTCGCCGATGTGGCGTCAACTAAATAGGACTTGCAACACGGCGGTCGAACTCCTCCATGGGGCCTCCCGGCCAACAATGCCATACGATCATCTCTCTGTCATCTGCCAGCGTGTGTAGTGCCAACAGTAAAATTCGGAGACGGCGGTGCTATGATGTGGTCGGGTTTTTCATGTAGGGAGCTTGAACCCCTTGTTGTTTTGCGTGGCACTATCACAGCACAGGCCTACACTGATGTTTTCAAATGGTTCAAATGGCTCTGAGCACTATGCGACTTAACTTCTGAGGTCATCAGTCGCCCGAGGCAGGATTCGAACCTGCGACCGTAGCGGTCTCCCGGTTCCAAACTGTAGCGTCTAGAACCGCACGGCCACTCCGGCCGGCATTGATGTTTTAAGCACATTCTTGCTTCCCACTGTTGAAGAGCAATTCGGGGATGGCGATTGCATCTTTCAACACGATCGAGCACCTGTTCATAATGCACGGCCTGTGGCGGAGTGGTTGCACGACAATAACATCCCTGTAGTGGACTGACCTGCACAGAGTCCTGACCTGAATTCTATAGAACACCTTCGGGATGTTTTGGAACGCAGACTTTGAGCCACACCTCACCGACCAACATCGATACCTCTCCGTAGTGCTGCATTCCACGAAGAATGGGCTTCCATTCTCCAAGAAACCTTCCAGCACCTGACTGAAGTGCGGTAGCGTTCTCGCTTCCCGCGCCCGGGTTCCCGGGTTCGATTCCCGGCGGGGTCAGGGATTTTCTCTGCCTCGTGATGACTGGGTGTTGTATGATGTCCTTAGGTTAGTTAGGTTTAAGTAGTTTTAAGTTCTAGGGGACTGATGACCATAGATGTTAAGTCCCCTAGTGCTCAGAGCCATTTTTGAACCTGACTGAACGTAAGCCCGTGAGAGTGGAAGCTGTCATCGAGGCTAAGGGTGAGCCAACACCATACTGAATTTTAGCATTACCGACGGAGGGCGCCGCGAACTTGTAAGTCACTTTCAGCCAGGTGTCCGGATACCTTTGATCACATAGTGTATGATGAAGTGAAATAATAGTACCCAAATAATTTCAAACATAACATAATTAGATCCGTAAATGTTATAACATGTAACAACAAAACAGAAACACAATAAAAGATACTTTATATTTCATGAACCGGACTGAGAAGGCGCTGCCGTTCGTAGACATAGTACAGAGTTCTCCTGCTACATGAGGTTAGTAGAGACCTTCTCAAAACACCTGTGCAGGCAGTATCAGTGTGTAGTGAACGTGCGAGCGTAGTGTTTTTTCTCCGTGACTGTTGGCGTGTTTCGCTTGCGAAGTCGTTATGGCAACTTCAAAAGAACAAAGAGTGTGAGTAAAATTTTGTTTTCTACTATAAAAATCGGCAACAGAGACTCACCAAATGCTCCAAGTGGCTTTCCAGGAGCCGCACACAAGTTTTCGGCTGTGTTGGGCGCTTTCAACGTGTGAGATGAGTGTTGAAGACCAGCCTCGTCGTGCAAAATGAGTAAAACAGTGAAAAGATCCGCCAAAAATCGGCGAAGTTCTTCGTTTCACGATCGACCAAATTTCAGCAGAGGTAGGCGTGAGCTGGAGCTCGCGCCAGCGGATTTTGAATGGGGATTTGCACGTGAGACGTATTGCCGTTAAATTTGTTCGGGTCCTTCTCACCCAGGAGCAAAAAACCATGCTCGTGAATGTTTGTCAGCACTTGAAAACAGAAAATGAAATGGGTGTTACGGGTACGACCCAGAAACCAAGCGAGTGTCAACCCAGTGGAGGAGTCCCAACTCTTTCAGACAAAAGAAAAAGTAATGTACGTGAGGTCGACTGTAAAGACGATGGTCATTGTCATTTTTTATGGTCGTGGAATTGTGCATCGGGAATCTGTACGCTCTACTCTTCGCTTCCCGCCTTCTGTATTCATCAGACTTAGTCCCATGAGATTTGTTCCTGTTTCCGCGAATGAAAGAAATACTAAAAAGGAAGCGTTAAGATGACGTGGAAGTAGTAAAAACAGCTTCGCAAAGGACCATAAACAATATCAAAGTTGAAGAGTTCCAGACATGCTTCAAACACTGGGAAAACGGATTTGGGAAGTGCATCGCATCTAATGGAGAGCACTTTGAAGGTACCTGAAGGAATTTTGCAATAAGGTTCATGAATAAATTTTTATAATAAAAAATCCGGGTTTTGGGTCCCCTTCGTGTGTGTGTGTGTGTGTGTGTGTGTGTGTGTGTGTGTGTGTGTGTGTATTTGTGTGTGTGTAACTTTCGAGGTGTAAGTGAAATATTGATAACTGTGAATGCACATGTAAAAGTATGATCCTGTTATAATTCTTAGATCAACTGCGTGATACATGTACTTCTCCGGTTCTGGAAAAATTCTTTTCAAATGCTATAGGTTTCGGGAATGGAATTTTTTTAGAGTTATCATAAGGAGATACACTCACTGTTGTAAACAACTTTTTGTTGTTGCGGACTTCAGTCTAAAGACTGGTTTGAAGCAGTTCTCCATGTCCATAGTGCTCAGAGCCATCAGTTCTCCATGTCCTGTGGGGGCCAATTCTCCTCTGTATAACTACTGCAACCTACATCCATTTCAACCTGCTTACTGTATTCAAGCCTTCGTCTCTTCAGTTTCATCAGCTAGTAAGTTGGTGCATTGTCATTGTGGGACAAGATCCTATGCAATGCAGTTTTAGTTTAGCAAAAAATGCTCCTGATTCTTGTTTATGCCTTAGAGAGTGTCCAAAATCCATTCTAAAGAATACAACAAATCCGTGTCCTAGACATCTTACCCTTCCATATGCCACACTCCTGTGGGGGCCAATTCTCCTCTGTATAACTACTGCAACCTACATCCTTTTCAACCTGCTTACTGTATTCAAGCCTTCGTCTCTGTAGTTTTTACCCCCAGCACTTCCTTCCATTACCAAATTCACAATTCCTTGATGCCTCAGGAAGTGTCGTATCAACCGATCCCTTGAGTTAGTCACGTTATGCCATAAATTTGTTTCTTGTCCATTTCGATTCAGTACCTCCTCATTTGTTATTTGATCTATTCGTTTAATCTTCAGCGCTCTTCTGTAGCAGTAAACTTCAAAAGTTTCTATTCTCTTCTTGTCTGCACTGCAATGCTTTTCTTGCTATAGGCAGTCTACGTATTATATCCTTCTACTTCGGTCTTCTTAAGTTATTTTCCTGCCCAAATAGCAAAATTCATCTACTGTTTTTAGTGTCTAATTTTCTAAACTAATTCTCTGGGCATCGCCTGATTTATTTCGATTACCCTCGTTTTACTTTTGTTGATGTTCGTGTTTGAATCTCTTTTCCAGACACAATCTAGTCCGTTCATTTGTTCTCCCAAATCCTTTACCGTCCTTGACAGAATTGCACTATCATCGGCAAACTTAAGACTTTATTATTTGTTCTCCATGAACTTTAATTTCCTTAAATTTTTCCTTGGTTTGCTTTACTGTTTGCTCAACGTAACAGATTGTATAACATCACGGATACGCTATTTTGTCGACAGTTGACGTATTGAGAACTGTGATTTTACTATAATTACACTGAAGTGACAAAAGTCATAAGATAGCGATATGCACATTTATAGATGGCGGAAGTATCGCGTACACAACGCATAAAAGGGCAATGCATGGTGCAGCTATCTGTACTCAGGTGGTCCATGTGAAAACATTTACGATGTGTTTATGGCCGGAAGACGGGAATTAATGGACTTCGAACGGAGATTGGCAGTTGGAGCTAGATGCATGGAACGTTTCCATTCCGGAAATCGTCAGGGAATTCAGAATTCTGAGACCACATTGTCAAGAACGCGCCGAGAATACCAAATTTATTGGAGTGTCCCCGACTGCGCACCCTTCGGCAGTCTTTTAATTTCCCGGGCACCTTGCCTTTGATTTTATGCGACGATGCCTCTATGGCTGACAATGTTTTACATTTTACCCGTGCTAGTCCTTTTTATGGATCCATTTAGGGGGGTCCTGCACTTTTCCGTTTCTGTGTCTTTTGTCCTCGCGTCTCTCCGTATTTGTTGCTGTTTTGGTGTCTCATCGGATGGTTGACTCTTTCCCTTTTTTGTTGTCGTGGTCAGTCAACCAGTCTCCGGCCATCTTCTTTTCTTCTATTTCTTTCTGTCTGGTGTTCGTCTGTACTCTTCTTTTCTGTAGTGTTCGTTGCCTAATTTGTGTTCTTTAGCACCTGGGGGGGGGGGGGGAGGGGCAGTCTCCTTCCCCTTGGGGTTTTATCTGCTCTGCGACTTTGTCTCGCTTGTTTTTGGAATGGGGGACTGATGACCTTAGCTGTTTAGTCCCCCTTAAACATCCCAACAACCACCACCACCAAATTTCGGGCATTACCTCTCACCACGGACAACGCAGTGGCCGACGACTTTCGCGTAACGACCGAGAGCAGCGACGTTTGTATAGAGTTACAGACAAGCAACACTGAGTGGAATAACCGTAGGATTCAGTGCGGGACGTACGACGAACTTATCTGTCAGGACAGTGTGGCAAAATTTGGCGTTAATGGGCTATGGCTGCAAACGACCGACGCGAGTGTCTTTTTCTAACAGCACGACATCACCTCGCTGGCCGCGGTGGCCGAGCGGTTCTAGGCGCTGCTGCTTCGATCGCAGGTTCGAATCCTGCCTCGGGCATGGATGTGTGTGATGTCCTTAGGTTTAAGTAGTTCTAAGTTCTAGGGGACTGATGACCTCAGATGTTAAGTCTCATAGTGCTCAGAGCCATTTTTGTACATCATCTCCATCGCCTCTTCTGGGCGCGTGATCATATCTTTTGGACCTTAGACGACTGGAAGACCGTGGCCTCATCAGATGAATCCCGATTTCAGTTGACAAAAGTTGATGGTAGGATTCGAGTATGGCGCGGAGCCACGGAGCCAAGGACCCAAGTTGTCAACGAGGCACTGTGCAAGCTGGTGGTGGGTCCATAAAGGTGTGAGCTGTGTCTACGTGGAATGGACTGAGTCCTCTGGTTATGTGAGGCTACTTGAAGACCATTTGCAGCCATTCAGAGACATCATGTTACCAGTTCTCTAAACCTTCTCATTAGTGTTTCGTTAAAAGAACATCTTTTTTCCCTCAAGGGAGGCATAAAATAGTTGGTTCTGTGTCTGCAAACAATGGTATGTACCCACTGCCATGCACTTCATCTCTTCCGCAGTATGCATGTAGATGTAGATGAACAACGCAAGTTTTGAGAAACTTACCATCAAATAAAATCTGTGTCGGACCGCTACTGAAACCAGCAACTTTAACCATTTTCAGGCATTGTTCCTTCCATTTGAGCAGTCCACCTACGACTGACGATCCGCCATCAAATCTTCAATTGTCTGGAACCGCGCAACCGCTACGGGCGCAGGTTTGAATCCTGCCTGGGGCATGGATTTGTGTGATGTCCTTAGGTTAGTTAGGTTTAAGTAGTTCTAAGTTCTAGGGGACTGATGACCTCAGATGATAAGTCCTATAGTGCTCAGAGTAATTTTGAAATCTTCAATTCTCCCAGTACGCCTGTCCCGTCGAAACTGTGAACGCACGTTGTGAGCCCGCCAACGGCGCAGTTTCGGGTTTGACTCATATTCTGACACAGATTTCTTTGGTAGGAAGTTACAAAACAGCGCAGACTCAGCTGCAAAGTGGAAGATTCATTCTGAATTCGAATTTTAGCCGTAGAGCACAAATAGCCTCTCGTTTGTGAATTTGCCGGAAACATTATTTCGTTACCATCAACTTTTTATGAAAAATTGAGATCTCCGTGTTATATGGGGGCCCTATGTAAATATTTCTCCGTCACGCACTTTGTGTCGTACAGGACTAAAAACATGTAAGCCATTAGAAATTTCTTGCATAAATGTTATACATTTTTATGAAGTCCTTCACATTGTTGGATTTTATTCCCGTCTATGTACATTCATGACAGAGCTTGATATCCTAACGATGGCTATTTTTTATCAAAGAGGTGCCACTCAGTTGTTGAAGCATGTGGAGAACTGATTAGATATTCCTCTTACGTGAAATCGCACAGTGACATACATGTGTGGCGTCAAGTAATCTCCGGACAGAACACACGGTGACCACGTTCTTATCGGCGTTATCTCGTTGTCCCAAGGATACTTCTCGCGTTATGCGAGACATGCGCATGCTGTTAACAAAGACCATGCCGACTGTTTGGTCTGTGACTTGGTTGTCACTAATGCAGATGTTTTACACTCACAAAAACACACACTCACAAACACATACTTTTTTATTTATTTGTCATTTTTGTCATGTGTCACACACAGACATGCGAAAGCAAATACGCGCAGCTTTTGTAGACAAATACAAATTAAATAAGATTTTAAAAACAGAGATAAAACTTTTACTACTTAAAAATAAACAAGTATGCTTGTGCCTTTTTGTGGACACATCAGAATAAAGAAGGAAAGCAAGCCATGAACGCTATTCTCAAGGAAAGAGAAATACAGCAAGATATAAAAGACGAAGATTTTAATCAATTTGCATATACATTTTCATCTATTCTCCGTAAGCGACTGTACGGTGAGTGGCGAAAGATGTACAGCACACCAAGTATGATTTCCCCTTCTTCCTGTTCCCTGTGTATGTGATACACCAGAAGAAATTCTAGTGGCATCCCTGTATAGGAACCAAAATGTTGGTGTTATCGCGATTACGCGAGAGGTGCGTTCGAGGAAGCACTGCAGTATATTTATTGACTTGGTTTGGAATATATGATCTCTGAAATCCATGAGTAAGCCTCTCCGCAATCCGCAATCTTTCATTGTAAAGTCTCCTCTTGAAGTTTGCGAGTATCTCTGTGACTGTCACGTTGACCAAACAAACCCTTGGCGAAACGTGAAGCTATTCTTTGAATCTTTTGTATCTCTTCCCTTAATACTATTTGAAAGGGCGTACAGGCAAACAAACGCGAATTAAGAATTGGTGTTATAATATTACAGCAACATAATTTAAGCAAATTTAAGCAGACGGACACCCAGAGATTCTGATGATCTCAAAGACACATTTGTGTTGGTCAATTTTCTCCACCATATGATCTACCTGTTAATCATCTTGAGCGTAATTCTGTCCATATGGCACATATTTGTGCATAATTTTTCCATGCGATTAGAATACAACAGCAACTGGTTTCATTAAGAACAGTAACTTAAGCCATTATGAATTAAGTCCAAAAAGCTGCTTCTGTTTTGAGATGTTTATTTAGTCGCGACAGGCCTGTTTCAGCACTATTGCCATCATCAGGCGATCTGAAAGTAATGGTTTCATTATATACTATTTTCTAGGGCAGATGGTAGCCTACTTGTCACACATGAGATTGACAACCATACATTTATCTAATTCTTAACTTACCTATAACATCGCTGGTTAGTCACTCAAGCGGTTTTCTTACGTCTTTTAAAGTTATTTTATGACGTAGCTTTCATAGGCTATATTTGTACTTACAACATCGTTGGTTAAACGTCAAACAAAAAATTGTCACACACAACAAATAAAATTCAGGCTATAACGTCCAACAAATATAGCCTATGAAAGCTATGTCATAAAATAACTTTAAAAGACGTAAGAAAAACGCTTGAGCGACTAACCAGCGAAATTATAGGTAAGTTAAGAACTCCATAAATGTATGGTTGTCAATCTCATATGTGACAAGTAAGCTATCATCTGCCCTAGAAAATAGTATATAATAAAACCATTACTTTCAGAACGCCTTATGATGGCAATAGTGCTGAAACAGGCCTGTCGTGATTAAATAAACATCTCAAAATAGAAGCAGCTTTTTGTACTTAATTAATAATGTCTTTACACGACTTATATAGAGCTGCGGGTCCCTTGGAAAAAATATTAAGCATTCATGATTAATATTTGAATGTCAGATGGGCAAAAATTGTTACTTGCATCTGGGAAGCAAATGCTTTCCTTGGTCCAAGCAGCTCGTCTTTGGCGTGAACGAGGCGTGTATTGTTCTGCTAGCAGTCCCGGAGGGGTAGTCATGGTAGCGATAAAGTGTGGTGTTTGTCGTAACATTGATTTTATTTTGTCCTACTGGCTGCAGGGACTTTAAAAAATGCATGACGTAACGTGATTATTCGCACTGAACATCAGATCATCTCTTACTTAGAAAACAAGAATCTGAGCCAGTAAACTGTGACTTTTTCCATTTTACGTGAATAGCTAATAGTTAACAAGTACAAACAAGCGTTATTATGGAACGAGGGCTTCGTAAGCGACCTCTTCCGTGCGTAAACTGCATTTACTTAGGATCTTCAAATGAATCAGAACCCGGCATACGCTTTCCTTAGAGTGAGATATTAGGTCTTTCATCTACATATACATGACTGCTCTGCAGTTTGACAGAGGCCTCATAAAGCCATTTTCAAACTACTTCTGGACAGTTCCACTTTCGAATAGTACTGGGGAAAAATGAACACCAAAATCTTTCCGTTGGAGCTCTCATTTCTCATAATTTATTCAAATGGCTCTGAGCACTATGGGACTTAACTTCTGAGGTCATCAGTCCCCTAGAACTTAGAACTACTTAAACCTAACTAACCTAAGGACATCACACACGTCCATGCCTGAGGCAGGATTCGAACCTGCGACCGTAGCAGTCGCGCGGTTCCAGACTGTAGCGCCTAGAACCGCTCGGCCACCACGGCCGGCTCATAATTTATTGCTTTGACCATTTCTCCCTATGCAGATCGGAGTCAGTGGAATAATCTGGCATTCGGAGGAGAAAGTCAGTGACTGATATTATGTGAAAAGGTCTCGCCACAACGATAAATGTTTTTGTTTTAATAATTCCCACCCCAACTCGCTTTCATATCCGTAACACTCTCTTCCCTATTTCGCGAGGATACAAAACGAGCCGTCCACGTTCGAAATTTTTCGATGAGTTCCATCAATGGACGAGCATAATATAGGCAGTCTCCTTAGTAGATTTGTTGTATCTTCTACCTATGAAACGCAGTCTTTGGTTCGTCTTTCCCACAGCGTTTTCTTTGTGATGGTTTCATTTGAAGTTGGATGTAATTGTAAACGCTAGGTATTTCGTTCAATTTACACCCTGTAGTTTTGTTGTGTTATTTATCATGTAAACCACGTGGAGGACGTTACAATTTTTATTGTTTAAGATCCATTATACTCATTTTCATCCTCCGATGGTTTAAACAAAGGGTAAACTACAGCGTCATCTGCAAATAATCCAAACAGTTCCTTGGGAACGCCAGACAAAACTTGTTCCACTAGATGATTTTCCGTCAATTACTACGAACTAGGACCTATTGAAAGAAAATGACAAATCCAGTCGTACAACTAAGACGACACTCCATAGGCCACCTATTTGGTTGAAATTCATTTGTAAGAAATGGCATCTACATCTGCATAGCTACTCTGCAAATCACACTTACGGTCCTGGTAGAAGGTTCATCGAAACGCTTTCACAATAATCCTCTGTTATTCCATTCTCGAACAGCAGGCTGAAAAAACGAACACTTACATCTTTCCGTGCGAGATATGATTTCCGTTATTTTATTATGATGATCGTTTCTCCTTGTGTAAGTCAGCGTCAACAAAATACTTTCGCATTCGGAGGAGAAAATTGTTGATTGAAATTTTGTGAGAAGATCCCGCCGCAGCGAGAAACGCCTTTGTTGTAATAACATCCTTTTTTTCTTTTTTTAAAATCTTACGGGACTTAACTGCTAAGGTCATCAGTCCGCCGGCCGGTGTGGCCGTGCGGTTAAAGGCGCTTCAGTCCGGAACCGCGTGACCGCTACGGTCGCAGGTTCGAATCCTGCCTCGGGCATGAATGTGTGTGATGTCCTTAGGTTAGTTAGGTTTAATTAGTTCTAAGTTCTAGGCGACTGATGACCTCCGAAGTTAAGTCGCATAGTGCTCAGAGCCATTTGAACCATTTTTGTCATCAGTCCCTAATCCTACACACTACTTAACCTAAATTATCCTAAGGACAAACACACACACCCATGCCCGAGGGAGGAGTCGAACCTCCGCCGGGACCAGCCGCATAGTCCAAGACTGCAGCGCCCTAGACCGCTCGGTAATGAAATCCATCCCAAATCCTGTATTATGTCCGTGACACTCTCTCCGCTAATTTGCGACAGTACAAAACGCGCTCCCATTCTTGCAACTTCCTCGATGTCCTCCGTTAATCCTATCTGGTAAGGATTCCACACTGCGCAGAGTACTCCCAAAAGAGGACGCACAAGCCTTCTGGAAATCTTGACATGTGGAATCTACTTGAGATCCCGTAGCGATGACATTCATTACTTCGTCTGAATAGAGACTTATTTGTGTTTGACAAGAACGATATTTTCTAAGCCCTTAAGCAAGAGTTGTCACCTTTTGAGCAGCGCCTGACCACACACTTTGGCGGCGCGGACGGCGCTCTGGTTGTTGTCCTTGCAGCGGCTATGCCAGCGTGGGTCGGCCCGGGCTTATTCACGGCCCGCAAATAGCGCGACGCGACGCGCTACACTCGCAGAAAGGCATGGCCGCGCACCCAGTAACCTGCCTGTTTACTTATTCATCCATTTCCCACTTACTGGTCGACTGGCTTGGCGGTTGAAGCACGCCCCGAGTTTGCAATAACTGCTACTCTACCATTTGCACTGAATTGTGTATCCCTCTCCACTTTCTTCACACAATCTACATGCCGTAGTACAGTGAACTTACTGGTGCGCCTCGGGGCTGTGTAAAACGAAGGAAGGAAGATTATAAATTAATGTCCCTTCGACGACGAAGTCATTAGAGACGGGACTGTTCGACCTAGGGAACTATGAGGGGGGGTCGGCCGTGTCCTTTTCAAAGATCCATCCTCATATTTTCCTTAAAGGTTTAAGAAATCGCGGAAAACCTACAGGGTGACAATCATTCAACTATAGGGATTAAAATCGCCATAACTTCTGAACGATTTGCGTTAGGACGCTCAAAAAATGGTTCAAATGGCTCTGAGCACTATGGGACTTAACATCTGTGGTCATCAGTCCCCGAGAACTTAGAACTACTTAAACCTAATTAACCTAAGGACATCACACACATCCATGCCCGAGGCAGGATTCGAACCTGCGATCGTAGCAGTCGCGCGGTTCCAGACTGAAGAGACTAGAACCGCTCGGCCACAGCGGCCGGCTAGGACGCTCAAACTGCATGGTTTAGTTTAGCGACGAAGCCATTTTCATTTTGGTGGGTTCGTCAGTAAGCAAAATTGGCACATTTGGGGAACTGAGAATCCGCATTTCGCGATCGAGAAGTCTCTTCACCCTCAGCGAATGACTGTGTGGTGTGCCATGTTCAGTCACGGAACATTCGGTGCAATGTTCCTTGATGGCGCGGTGACTACCGAACGATACGTCAAGGTTTTGAAACATGATTTCGTCCCCATTATCCAAAGTGACACTGACTTCGACAAGATGTGGTTCATTCAAGTCGGAGCTCGACCCCATCAAAGCAGGGGAGTGTTGGATGTCCTGAAGGAACACTTTGGGGACCGATTTCCGGCTGTGGAGTACCCAGAGGCCACTGGCATGGGCCTCGATTGGCCGTCATATTCTCCGGATCTGAACACATGCGACTCCTTTTGTGGGGCTGTATTAAAGACTAGGTGTACAGCAGCAATAGAAAAACCACTGCTGAGCTGAAAACAGCCAGTCAGGAGGTCATCGACAGCATCGATGTTCCACCGACACTTCGGCGAGTCATGCAAATGGTTCTGAGCACTATGGGACTCAACTGCTGAGGTCATTAGTCCCCTAGAACTTAGAACTACTTAAACCTAACTAACCTAAGGACATCAGAAACATCCATGCCCGAGGCAGGATTCGAACCTGCGACCGTAGCGGTCTTGCGGTTCCAGACTGCAGCGCCTTTAACCGCACGGCCACTTCGGCCGGCTGGCGAGTCATGCTGAATTTCGCTATCGTCCTCGCCACATCACCGCCAATGATGGCAGACATATCGAACATGTCATAACCTAAATCAGAATATCTGTAGTGACGTTTACATGTTGAATAAAGTGTGAGCACGCCGTAGATTGCAACTAAATTATGCTTTTTTTCATATAGTTCAGTAATTGTCACCATGTATGTCTAGGTGGCTGGATGGGGATCTGAACAGCTGTCCTACCGAATGCAACTCCAGCACTTTAATCAATGCCTTACTCCCCTACGTAAACGACGTCTTTAAGGCACGTCTTTGCGGTGGCGCAACCGCTCCAGAGAGACTATACCTACCACAAAATACTGAGAACCGTGTACTGCCTAGCGTGGTTACTACATATGTATGTTATGCAGAGCAGAAACACGCTTTGGAAAGATTTTATTTATAATTCCGTATGAAGCACGTGATCGAACAGGTTATCCATTAATACATAACTCACTGGACACAAAAACATAAATATCGAAACAACGCTGAATGTCAACACAATCAGTCCACACAACGCAGTTATTAGTACGGAGATTCTGACGCACCAGTTGTCCAGATGTGTGATTTATCTATGAACACAATATGTATTGGGAAGACTTGATGTCAATATCTTCTTCGAAGTATTGAGCCATCACGCACAGTTCAAATGTAAACAAGCAGCAAACATACACTGCCAAAAATAAGGGACTCTTCTTCTTCTTCTTCTTCTTCTTCTTCTTCTTCTTCTTCTACTGCTACGAACCTTCATGGGTTCACAAATGGTCTGCCCGTCTCTTCTTAGGTCTTCCAACATCGCTTCTTCCTGCCAGTTTGTAAGCTAAGACTAGTTTTGTAAGTCGTTTACTGTCCATTCTTTGTACGTGTTCCCACCAGGTGTTGCGGTATTTTGTTATTCTGCTTTCAGGAGGCTCTAATTTAATTTCTTGTCCTTTGTTTGATGCGGTCTGTTGTCGGGTAGCCCTTCGTTCTTCTTACAAGTTTAGTTTCTGCACTTTGTATTTCACCTAATGTTCTCTTTGCATGTATCAAGCATTCGCTCGCATGAAGAAGCGCTGGAAGAGCCAGAGTTTTGTAAAATATTATTCTCGTTTCTTGTCTGGTTTTATTTTTAAAGACATTATAAATGAAGCTACATATACTTACAAATGTAACCAATTTCAGCATCTAGAACTTCAGGCCAATTTGACGCCTCAAATAAGTGGAGGATGGCACTTGTTTTATGATCACATTATGTTTGTTGTTGTGGTCTTTCGTCCAGAGACTGGTTTGATGCAGCTCCCCATGCTACTGTGTTATACACAGTGATATTGGATCGGTCCGGATCTTTTCCCCACACAGCCTAGGTTTTAGGAGTTCCGACATCATATGGTTTACAGAGGTAATTCAGGTGGTTCAGTGCACGTTGTAAGCTGTCTTCTTTTTCTTGCAGTTTCAATACATCCTCGGGAGGTATAAGTAGGGGGAAGCAATATATTCGATACCTCATCCAGAAACGCACCCTCTCGAAACCTGGCGAGCAAGCTACACCGCGATGCAGTGTGCTTCTCTTGCAGAGTCTGCCACTTGAGTTTATTAAACATCTCCGTAACGCTATCACGGTTACCAAATAACCCTGTGACGAAACGCGCCGCTCTTCTTTGGATCTTCTCTATCTCCTCCGTCAAACCGATCTGGTACGGATCCCACACCGATGAGCAATACTCAAGTATAGGTCGAACGAGTGTTTTGTAAGCCACCTCCTTTGTTGATGGACTACATTTTCTAAGCACTCTCCCAATGAATCTCAACCTGGTACCCGCCTTACCAACAATTAATTTTATATGATCATTCCACTTCAAATCGTTCCGCACGCATACTCCCAGATATTTTACAGAAGTAACTGCTACCAGTGTTTGTTCCGCTATCATATAATCATACAATATAGGATCCTTCTTTCTATGTATTCGCAATACATTACATTTGTCTATGTTAAGGGTCAGTTGCCACTCCCTGCACCAAGTGCCTATCCGCTGCAGATCTTCCTGCATTTCACTACAATTTTCTAATGCTGCAACTTCTCTGTATACTACAGCATCATCCGCGAAAAGCCGCATGGAACTTCCGACACTATCTACTAGGTCATTTATATACACTCCTGGAAATGGAAAAAAGAACACATTGACACCGGTGTGTCAGACCCACCATACTTGCTCCGGACACTACGAGAGGGCTGTACAAGCAATGATCACACGCACGGCACAGCGGACACACCAGGAACCGCGGTGTTGGCCGTCGAATGGCGCTAGCTGCGCAGCATTTGTGCACCGCCGCCGTCAGATACATCACATGATCACACTGACAGAATCACAGGCACATAGACACAGGCAACAGAGCATGCACAATGTCGGCACTAGTACAGTATATATCCACCTTTCGCAGCAATGCAGGCTGCTATTCTCCAATGGAGACGATCGTAGAGATGCTGGATGTAGTCCTGTGGAACGGCTTGCCATGCCATTTCCACCTGGCGCCTCAGTTGGACCAGCGTTCGTGCTGGACGTGCAGACCGCGTGAGACGACGCTTCATCCAGTCCCAAACATGCTCAATGGTGGACAGATCCGGAGATCTTGCTGGCCAGGGTAGTTGACTTACACCTTCTAGAGCACGTTGGGTGGCACGGGATACATGCGGACGTGCATTGCCCTGTTGGAACAGCAAGTTCCCTTGCCGGTCTAGGAATGGTAGAACGATGGGTTCGATGACGGTTTGGATGTACCGTGCACTATTCAGTGTCCCCTCGACGATCACCAGTGGTGTACGGCCAGTGTAGGAGATCGCTCCCCACACCATGATGCCTGGTGTTGGCCCTGTGTGCCTCGGTCGTATGCAGTCCTGATTGTGGCGCTCACCTGCACGGCGCCAAACACGCATACGACCATCATTGGCACCAAGGCAGAAGCGACTCTCATCGCTGAAGACGACACGTCTCCATTCGTCCCTCCATTCACGCCTGTCGCGACACCACTGGAGGCGGGCTGCACGATGTTGGGGCGTGAGCGGAAGACGACCTAACGGTGTGCGGGACCGTAGCCCAGCTTCATGGAGACGGTTGCGAATTGTCCTCGACGATACCCCAGGAGCAACAGTGTCCCTAATTTGCTGGGAAGTGGCGGTGCGGTCCCCTACGGCACTGCGTAGGATCCTACGGTCTTGGCGTGCATCCGTGCCTCGCTGCGGTCCGGTCCCAGGTCGACGGGCACGTGCACCTTCCGCCGACCACTGGCGGCAACATCGATGTACTGTGGAGACCTCACGCCCCACGTGTTGAGCAATTCGGCGGTACGTCCACCCGGCCTCCCGCATGCCCACTATACGCCCTCGCTCAAAGTCCGTCAACTGCACATACGGTTCACGTCCACGCTGTCGCGGCATGCTACCAGTGTTAAAGACTGCGATGGAGCTCCGTATGCCACGGCAAACTGGCTGACACTGACGGCGGCGGTGCACAAATGCTGCGCAGCTAGCGCCATTCGACGGCCAACACCGCGGTTCATGGTGTGTCCGCTGTGCCGTGCGTGTGATCATTGCTTGTACAGCCCTCTCGCAGTGTCCGGAGCAAGTATGGTGGGTCTGACACACCGGTGTCAATGTGTTCTTTTTTCCATTTCCAGGAGTGTAGAATGCCTGTGACAGACCTTTTTCAGAACCCTATCTTTCTTCACTAGTGATAGTTCCCTAAATTATTTTAAGTCTAATGTTTATTATTCTTGCCTGTAACTTATATTCTAATTCGAGAATACTTACACCTCTATAATTTTTACGGTTTTCCCAGGAACCTTTACTGAATATAGATATTGTTTGTGCTGTTTCCAATGACGCAGGTAAATCACTTGCCTGCTAGCATTGGTTGAGTATGTATTTGTAGAGCTGAACCCATCGATCGTTATCTATCATATCTATTTTACTGTATCTTAACCAATGACTCTTCATTATGTATATGTTTTCTCTGCGTATAAAAGGCAATGTTGTGACTGACACACTCATCAACCGCTAAGGTTAGAAACTTGAAATTTGGAAAAGGTGTGGAACTTATATTGTGGGCCTCGATTAAGAAGGAATTTTTCGAAATTCCAACCCTAGTGGAGTGATATGGGGGAAGAAGGTGTTTTTTTTTTTTTTTTTTTTTTTTTTTTTTTTTTTTTTTTTTTACAGTTGCTATTAATGCAATTTTGAAGTTATATATACGACAATTGGTGTTTGATTTCTTTATCAGGAGTAAAGAAATAAGTGTTTCAGCATTTTAAGAAATTTAACCCTATGGGGGTGTAATATTAGGTGAACCTTTTTTTTTTGAAAATATATCATTATTAAAGAACTACTGAAGTATTTTTAATCTATGAACATTGGTATTTGAGTTCCCAGTTACAAATAAAACGATATTTGTTTCATTGTTTTTGGAAACTGAGCCCCAAACGGGGTGAATTAGGGGATGAGATATTGTATGGAAATATTTTATTATGAAGGCATTTTTAAAGCTAGATCTCTGAAAATTTGTATTTGGCTCCTCAGTTAGAAATAAAAAAATACGTTTTTCACTGTTTTTGGAAATTCAACCCCAAAGGGAGCGAAACAGAGTCATACTGATACTGCCTCATCATCGGCAAGCTAAAACCGGAAAGCATAGAAACTTGAAGTTCGGAGAGCGCGTGGATCTTATACTGTAGGCGTCGTTGAAGAAGGGATTGCCCGAAATTCCATTCCTCAATTCTCGTGAGTCCGTACAAACTGGGAGAACTCGCTCAGAAACGACTTTAAGATCTGTTTTTGAAGGCTTAAACTACGACTATTCCCCACCTCTCTACATGTCTCTCCGGTGGAAATCGTGCAGACCAAATTAGCCGAATAACAATTCGCACAGAGGGGTGCAAGCAGTCGTTCTTCTGAACGCTCCGTCCCTGAATGTAAGGCGATGGGGTATTATGAAAAGTACCTATGCCACGCTCTTCGGGTGGCTGGGGCATATAAACGGCGCAACCTTTGATGAAGAGGACAATAATTACCATGCGGGTGCCTCTCCACTAATACGACCACCTAACCTCGTACACAAACGCTTCATACCCGCACGAACATGCATGTCCTTGCTGATATGTGCCCACATCAACCTTCTATTAGACTGCAAACCTTTTGTCACGTGTACATCATTTAGTCTGCCCACAGTCCACTGACCTCCACTACCTGTACAGTTGATGTCCTTTTTCTGCGACAACATACTCTTCTGCACCATTCTCTCCATCTCATAGTAGGTCCTACACTCAGCGTCTCCAGTTATTACTTCTAGATATTTTAATCTATGTCTTCCCCTATAATTTTTGCCTTCTGTAGTATCATGCAAGCTATTCCTTGATGCCCTAACATATGTACTATTGTCGTCTCATACTTCTAGTTTTTGTTTTCCATGCAGTCATTTCCTCGACAGTTCTTCGAAGAACGTTCTCGTTTATTATCACTCCACTTAATTTGTAGCAGCTTTCTGTAACACTACATTTCAGCCTCTTAGATTCTCTCCTTTTTCGGTTTTCTTCCATACATTCCTGTGTTCTAGACATACATTCTCAGAAATTTCTTCCTAGAATTTAATGCCTTTGTTTGATAGTAGTCGACATCTTTTCGCGATAGATGTTTCCTTTGTTGGTGCTAGTCTGCAACTTATATCCTTCTTGCTCGTCCGCGTGACTTATTTTGCTTCCAAGGAACGAGAAACGCTCCGTTTTAACTAGTACGTGGTCCCCAATCTCATTTTAGATGCTCCTCAATATTTCGGTCTTTCTTTGATTTACTCTCAGTCCATACTTTGATATCCATATCACTGATCACATTATCATCTCTCCCCATCCCAAGGAGCATGAACCTATTTTGTCAGTGTTTCGCAATACCCGTCTGTTTTCGATGAGAAATCTATAAAAAGGTTAGAATTTAAGGTCTCGTGCATATTAGGTGCTACAGAGAGAGGGAGAGGGAGAGAGAATAGAGATGGGAAAGGAATTGGTGGTTCACCCGTGATTTGTACTTTGCTCCATACGAATACCTAACCACTACTTTAATACTGCGTATCTTCGCTGGTGTTAAATTTTCTGTTTACAGCCCGCTGCAGTGGCCAACTCTAGTGCGGGCAAGGCATAAAACATGAGAAATGGTAATTGCTCCAATTCCCTGTCCTTCTTGTCAACCGTCAGTTGATGTCATACACCCTGTCCTCTTTGCAGATATAACTTCATTCTCAAGGCAAGTGGAGATACATCAACAGAATAAATTACAAGTGATACTTTTGGGAACATTAATCAACATACTGTTCCAACAAGAAAGCAGAGTATTATGTTGTCGATTGCGAAACGATTCTGAGAATATGTGACTATAAAACAATAGTTTGATTTTATTATTAAAGCATTTTTTATTGCCGGTCACAAGTTTTGTTTGTTAATTCAACCTCTGCGCTGCACGTTTCAGGAAGTAATTTTCGTTTACTAGAGCGTCTTTTTTAATTATTTTATAGAATATTTGACATCTTTAATGTTATTCTTGCTGCCTGTGAATTTCTGCGGGGTGCTGAAACTTCACCGGAATGTAAATACATAATTTTTTTTGTCTTTGTCGGTTCGTGTCCTATAGTTACTGCAGCAAAACTGAAAAGTGACATCGTGAATTTTGTCAAATGATTCGATGATCTTCGTAAGTAACAAAAAATGTTTACAAAATTGTATATAAAAAGCATTGTTATATAAGCAAGGAATATTATTTGTATTACTGAAATATACCCTACACTGAGAAGTGAACACCTACTCTTCATCGACCATCTGTAACATTATAACTCTGGTTATGACTCATTTCTTTACTTTTCTGATTTAATAGTGAACAGATCAATTCTACAAGTACGATTTCTTTCACAGTCGTAGTCAAGAAGCGACAATAAAGATAAAAAAATGCGTGTTTGGATGACACTGAGATTCCCGGAACGCCGTGGCAACTCTCATATAGCAATAATCACGGTTAATCTGTGAAAGGTAATAAAATATTTTAAATTAAAATTGCTGTTCAATGGAAATAACTCCTTGGAATGCGTCAAGCTCAAGATAAATCGAAAATAGAAAAATCCCGATTGTTAGTAGCAAATATTTTAATAAAAAGGCTAAAAAACCGAAATAGGAAGGATATAGGAAGCAAAAACTTCTAAATTCTTTTCTGCACATATTACTAAAAACTTAATCTGGGAAAAACATGTTACAGCTCCTAAAACTAGATTCAGTTACTGTTTGCCATATGAAAAATTGATAGTTTTATGGTATAGAGATCAGTAAATTAAACTTTCAGAACGCTTGGGCAAGGGTTTGAAAACGCTTTTTTTCACCTGCAAAGCTATTCACAAAGCGCCCACACAAATTGTAAGACGACAACTGACAGCCATGAGCGAGGACAACCGTGCGGTAGTTACCACCAACGTATGAGATTTTCTTTTCACTTCATGAGATGACGTATTTCGCGATACATTAATTCTTTGTTTAGCAACGACGTTTCTCAATAGCTCATGCGATTGTTTACTGTTTATCAGAATTGCTGTTAAAATAAAGTCGTATGGCATGAATGGCTGGGAGACCTGAAGGGCAGGTTCTCCCGCCGAATTGCAAAGGTTTTCCCTGTCCTTCGCGCCCGCAAGCACCTTTCCCTTGCGAAGTATGAGTACTGTATGCGTAAGGATAGGTGACTGTAATGGATATGTGCAGTGTTGTGTCGTGTCATGTTCGTGTTAGAGGTGATGAGAGAAGGGAGAGGATGAAACCCGGCGATAGCCTATCCTCTCGATGACAACCAAGGGGACATTCGAGATTAATGTCCCCATCCGACGGACGGATCATTATCTACAGTGTCACATGCCCTCACTTAATGGACCTCTGCGGAGAGGTTTGGCATTTAAAACAGGACGTTTTTGCAAAGTCTGCTGATAAGAAACTTTACGCCACCACCTCTTCTCCCCCTGCCGGCCAAATAATGGCAGTGAAAATGTTTTCCACCACCCGGCTTCGAATCGGCTTACCTCCGGGTCGAGCGTCACCACACAAACGTGCTTTAGCCACCTGGCCAGGAGTCGGGAGAATTGTTGTTATTGTACCTCTACAGTACGGAGAAAGAGTTGATGCAGGCAAACTCCGCACTGAGAACTAACCACAATATTGTAGCACACGCGTCGATGCGCAACTAACTCGTCGGAAAGAAAAACTTGATGGTCGCAGGAACTAGCTTTCACAGCTGTTCCCGGCGCTCCTTCTATTGTCGACAGACGGCCCCATACACTCTGCTAGCGTTTTACGCGAAGTAAACATTTATGTTTGACGACGCAACCTTTAAGTGTGTAATGCTCCGTACTGAACGTCGGTATTCTACTGCATCTTCTCAATAGTGCAAGACAGGTCCAGTTGCCAACCTTGAAAAGCAGTGAATACTACGATGCATCTATTTCACACGTAACTCGTACTGAGCCTGAGTGTAACATATAATTTCTGGACCGTCCCTGTTTGTTCGCTTCTACATCTACATCTACATTTATACTCCGCAAGCCACCCAACGGTGTGTGGCGGAGGGCACTTTACGTGCCACTGTCATTACCTCCCTTTCCTGTTCCAGTCGCGTATGGTTCGCGGGAAGAACGACTGTCTGAAAGCCTCCGTGCGCGCTCTAATCTCTCTAATTTTACATTCGTGATCTCCTCGGGAGGTATAAGTAGGGGGAAGCACTATATTCGATACCTCATCCAGAAACGCACCCTCTCGAAACCTGGCGAGCAAGCTACACCGCGATGCAGAGCGCCTCTCTAGCAGAGTCTGCCACTTGAGTTTATTAAACATCTCCGTAACGCTATCACGGTTACCAAATAACCCTGTGACGAAACGCGCCGCTCTTCTTTGGATCTTCTCTATCTCCTCCGTCAGACCGATCTGGTACGGATCCCACACTGATGAGCAATACTCAAGTATAGGTCGAACGAGTGTTTTGTAAGCCACCTCCTTTGTTGATGGACTACATTTTCTAAGCACTCTCCCAATGAATCTCAACCTGGTACCCGCCTTACCAACAATTAATTTTATATGATCATTCCACTTCAAATCGTTCCGCACGCATACTCCCAGATATTTTACAGAAGTAACTGCTACCAATGTTTGTTCCGCTATCATATAATCATACAATATAGGATCCTTCTTTCTATGTATTCGCAATACATTACATTTGTCTATGTTAAGGGTCAGTTGCCACTCCCTGCACCAAGTGCCTATCCGCTGCAGATCTTCCTGCATTTCGCTACAATTTTCTAATGCTGCAACTTCTCTGTATACTACAGCATCATCCACGAAAAGCCGCATGGAACTTCCGACACTATCTACTAGGTCATTTATATATATTGTGAAAAGCAATGGTCCCATAACACTCCCCTGTGGCACGCCAGAGGTTACTTTAACGTCTGTAGACGTCTCTCCATTGATAACAACATGCTGTGTTCTGTTTGCTAAAAACTCTTCAATCCAGCCACACAGCTGGTCTGATATTCCGTAGGCTCTTACTTTGTTTATCAGGCGACAGTGCGGAACTGTATCGAACGCCTTCCGGAAGTCAAGAAAAATAGCATCTACCTGGGAGCCTGTATCTAATATTTTCTGGGTCTCATGAACAAATAAAGCGAGTTGGGTCTCACACGATCGCTGTTTCCGGAATCCATGTTGATTCCTACATAGTAGATTCTGGGTTTCCAAAAACGACATGATACGCGAGCAAAAAACATGTTCTAAAATTCTACAAGAGATCGACGTAAGAGATATAGGTCTATAGTTTTGCGCATCTGCTCGACGACCCTTCTTGAAGACTGGGACTATCAGTGCTCTTTTCCAGTGACTATTGTACATACCAGAAAAAGGGGTTTAATTCAGTAGTGGGAAGGTAGCGGGTTGGGCGTATGAGCTCGGCTCAAGGTCGAGTGATTTCCACATGATGGTCGGTGTTTTGCAACACCATTACAGAGAAACTTGTAAAAGACCTCATACGAGGCAGCACCTTACAGAAACAGTACAGATGGGAGCAGGAAACGGCCAATTAAAATGTCAACATTCTGCTTCTGACTCTCATTCAGTGTTTAGTACACCAGACTCGCATTCGGGAGGGTGACAGTTCAATCCCACGTCCAGCCATCCTGATTTAGGTTTTCCGTGATTTCCCTGAATCGCTCCAGGCAAATGCCGGGGTGGTTCCTTTGAAAGGCCCCGTCCTTCCCTAATCCGATGAGACCGATGACCTCGATGTCTGGTCTCCTCCCCCTCAACAACCCCAACCTCAACTTTCATTGGCTGAAAGACCTTAACACCAAATTATTTCGCGAAGTGTTTCGGAGCTCGTGAAATCGATCAGTCATCCGACAACCGTCGGAGAGTCGATGTGGCAAGTTGTGTGCCCTCGGGAACAGGAGGGATTGTCCGGAAATCTGTTTCAGAGGAGGATAATTGGTTATTCTGAGTGATCAGCTATGTTATTTTTCCCATACGGGAAGTCTATGGCACTTGAAAATTCGTCCCCGTCAACCAGGATGGAATTGGGCGTTTTGCATTTTCGTAGGCACGGGCTGCCATTAAGTAAACAGACATGGTCCGGTAGGCAGAGCCTGTACATCAGATCGCGGAGACAGCTGGACAGAGGTGTTTCACTGAACGAAGCGGAGTCACTGAGGTTGAAGCAAAGCAAATCCCATTTGTTTGTGTGCAAATTTGAGTGTGGTGTTTTTGGGTGACTTTTTCCTATTGACTTAGGTTGTCCGGATTTGTTGTTGTGGAGAACATTGGTGGAAGTTGCTTGGGGTCAGTAGCAGGCTGTATATGAACTGTGAACGATCTACATATTCCAGTCCAGTGAGAGGATCTCAGAATTTTTCTCTTGGCTGTTGGATTGCTACAGAGCTTAGGTCATTGACTTCGGAGCATTGAGACGTCAAAACCTGTCTCGCAGGCCAAAGTGGGGCAGAGGTATCTTTCAATGGTGACATTCACGCACATAAAGAAAAACTTCACCAGTATGCACTTGGTTGGCAAACGGTCTTTCCCTTGGCTTGAATGCACGATGCAAGTGAACAAGAATTCATCGATAAGAATAAGCTATTAATATACGCAGCAAAGAAGAAATTTTGGAACTAAATTCGAAGTTTTACCTCGAGAATCAATAACTGCGACATGTAACGATTCTCAGAATACGTGAACACGTGATGTCACAAACAAAATTCTGCATAAAATGAGTGGTAAAACTCAGAATAGCTGACCAAAATGGACAGGGTACATTACTGTGAGTCACGATATGCGAACTTATGGCTCTCACATCCGTACTTAACACGTGCTGAGACGACAAAGACATGTGGGAACTAGATTCTGAACTGAAACCGAAATCGTTTCAGAAAACTATTCAGTTACACTACACTCGTGAGATCACCAACGAACTGTCCGACCAAGAAACAAACTTTAACGGAAGTCATATGAAGTCCGCAACGACCAAACACAACGATTAAAATAAAAAAATAAAAAAGTGGTCAGCGCGACAGAATGACAGTCCTAAGGGCCCGGGTTCGATTCCCGTTTGGGTCGGAGATTTTTTCCGCTCAGAGACTGGGTGTTGTGTTGTCCTAATCATCATTTCATCCCCATCCCCCGGCGAACGGTGTACCCGACGAGAGACCCTAGTCACACGACATTTACATTTAACCAATGAACTAAATCAGCCAGGCGGAGTGGCCGCGCGGTTTGAGGCGTCATGTCACGGACTGCGCGACCCCTCTCGTTGGGTCGGCCGAAGTGGCCGCGCGGTTCTGGCGCTGCAGTCTGGACCTGCGAGACCGCTACGGTCGCAGGTTCGAATCCTGCCTCGGGCATGGATGTGTGTGATGTCCTTAGGTTAGTTAGGTTTAAGTAGTTCTAAGTTCTAGGGGACTAATGACCTCAGCAGTTGAGTCCCGTAGTGCTCAGAGCCATTTGAACCATTTTTGAGCCTCCCGGTGGAGGTTCGAGTCCTCCCTCGGTCATGGGTGTGTGTGTTGTTCTTCGCGTAAGTTAGTTTAAGTAGTGTGTAAGTCTAGGGACCGATGACGTAAGCAGTTTGGTCCCTTAGTAATCCAAGCACATTTTGAACTAAATCAGACTGAGCTGAGAAGAAACATCACGAGTCCACAGGTTCGAAGAGAGGTAGAGAAGAACAATGACTTGCATGCGTGGCCAAGTGCAACTGGTTATAGTGTTCGGAAATTAACCAGAAAAATTCCGTATACAGCTCAACGAGCAATGAGCGATGAGAGCAAGCGGTTATTTTGACTGGAGCTGAAATCTACAAAAATAGTACGAGTATAATGAATTAACAACGAATAGACACACATACACTTAATCGGTGTCGCCCGACTCGCGTCTGCCGGAGCACTGCCGAGCGAACTCTTTTTGGAACCCACGCGTTCCGCTCCTCCGGAAGTGCCACCCTATTGTGTGGTGCCAACCTGCACAAGAGCTTCGTCCAATGCGAACAGAAATCTGATTGGCTATTCTGCCACAGTAGCAGACTACTTTTACTCCCACAGATCTCGATACTGAAATTTACCTTGTACATTGTCGCTCACGCTTTTCATTGATCAGCTGAGAGGAGGAAAAGAAGTATACAGGGTGAGTCACCTAACGTTACCGCTGGATATATTTCGTAAACCACATCAAATACTGACGAATCGATTCGACAGACCAAACGTGAGGAGAGGGGCTAGTGTAATTGATTAATACAAACCATAAAAAATGCACGGAAGTATGTTTTTTAACACAAACCTACGTTTTTTTAAATGGAACCCCGTTAGTTTTGTTAGCACATCTGAACATATAAACAAATACGTAATCAGTGCCGTTTGTTGCATTGTAAAATGTTAATTACATCCGGAGATATTGTAACCTAAAGTTGACGCATGAGTACCACTCCTCCGCTGTTCGATCGCCTGTATCGGGGAGCACCGAATTACGTAGGGATCCATAGGGAGCGGTGATGGACCTTAGGTACAGAAGAGACTGGAACAGCACATTACGTCCACATGCTAACACCTTTTTATTGGTCTTTTTCACTGACGCATATGTACATTACCATGAGGGGTGAGGTAAACGTACACACGTGGTTTCCGTTTTCAATTACGAAGTGGAATAGAGTGTGTCCCACTGGAAACGCGTCGACGTATGTGGTATCAGCATTCCGCAATTAACACTAGGCTGACCCTTGACAGGATGTTCGACGGGCGTTTCATAGGACGTGGAGGACGCATAAATTGGCCAGCCCGTTCTCCTGATCTTACACCTCTGGACTTCTTTCTGTGGGGTACGTTAAAGGAGAATGTGTATCGTGATGTGCCTACAACCCCAGAGGATATGAAACAACGTATTGTGGCAGCCTGCGGCGACATTACAACAGATGTACTGCGGCGTGTACGACATTCATTACGCCAGAGATTGCAATTGTGTGCAGCAAATGATGGCCACCACATTGAACATCTATTGGCCTGACATGCCGGGACACACTCTATTCCACTCCGTAATTGAAAACGGAAACCACGTGTGTACGTGTACCTCACCCCTCATGGTAATGTACATGTGCTTCAGTGAAAAAGACCAATAAAAGGGTGTTAGCATGTGGACATAATGTGCTGTTCCAGTCTCTTCTGTACCTAAGGTCCATCACCATTCCCTTTGGATCCATACGTAATTCGGTGCTCTCCGATACACACGATCGAACAGCGGAGGAGTGATACTCAAGCGTCAACTTTAGGTTACAATGTCTCCGGATGTAATTAACATTTTACAGTGCAACAAACGGCACTGATTACGTATTTGTTTATATGTTAGGATGTGCTAACAAAACTAACGGGGTTCCATTTTTAAAAAAAACGTAGGTTTGTGTTAAAAAACATACTTCCGTGCATTTTTTTATGGTTTGTATTAACCAATTACACTAGCCCCTCTCCTCACGTTCGGTCTGTCGAATCGATTCGTCAGTATTTGATGTGGTTTACGAAATATATCCAGCGGTAACGTTAGGTGACTCACCCTGTATACTGACATACTGCACATAGATGTATTGAATATGCGTGTGGGGCTCCGATAATTACGAAAAACCTTAGTAAAATGTGAGGTGAAATAAAGGTAATATACCTTGTGGCCACTATAGACACACTCAGCTGCTCAGTCTTTCTTTATGTAGTTTACAGTTTGCGCCCAGAATTGAGGTGCCGGAAATGGGTACATTAAGTTAAATGTCAAGAAAAATTATGAAGGGGCTCGTGTAGGGACCCTTCACCTTTGCATTAATTCACAGAGAATAGCTGCAGATGTAACGGCCTCCTGTAAAATAACGAATGAATTGAGTGACGCGCGGCGTCAGGCGACCTAGCTTCCAGGGGAACGCCCGACGTTGGCGGCTAGCTAGACCTCAGTGGAGTCAGCAACTCTGGCAGGCAAAGAGCAGGCCTTGACGACCAGTAGCTGAGACGCCGTCACGCGGGGCAGCCTTCGTGCTTGCGGTTCTACTGTCACGGTCATAGACCGCGTTGACTCATCCCATCGCCGCTCTTACCTCGGCCCTGGATGTCTCACCACCTCCCAACCCTCTATCAATAACAGACTCAAAGTTCAGCTCCTCACTCAGCGAGAGAGCGTTGTATCTGGTGGTAAACGTGACACAGGTGTTATCATACAGCAGATTACTTTCCCCTTAGCATACTATGATTTGATAGAAATTCCGTTTCGCTACCTATAACTGTTCACGAAATATTCGTGTTGTCCATATTACGTGGTTCGCTGTGTATATTTCAGGCGACAACCTAATTCCAGTATGTATAACAATTCTTGTGTTAGTGTAAATGTTTGATATGACTTTAATGAAATTCTTTCGGTACTCTTCTTTCCAACAGGATGCGTCTTCACAAACGAATGCTTTGACAAAACCTTTAATTGCTAGGTGTGCTTCGAATATAAAAAATCCTTTTTATGGCTGTCGCTGATAGATAGCAAATTACTAAAGAGCTCGAGAAGTCACGAAGTGATGTAACTGCAGCGTCATAGAGCATAATGAAGTCGGCTGTTACCAGTGTGTTATGAAAACAAACGTCTTAATGAAGTCTTGGCGTTATGTCAGAATGTGAAGTACGAGTATTTGAGATCCGTTTCTTTTTCAATGTGATTCTGACAAAGCTGATTTGTCGTCGTGGTGACTGTTAAATAACTTTCTTTGATTTAATTCACAATCTGCAACATCCTCTAAACTTTTTTATGCTAAGTAAGACCAGCGAAGCAGGGTCTTTTCCGAATGTGCTCTGAGCAAAAAGCGACTCTGGTAGCTGATATCGGAGTTTTTTCTTAATCGTGCCTTTTGAGTTCTTGTGGTGATATTTCCATGGAAAATGTCTTCTCGTGATACATATTTATTTATTCCTAACCGAGAAGTCAGATACCAATTTTCATTGATATAGTTCTAAAAATGATTAATTCGTTCTTTAATTATTATTTTTTTTTTTCAAAGAACAATTTCACCACTATTTCACCCCCTTAGGGGTTGAATTTCTAAACGTTCTGAAGCATGAATTTCTTCATTTCTGTCTGCGAAGCTAAATAACAATTTTAGTGGTTCTATCTTCAAAATTGCCTTAATGCAACTTATTTTGAAGGGGTGGAATTTAGAAAAATCCCTTCTTAAATGGTGTCTACAGTATAAGATAACATATTCTCCAAATTTCAAGTTTCTATCCTTAGCGGTTTTGCCTGTCACGGAATCCGTCAGGACATTGCCTTTTATATTCGGAAATAATGCAATGTAGTTGAATTAAATCGGGTGATGCTGAGGGAATTAGATTAGGTAATGAGACACTTAAAGTAGTACAGGAGTTTTGCTGTTTGGGAAGAAAAATAACTGATGATGGTCGAAGTAGAGAGGATGTAAAATGTAGACTGGCAGTGGCAAGGAAAGCGTTTCTGAAGAAGAGAAATTTGTTAACATCGAGTATAGATTTAAGTGTCAGGAAGTCGTTTCTGAACGTATTTGTATGGAGTGTAGCCATACATGCAAGTGAAAAATGGACGATAAATAGTTTGGACAAGAAGACAATAGAAGCTTTCGAAATGTGGTGCTACAGAAGAATGCTGAAGATTAGATGGGTAGATCACATAACTAATGAGGAGGTATTGGATAGAATTGGGGAGAAGAGAAATTTGTGGCTCAACTAAACTAGAAGAAGGGGTCGGTTAATAGGACACGTTCTGAGACATCAAGGGATCACCAATTTAGTAATGGAGGGCAGCGGGGAAGGTAAAAATCGTAGAGGGAGACAAAGAGATGAATACACTAAGCAGATTCAGCAGGATGTAGGTTGCAGTAGGTTCTGGGAGATGATGAAGCTTGCACAGGATAGGGTAGCATGGAGAGCTGCATCAAAACAGTCACTGGACTGAAGACCTCAACAACAAAAAACAACATTCTGAAATAAGTTGACGGTTCACGTTGATAGCTGTCGGGAAGCCTACTCTTCCCGATCGCAGTGCTGGCACCATTACCCGTGTTTTGGGCTTATACGAAAGCAGAGGTGACGCACGGGGAAATATTGGCAGCGGTCGGAGCATCTGGCTAGAACCCAGTCTCAAGGTAGTGTAAAACTTCTTACATACTTGTGAGAGCACATTCACAAGTTGAAGTGCGCGACAAGAGGGAACAGCCAAATTCACAGTCTTACAATTAGCACGCACATAAGTAGTGGGCAAAAAAGAACCTACCAGATCAATTCACGAAGTTAATGAGTAAACTGCACCTCTTCTCGTACGTGTTCCCTCGTGCTCAGGCCGAAGTGGCCGAGCGGTTCTAGGCGCTTCAGTCTGGAACCGCACGACTGCTACGGTCGCAGGTTCGAATCCTGCCTCGGGCATGGAAGTATGTGATGTCCTTAGGTTAGTTAGGTTTAAGTAGTTCTAAGTTCTAGAGGACTGATGACCTAAGATGTTAAGTCCCATAGTGCTCAGAGCCATTTGAACAATTTTTTTGAACCTCGTGCTCATTCATTTACTATCGAACAGGTGCACCAAAGTTTCATTGAAAGCTGCGTGATATAAAACAGCTGCAGCCGCCCGCGCTTCACGTCAGTTCCAGGACAGTTGATGATAAACATCGCGCTGCAGCTACCGACACAACCAGTACGGCGGATTAACAGTGCCACTACAAAAAAAACCACCCCCTATTCCTTTGCAGCACAAAAAAATGTGTGTGAAATCTTATGGGACTTATTTGGTAAGGTCATCAGTCCCTAAGCTTACTCACTACTTAAGCTAAATTATCCTAAGGACAAACACACACACCCATGCCCGAGGGAGGACTCGAACCTCCGCCGGCATCAGCCGCACAGTCCATGACTGCAGCGCCTAGGACCACTCGGCTAATCCCGCGCGGCTTTGCAGCACAACGGCGCTCTCTGTGTTTTCATAGTCTATCCGCTTGCCGAACTGCGTTCCTTCGCAAGGAGAATCTTCTTGTTCGGGCGCCAGCACAAGACAATGTTGCTCAGCCGAACCTCCTCGGCTTCGCCACAGAAGCACCACCAGGCCCGGAACTAAGGATCGTCTTCAGTGGGCCAGCCGAATCCGGAACCACGCCAATTGCGACTTAAACAACACTGCCTTTTATAATCGCAGCTGGTAATAAAGAATATTGTCGCCTAACGGCACAAAGATAAGTCCTCAGATATTTTTACTACTTTTTTTTCAGCCACATGTCACGTCCAAAGTACACTCGTAAATTTGAGGGGAAGTGTGTTCACTAGATGTCATGTCGATTGAGTCATGTTGCCAGAGACGGAACGTCCGTAGCAAAAAGCTGATGGATGACATTAACTGCTGCCCGCCTACCTTGTTAGAGACTCCACGTAAGGTGGTCTTACTGTCCCACGCTTGCCGCACAAGAGGCCAGTCCCACTTCCTTAAGGCTGGTCGTCTTTTTCCGGACGTTTCATCAGTTCATCCGTTATTTCCGTTCTGAAGCGACAGGAAGAACATCATTACTTAAATTCTGAAGGTTTTCGTGACCCTGAGTTTGCTACGTGCAACAGTGGATGTGGATGTGTCGGTGAGCGGAAAGGATACGGGGGGGGGGGGGGGGAGAAGATTGACCAAATCGCACAGTTTAATAATAAATGTGCAGCGTGGAGGGTAAAAATCGTAGAGGGAGACCAAGAGATGAATACACTAAACAGATTCAGAAGGATGTAGGCTGCAGTACGTATTGGGAGATGAAGAAGCTTGCACAGGATAGGGTAGCATGGAGAGCTGCACCAAACCAGTCTCAGGACTGAAGACCACAACAATAATAAATGTAAACCACAGGAAGCCTGGTGTATTTCAGATACCAATAACGTTATTGAAGGTGAAATTAATTTGGCATGTGACGAAAAAAAAAAATCCTTGTTCGACAGGGTGATCGAATCTTCGTATTGACAAAACCTCCTTACTACAGAACATGAAAGGGAAGCGGTAGTTGAGGGGGTAGTTAGCAGGGTTGTAACCTGTCCCTCCATGTTATTCAGCTTGTACACTGAGGAAGCAGGAAAGGAAAGAAAGGAGATTAAACTTTCGCGAGCATAAACAAAAATATTGAGGTTTGCCGATGTCATTATAATTGTGTAAGAGAGGACATAGCACATGGAAAGCAGTTCAAATGAAATTGACAGTGTCTGCAAAAGAGGTTATAGAATGAATATCAATAACAGGCAAACAATGGTAGAAAATGACACACTAAAAATGGTAAATGAGTTTTGGTCTTTGGGCAGCAAAATAACGGACGATATTCGAAGTAGAGAGGATATCAAATGCAGACTATAAAGAAAAGCATGTCTGTATCAGAGTAATTTCTTAACCTCGCATATCAGTTAAGAAGTTTTTCTGTAGCTACTTCTCTGGAGTGTAGCATTCTCTGAAAGTGATACCTGAACGATAAACCAAACCACTTTTGAAATATGATATTACGGAGGAATGCTTGAAACTGTATGTGAAGATGAGATAAATAACAAAAAGATAATGTATCCTATTCAGGCGAACAGAAATTATCAACAACTTGACTAAAAGAAGGGCTATGTTGGTAAGACTCATCCAGAGCCGTTAAGGAATGGTCGATTTAGTAATGGACGGAAGTGAGGGGAGGAGAAAAATGGTATAGGAAGACAAAGGCTTGACTACAATAAACACGTTGAAGTGGGTGTAAGTTCAGTAGTTCTGCAGGGACGAAGAGGTTTGCACAGGGTAGACTAGCATAGAGAGCGGCGTCAAACCAGTCTCCGAACTGAAGACCATATCTGCTTCTGCGTGGATACTTTGAAAGTCACACATAAGTGCCTGACAGAGGGTTCATCGAACCACCTTCATATCTGAAGGAGAAAGTTGGTGACTGAAATTTCCTGAGAAGATTCTGTCGGAACGAAAAATGCCTATGTTTCAATGATGTCCACCCCAAATCCTCTACCCTGTCAGTGACTCTCCCTCCCTTATTTGTCGATAATACCAAACTTGTTGCTCTTCTTTTAACTTTCTCGATGACCTCCGTTAAGCCTACCTGGCAAGGATCCCAGACCGCGCAGCAGTACTCAAAAAGAGGTCGGACAAGCGTAGTGTAGGCAGTCTCTTTAGTAGATTTGTTGCATATACTAAGTGTTCTGCCAATAAAGGGCAGTCTTTAATTCGCCTTCCCTACAACATTTTCTACGTGTTCCTTCCTATTTAAGTCGTTCGTAATTGTAATTCCTAGGTATTTAGTTGAATTTACGATCTTTAGAGTTGACTGATTTATCGTGTAACCGAAGTGTAACGGATTCCTTTTAGCACTCATGTGGATGACCTCACACTTTTCGTTATTTAGGGTCAATTGCCAATTTTTTGTAACGTACAGATATCTTTTCTAAATCGTTTTGCAATTTGTTTTGATCTTCTGATGAGTTTACTTGGCGATGAACGACAGCATCATCTGCAAACAACCTAAGACGGCTGCTCAAATTGTCTCCTGAATAATTCATATAGATGAAGAACAACAGAGGGCCTACCTTGGGGAACGCCAGAAATCACTTCTGTTTTACTCGATGACCTCTCTGACAGGAAATCATGAATCCACTCACATAATTGAGACGATGTTCCATAAGCACGCAATTTGACTTTAGCTGCTAGTGAGGCACAGTGTCAAAAGCCTTCTAGAAATATGGAATCAATTTGAAATCTCTTGTCAGTAGCACTCAAAACTTCTTGAGAGTAAATAGCTAGTTGTGTTTCATAAGACGATGTTTTCTAAATCCGTGTTGACTTGTGTCAGTAGATCGTTCTCTTCGAGGTAATTGGCTGGCTCTGAGCACTATGCGACTTAACTTCTGAGGTCATCAGTCGCCTAGAACTTAGAACTAATTAAACCTAACTAACCTAAGGACATCACACACATCCATGCCCGAGGCAGGATTCGAACCTGCGACCGTAGCGGTCGCTCGGCTCCAGACTGTAGCGCCCAGAACCGCACGGCCACTCCGGCCGGCTCTTCGAGGTAATTCATAGTGTTCGAACACAATATATGTTCCAAAATTCTCTTGCATATCGACGTTAATGATATGGGCTTGTAATTAACATTGGTGCGACATGTGCAACTTTCCAGTCTTTGGGTATGGATCTTTCGTCAAGCGAACGTTATTTCTGTTTGTGAAGTACGGAGCTATTGCATCAGCGTACTCTGAAAGGAACCTAATTGGTATACAGTCTGGACCGGAAGACTTGCGTTTATTAAGTGATTTAAGTTGCTTCACTTCTCCGAGAATATCTACATCTAAGGTAGGCCTACTCATGTTGGCAGCTGATGATAATTCGAATTCTGGAATATGTACTTCATCTTCTTTGACGAAGAAATTTCGGAAGGCTGTGTTAAGTAACTATGCTTTAGCAGCACTGTCATCGATAGTGTTTCCGTTGTTATCGCTTAGAGAGGGCTTTGATTGTGTCTCGCCGCTAGTATACTTCATATGCGACCAGAATCTCTTTGGGTTTTCGCCCATATTTGGAGACAACGTTTCGCTGTGGAAATTACACTACTGGCCATTAAAATTGCTACACCATGAAGATGACGTGCTACAGACGCGAAATTTAACCGACAGGAAGAAGATGCCGTGATATGCAAATGATTAGCTTTTCAGAGCATTCATACAAGGTTGGTGCCGGTGGCGACACCTACAACGTGCTGACATGAGGGAAGTTTCCAACCGATTTCTCATACACAAACAGCAGTTGACCGGCATTGCCTTGTGAAACGTTGTGTAAGGAGGAGAAATGCGTACCATGACTCTCCGACTTTGATAAAGGTCGGATTGTAGTCTATCGCGATTGCGGTTTATCGTATCGCGACATTGCTGCTCGCGTTGGTCGAGATCCAATGACTGTTAGCAGAATATGGAATCGGTGGGTTCAGGAAGGTAATACGGAACGCCGTGCTGGATCCTAACGGCCTCGTATCACTAGCAGTCGAGATGACAGGCATCTTATCTGCACGGCTGTAACGGATCGTGCAGCCACGCTTCGATCCCTGAGTCAACAGATGGGGACGTTTGCAAGACAACAACCATCTGCACGAACAGTTTGGCGAAGTTTACAGCAGCATGGACTATCAGCTCGGAGACCATGGCATGCGGTTACCCTTGACGCTGCATCACAGACAGGAGCGCCTGCGATGGTTTACTCAACGACGAACCTGGGTGCACGAATGACAAAACGTCATTTTTTCGGATGAATCCAGGTTCTGTTTACAGCATCATGATGGTCGCATCCGTGTTTGGCGACATAGCGGTGAACGCACATTGGAAGCGTGTATCCGTCATCGCCATAGTGGCGTATCACACAGCGTGATGGTATGGGGTGCCATTGGTTACACGTCTCGGTCACCTGTTGTTCGCATTGACGGCACTTTGAACAGTGGACGTAACACTTCAGATGTGTTGCGTCCCGTGGCTCTGCCCTTCATTCGATCTCTGCGAAACCGTACATTTCAGCAGGATAATGCACGACCGCGTGTTGCAGGTCCTGTACGGGCCTTTCTGGATACAGAAAATGTTCGACTGCTGCCCTGGCCAGCACATTCTCCAGATCTCTCACCAATTGAAAACGTCTGGTCAATGGTGGCCGAGCAACTGGCTCGTCACAATGCGCCAGTCACTACTCTTGATGAACTGTGGTATCGTGTTGAAGCTGCATGGACAGCTGTACCTGTACACGCCATCCAAGCTGTGTTTGACTCAATGCCCACGCGTATCAAGGCCGTTATTATGGCCAGAGGTTGTACTGATTTCTCAGGATCTATGCACACAAATTGCGTGAAAATGTAATCACATGTGAGTTCTAGTGTAATATATTTGTCCAATGAATACCCGTTTATCGTCTGCATTTCTTATTGGTGTAGCAATTTTAATGGCCAATAGTGTATTATAAGCATCTCACAATGAAGTCCGCGCTAAACTTCAAGCTTCTGTATAAAATCGCCCTCAGAAGAATGCTTATGTTTCCTGTTCCAGTCAGGACTTTCTCATAAATATCCTGGAAATTTGTTTACGTTGTTGAGTGTTAGGTTGTCACATTTACCTCCGATTCCTCTGTGCTGGTATGGCCACAGAATGAGAGGGCAGCTAGCAGACGGTGTAAGGCGGGCGCTGTAGGCAGGCCAATGTCCGAGCAGCGAGCAGCCATCCATGTTTCCGGGCCTAGTCCGTGGCCGCTCGCTGGAGCGAACGGGGCGACGACGTGGCGGAAAAGCTCTGCGACAGCCACCGTACCAACTCACTGTGCTCTGGGATCTTACTAATTACTAACTTACTAATTATTCATGCCTCTTTCTGTTCCTTCCGCGGGAAGAATGAATGCTTAAAGCCACCTGCGCACCCTGCAGTTAGTCTACTTTTGTCGTTGCAGTCTGGCTCTGAGCGCTATGGGACTTAACAGCTATGGTCATCAGTCCCCTAGAACTTAGAACTACTTAAACCTAACTAACCTAAGGACAGCACACAACACCCAGCCATCACGAGGCAGAGAAATTCCCTGACCCCGCCGGGAATCGAACCCGGGAACCCGGGCGTGGGAAGCGAGAACGCTACCGCACGACCACGAGATGCGGGCGTTGCAGTCTGTACTGGCGCGATACGTAGAGCTGTATTGTGTTGTTGTTGTTGTTGTCTTCAGTCCTGAGACTGGTTTGATGCAGCTTTCCATGCTACTCTATCCTGTGCAAGCTTCTTCATGTCCCAGTACCTACTGCAACCTACATCCTTCTGAATCTGCTTAGCGTATTCATCTCATGGTCTCCCTCTATGATTTTTACCCTCCACGCTGCCCTCCAATGCTAAATTTGTGATCCCTTGATGCCTAGAACTGTATTATATTCTTAAATTCCTCACTTAATGCTGGTTATTCACATGTCGCAAGTACGCCTGCACGGGATACTTGGCGTCGACCTCCAAGCATCTATGGGAGGAGGAGATTAGTGTTTAACGTCCCGTCGACAACGAGGTCATTAGAGACGGAGCACAAGCTCGGATTAGGGAAGGATGGGGAAGGAAATCGGCCGTGCCCTTTGAAAGGAACCATCCGGCATTTGCCTGAAATGCATCAGGATGGCCGGGCGCGGGATTCAACCGTCGTCCTCCCGAATGCGAGTCCAGTGTGCTAACCATTGCACCACCTCACACGGTCCCAAGCATCTATAAGTTCAAATTTTTCAACATCTCTATTTCGCACTGCAGTAGGTCAAATCAGTGACAACTCGTTCCTATCTTCTTTGTACATATTCAGTATTCTGTATTAGTATTATTTGGTATATGGGTCACAAACACTCGAGGGATCGCACGAGTGTTTTGTAAGCAATTTCGTTTGTAGACTGATTGCTTTTCCCTAGTGCTGTGCCAATGACCCTAAGTCTGCCACATGCTTTGCCTAAGACGTAATCATTCCATTTCAGAGCCCTGCAGTCCGCCCCCGGTAGCTGAGTGATCAGCGCGTCAGAATGTCACTCCTAAGGGGCCGGGTTCGATTCCCGTCGGGTCGGAGTTTTCTCCGCTCAGCGACTGGGTGTTTTGTTGCCCTCATCATCATCATTTCATCCCCATCGACGCGCAAGTCGCCGAAGTGGCGTCAAACAGAAAGACTTGCACCCGGCGAACGGTCTACCCGGCGGGAGGCCCTAGTCACATGACATATACATTTTTTTATAGCCCTGCAAATTGTTACACCCAAATATTTGTATGAGTTGACCGATTCCAGTTTACTAATTGATATTCTAGTCATAGGATACTACGTTGTTTTTTAGTTTTATGAAGTTCACAATTTTACATTTCTGAACATTTACACCAAGTTGCCAGAGCTCGCACCACTTTGAAATCTTATCAAGATCCGATTGAATGTTTGTGCAACGTTTTTCAGATAGTAAGTCATTGCAGATAACTGCTTCATGTGCGAAAACTCTGATGTTACTCATACCTTTTATATGGTTTGCCAGATCGGTAATAAACAAGCAAGGTTCCCATCACACATCCCTGAGGCACGTCTGAATTAACTTCTACACCTATCGATGACTCTTCATCCGAGATAACATTGCCTTGATCATTCTGAATCTAACTTTTCTCAGCTGTATACCAAATTGGCGCCTACAGTACTAATAATTCGGAGCCTCTCACATATTTACGCACATTGGTCAAAATATTACGTGAACTGGGTGAGTGGTCCAACTGCGAAGCGTTTCCTACCAGCGCATATCATTTTCGGGGAAACGATTATCAACTTGACACTACACCGACTTATCTGATCGCCTTCTGGTGCCGTAGCATTGCACATGTTTGAGTTCCTTTAGTTGGAACTGATTACAGATAGAAACCAGAGCGTCATGCCGTCAGCCAACACTTTGACAGAACACGCCGAATACCTCATGGTCGTATTACCGAGCAGTAAGAGGAATTTGAGAGCAGCGTGCGTGAGGTAATAGAGTCGTATAAGCACTAGCCGCGTGTGACATTCAGATGACGAAGTGCCCTGATATAGCATCAGGAAGACGAAGGCACCCGTACGAGGCGAGATTGAAATTAAGCTTGTGTAGCTTGAAGTTTTCGCAACGTAATGCGTTTCCATGAGGTTTCGGAAGGATGGAGTGTACAGAGCACCATGTCACTGCGACAAAGCCTACGCTGGCCAGACCATAGGCACAGTACATGAAAGGTGATCGCTGTACCCACCTTTTGCAGTCCAGTAAGTCAACCGTAGGTGACATCTTTCTGGGATTTGATTATTAAGGAATATGTAGCGGAAGATCTTAAAGACCGTGATGGCGGCTTTCAACTGAATAAGATGTCGGACACGTTTATTTTTTTTTCATAAAAGCAAAATTTTACTAGTAATGTCAAGTCCAGTGACAGTTAATTTAATCCATTTGATTGCAGTTTAACTGCACGGGCTCGCAATGCGACAGAGGGCGTGCCTGCAATAACAGCGTTGTATAAGCGCCTGCGCACCTCAGCTGAAGCTACACTATGTGATCAAAAGTATCCGGACACCTGGCTGAAAACGACTTACAAATTCGTGGCGCCCTCCATCGGTAATGCTGGAATTTAGTATGGTGTTGGCCCACTCTTAGCCTTGATGACAGCTTCCACTCTCGCAGGCATACGTTCAATCAGGTGCTGGAAGGTTTCTTGGGGAATGACAGCCCATACTTCATGGAATGCTGCATTGAGGAGAGATTTCGATGTCGGTCGGTGAGACCTGGCACGAAGTCGGCGTTCCGAAACATCCCAAAGGTGTTCAGTAAGAATCAGGTCAGGATTGTCGTGTAACCAGTCCGCCACAGGCCGAGCATTATGAACAGATACTCGATCATGTTGAAACACGTAATTGTCATCCCCAAATTGCTCTTCAGTAGTGGGAAGCAAGAAGATGCTTAAAACATCAATGTAGGCCTGTGCTGTGATGGTGCCACGCAAAACAACAGGGGATGCCAGCCCCCTCCATGAAAAACACGACCACATCATAACACCACCGCCTCCGAATTTTACTGCTGGCACTACACCCGCTGACAGATGACGTTAACCGGTCATTCGCCATACCCACACCCTGCCATCGGATCGCCACATTGTGTACCGTGATTCGTCACTCCACACAACGCTTTTCCACTGTTCAATCGTCCAATGTATACGCTCCTTACGCCAAGTGAGGCGTCGTTTGGCATTTACCGGCGTGATGTGTGGCTTATGAGCAGCGGCTCGGCCATAAAATCCAAGTTTTCTCACCTCCCGCCTAAGTGTCATAGTACTTTCAGTGGATCCCGATGTAGTTTGGAATTCCTGTGTGATGGTCTGGACAGATGTCTGTCTATTACACATTACGGCGGTCTCTGTCAGTAAACAGACGAGGTCGGCCTGTACGCTTTTGTGCTGTACGTGTCCCTTCACGTTTCCACTTCACTGTCACATCGGAAACAGTGGACCTAGGGATGTTTAGGATTGTGGAAATCTCGCGTACAGACGTATGACACAATTGACACCCCATAATCTTACCACGTTCGAAGTCCGTGAGTTCCGCGGAGTGCCCCAGTCTGCTCTCTCACGATGTCTAATGAGTACTGAGGTCTCTGATACGGAGTACTTGGCAGTACGTGGCAGCACAATGCACCTAATATGGAAATCGTATGTTTTCGGGGGTGATCAAAAATGATTCAAATGGCTCCGAGCACTATGGGACTTCACATCTGAGGTCATCAGTCCCCTAGAACTTAGAACTACTTAAACCTAACTAACCTAAGGACATCACAGACATCCATACCCGAGGCAGGATTCGAACCTGCGACCGTAGCAGCAGCGCGGCTCCGGACTGAAGCGCCTAGAACCGCTCGGCCACAGCGTCCGGCTTTCGGAGGTGTCCGGATACTTTTGATCACACCGTGCGTATTTGACAGAGGCCGATTAATTCAACAGAGGACAGTCATGCAGCGAAGGGCTATGCGAATGTGGCGTCGCGCCAATGTCTGGTACAGTATGAACGTAGCAACGTTCACCAGCCATCGCCAGTTTTAAAACTGACTTTAAGATTATAGCCCGATTTTGTCAGGAGAAACACTGTGCTAAGAAGTCCAACGTCGTCCGACTGCAGTGATATAATTTCACGTAATATAATTAATCTTCTCTCCACTATCCGTACGAGAACGGTGAGCTGTCTTCAGTATGATGTAGCGCCCCCTTTCGTTAAACGCTGATCATCATGCCTTCCAAATCAGATTTGGACCTAGGCACTCGAACAGTAATGCTGCAAGACAAGGTCTTAAAGCGTTGTCTTAGCAGTCTGATTCACAAACGAACTAAAACTTCCCTGTAATCAAATAGTGAAGAGAACGTCGCTTCTTAAATTATGCACCTTAAAACCCACGTTACCACTCTATTCCATGTCATACATTGTTCCTCCGTGGCCTTTATCGGACTAGACCGCCTGCAGTTACGACTCATGAATCTTGTATGTAACGGCAGCCATATTTTTACAGTTAGCCAAGTACGATCCTTTAATACTTGGATACAGAGTCTATCGCACTTAGGTTTCTATTGCCATTTATCTATAGACAGTGGAGACAGACTGGGTTCACAAAAACGTAGAAAATATACTCTTCTAGGAATAAGCCTAAAATTCTGACAGGACTATCCCGCATAATAATCAAATACAGTAACAGTACCTCCTCGGCGTGGCATAAATAAAAAAAGATTGATATGTTATAATCTTTGCTGCACATCAAGTCAGTTAGTGAGCTACTTACAATTGGGGCCACTTAGCTATCTTTGTATTGGGCTGAAATCTTGTCAAGGCAGAATTTATTGAAGATTTCTTCTGTTTTTAATGGATAACTGCGAAATGGCTTGTAGTTCCATGTAATATTTGGATAACAATATGTTCTTTTAGGGAAGAGACAGTAGCAGTCCTAACATGCTACTCAGAGGTAAAATCAAAGTTTCCTCTGGAGTTGCCGCTCATTACTCGCGAAGGTCAACCTTCTGCGTTTGTCTCTGTGTAGTGTCATGGTAGTGGTGGAAAGTTTCTATGGGAGCAAACAGTTGAGGTCATCGGTCCCTATGCTTAATCTAACATAAACTAACTTACGCTGAGGAAGACACATACACCCATGCCCAAGGGAGGACTCAAACCTTCGATGGGAGGGGTGGGGGGGTGAGGGCAGGGGGAGGGGGACTATGCGCGTGGCGAACCGTGGCAAGGCGCCCCAGACCGCGCGACTATCAGACGCTTAATTTCCTTACTTAGTTACATGTTGCGTAGATCATTTCAACGTGTTTTTTTTTTTATCAAAATGGTATGGTTAAAATGGCTCTGAGCACTATGGGACTTAACATCTGAGGTCATCAGTCCCCTAGAACTTAGAACTACGTAAACCTAACTCACCTAACGACATCACACACATCCATGCCCGAGGCAGGATTCGAACCTGCGACCGTAGCGGTCACGCGTTTCCAGACTGAACCGCCTAGAACCGCTCGGCCACACCGGCCGGCAAAATGGTAGGAAACGAAGGTGTGTATACATGATTAATTTTAACATTACTGGACATATATACATTTTTCAGTCATATTCATGTAGCTGCACTTAAAAAGTAGGTTCGTTCCTTTCTTTGATAGCTACCAGTTTTTAAATAAAAACTCTTCTATCGAATTGAAACAGTTGCAAGAACTTATTTTAGGTTAGATTTAGATTGGTATTGCTGTGGTATTTGTCAGACTTTTTATGTTATTGTACAAATGATCGGAAAGTTTTGTTGATGCTTACTGGACTCCTTTCTCAGTCTATGACAGCTTTAATAATAGATAATAAAGGTCTTTTTTTTCTTCTAGTGTTCGTTGGCAATTGTCGTGCGGTCCGTAAAGAAAGCCTTTCGGAAGCTATGGATCGCGAGGGCACTTGGTTTTATGAGCGTAATGACACTTTAGTAGCTGCAGCTAGTACTGTGTGAACTTTTATTTTATTTTTTATTTTTGGCCTTGGGCAGGGAAGACCATACAGCCAACAGTAGTTATAAAAGTGTCATCTTAACTTAGTTGCAATTTCTACAGTAGAACAATTAAGAGAGCTCAATGTACAAACATAAGTTCTTAATGTAAAATAGAAACACTAAAACACCAGACAGTCAGCAGTAGTTACAACAATGCCATGTTAACGTTAGTGCCATTTTCACAACAGAACAATGATAAGAGTGTGAAGTACAAACGTAAGTTCGTTATATAAATTAAAAACACAGAAATAGACCCACGGTTCGAACTGGGCCGGTTCCAGAGGAGAATGACACCAACAACAATTTATAATTGAAAGCTGGACAACAGCGTCCTTCATAAAGATAAGTTCTTAGTGCAAAGTAACACATAACACATTCTCATTTTTCGAACGGGATGGTTCCAAGGGGGGACAAGAGTCACACAACGTAATAGGTCAAAGCTGCATTCCGGCGTCTTTTAAGTAATTCGTGAGCAAATACACCTTACAGAACCACCTGTGCGGCCGAGTATTTGGTACGTGCCAAGATGTGTTTCAGATCTGCCACCGCCGTTGTATCCTGATTACAGTGTCAGAAGCGATCAGTTTCATCCGTAATAGATGGGCTGGGTAACATCCGTGTCCCAGCCTCATGCGGATGAGAGAGGTCACATGACGTCTATTAAGCTTCACCGAGGTGAATCGTGGCGGAGAGGAAATGTTCGCTTGTAATGTTGTGTGAACTCGTGCGCCCCATCCACCAATGCTCTCGTCAGACTGTACCGGAAGTGCGGTTTGTGCGCTCGGCTAGAACACGAAGGCACGACGGATTCCGCAGCCTGAAGCTGGCGAGAGCTCCGCACATTCCGGTCACCGCTCACGGAAACCAGCCAGTCAGAGCAGCGGAACGCAGACAATTGCCCTCAGCACCACAGTGCAGTACCATACTGAACAACTGCACTGAGACCCTGCATCTACAGGGTGTATCAAAATGAATCGTCCGATTTTTAAAAAATCATAACTATTATTTTATTTGGGACATGTTCGTGAACAACGTATTGTTGGAAAGAGGAAACTCTCGAGTTTTACATGGTTCCCGCTAGGTAGCAGCAGTGTACGCACACTTCAGTTCTCGTAAAAATGGTGTCGGGACAACAAAGCGTATTTTGTTGTACGTTTTGCGCAGTGCGGGTCAGTAATAACTGTTCAGCGTGACTTTCGTACTAGGTACGGTGTGGATCCTCCTACAGCATAGAGTATTAGTCGATGGCATGAACAGTTCCGAGAAACAGGTTGTTTGTGTAAAGGCAAATCGCCGGGCCGTCCCCAAGTGTCTGACACAAACGTCGCACGCATCCGCCTCAGTTTCATAAGGAGTCAGCAGAAATCTGTTCGCCGTGCAGCTCAACAGCTCAACATACCCACGATGTCTGTGTAGCGTGTGCTGTGTCGACGTTTACACATGAAACCGTACAAAATTCAGTTCTTTGTGAAGTTGACAAACAACAACGCGTGGAATTCTGTAATTTTGTTCTTGGCAAGACGGAGGATGACAAGTTTTCTACAACGCTTAGTGTTTAGTGACGAGGCAACATTCCATTTAAACTGAAAGGTGAACGGTCATAATGTATGAATATGGTGCACGGAACAACCACATGAAGCTGTACAGCATGAGAGGGACTCTCCAAATTTAATGTGTTTCGTGCAGTTTCACGGGAAAAGGTGTACGGTCCATTTTTCTATGCCGAGTATACTATTACAGGAATCACATGTCTCGATATACTTGAGAACTTTCTTTTACCATTGCTGGAGACTGAGTCGAACGACTTAGTTTACCAACAGGATGTTTCAGAAATATAGACGTGCCAAATCGGTTGCCTGTTTTTGATACACACTGTACATCTCTACCAAGAACACAACGAACAGAATTACACATCAGCATCGCTGAAGTGCGTCTATGGTAGGTCCTTAATTATATTCCAAGCTCAAACTTTACAATGCTCGTGAAGGAAAAGAAGCTTCTCTTTAAAAGTAAGCAATAATTCAGGAGAGAGAGAAAGAAAATCTCTTATGCGAAACACAGAGTGCTTTATCCACATATGTCATCTTGCAAATAACCGATGCAGGTTGAAAAAGTACATTCCGCCTCTTTAGATTTTCGCATCTCCACAGGTGACTGGCCCGGTGAAGTTTCGGCTAATACAACCCATTACGCTCTACTGGATGGCGAATATAACACAAAAAAGGGAAGTGCCATTACGTGTGCTCAAGGAAGCATCATACAGGATGTAACGAATAGGTGTGGTACACTTTCAGTAATAAGGTGTGTTATATGGATCTTGGTCATGAACAATTTTACTTCAGTGTTAGAGCTCATTTTCTACTTCTCTTTATAATACATTTATCAGGGAATATCACAGAGGAACACAACTTGCCAGCATTAAATGAAACATTTTCTTACAAGAAATATTCAAAATACCCTCTCGTCAACGTTTGGGCTGGCATTGTCGACGACTGTTTTTTAGGGACCAGGCTCGACGGAGAAACTTCCATCTTCCTTAGAGAATACCCTGCCTGTTCTGCTAGAACATGTGCCATTCGAGTGCAACAAAGTACCTACTGCATGCATGATGTAGCTCCTCATGTTAATGATCGTAGGCTTGTAAATAAAAGATTCTGTGACAGGTGGATAGGTAGATGTGGATCAATTCCTTGGCCTCCACGCTCTCCGGACCTACACCCGCTAGATTATTATTTGTGGGGGCATTTGAAAGCTCTTGTGTTCGGAATCCCGGTTCAGAATGTACAGAGTCTTCGTATCCGTATTGTGGGAGTTTTGTAAACAACACACAGTTCTCCAGGAATACATCAGCGTATCAGGGATTCAATGCGACGGCGGTTAGATGCATATATCCTTGCTAACGGAAGGCGTTTTGAACATTTCGTTTAGGAGAAGTGTTTCGTACTTTGCTGATGCGTCCTTTTCCTGTTTGTTTCCCACGATTAATACGTTGAAGAGTTGTAGAAAATTAGCCCTACGTGGAAATAAAGCGTTTCTGGACCCATTTCCATGTATCTTTTTCCTCTACACGTGAGAAATGTTTCCTGAAAGTTCGGGCATACATTTTTGTTACACATACATACGCGATTTATCAGCTAGGGTAAGCAGCACCATCAGCTATTTCTCTGTCCTTGTTCATGTTTACGGAAAAGTATCGTCGTTACGCGATTGTAAGAAAATGGAGCTAGGCTCAGACTAAATTTGAATTTTGTGCATGAACTCAACACATTGTTGGCAGGTCCCGAGTTTACTCTTGTTTCGCACGTCATCCGTTAGGGACAGATCTCGAGATAAGTCGTGTTTTCTACACGCTGTCTTTAGATGCCATCTGCTGTGATATATTTTAACTTCGTCGTCTGTATAGGTCTCTACACCCGTAGTCACTACATCAGACTTGATTGCCTTGTACACTTTTTGCGTATTTAGCATTTTTATTGTATTTAGATATTTCAAATGGTTACTATTTTTGTCTTGATGTTCCTCCAGCTTTTAGAGATGCCCTCCTTCAGAAAACGGAAGAAAATGAACGAATATGAAACAGTTTCGGAGGTATTTGACAGCGATTATTCTGGTGACTGTGTGAATGTTTTTATGGTTCTGAGGCCGATTAAAGTGACAATGACATCATTAGGCCTGTAAAGAAGCGTAAGTTGGCAGTGTCTTCATGTGATTTCGATAATAATGGTAAACGCGGTTCTATTCTTGTGAATGGTTCGGTTTGACATAGTGTAAAAATGTGTGCAACTCCAAGGTGATTTTCTTAATAAAGAGAAAGAATCCAGTAGAATGAGATTACAAGAGTGCTGGGGAATACCTGGAGGCATATAATAACGTAAACTGCTTAGAGGCAATACCAAGAAGCTATATAACATGGGACATACACACGAAATCAACTGCAGGGATGGCGAATGCCGCGCGCGATTAGCCGAGCGGTCTTGGGCGCTGCAGTCATGGACTGTGCGGCTGATCCCAGCGGAGGTTCGAGTCCTCCCTCGGGCATGGTTGTGTGTGTTTGTCCTTAGGATAATTTAGGGTAAGTAGTGTGTAAAGTTAGGGACTGATGACCTTAGCAGTTAAGTCCCATAAGATTTCACACACATCTGAACATTTTTGATGGCGAATGGGTGTATTAGATTTGTGGGAATGGTTTTAAAAAGTGCAGTGCATCTGTAAATGATATCACATACAAGACGCTAGTGCGACCAATCTTTGTACTTGGGATACGTATTTCTTGCTTCTTGTTTACCAACCATCATTCACTTCCATTTCAAACTGCTGGTAGAGCAGAGAGATTATAAAACTTTTATTTCGTACGCTTCGGAAGTTGTTTTTTTTTAGATATCTCTTGATTTTTACGCAAATATTATTGAAGTTATTTATTTACTTTTGTTTATCTTACTCATAATCGTACATTATATTACGCCCAAGATTTCTGAACTGTTTGACTTGTTCGATCATTTTATTGTTAACGGCAATTTTGATCAGCACCAGGTGCTTACCAATAAAAGCCGTGCTTGAATCGTACAATTGGTTCTACGACTCTTTTCTGACAGCGATCTGTATATAGGATGGGACAATGCTAAGCTGCACAGTGATTGAGTATACGTTAATCTGTAGTCTCTGTAGAACTGTATCGGTACGGCAAACTACCTCAAATGGGAGCGTAACTAGTGAAGCACTGCAGTGTTCAAACCAACCTTCAGTGTGAGGGCGATTTAGAGAGATGTTTGTGGGTTTCTCTCCTAATTGATGATACCCGAGCATGTAAGAGGGTTGCCCAAAAGTAACGCACCGCATTTTTTTCTCAGCCGAAAACAATGCTACGAATGCGAAAGGTTACGTATGTATTATTTGAAGTTTCCTGTGTGAGAACGCCAAGTTTCCGTCGCATCCGACATATAGCATAGCTGCAGGACAGTTTCAAAATGGCGTCTGTACGTGATGTACGTTAGAAGCAACGTGCTTTCATTGAATTTCTCACTGCAGAGAAAGGAACTGTGGGGAATATTCACAAAAGCTCGTGCAAAGTCTATGGAGCATCTGCTGTCGACAGGGTGTGGTCATCAGAAGGCGGTTCGGCGGAGCTCCACGATTTGCACTGGTCGGCGAGACCATCAACGGTTGCCACACCTGACGTGTTGCAGCGAGCTGATGTCATTCGCGAGGACAGACGCATTACGACTCGAGAAGACATTTTGAGGACGATGACGAGGTGATTCACGAAGCAAAGCACTTGGCTCCGCCACCAGGACAAGGATTGGTACCGACAGCGCATACACGACGTTGTTTCCCACTGGAGGGAGACCATAGAATGGGATGGAGATTGCGTGTAAAAATAGAATGTGTAGATGAAGCACCATTCTTTCGTGTGTGTAATTCTCATTATGTTCAACAAAGAGTTGTTGAAGAAAAAAAATGCGGTGCATTACTTTCTGGGTAACACTCGTACTAGTGTAAAACACATTATTAGGGCATATCGCGTTTATTCGGAGTCTTTGTGTGTATTTTCTGCGTTTTGTGGGCAAGGTAGCGAACGGTCATGAAAATTCCATTCGTACGATGCGACGACGAGGACTTCCATTGCATCGGCGTAACTTTGTGGAACATAGCGTCCAGCGTCTACTACAGTGGACAAGTGTTAGTGGTTGCTTCTCTGGCTTCCTGAGGCTGCAAATGCGCACAGTCCACTGCAGTGGACTCTCGCTACTGGTGTTGTGCCCTACATGCGTTTGCAGCCTCATGGCTTATTGAAAACGCCACAGAAACGATCGTTAAAAGCTGTCTGCTACAGTGAACTTCTGCACCACAAGGTTAAGACTGGCGTGTCGAATGTTCCTCTAACGTCAGCTGCTGAACGGCCCTGCTATTCAAAGTAACTGCTCCGCGCTTGGCACTGTGTGAAAGGCGGGGAGAGGACCGTAAAAATTGTGGGAAAGCTCACGAAGGTAACCTAGTCGCCTGCTTACAAAACTTCCGTGCGACTCGACTGCTGCGTTCTGCAGCAGTTCCTACGGAAAGACAGGGAATGCAATTCGTCTGCTATTTAAAAAGAATGCTCTGGCGCTTTTAATATTTTGTGAAAAAGAATTTGTTATATATGATGAAAGGATGTTTAGAGGGAGAATCCTCGACTGGGATTTTTTTGTTCTGCAGGTTTACAAATACTAGGTGGTATGTTTGCGTTGCCGCCGTGCAAATTACGGAAGGAGCGTTTGAAAGAATGGAACTTGTTTCGAAGGAAGTGTAATTTTATCACAGTGTTCATTACAGAATTTATTAATGGATGGTCTTGCTGCAATACGAATTAATAAAATCTTATTGGGCTTCCTGCCGCATCAAGTGGATAAATTCTCACGTGCTTTCGACCTCGTACTCCTCAGCCATTTTCAAGTACTAACTGACTGTGAAGTCGTCAGTGCCTCGTCCTTTTAGAGCTGTACATCATACGTGAAAAATTCCAACTTCGTAATCAGTATCAGCTAAAGGCGAAGCTGGGTCGGGCGAGGGCATTTGTAACTCTCTCCCCACCGTCCCACCCTGTACAGAAAAATTATTCGACTTCCGAATTCGCATCCTGCTGCATTTCAGTACACGTTTAAAGTAAGCCAGAACAAGATATGGATATTGGTTTGAAGCAAGTGTACTGAGAGCAGTTGTCATGAAATATCAAACTACTTCGCCGGCCGCTGTGACCGAGCGGTTCTAGGCGCATCAGTCCTGAACCGCGCTGCTGCTACGGTCGCAGGTTCGAATCCTGCCTGGGGCATGGATGTGTGTGCTGTCCTTAGGTTAGTTAGGTTTAAGTAGTTCTAAGTCTAGGGGACCGATGATCTCAGATGCTAAGTTCCCATAGCGCTTAGAGCCATTTTGATCAAACTACTTCGTCATTCTCTCCCTCTAGCCCAGGGTCTGGTTACGCTGTTCTAGAACGGAGACCAGACGGAATATCAATAGGTAAATTTTCAAAATCACTATATTTGGGCCTAGGAATACTTCAAGGCAGTAACCTACAATAGGATATGGAAGGGGGGGGGGGTATCCTGTACAAATGAAAAAGAAATAAAAATACGTGTCATCAAATTCTAACTGCTTTATGACAACTTCAAACGTATATGTGGACATTGACAACATTATGCTCAGTGCTAAAAATGAAGTGACTTACGTAGTTTTTAATGGTAGATCTTGTAAGTGTCTTGGCCATATTATTATATTTTAGTTGGAATCGCCTCAGTATTTAACCAGTGGGCACTGATGACGCCACTGTGGAAAAACAAATCTATCAATTATTCGCTTCCTATATTTTGATCGCGAACTGGGCGGATGGAGTAGGCCTCAATTTCTGTGACCACGGCCCCAACTCGTCAGTCCAGGGACAGTCTTAAATACCAATGCTGAGTCCACGTGAGCTTAATTCATTCCAGTTTTGATCTACGCAGCAGTCAATCCGTTCAAATAGAAACCTTTAAAAACAGCATTTGAATCGTTTCCCTCCAAGTTTTATCCATTGCGTAATGCTAACCATTTCAGGTGCCCACACACGTCTTCATCATTCGATACTTCCTCCAAAGCATTACAACCATAAAAATGACATTTCTTTATCAGTGTGCCGTGGTAGAAGGCGCTGCGGCAGGGCTGTGACGTGCAGTAGGTTAGAGAAGCCTCAGCTGACGTGAGGCGGGTTGTGTGGAACGCTTAGCCGTCAGTGAGAGCGGCTGCCGGCTCTGACGGACGACCAGCTGTGCGACCGACCTTGGGAGACCGCTGCCTCTGCCTCTGGGTCAATGTCGGCCGCATCGCATCGCCACGGGCCGGCCTTTAAACGGCGCACCGTTCGCTCCTAGCTACGTCAGCACCACGGTCGGCGCCAATTCAGAGCGGAAATTACCACTCCACTACAGTAATTTGAGATACAAGACATGTATGGAACCAGTCTCACTAGCTTAAAACCAAAATCCTCTTAAGTATCGATTTATAGCGGTACCTCCTTAAGTACGGTGATGTATCGATATTTTTCTCACAACTGCAAATGCATCGATACTATCGATAGGAAAGTATAAGATAATCGACATTTTCGACAATTCGGTGACAATACATCGATACTTTTGTATATCAGTGACTGAAATGAGATTTTAGAATCATTAGAGGTAAAGGTATCGATATATTCGAAGTGTAATTTTTTTCGAAGTATAGGAGACAAAAGTATCAGCATTTTCGATATATCTGCTTTTCGATGTATCAAAAAGAGTGATATTCGTGTGAAAGACATGCGGATCGGGGCAGGTTGGCGGCGTTTCCTATTTGGTTGCTGTCCACGACCGAGACTCCTCTTTTAGCTGCTGATGTCGTCTGCTAGCGTCGGAAGTTAATTTTGCTGCGCCGCATTGATTATGATTATAGTAGTTGATTTTGTGCGTTTGTGTCATAATCGTGGTTTTATTGTTTGCTTACCTCTCGTGGCGTATTCTGAATTACAGGAGGTCTAGGATATTTGTCCTTGGAGTGTTCTTCCAGAAGAGAGACTCAGCATCTGATAAAAATAATATTTTTGGATGGGAGGGGGGGGGGGGAGGGGGTGCTTACAATTGCTGAACAATGAAGAAATTTGCACTGCCATAAATAAGAACATAAGGAGATAAAAAGAACAGTGTTTAAAACTGCAAATTTGTCTGATATTGGAATAGTTAGCTGCATTGAGCGAGAAAAATAGATATTTCGTTGTGTTGCGGTTAGAAAGAAAACAAGACGCAAAGTTGGAAGTAAAAAGACGATATGTTCCGCCTTTTCATCGTTTTCCTTCCTAAATTTACTGAGCAAGAAAAAGGCTTTTCATTTACAAACGAAAATTTATATTGTTGCGGTGGATGGTCACACCAACAAATCTTTGTAAATATTTATTTTTGTACGGTACTTTTCGTATTCTCACAGATTGCATCAGTCTTCGTCAAGAACACACATTAAGAATTTTATTTTCGTCATGAATAGAAATCTACTACTGTTGACACTTCCTTAATTTTCTTCTTCTCCCTCTTCTACTTCTTCTTCTTCCTTGCCTTTCGCGTTCTCTACGGGGTCTGCGTTTGTTGTGTGGGTTTTGGCACTATAGTGGCAGTTGGTGGCCGGATATCCTTTCTGACTAAGTGCTATAGATAGTTTCTTAATACTGATTTTAAGTTGCAGCTTTTGTAAACCGGCTAGTGTTTATAACCTCACTTTTACTGTGCTGAACTGAACTGAGGAACGCAACGTATGTTCAAATTCTACGCGCGCAACCTCTCTGATCGGGTCCGTGTATTTTGAAAGAATTTGTGAGATCTGAAGTAGGAATCTCTTATTCACATTTGTTGTGTGAGAGCTATGTCGTTGTTGAATTACATACCAGATTTGTCAAGAAATTCGCGTAACTTGTATAAAACATGAAACTTTTTTGGTTTTATAGTAAAGAAAAACAATGCAGCGGAATGTGCACTGTTATTCAAATTTCCTGACAGATTAAAAGTATGTCCTGGACCGAGAATCGCGAACGTAAGGCTCTAGGCCCGGGGTTGGAGCCCAGGTGCGGCACAACTTTAAACCTGCTATCAGCGTTCGTACTAACCCCGCATTAGTTTTGATAACAGAACCGAAATAGTAATTCCAACTTCGAAGTATATGGAAATAAGCAACATAAAAATATTTTGAAGTTCTACTTAGTACCTCAGTTCAATGTCGACTCAAAGTAACGATATCCAATTGGGTTCAGCGATTAGTGATGTGACTGTTTATCTGATGTGTCTATTATTGTATCCATTTTAGTTCGTGAATGCGACGCTGATAACAATTCTGACAATGATGCAACGACCATTATTTAAGATAGTAAGATACTTCTTGCTGAATTTGAATCCAAAAAATGTATGTTTTCCTTCACGTTGGTCCAAAAACAAGGGCAGACGAAGTAAATGTGACTGCTCTCTGCCTTTAAATCTTCCGTGAAACTTCAGTTTTCAAACTGGAGGCCATATTTAATTTTGAAGAGTATGCTTTTATTGACTGCAGGACTCAATTTAGTGGCGGAATTGTCAATTCTTCATTTTTTTAACACTTGTCCAGCACTTTGGCAGTCAACAACGGCTGAGAATTAGGCCTAGAAATAAGAAGCCTTCTGGTCATGTTTGACAAAACCAAAAATGGCTCTCTCATGTTAGAATTCGATTTCCAACGCGGCCTTTACTATTTTCAGCGTTTTCCTTCGAGAATCCCTCTCATTCTTTTTTGCTCATGTCTTAAGTGACCCCTGACATTTAGTGAGCGTTCCATGAATTTAACATTGTCTATGATGTTCTTTATTATGTTTCAAATATAAATGTGACGCTGCAAATACTAAATCTTCGTTTCGTCAAGCTTGACAGCATGTGTGGAGAAAAGTTGTGACTACGTACATCTAAAACACCGTAATAGTATACAGAAAATACAGTTATGAAAGCCCGACACATCGGCGAATTGTATCAATATTGTCAGTACATTGACAGTATACACTGACGAGCCAAAACATTATGACCACATGGTTAATAGCTTGTTGGTCCATTTTTGGAAAGCAATGCAACACCGATTATGCGTACCATCGATTCTACAGTTTGTTGGTAGGTTTGTGGCATTAGATGTCTACATAAAAGTCGTGTAATTACCGTAATTTAACGGGCTGCCCATTTGTGTACTGTCTGATAGCGCCCAATACCAATCCAGAAGCATTCCATCGGTTTCACGTCATGCTAATTTGATGACCAAGACATCAACGTGATTTCACTATCATCCTCTTCAAACCGCTGTCGCACTATTCTGGATTCGCGAAACGTACAGTTACGAGGCCTGTCTAAAAAGTATTCGACCTGTGGCCAGAAAAAATATTTCGAATACCTGTCGGGATTGGGATCCTAATCCCCTTCTTAGTAGGCCTCTTGTGCTTGCACACACTTAGCCCACCGATCCTCCCACTGCTGGAAACACCTCTGGAAGTCTCCTTTTGGTATGGTGTTCAGCTCCATTGTCGCGTTCCGCATTATCTGTTCTCTACTATCAAAACGGGATCCTTTCAGTGGCGTCTTCAATTTTGGAAACAACCAGAAATCGCAAGGAGCCATGTCTGGAGAGTAGGGAGGTTGGCGAACGGCTGTAATTCCATGTTTGGCCAAGAAATTTTGGATCAAGTGAGATGAACGTGCGGGGGCGTTGTCGTGATGTAGTTGCCAGGTTTTCGCCGTCCACGTGTCTGGTCTTTTGCGCCGAACTGCCTCACGGAGTCGCCAGAGGACATCTTGATAGTACTCCTTTGTCACTGTTTGTCCTTCCGGTGCGTATTCGTGATGCACAATTCCAAAGACGTCAAAGGAGACAGTCAGCATCACTTTGATTTTGCTTCGCACCTGCCGCACTTTCTTCGGCCTTGGAGACTCGGGATACTTCCATTGCGACAACTGTCTTTTTGTTTTTGGGTCGTACCAGTACACCCACGACTCGTCTCCAGTTATCACGGTGTTCAGAAACCCAGGATCAGTGTTGGTGGTGTCCAGAAGGTCCTGTGCAATGTCAAAACGGAGGTCTTTTTGTTCCGGCGACCACTACATTGGCACGAATTTCGCAGCCTCTCGGTGCGTGTTCAAATCATCACGCAAAATTGCATGTGCAGAATCTTTACTCACTCCAACCTCTTGGGTAACCTCCCGCACGGTCAAACGATGATCCGCCATCACCAAATTTCGCACTTTCTCAACAACAGCTGCACTCCGAGCAGTTTGGGACCACTCTCCGCTGATGTATGGCCATTTTTGAATCGGTTGAACCATTCCTTAATTTCTGTTACACGTATCGAATCTTCAACAAACACCTGCTGAATCTTAAAGAATTGTTTCGCTTTGTAAATCACCAAGCTTTTGACAAAATTTGATGCAGTATCTTTGCTCAACACGTTCAGTCATCTTGAGAGAATCGGTAATCCGACGAACATGTTGTGTAGCACCTCATTCAGCGACCGACAGGCAACGACTGACGCTTGGAAGGCGGCACAAAATTCACGCATGCGCATAAAGGTCTAGATCCTTTATTGTGTACAGTGAGGCCGGGCTATCGTCTCTATTTTGCGCGGGAAAATCAAAGGTCGGATACTTTTTAGACAGACCTCTTATACTGCTGAAATATGCCATCGCCGTCAGGGAAGACATCGAGTATGAAGGTATGCAAGTGGTCCGGTACTGAAATGATGTCTTCCATTACAGCCACAGGTCCCATGCAAGTGCATGAGAATGTTTTCCATAGCATAATACTGCTCCCACCGTGGTGCGCCGTGCTTCTTAGGAGTCGCCGTTCGCCTCGATGACGGCGTTGCTAGAAACATGATTCATCCGAAGAGCCGACGCGTTTCCAATGATTCACGGTCGAATCCTGATGCTCCCTTGCCCACTATAATCGTGATTGTCGATGTCATTGGATCTACAAAGGACCACGTAGGCGCTGTTTTGCTGTGAAGTTCCGTGTTCAAAAATGTACCATCAACAGCGTGCTCCGAAACAATTGCACGTGCCCCACCGTTGTGCTGTTTCGGCGAAGATACCACAGATCACCATCTATCCTACTTAACAGAGCAGACAAACCTCTGAACCTCGTGTTCTTGAAGAGTTCTGGACGTCTAACAACTTGGCGCCTAATGGGATTTTCACTGTCCTACCTATTTCCGTAGATGCTCACGACAGTAGCACGTGGACATTCGACCAGCTTCGCCGTTTTCGAGATACTAGTTCACAGGCTCTGCGTGATAATAATCTGTCCTTTGTCAAAGTCGCTTATCTCAGTGGATTTCCCCATTTGCAGCCCATACCTTCGCTATGGTGATCCCCCCTCAGTCTCTGCTCCGCTTACATAATTTCCTTACTATGTCATGTGGCCGCAACGCCACCAGGCGGCGTCCAACGTCCTGATGAGCAGTGGACATAACGTTTTGGCTGTTCAGTGTAGTATTGATACATGAATATAAAGTGAAACTTTCAAACTGCTGTAGAAACAACATCACTGGTCACAATGACGTCAAATTGCAACGGAATATTGTCGGAGAAGGGGAAACGTACTGCAGAAGAAAAATAAATAGTTACAAAACGTAGCAATAGATGGCGCGGTAAGCATCATAATTTAATAGTGGTCGACTACAAATGACAAATGAATCATACAACAATGCCTAATGTGTACATTTGATGTTAAACAGACTGTGCATGGGCGTACAGGTGTGATACTGTTAGTTACATAAGCCCATCCACCACACCAAGGTCATGTCACATCGGATGGGAAAAATGGGTTTTTAATTATCCTGAGGCCAAAAACGGCAGAAAAAGCATCACTCACGTCTGTTCATAAGTGTCCTGAGGCCAAAAACCACATAAAAAGCATCAATCAAATGGGTTTTTAATTGTCCTGAGGCCAAAAACCGCATAAAAGCATGAATCAGAATCAAATCGGATTATTAACTCCAGTGTGACTGGCGCAAAACATGTTCAGTATGCTGTCCACAGTTTTCTGCAACAAATTGAAATCGAGGAAAAGCATGTTCCATAACTGATCGCAGTTTTTTCGAGGTCACGTTCAGAATGTGTTGCGCAATGCGTGCCTTCAATGCAGCCAAGTTTTCAATCGGAACACTGAACACAACGTCTTTCAGATAGCTCCACACGGATCAAGATCAGGTGATCGGGACGGCTAAAGGGAAATGGCGGCTGAGAATTCTAGCATTTTCTAAATGGCGCTTCAGCAGCTGCTTAACTGGATTTGCAATGTGCAGCGGTGCGTCATCTTACATAAAAATGATCCCATCCACGCTGTTGGAGAGCTGGAATGACGTAGTTGCGCAAAAGACACTCGTAGCGCTTACCAGTGACGGTACAGGTAACAGGACCGGAAGCACCTATCTCTTCGAAAAAAACCATGACTCTATGGTAAATGATGCCGTAAACCCGCACCACACAGTGACCTTTTCAGGATGAAGTGGTACTGGTTGATTTGAGTGAGGATTTCCCGTTGCTTATATTCGACAGTTCTATGTATTGACATATCCTGTCAGATGGAAGTGGGCTTCGTCTGTCCACAAAAATCTTCCACGGCCGATCCGGCCGATCATTGTCCCCTTCCATGCGAGCAAGAAATTGTGAAGCAAAGATCTCTCTCTTGCTGGCGGAACAACAGGGAGCAACTCGTGCACATGGGTAATTTTGAATGGATAGCAAAGAAGGATGTTTCATAGGATTTTACGCCCCGTACTCACGGGTATATCCAATGTTCGGGTAATTCTCCATGCACTACACATTTGCACACCACCACCCGTCTCCTCCTGCATTGCTGTGACCACTGCTTCCACTGATGTCGAATCAATTCGTTTCCTCCCTCTACCAGGTTGCACGCCAAAAGAACCCGTCTTTTCGAATTTCCGAATCATTTTCTCTAGACCCACAGCAGTCAGCGGACAAACTCCTTTTTTCAAACCCGTCAGTGTCCGGAACTTCTGCAGAGCGACGTGTGCACAGTCACCATTCTTGTAATACAGCTTTACAGGCAGAGCGCGATCCTGCATTGAGACAGTCATGGCGAATGTCGCAGACACGAAAGGAGGAAAAGCCATGTACCCGACGTGTTTATACCAACTTCCATGGGTTGTGCGCATGACAGGTGTTTTCACTTACGTATTCTGACACATACAGCGCCATCTATTGATCTGTTTTCACACTATCTTTTTTTCTTCTGCCATACGTTTCCTCCCTTCTCCGATAATATTCAGTTTGCAATTTGACGTCATTCTGACCAGTGGTGTTATTTCTACAGCTTTTTGAAAGTTTAATTATGATCACTCTGTATTCACGTATCTCGTTGCCATTCTTATACGAGCATCTTGAAAGGCATCGCAACAACTGCGTAGTCTGTGATAAATGGACGAGTTACTGTGTAAATCAGAAATATATACACTACTGGCCATTAAAATTACTACACCACGAAGATGACGTGCTACAGACCCGAAATTTAACCGACAGGAAGAAGATACTGTCATATGCAAATGATTAGCTTTTCAGAGCATTCACAAAAGGTTGGCGCCGGTGGCGACACCTACAGCGTGCTGACATGAGGAAAGTTTCCAACTGATTTCTCATACACAAACAGCAGCTGACCGGCGTTGCCTGTTGAAACGTTGTTGTGATGCCTCGTGTAAGGAGGAGAAATGCGTACCATCGCGTTTCCGACTTTGACAAAGGTCGGATTGTAGCCTATCGCGATTGCGGTTTATCGTATCGCAACATTGCTGCTTGCTTTCGCCGAGATCCAGCGACTGTTAGCAGCGTATGGAATCGGTGGGTACAGGAGGGTAATACGGAACGCCGTGCTGGATCCCAGAGGCCTCGTATCACCAGCGGTCGAGATGACAGGCATCTTATCCGCACGGCTGTAACGGATCGTGCAACCACGTCTCGATCCCTCACTCAACAGATGGGGACGTTTGCAAGACAACAACCATATGCACGAACAGTTCGACGACGTTTGCAGCAGCATGAACTATCAGCTCGGAGAGCACGGCTGCGATTACCCTTGACGCTGCATCACAGACAGGAGCGCCTGCGATTGTATACTCAACGACGAACCTGGGTGCACGAATGGCAAAACGTCATTTTTTCGGATGAATCCAGGTTCTGTTTACAGCATCGTGATGGTCGCATCCGTGTTTGGCGAATCGCGGTGAACGCACGTTGGAAGCGTGTATTCGTCATCGCCATACTGGCGTATCACCCGGCGTGATGGTATGGGGTGCCATTGGTTACACGTCTCGGTCACCTCTTGTTCGCATTGACGTCACTTTGAACAGTGGACGCTACATTTCAGATGTGTTACGACCAGTGGCTCTACCCTTCATCCAATCCCTGCGAAACCCTATATTTCAGCTGGATAATGCACGACCGCATGTTGCAGGTCCTGTACGGGCCTTTCTGGATACAGCAAATGGTCGACTGCTGCCCTGGCCAGCACATTCTCCAGATCTCTCACCAAATGAAAACGTCTGGTCAATGGTGGTCTAGCAACTGGCTCGTCACAATACGCCAGTCACTACTCTTGATGAACTGTGGTATCGTGTTGAAGCTGCATGGACAGCTGTACCTGTACACGCCATCCCAGCTCTGTTTGACTCAATGCCCAGGCGTATCAAGGCCGTTATTACGGCCAGAGGTGGTTGTTCTGGGTACTGGTTTCTCAGGATCTATGCACCCAAATTGCGTGAAAATGTAACCACATGTCAGTCCTAGTATAATATAATTGTCCAATGCATTTCTTCTTGGTGTAGCAATTTTAATGGCCAGTAGTGTACTTTTAGAAAACGTTAAGTTATGATTTCTAGTTTCTTTCTTATCAATTGACTATATTGAAAGATGAACCGTTTTCGTAAACGTAAGACCGAATCTACCCGTTCCCCAACACCCACTACTCGCTAGGATGTACCGTGCGAAGAGATGGATCGGAGTTTCACACGAGCGGTGCTTCCTATATCCGTGCTGATTTTTGGAGAGATGTTACCTTTCCCACGACCGGCTGCTGGCGAGTTGATGGAAAGTAGCGCGCGCTTTGGCCACTGCCGGCGCCTACGTCAGCAGCAGAGCCAGCGCCGGGAGACGCCCACGTAAATAGGCTGTTCGCCAGACGCAGTTTTTCCGCGTGCACGTTTTTTAGTGGTGTGCCGTTGTCGACGTGGGTGCGGAACGCCAATGAGGGCGTAAATGGAAAATTCAGAGTGAGTAGCGAATACTGTGTAACGTCACGGCGCGCGGAAAAGAAAATTTGCATTTCAAGTGGCTTTTCCGGCGTGTAGCACGTGACCTGTATTCACTCTGTTCGCAACTCTCCACTGGCGGGCGGTTACATCCGTGGCATATCGAAAGGGTAGTTCTTGTAGTTCCACTGTGTCGTGCTTCATGGGCGTGTCCTGTCGCAACTGTGATCTCAGCCCTTGTAAGTAATACATACACTTAATGATAGTAGAAGCTGACTATACTAGTTATGACATTTATTTTGCAATTGCGGTAACATTCCCTTTCCTTAGCTTGTCATATCAGTAATTCTTACGGAAAACTAAGAAAGGTAAAAACTTGAGATAGAGATAATCATATATTATTTGATCAGATATTTATATAGCAATGCGTATAGTAGATTATTATTTTAGTCTAGGCGTCCTTTACCTTATAACCAAAAGAAGCAACAATATTACTCCTTCACAGTGACTCACAAGTTCTAGCAATGCACGAATGCTATGGTTGTATCGATAGTAAATTATTATGGATGTACTAAAATCTTTGTTGTAATTCCTGTGGCTACGAAAAATCATAATCTTTCTGATTCATCCAATCATGTATTCAACATCTACTAAGATCTTCTTTTCGGTATTTTTAATTAAATGAATGAATGGATTAACTCATTAATATTTCATTCTTCCGTAAGTTATGGTGGAAGTTCCTTTTCCACTTACCGTCCTGTTTCTGTCAGTTAAACTTCAGTAACTAACTAGCGATGCTATTTCATCCAAAGATAACTAGCTCCATGTCTCCTTCATTCGGTAACTTATACTCTGTGTCAAGTTCTGTTTCATTGCATTTGTCAATTAGTAATATATTTTTTCCTTATAAAAAGAAAATCAGTTATGTAATGATTGTCATCATACATCTGATTGTGTAATTAATTTTTCCATATCGTTAATGCCTATGGATTAGCTACCAATGATGATCGGTACAATTGCCAATCCAAAAAGTTTACTTTAAACATATTTCCAAACCCGTTCGAGATCTAACTCACATCGCGATCGGCTAACTGATCACTTTTTATTCGTCACCATAGATAGTACTTCATTACCCAGATTAATTATTTATGTTGTAAGTCTCGGTTTCGTTTCTTCTCCCCTTAATTTGGAAAAAAATATCGGTATTAATTGGAACACATTTACAGAAAACAGCAAACTTAACCAATTTACCCCAAAGAAAATTACTTTCTTATTACTAGTTGGATTACCGTACTCTGGCGAGCAATACACCCAGTCGACTCCAAACCTAGAACTCGATTGCCCAGAAAAATCATTCTAGCCATTAGTACAAACTATAGAAAAGCAAATGAACATCGTTGTTAGAACTTTTCAACAGCGCAATATCGTATTTTATGACTGCCCGTTGGTTCTACAGCTTCAGTGACGTGGGCGTTGTGTAGCGTCAAAGGCACATACTGCAACATTTTTTTAATTCAGATAAGTTGGGAGCATGGACGATAAATAGTTTGGACAAGAAGAGAATAGAAGCTTTCGAAATGTGATGCTACAGAAGAATGCTGAAGATTAGATGGGTAGATCACATAACTAATGACGAGGTATTGAATAGAATTGGGGAGAAGAGGAGTTTGTGGCACAACTTGACAAGAAGAAGGGACCGGTTGGTAGGACATGTTCTGAGGCATCAAGGGATCACAAATTTAGCATTGGAGGGCAGCGTGGAGGGTAAAAATCGTACTAAGCAGATTCAGAAGGATGTAGGTTGCAGTAAGCACTGGGAGATGAAGAAGCTTGCACAGAATAGAGTAGCATGGAGAGCTGCATCAAACCAGTCTCAGGACTGAAGACCACAACAACAACAAGTTGGGAGCGCCGTCTTCTCCCGTAAACTTCTATGGCTCTGTAACAAACTTTTCAATCTAATTCACAATACACAAAAAATTACAATACACGTCATTTAGACTACAGAACTTTTGTTAGTATACAGCTAGCCGGCCGTAGTGGCCGAGCGGTTAAAGGCGCTACAGTCTGGAACCGCACGACCGCTACGGTCGCGGGTTCGAATCCCGCCTCGGGCATGGATGTGTGTGATGTCCTTAGGTTAGTTAGGTTTAAGTAGTTCGAAGTTCTAGGGGACTTATGACCACGGCAGTTGAGTCCCATAGTGCTCAGAGCCATTTGAACCATTTTTAGTATACAGCTTAACATTTATCTGTACGTTAGACTGCGTGAAACATTTCTTACGTGATGCATTATTCTCATTTTGACCTGAAATTTCTATCCATTTTGTATGTGGAACACTTACATGCCTCGTTTAGACATTTTGTCACGGCTCCATGACCCTAACAATGCTACAAATATGTAATAAATATTAACCATCTGATAATGACTCGCTAGGAAATTGGAAACCGATAATGGAAAGTAAAAATTGAAGAATAAAACAAAAGGTTACCGGTCACAACAACTTTCTGAAAACCTTTATGCTTATTTCAGCCCGCTAGATGGCACTGTCATAGGTCAAATGGATATCAACTGCGTTTTTAAAATAAACCCCCATTTTTATTACATATTCGTGTAGTACGTAAAGAAATACGAATGTTTTAGTTGGACTACTTTTTTCGCTTTGTGATGGATGGCGCTGTAATAGTCACGAACGTGTAACTACGTGGTATCACCTAACATTCCGCCAGTGCGGACGGTATTTGCTTCGTAATACATTAACCGTGTTAGAATGGACCGTTTACCAATTGCGGAAAAGGTCGATATCGTTTTGATGTATGGCTATTGTGATCAAAATGCCCAACGGGCGTGTGCTATGTATGCTGCTCATTCGCAGGGTAGTTACGTTATTTAAGGAAACAGGAATGTTCAGCCACATGTGAAACGTCAACCGCGACCTGCAACAAATGATGATGCCCAAGTAGGTGTTTTAACTGCTGTCGCGGCTGATCTGCACATCAGTAGCAGAGAAATTGCTCGAGAATCGGGAATCCCAAAAACGTCGGTGTTAAGAACCATATTTCTATGCACCAGGAATTGCATGGCGACGACTTTGAACGTCGTGTACAGTTCTGTCACTGGGCACAAGAGAAATTACGGGACGATGACAGATTTTTTGGACGCCAGCGGTAACGTAAACCGGCATAATATGCACTATTGGGCAACGGAAAATCCACGATGGCTGCGACAAGTGGAACATCAGCGACCTTGGCGGGTTAATGTATGGTACGGCATTATGGGAGAAAGGATAATTGGCCCCCATTTTAGCGATGGGAATCTGAATGGTGCAATGTATGCTGAATTCGTACGTAATATTACACCGATGTTACTACAAGAGGTTTCACTGCATGACAGAATGGCGATGTACTTCCAACATGATGGATGTCCCGCACATAGCCCGCGTGCGGTTGAAGCAGCATTGAATAGCACATTTCATGACAGGTGGATTGGTCGTCGAAGCACCATACCATGGCCCGCACGTTCACCGGTTCTGACGTCCCCGGATATCTTTCTGTGGGGAAAGTTGAAGGATATTTGCTATCGTGATCCACCGACAACGCCTGACAACATGCGTCAGCGCATTGTCAAAGCATGCGCTAACATTACGGAAGGCGAACTACTCGCTGTTGAGAGGACATCATTTTGAGCATTTATTGCTTTAATGTGGTATTTACAGGTAATCACGCTGTAACGAGGATAATGGAATGTAGTCGAATTAAGTCTGGTGATGCTGAGGGAATTACATTAGGAAATGAGACGCTTAAAGTAGTAAAGGAGTTTTGCTATTTGGGGAGCAAAATAACTGATAATGGTCAAAGTAGAGAGGATATAAAATGTAGACTGGCAATGGCAAGGAAAGCGTTTCTGAAGAAGAGAAATTTGTTAACTTCGAGTATAGATTTAAGTGTCAGGAAGTCGTTTCTGAAAGTATTTGTATGGAGTGTAGCCATGTATGGAAGTGAAACATGGACTATAAATAGTTTAGACAAGAAGAGAATAGAAGCTTTTGAAATGTGGTGCTACAGAAGAATGCTGAAGATTAGATGGGTAGATCACATAACTTATGAGGAGGTATTGAATAGAATTGGGGAGAAGAGGAGTTTGTGGCACAACTTGACTAGAAGAAGGGATCGATTGTTAGGACATGTTCTGAGGCATCAGGGGATCACAAATTTAGCATTGGAAGGCAGTGTGGAGGGTAAAAATCGTAGAGGGAGACTAAGAGATATATACACTTAGCAGATTCAGAAGGATGTAGGTTGCAGTAAGTTATGGGAGATGAAGGAGCTTGCACAGGACAGAGTAGCATGGAGAGCTGCACCAAACCAGTCTCAGGACTGAAGACCACAACAACAACAACGCTGTAACAGCATGCGTTTCTCAGAAATGATAAGTTCACAAAGGTACATGTGTCACATTGGAACAACCGAAATAAAATGTTCAAACGTACCTACCTTCTGTATTTTAATTTAAAAAACCTACCTGTTACCAACTGTTAGTCTAAAATTGTGAGCCATATGTTTTTGACTATTACAGCGCCATCTATCACAAAGCGAAAAACGTGATCCAACTAAAACATTCATATTTCTACGTACTACACGAATATGTAATAAAAATGGGGGTTCCTATTTAAAAAAAACGTAGTTGATATCCGTTTGACCAATGGCAGCGTCATCTAGCGGGCCAGCCATAGCGCCATCTGGTTTCCCCCTTCAAGCTAGACAAGTTTCGTTCTTTGTAGTTTTTTCGTTTGACGCTTATTTCGTGAGTTATTTGGCCCAGTCACGTCAGTGGACGACCCTGTATTATACGTTGTGTTTTTGGCGTTTCGGTGCTTTTGTCCAACCCCCGTATTGTACAGTAGTTCTCCGAAGTGAGGTATTTGGTGTTTAGCCGGCGGATGGAGAGAGAGTAGCGGACGTTTCCGGCTGCGGCGGCTTAAGGTAAACACGCCACGCGCCGCCTACTTGGCAGCGCTACTTGTATGTGGGCCGCGGGCGAGGCTGACGGAGACGCCGTCGTCTGGTTGCAGAGTCGCCGCACCGCTATGTGGAGTCGGAGGTGACCATCCACTACCGCAGTCCGGTGCGGTCCGAGGCGAAGGAGGCGCTCTCCGAGGAGGAACTGGCCCGCCGGCAGGCGGAGGCTATGCGCAGGATCTACCAGGAGGAGCGCCGCCGCAAGTACCTGCAGGAGCTGCAAGACATGCACAGCCGCCGCCACACCGACAACTTCACGTGAGTACGCTCCAGCTGCGTGGCGGTGGCGCTGCATCTACATCTACATCCATACTCCGGAGGCCACCTGACGGTGTGTGGCGGAGGGTACCTTGAGTACCTCTGTCCGTTCTCAGTTCTATTCCACTCTCGTATTGTTCGTGGAAAGAAAGATTGTCGATATGCTTCTGTGTGGGCTCTAATCTCTCTGATTTTATCCTCATGGTCTCTTCGCGAGATATACTTAGGAGGGAGCAATATACTGCTTGACTCCTCGGTGAAGGTATGTTCTCGAAGCTTCAACAAAAGCCCGTACCGAGCTACTGAGTGTCTCTCCTGCAGAGTCTTCCACTGCAGTTTATCAATCATCTCCGTAACGCTTTCGCGATTACTAAATGATCCTGTAACGAAGCGCGCTGCTCTCCGTGTGATCTTCTCTATCTCTTCTATCAACCCTATCTGGTACGGATCCCACACTGTTGAGCAGTAGTCAAGCAGTGGGCGAACAAGCGCACTGTAACCTACTTCCTTTGTTTTCGGACTGCATTTCCTTAGGATTCTTCCAATGAATCTCAGTCTGGCACCTGCTTTACCGACGATTAATTTTATATGGTCATTCGATTTTAAATCACTCCTAATGCCTACTCCCAGATAATTTATGGAATTAACTGCTTCCAGTTGCTGACCTGCTATATTGTAGCTAAATTATAAGGGATCTATCTTTCTATGTATTCGCAGCACATTACACTTGTCTACATTGAGATTCAATTGCCATTCCCTGCACCATGCGTCAATTCGTTGCAGATCCTCCTGCATTTCAGTACAATTTTCCATTGTTACAACCTCTCGATATACCACAGCATCATCCGCAAAAGGCCTCAGTGAACTTCCGATGTCATCCACAAGGTCATTTATGTATATTGTGTATAGCAACGGTCCTACGACACTCCCCTGCGGCACACCTGAAATTACTCTTACTTCGGAAGACTTCTCTCCATTGAGAATGACATGCTGCGTTCTGTTATCTAGGAACTCCTCAATCCAATCACACAATTGGTCTGATAGTCCATATGCTCTTACTTTGTTCATTAAACGACTGTGGGGAACTGTATCGAACGCCTTGCAGAAGTCAAGAAACACGGCATCTACCTGGGAACCCGTGTCTATGGCTCTCTGAGTCTCGTGGACGAATAGCGCGAGCTGGGTTTCACACGACCGTCTTTTTCTTACCCATGCTGGTTCCTACAGAGTAGATTTCTAGTCTCCAGAACAGTCATTATACTCGATCATAATACGTGTTCCAACATTCTACAACTTATCGACGTCAGAGATATATGTCTATAGTTCTGCACATCTGTTCGACGTCCCTTCTTGAAAACGGGGATGACCTGTGCCCTTTTCCAATCCTTTGGAACGCTACGCTCTTCTAGAGACCTACGGTACACAGCTGCAAGAAGGGGGGCAAGTTCCTTCGCGCACTCTGTGTAAAATCGAACTGGTATCCCATCAGGTCCAGCGTCCTTTCCTCTTTTGAGCGATTTTAATTGTTTCTCTATCCCTCTGTCGTCTATTTTGATATCTACCATTTTGTCATATGTGCGACAATCTAGAGAAGAAACTACACTGCAGTCTTCCTCTGTGAAACAGCTTTGGAAAAATACATTTAGTTTTTCGGCCTTTACTCTGTCATCTTCTGTTTCAGTACCATTTCGGTCACAGAGTGTCTGGACATTTTGTTTTGATCTACCTACCGCTTTGACATAAGACCAAAATTTCTTAGATTTTCTGCCAAGTCAGTACATAGAACTCGAATTCATTGAACGCCTCTCGCATAGCCCTCCTCGCACTGCATTTCGCTTCGCGTAGTTTTTGTTTGTCTGCAAGGCTTTGGCTATGTTTATGTTTGCTGTGAAGTTCCCTTTGCTTCCGCAGCAGTTTTCTAACTCGGTTGTTGTACCACGGTTATCTAAGATATACGCCGAGCGATGGCACATCGACAGCTTCACATGAGTACACTCAAACTGCATAACTGAGGGTGGTATTAGCGATATGTAGAATGTACCACGAATGCTGGCACACCAACTACGGGGTGTTCAAAAAGTCTCTCTGCATTGCGCCGGCCTCAGTGGCCGAACGGTTCTAGGTGCTTCAGTCCGGAACCGTGCTGCTGCTACGGTCGCAGGTTCGAATCCTGCCTCGGGCATGGATGTGTGTGATGTCCTTAGGTTAGTTAGGTTTAAGTAGTCCTGCGTTCTAGGGGACTGATGACCTCAGATGTTAAGTCCCATAGTGCTCAGAGCCATTTGAACCATTTTTTCTCTGCAGTGCCGTATGATTGTTAGCCGCGCGTGCCGTATGCCGAAGTGAATATACCGAAATGAAACTCAGTGAAATACAAGTTATTAGTTTATTGAATATTCATTTTTACTTACAAATTTTCACATTAAATGTTGAAAGTGTACCCCCTGTTGTTGAATACACAATTCAATTCGTCTAATCATTTTTCCAAACACAAGCTGTAATATTTCTTCTGTAACAAAAAATGGTTCAAATGGCTCTGAGCCGGGTAGGTGAGCAACAACTCGCTCGCCACCTAGGCAGTCAGCACCGGATCTACGGTATTTCCGAACCGGGGCAAAAGTTCAATAGTGACGCGCTTCCAACCCGCCCCCCTCCACCCCTCGAGACTTTAAGATAAGACGTCGAAAATACACTACTGGCCATTAAAATTGCTACACCACGAAGATGGCGTGATACAGACGCGAAATTTAACCGACAGGAAGAAGATGCTGTGATATGCAAATGATTAGCTTTTCAGAGCATTCACACAAGGTTGGCGCCGGTGGCGACACCTACAACGTGCTGACATGAGGAAAATTTCCAACCGATTTCTCATAGACAAACAGCAGTTGACCGCCGTTGCCTGGTGAAACGTTGTTGTGAAGCCTCGTGTAAGGAGGAGAAATGCGTACCATCGCGTTTCCGACTTTGATAAAGGTCGGATTGTAGGCTATCGCGATTTGCGGTTTATCGTATCGCGACATTGCAGCTCGCGTTGGTCGAGATCCAATGACTGTTAGCAGAATATGGAATCGGTGGGTTCAGGAGGGTAATACGGAACGCCGTGCTGGACCCCAACGGCCTCGAATCACTAGCAGTCGAGATGACAGGCATCTTATCCGCGTGGCAGTAACGGATCGTGCAACCACGTCTCGATCCCTGAGTCAACAGATGGGGACGTTTGCAAGACAACAACCATCAGCACGAACAGTTCGATGACGTTTGCAGCAGCATGGACTATCAGCTCGGAGACCGTGGCTGCGGTTACCATTTACGCTGCATCACAGACAGGAGCGCCTGCAATGGTGTCTCAACGACGAACCTGGGTGCACGAATGGCAAAACGTCATTTTTTCGGATGAATCCAGGTTCTGTTTGTAGCATCATGATGATCGCATCCATGTTTGGCGACATCACTGTGAACACACATTGGAAGCGTGTATTCGTCATCGCCATACTGGCGTATCACCCGGCGTGATGGTATGGGGTGCCATTGGTTACACGTTTCGGTCACCTGTTGTTCGCATTGACGTCACTTTGAACAGTGGACGTTACATCTCAGATGTGTTACGACCCGTGGCCGTACCCTTCATTCGATCCATTGCGAAACCCTACTTTTCAGCAGGATAATGCAGGACCACATGTTGCAGGTCCTGTACGGGCCTTTCTGGGTACAGAAAATGTTCGATTGCTGCCCTGGCCAGCACATTCTCCAGATCTCTCACCAATTGGAAACGTCTGGTCAATGGTGGCCGAGCAACTGGCTCGTCACAATACGCCAGTCACTACTCTTGATGAACTGTGGTATCGTGCTGAAGCTGCATGGGCAGCTGTACCCGTACACACCATCCAAACTCTGTTTGACTCAATGCCCAGGCGTCTCAAGGACGTTATTACGTCCAGAGGTGGTTGTTCTGGGTACTGATTTCTCAGGATCTATGCACCCAAATTGCGTGAAAATGTAATTACATGTCAGTTCTAGTATAATATAATTGCCCAATGAATACCCGTTTATCATCTGCATTTCTTCTTGGTGTATCAATTTTAATGGCCAGTAGAGTAAAAAAAAATATGTATTTTTCAAAAATAAGCTCATTTTATAGCGCACATCTTTCTGAAGAGTTTGATATATAAAACATACGTGTTTCAGGAAATGTAAGACATGTTATATACTCTTAAGTGTGCCAAAGTGCAGCGCCACTCCTCCACACACAGTGTTCTTCTGTCACATGTCACTGTATTTCGTTCTGTGGAATTCAAACATGTATACTTTGTAGTGGAAGCCATCAGGATAATGGAAATTAAAATGTCCTGTGGTACCTTTCCTATTCCAGTCGGCCAGTTTGACTGTACAACTGGCCCTTAGTGGTACAGCTTTCTGGCAAAAATTTTCTGTCAAAATTTCATTTTCTTGGATACACTGAGAAGATAATATGTGATCTATCTTACCTGTAATTCTTGTTAGTCCTTTATTTCCAGTCTGGTAGTCTGAATCTATGGATTTCGCTTGTAATTATTACAGCGCTGATCATTCTCAAGCCCAGTCAACCACATAAACAAAGAGAGTTTGGCATTCACCTGTTCGGCTCATCTCGTATAGCCCCGTCCCCTTCTGTCTGCGGGGAAGTTTTTTTATTTCTAGATGCGACGGGAATTCCCCTTGCAGAGACATCACATACGCTATGCACACATCCAAAAATCAACTTATGATCCGTTCAGAAATCAATTTAGAGGTGTTCAGAAATGTTCAAACCCAACAGGGATGTGTTTCAAAATCCTATGAATAATCGATAGACTAACATACGCTGGATGCTAGGCGCTTAGTGAAACAAGGTTATTTTCTTCAAGAAAACGAATTTAGCACTCCCTGAAATCGCCGCCCAGGACTACAGAACTTCTCTTTAAACATGATTTTGAGAATATTTATGTTGCATGTTTTTGTTTTTGTGTTTTAGCCCAATGTTCTATGTGCTGCCGCCTGTTCCAGCTACATAATTTAGATTTTACCTTCACCTTAGGGATGCTTAAAATGCATTCCAATCCAACAAATGGAGTCTGTGCCTCTGTTCTGGCCAACCTAGAAATTTATTCGAAATGGTTCAAACGGCTCTGAGCACTATGGGGCTTAACATCTGTGGTCATCAGTCTCCTAGAACGTAGTACTACTTAAACCTAACTAACCTAAGAACATCACACACATCCATGCCCGAGGCAGGATTCAAACCTGCGACCGTAGCGGTCACGCGGTTCCAAACTGAAGCGCCTAGAACCGCACGGCTGCACCGGTCAGCTAGAAATTTATTTGTTACCAAGTTAATTCCTGAGTTGCCAACGACACACAGCATGTTTACCCAGTCGCTTTCTCCTAGCCTCACAAGGGTTTGGCTCAAATGGCTCTAAGCACTATGGGACTTAACATTGGAGGTCATCAGTCCCATAGACTTAGAACTACTTAAACCTAACTAACCTAAGGACATCACACACATCCATGCCCGAGGCAGTATTCAAACCAGCGACTGCAGCAGCAACGCGGTTCCGGACTGAAGCGCTTAGAACCACTCGGCCACAGTGACCAGCCCCACAAGGGTTTCATGGCATTCTGTAACTGCAATGATCTTAGCTCGTTGCAGGGGCTGATAGAGATCCAGATCCTCCTTGGCTGTCTGAATGAATGCAGATGCTATGATCCTTGTATCAGCTGTGAAGATTCTCCTCTGCACATACTCTCACAACAAATATATCTTCCCGGAATACCATAGCCAGCTTCACGAGAGAGACTGCACCCTCCACTCAAGCTTGTATACCCCAGGAACAGTGTCTTTGTCCATTCTTGACCCTTTACTAACCCAGACTGTGTCACTTGAACGGTGTTATGGTTCCTCCTTTCACTGCTCCCTACTTCCTGTGGTTACACAGAAACGGTTATTGAAGCAACTGAAGTTTATTCTGGAGTCAGCTGGCATTTCTCTGACCATTCCTATATTCACCGCATTCATTATATTAATGCAGGATGCTTGATGTCCCAAAGATTTCTAGTTTTTAACCTGTATGCCTCTGCTGCTATCTCCATTGTAATGCTATTATGTAATGGGGGCATATCTAGCATGGTCTCTAACCCAGCTGTGGTAGGCCAATCTCTGCACCTTCTCATGTTCTTTAGCTGTCACCTTATGTTGTACTTTATTCCACCATACTGTATCCTCATAAATTAATTATCGTCAGCATGCCATGGTTTGTTTTTGGGTTTCAGTCCAATACAGAAGCCCACTTGTCCTCCTGCATCAGAGAAAGATTTTTTGTACTCCTGTGGATGTGTACACATTTTTTTAATGTCTTAATGTTCAATTGTCAGTATACCTTGCAAGAGGCAGGTGACTATTACTATGCACTATAATAGTATCATTTGAAATGTACAATTACACTACGTATGCATTTCATACTTTCAGATTATACAAGGGATGTTCAGTAAATAATGCAACACATTTTTTTTTCTTAGACAATTTCGGTTGAAAAATGCGGAATTTGTTGTGGGACATCGTGGAACATTCCCACTTCATCCCCTATCATTTCGTGCAGTTCTGATAGCCTTCAAAATGGCACGTGTGAGGGAGGTGCATTCCAAGCAGAGAGGTGTCACTGAATTTCTTTTGGCATGAAACTGGAACATCACAGACGTTCTTAGGTATTTTCAGAATGTCTGTGGAGACATGGCAGTGAACAAAAGCACAGTGAATCATGGGGCAAGGCATCTGTTATCACTGCCATTCGGCTGCACACAGATTTGACTCCAGCAGTGGTGGAATGTACACACACTCTCATTTGAAGTGATCAACAGATCACAATCAAGCACCTCACTGCTCTACTGGACATCTATGTTGGTAGTGCTGTTGGGCTACTCAAAAGTGTGTGCCTCCTAGATTCCATGCTGCCTAACAGAAGACCAGAAAGAGCAATGAAGGACCTTCTGTGCAGAATTGCTCACGCATTATGAGACTGATCGTGATAATTTTTTCGAACACTACCACAGGCAGTGAAACGTGGGTTCATTACTTCGAACCGGAAACAAAATGGCAGTCTATTGAATGATGGCACACCACCGCTCCTCTGAAGAAATAGTTCACTCAGTAAAGTCATGGTGACGATCTTCTGGCTCTCTGAATGGGTTATTGTTTTTGATGTCCTCCCTCATGGTGCAGTGATCAACTCTGAACTGAAGGAAACTGAAGAAATGATGTGAGCATGTTTGTCGCCACAAAAATGCAAATGAAATTTTCCTTCTCCATGACAACACAAGCCTTCAAACAAGTTTTGCACCAGAGAGAAGCTCACAGAAGTTAGTTGAACTGTCCTTCCTCATTCACCCTACAGCCTGGATCTCACACCTTCTGACTTCTATCTGATTGGTCACATGAAGGATGCATCAAATACATGGATGATGGGAGGTTATTGATGCAGCAACACGTTGTCTCTGATGTTGACCAGTAGAGTGTCACCATGCAGCCATACAGGCCTGCCAGTGAGGTGCATAAGACCATCACATTTAATGGAAATTATGTTGAAAAATAGGGTTTTGTAACCAAAACAGTGGGGAATATTATGGTGTATATGAACCCTGAATAGAACCAAAAATGTTGCATTACTTATTGAACACCCCTTGTAGTTTTTGTGAAGTGTTACTAGACGCTGTGATTTTAATGTTTGAGAATAGATGGAACCAAGTAATATTTCTTAGTTTTAATGTAAGTGCAGTAGTGCACACTGGGTACTTTCTGGTACTGAATGTGAGTCCGACAGACAGACTGTCTGAATTTTAATGAAAATATTATGTTCCCCTTCCCCTGTATTTAAATTTTTTATGTATGTGTAGTTAAATTTTTGGTGTATGTGTCATATATATATTTCATACTTTAATTTTATGTTGCTTGTCACATCGCACAGTTCTTGTGATTGTAGCTTTTGATGATGTGTGGTGTCATGTAATACTCCTGATTTTAAACATGTATTTTATGTAACCTTTTATCACCATATTGTCATCATTACCATTTGTATAAAGAAAATGTTTCTTTTATAATCAGTTGCTTCATTGGCATCAGATACACAGTGTAATAAATGTATGTTAATTGATGTTCCTTGGCACCACTCTACATTTCATTAATGCCACCTGATGGCAAGAATGTCTTCTTGGTCCACCCAATTGTGTCTGTAGTCTGTATATGTTTGTTTGACATACAACTTGAAATGCTGTATCTATGTGCAGCAATCGCTCCCAGTTAGGTGTAGTACAGTTTGTGCCAGGCGATTTCAGTCAAAGTGGAATGCTATAGCTGTCCATTACTGTGTTTTATAAAATATTTTTGTATGTGATCTTTTTGCAGATACCTGATGATGGATAAATTCTGAAACATGTCATATGAGCATTAAAGTCATTGCATGCCTGATATTAGACTTTTACTATTGCAGCCCAATCAACCTGAATGCAGAACTGCTGATCACATTATTATATACTGTATTTGGAATGTTGTAGTTCTTAATTATACATAGACTGAGGGTAAAAAAAAAAGCTACACTCACAGCTAAACTAGCGTGCAGATAATTTTGAATGAAATATTTTCTGTGACATAAAATTGAACTGCAAGTACTCCAGATGTTGTTACCAGTGTCTTTGTTGTTACAGCCCCTCTCAGAAGTCACCTATTCCGCTGAACCGCTATGATGACTTCTTGGATGATGCTAGCTCCAAGTCCAGGCCAAGAGACAAAACTCCTGAGCCCAAGCTGGTCGCTCGTGCACTGTACAACTTTGTTGGACAGACTTCAAGGTAGATGTCACATCCAGTCTGAAGTTATGCTTATTTCATCCAACTTTCCCCATAATACTCTGTGATAGATGTTACCTTAGAATCCAGTCATTTTGGAAGCCATGGAGCTTGTAATACCATCCAGTAATTTTTAGTACCCCCTCATGAACCATGGACCTTGCCGTTGGTGGGGAGGCTTGCATGCCTCAATGATACAGATAGCCGTACCGTAGGTGCAACCACAACGGTGGGGTATCTGTTGAGAGGCCAGACAAATGTGTGGTTCCTGAAGAGGGGCAGCAGCCTTTTCAGTAGTTGCAGGGGCAACAGTCTGGATGATTGACTGATCTGGCCCTGTAACACTAACCAAAATGGTCTTTCTGTTGTGGTACTGCGAACGGCTGAAAACAAGGGGAAACTACAGCCGTAAATTTTCGCTAGGGCATGCAGCTTTACTGTATGATTAAATGATGATGGCGTTCTCTTGGGTAAAATATTCTGGTGGTAAAATAGTCCCCCATTCGGATCTCCGGGCGGGGCCTACTCAAGAGGACGTTGTTATCAGGAGAAAGAAAACTGGCATTCTGTGGATCGGAGCGTGGAATGTCAGATCCCTTAATCAGGCAGGTAGGTTAGAAAATTTAAAAAGGTAAATAGATAGGTTAAAGTTAGATATAGTGGGAATTAGTGAAGTTCGATGGCAGGAAGAACAAGACTTTTGGTCAGGTGAATACAGGGTTATAAATACAAAATCAAATAGGGGTAATGCAGAAGTAGGTTTAATAATGAATAAAAAAATAGGAGTACGGGTAAGCTACTACAAACAGCATAGTGAACGCATTATTGTGGCCTAGATAGACACGAAAGCCATGCCTACTACAGTAGTACAAGTTTATATGCCAACTAGCTCTGCAGATGACAAAGAAATTGATGATATGTATGATGAGATAAAAGAAATTATTCAGGTAGTGAAGGGAGACAAAAATTTAATAGTCATGGGTGACTGGAATTCAAGAGTAGGAAAAGGGAGAGAAGGAAACTTAGTAGGTGAATATGGATTGGGGGAGAGAAATGAAAGAGGAAGCCATCTGGTAGAATTTTGCACAGATCATAACTTAATCATAGCTAACACTTGGTTCAAGAATCATAAAAGAAGGTTGTATACATGGAAGAATCCTGGAGATACTAGAAGGTATCAGATAGATTATATAATGGTAAGACAGAGATTTAGGAACCAGGTTTAAAATTGTAAGACATTTCCAGGGGCAGATGTGGACTCTGACCACATGAACTGTAGATTAAAACTGAAAAAACTGCAAAAAGGTGGGAATTTAAGGAGATGGGACCTGGATAAATTGACTAAACCAGAGGTTGTACAGAGTTTCAGGGAGAGCATAAGGGAACAATTGACAGGAATGGGGGAAAGAAATACAGTAGAAGAAGAATGGATAGCTTTGAGGGATGAAATAGTGAAGGCAGCAGAGGATCAAATAGGTAAAAAGACGAGGGCTAGTAGAAACCCATGGGTAACAGAAGAAATATTGAATTTAGTTGATGAAAGGAGAAAATATAAAAATGCAGTAAATGAAGCAGGCAAAAAGGAATACAAACGTCTCAAAAATGAGATTGACAGGAAGTTCAAAATGGCTAAGCGGGGATGGCTAGAGGACAAATCTAAGGATGTAGAGGCTCATCTCACTATGGGTAAGATACATACTGCCTACAGGAAAATTAAAGAGACCTTTGGAGAAAGGGGAACCACTTGCATGAATATCAAGAGTTTTGATGGAAACCCAGTTCTAAGCAAAGAAGGGAAAACATAAAGGTGGAAGGAGTATATAGAGGGTCTATACAAGGGCGATGTACTTGAGGACAATATTATGGAAATGGAAGAGGATGTAGATGAAGATGAAATGGGAGATATGATACTACGTGAAGAGTTTGACAGAGCACTGAAAGACCTGAGTCGAAACAAGGCCCCCGGAGTAGACAACATTCCATTAGAACTACTGACAGCCTTGGGAGAGCCAGTCGTTACAAAACTCTACCATCTGGTGAGCAACATGTATGAGACAGGCGAAATACCCTCAGACTTCAAGAAGAATATAATAATCCCAATCCCAAAGAAAGCAGGTGTTGACAGATGTGAAAATTACCGATCTATCAGCTTAATAAGTCACACCTGCAAAATACTAATGCGAATTCTTTACAGACGAATGGAAAAACTGATAGAAGCCAACCTCGGGGAAGATCAGTTTGGATTCCGTAGAAATGTTGGAACACGAGAGGCAATACTGACCCTACGACTTATCTTAGAAGAAAGATTAAGGAAAGGAAACCTATGTTTCTAGCATTTGTAGACTTAGAGAAAGCTTTTGACAATGTTGATTGGAATACCCTCTTTCAAATTCTGAAGGCTGCAGGGGTAAAATACAGGGAGCGAAAGGCTATTTACAATTTGTACAGAAAGCAGATGGCAGTTATAAGAGTCGAGGGGTATGAAAGGGAAGCAGTATTTGGGAAGGGAGTGAGACAGGGTTATAGCCTCTCCCCGATGGGTTATAGCCTCTCCCCGATGTTATTCAATCTGTATATTGAGCGAGCAATAAAAGAAACAAAAGAAATGTTCGGAGTAGGTATTAAAATCCATGGAGAAGAATTTTAAGTGCACATAACACAATGTGAACAGAAATAACTGAAATGGAATGATGCTGTTTCTGTTTCATGAGCTGTGAAATATTTGCAGTGTTAACACAGATGTGTGAATAACTAGAAAAAACTGTACTTAATGTATCCTTGCAATAAGTCAGAAACTTACACACACAAACACATACACACACACACACACACACACACACACACACACACACACACACACAACATTCACCACTTTTTCAAGAGACCATAATACAAGCCATTTGTCTGTCAACATCTACATGAAGGATGATTGCACCACATATTTGTGATTCTGTTTTTTTTTTTTTTTCCATATAGAGAGCTCAGCTTCAGGCGAGGAGACATCATATTCGTGAGGAGACAGATTGACAAGAATTGGTATGAGGGAGAGCACAACGCCATGGTGGGGCTCTTCCCCCTCAACTATGTTGAGGTAAGCCCAATATATAAAGTGTACTCTGAGAGTAAAGCTGATTTTGATATTTTCTGCTTTGAGAAACGTTAATAGTTGCTTTAACTTTGTCTTAAATATGTTTCCGTTTACCATAAAACTGTTAAATGGAAACATATTTAATACAAAATTAAAGCAACTGTTAGCTGATAAATGTTTGTACTCCATCAAGGATTTTTAATGTTGTGTATAATTTATCTTTATTTCTAAACTCTTGTTAATGTTCATATATATATATATATATATATATATATATATATATATATATATATATATATATATATATATATATATATATATATATATATATATATATATATATATAAAAACAAAGATGAGGTGACTTACCGAACAAAAGCGCTGGCAGGTCGATAGACACACAAACAAACACAAACATACACACAAAATTCAAGCTTTCGCAACAAACTGTTGCCTCATCAGGAAAGAGGGAAGGAGAGGGGAAGACGAAAGTCCCCTCTTCTTCCCCTCTCCTTCCCTCTTTCCTGATGAGGCAACAGTTTGTTGCGAAAACCCCTCTCCTTCCCTCTTTCCTGATGAGGCAACAGTTTGTTGCGAAAGCTTGAATTTTGTGTGTATGTTTGTGTTTGTTTGTGTGTCTATCGACCTGCCAGCGCTTTTGTTCGGTAAGTCACCTCATCTTTGTTTTTATATATAATTTTTCCCACGTGGAATGTTTCCTTCCATTACATATATATATATATATATATATATATATCCTGCGTGGAATGTTTCCCTATTATATATATATATATATACCTAAAAACAAAGATGATGTGACTTACCAAACGAAAGCGCTGGCACGTCGATAGACACACAAACAAACACAAACATACACACAAAATTCAAGCTTTCACAACAAACTGTTGCCTCATCAGGAAAGAGGGAAGGAGAGGGAAAGACGAAAGGATATGGGTTTTAAGGGAGAGGGTAAGGAGTCATTCCAATCCCGGGAGCGGAAAGACTTACCTTAGGGGGAAAAAGGACTGGTATACACTCGCACACACACTCATATCCATCCGCACATACACAGACACAAGCAGACATTGAAAGTGTCTTTCCGCCGTCCACCGAATCTTCGTAACCTCTTAGTTCATCCCTATGAAATCCCCAAACCACCTTCCCTACCCTCTGGCTCCTACCCTTGTAACCGCCCCCGGTGTAAAACCTGTCCCATGCACCCTCCCACCACCACCTACTCCAGTCCTGTAACCCGGAAGGTGTACACGATCAAAGGCAGAGCCACGTGTGAAAGCACCCACGTGATCTACCAACTGACCTGCCTACACTGTGACGCATTCTATGTGTGACCAGCAACAAACTGTCCATTCGCATGAATGGACACAGGCAGACAGTGTTTGTTGGTAATGAGGATCATCCTGTGGCTAAACATGCCTTGGTGCACGGCCAGCACATCTTGGCACAGTGTTACACCGTCCGGGTTATCTGGATACTTCCCACTAACACCAACCTATCCGAACTCCGGAGATGGGAACTCGCTCTTCAATATATCCTCTCTTCCCGTTATCCACCAGGCCTCAATCTCCGCTGATTTCAAGTTGCCGCCACTCATACCTCACCTGTCATTCAACAACATCTTTGCCTCTGCACTTCTGCCTCGACTGACATCTCTGCCCAAACTCTTTGTCTTTAAATACGTCTGCTTGTGTCTGTATATGTGTGGATGGATATGTGTGTGTGTGTGTGCAAGTGTATACCCGTTCTTTTTTCCTTTCTTCCCCCCTAAGGTAAGTCTTTCCACTCCCGGGATTGGAATGACTCCTTACCCTCTCCCTTAAAACCCACATCCTTTCGTCTTTCCCTCTCCTTCCCTCTTTCCTGATGAGGCAACAGTTTGTTGCGAAAGCTTGAATTTTGTGTGTATGTTTGTGTTTGTTTGTGTGTCTGTCGACCTGCCAGCACTTTCATTTGGTAAGTCACATCATCTTTGTTTTTAGATATATTGTTCCTACGTGGAATGTTTCCCTTTATTATTTATATATATCCATGGCTGTAAAAGTTACTATGGACAAATAAACCTTTTATTTATTATTTGTTTTACTTATTAGTTATATTGTGGAAATTGTTCTCAGCTGCTATGCTGAAATATTTCTAATTCTAGTGGTTAAAGGTGAATACTATGCTAGATAGGAGGGGGAATGATTCGAACACAGCTTATAGGTGTGTAAATACAACTCAAACACACACACGCACACACACACATTTATGGCAAAAAGAACACCTCAAGTCTTTTTTATGTTGTATCTTGTGTTATGATAGTCCTATTCCAAAGAGTGAAGTTTCTAAGATATGGAAAGAAGTAAAAGACAAACGTTTTATTTAAGTGCTATACAATGAAATTACTTAAAATTATGAAATATTTTTGTATTACCATGCTAATAACAATTATAAAATAACTGGAAACATTAAATTTAAGAGTTTCTGTGAGATACCCTTCAGTGGAGTACTCTTATAGTTTATGGAGTTATTTGAGAAATACTGAATTATTTGTATTGAGTCTCGTCAAAATTTTATTTTACTCATATTTTTAAGTATCTTTTCAGTTGGCAATGCAAGTAGAAGATCATTTATAATACTTCCTTGGGGAACACCAGACATATCACTTCCATCTATTCATTGACGTGTCATCAAGTACATCAGAAAACTCAAGAATCTTGAACTTGCACATGAATTTATCTCATAAATACAATTTTTATATTTTGGTAGTCTGTTAGAATAGCAATAGATATTCTGAGCTCTCAGCATAGTTACTTATACAATACACAGATTGGACAAGTCAGTTTCTGATTATCTTTAAAGATTAACATTGACTGGAGCCTTGACAGAAATTTGGTGAAGAGATCTTGCCACAGTGAAAAACGACTTTCTTTTAGTGGTTGCCACCTGAATTTGCATATCATATCCATGACACACTTCCTCTATTGCTTGATAATATAGAATGAGCTGCCCTGAGTTGAGCATCTTGGTGTCTGCCACCAATACTATCCGGTAAAGCTAATGAGAATTTGCTTTGATGTTTTAGTATTTTTAATGGATTTTGTGATGAAACTAAGACATGTATGTTTCATAGTATACCTGTTTTTATTTTCCCAGATAATACCCTATGATGGAATTCGAACAATGCCAAAGAAACCAACTGAAGGACAGGCAAAGGCAAAATTCAATTTTATTGCACAAACACATCTTGAATTGTCTCTTGTAAAAGGTATGTATATCATCTAAACAGACAAAGTTATCTTTGTCATGCAGCAATATGTCAATGACTGCAACATTCTCAACAGTTGTTTTATTGATCAGTATCAATTCTGTCAATTTAAAATTAAACATAATACAGATAAATTATAAATTTCCACCTTGATGTGCAAAATATTTAGTAAATATGATATCAAAAAAATCTCTTCTACCATCTTAATGTGCCTCTTGCTCACATTTTTCATTACATAGTGCACTAATATCTTCTCCATTTTGTTAGTGAAATCTTCTGATCTCATTATTTTCTCCTGTTCTCTCTCTGTTCTTCTTCTTTACACATCATCTGCCATTTGTTGTTCCATTTTGCAACTCTTACACTAATCTATTACTGTTGTACTTTCTGCTGTCATAAAATTTTCCGTCTGACGTCACAAGGAATTTGGTGATCAAATACTTTACAAATATATTTTTAAATATTCATTTTGTGTTACATTGATCTTCTTCCTTTGCAAAGAGTACTGAAATTGAGGATTCCACAAAAATACATGAAGCTGCCATTTCTTTAAATGAACTTATAAAACTTTAAACTTTATGTTATGACTTTCAATTCATGCTTGTAAACCCTCTATTTTTTATCGTGTGCTTGAAAATTTTGTTGCCAATGCAGGGCCTTGTGGCTCTTCATCCTGGACTTTGTGGTTAAAATCATACTGTTGAATTATCTATCTGAAATTGGAAGAAGACCTCAGAGTTGTGGTAACTTTCATTACAATGATCAGTGGCAGCAGTAAAATACTGCATTTTACTCTGAAAGTTATTGGGAGTTCGGTTTTGTTGCTGGATTATTACTTGTTCACCAACAGAATTTTATCCACAAGACCTTTAATTGTTAACAACAACCATTTTCTTTAAAATAATGTCATGGGATTAACATAATCACAAGCAAATTCTTAAACTGCATTAGACCACAGTTAGTTCAATATTGTTTTGTCTTTGCAGGAGAACTGGTAGTTCTGACACGAAGAGTAGATGAAAACTGGTATGAAGGTCGTATAGGAAACAGGAAAGGCATTTTCCCGGTTTCCTATGTAGAGGTGTTGCAGGAACCAGGAGACAATAGGACAGGTAGAGTATTGTTCCTTCTTCACGTGGCCTTGTTACTTGACCCACAGCCCACTAAAAGACTTCTACTCTAAGAAGGAATCTTTATAGATTTGTAGCCAAGTTCCTAACTACAGTATCGAAAGGATAGACTGCTACTTGTCACATAGAGGAGAAGTTGACTAGCAGACAGGCACAACTAAAAAGAATGCTAGAAATTCAGCTTTTGGACTATGTCCTTCATCAGCACTTGAGGTTGACTGTGGTGTGTGTGTGTGTGTTGGTTGTGTTTGTGTGAATGTGTATGTGTTTTCTACTTTTAGCATTCTTCTTGTGCCTGTCTGTGACTCAATAACTGCTTTATGTGAGGAATAGCAATCTATCCTTTCCATATTGTTGTTATTTTAGTTCCTAATTATATTTTCTTGTACAATACTTTGACATTTGGCTTAGTCATCTTCATTAAATGCTGCCAGTGATTGCCTATTGTCTACGAACTGTCTGGCTTCCAGTCAGGAAACAGGGAACATATTTAAAATCAGTCAGCTGCAAACCACAATTCTTCTATTTATCATTCTGGAAAAATGAAACATTGCACTTTGTTGAGATTTTCCAATGGAGACATACTTAGTGAAGGAATTGCTGCAAATAGTACAGACCTCAGGCGAATTTGTATTCAGTATACTTTTACGAGAGATGTACCTGTGAACATCAAGTCTCAATACTCACTGTTTCTCCCCCATCTTTGTAAAGGCTTGTCAGAGTTTCCATTTGTTCAGATTAAAACAATTACCTTTTCTAAACTTTCCCAGTATACAGTATATATCAACAACTGCATTTCTCTGTAAAGGAATGCTAGCAACGCCAACGAAACCCTCGAGCACACCTACGGTGCACTCAGTGTTGGTGAATGGCACAGGGGTGAAGAATTACCACCAGCCAGGCTCCACCTACTACAGCCAGAATAAAGCGACGAGTCCATACACATCCAGCAGCCCTTATGCAACACTGGTGAGCATATACAGAATTTCAGAACACTTCTCAAGAATCATAAATCATATACAACAATTATCAAATTAAATTTTGTGTATGGATGCCAGTCATATTGTGAACTGGCCTACATTGTGTACAGTTGATAACCAAACAGCTTGCAGCAGTATCTTGCAGGACTTTTTTTTCTAATGTTTATGTGACAACACATTTAGTCCCTAATGGTATTTGTGTTTAATAATAAGAATGAGTTTAAGATGGATTTTCAAAACCAAAATCATAATACTCGAATAAAATTAAATTCTGAATAGACTTTGTGTGTTTGTCTAAGGTTCAGAATGGAGTTTTATATTTTGTTGCAAGAATCTGTAATGAGTTTTTGTCAAGCATGAAATGGAGGAAAGCTTGTGATTTGAAGAGCATCCATGACCTGTTTAGGAGACCCTACAGTTCTCAACACTATAACACAAGTGTAGGAAGCCACAGACTAGCTGACCAAAGTATCTGGTTCAAGCCTTTCACTCAATTTGGAACCAGGGGGCAACAGTCAGTTCTGGGAACAGTGCTGCAGATTGTGAACTTCGTTGAAATTCTGTGAGCAAGGCTGGTCTTCTCAGACAGTTCTTGGAATACAGCCCAGATGAAAGGGCGTCATTTGCAGCTGGTTGCACTTGGCTCCCTCACTCTCAAAGGCTGCCATGACAGCCTCTTCAGCACTTAAATGGAGTCTCCAGCCATACAGTATGAGTGCACAAAATAATCCTTCCTATCCATTCCTACTATTTCCTGAAGGAGTAATTCAGGATTTCTTGCTAAGACAGCTGATTACTCTCTCGAATTATTCTCCTTGCTTTTGCCCTTTCCATCCAGAAGGTTGCAAGATTCACCTCTGTATGCTAATGATTGATCTTCACATAGTTGCCCTCCTGTCCCTGATTGCAGAATGTCACTCATAATTTCACAAAGGGACAGGCTGCTTCCTAGGCGTCATGATGACTTGGGGTTGAATGCACCAGCATCTTGGTGAATCACAGCTGTGATGTGATCCACACAGTCCTGGATATATTCATAAAGTTCAGAAAGAAGCTAAATGGCTGCAGAGCTTGCAGTCAGCCTTTCTGAACATCCATCATCATGGCTTCCTTTTGGGATCTTCTCCACGTAGTAGATGATTTCAGCTGAGATAATGATCACTTCCATGAATATCATCATTCACCTCCACTGGGCAGCTTTTATTTTGAAAAAACACAGTACATCCAATTTTCTACTGCAATGAGTACAGTTCCTTCAGTAAATACAACGCATCAACAGAAGTCAGTAGCCAGGGTAGAGCGTACTAAGTTTTTGGCTGTGCATATAGATGAGAATCTTAATTGGAAAATTAATATTTTGCATCTCCTAAAGCAACTAGATTCATCAACTTTTCCAATCAGAATAATTGCCAATTTTGAGAATATAGAAATTAGCAAGCTAACATACTTTGCAAACTTTCACTCTCTGATGTCATACAGAATAATATTTTGGGGTAACTCAAGACTTAGGCAAAAAAATTCACTCCTCGAAAGAATAATGTGTGGGCCTCATAGTCACACATCTTGAAGCATTTGTTTAAAAGGTTAGGACTTCTTACAACAGCCTCACATTACATTTACTCAGTAATGAAAGTTCTCAACAATGTGGACCAGTTTAAAAACAACAGTTACAGTCATGATTATAATACCAGAAGAAAGAAAGACTTACACTGCCCTCTAGTTAACCAATCTTTGGCACAGAAAGGGGTAAATACGCTGCTGTAAAACTTTTCAATATATAACCAGTCTGACAGATGGCAATAATAGTTTCAAAAATAAATTGAAAGCATATCTCCTTGACAACTCCTTCTGTGCCATAGATGAATTCTTGGATAGGAATAAATAAATTTATAGGTATAATATATGCAATATGCATTTAGTGCCATAGTCTGCACCAATAGCCAACTGGTCAGTGTGACGGGCTGTCTTGCCAAGGGGCCCACATTTGATTCTCGGCTGGGTCAGAGATTTTCTCCGCTCAGGGACTGGGTGTTTGTGTTGTCTTCAAAGAGGTGGCAACAGGAAGGGCATCCAGCCACCTCTTAAATTAACCGTGCCAAGTCCAACCTTAACCTTGCCTACCCTGTGACATTGCTGGACAAAGGCACAAGAAAAAGAAGATGCATTTTGTGCCATTTAAGGGAATGGTATAGGTAATAAAAATTTTAACTCTCTCTCTCTCTCTCTCTCTCTCTCTCTCTCTCTCTCTTTGTCTCCTTTTTTTAAAAAAAAAAAATAAAGAAGAAAAAAGAGAAAGAAAAAGAAAAAACCTTGATCCTTGAACCATGTGTCCATTTCTTATGCACTTGATGCAATCCACATAATAATGGTTACCACAAGATTGATCAATGGAACACATAACTAACTAACTAGCATCTACAGGGGCAGGTGAGCAGAAGAGGTATATGGCCTTAGATGAACTTGTGTCAGAACTGATATTTTTGTGTTGAATTCCCATAGCCCTCTGTATGCATTAAAATCTCGTAAGAGAAGAAAGGGATGTGGCAGTTCAGCAGTAAGCTGTTTGAGGATCTCACTATCACTTGCCTTATGGAGAGGCAGGTACACAGAGCACACTGTAACAGTAAGACGGGCCTTTATCATGACAGCCACTGCTTATAGCATTGTGGTTAAGTGCACAGGAGAGGAGTGGAATGTGTGCTTGACAAACACTCTTACCTTACCTTTTGCCCAGTCACCAATAAGTTTGTCTCTCTTGTGACAGTGCATCAGTATGTTTGAAATGAGTCTCTTGGCGACAGAGGCAAAAAGGTCTGTCCTGTATCATTCAAACGAGTCCTGTATCCATTCACATTCCACTGCAGTATAAAAGTCATGCTTGGTTCATGGTTTTAATTTATCGCTTTCTTTGTGCCAGAATGTTGTGGGGCTGGTAAAGCGGTGGATTGTGGAGGGGCTACATCTGGGTCTGGTGACGAGAATCCAACTTCATGACAGCTTCTTCAGTCAGACATCCCAGTATGACATCTGACAGCACCCAGAGCAGCTTGTGACCCAAATGTTGTGATCTTTTCTCTGCTCCTTTCCCCTTTGAGGTTGATGGGGAAAGGGGAAGTTGTAAGGCACTCTATTTCTGGAATGCCTTCACTATGTTCATCATGGAATGTTTCCCTTCCTCTTGAATCATGCCTGCCAGGGTTGCATAGCTGGGCACAAGACTATTAATCAATGAATCATTAATTAACAAAGTTAACTTTTCGAGTAACAGATTAATTTTCAACTTAATTTAAAAAAATGTGAATGGACTCTTTAAATTCCATTAACTTTCTTTGAGCCCATTAACAGTTAATTAGCACTCCGTCTTCAGGCCACAAGTGGCCCATTGGGACAATCCAACCGCCATGTCATCCTCAGCTGATAATGCGGATAGGATGGGTGTGTGGTCAGCACACCCTTCTCTTGGTTGTTATGATGGTTTTCTTTGACCGGAGCCACTGCTATTCGGTCGAGTAGCTCCTCAGTTGGCATCACAAGGCTGAGTGCATCCCAAAAGATGGCAATGGCACATGGTGGCCCAGGCGGTCACCCATCCAAGTGCTGACCACACCTGATAGTGCTAAACTTCGGTGATCTGACGGGCAAGGCTGTGGCAAGGCCATTGCCACAACAGTTAATTGGGTTGCACAACACATTTGGGTCATGTAGATGTGTTGCTATGCTGTGGTGCACTTGATTGATGTGAACAATCGAGTGCGAGCTGGAATAACTGGGTATTGACTGTCTTTTGTTGTTTGTTTACCAAGTTCACATTAAATACTACTTTTTGCTAGTGGATTGACTGGGAAAACTAAATTGTGGAATTGGAGTCCAGCTCTAACAACAATCTATAGGGAAGCCAAGTGTATCACATCTGTAAAAAGTAAAGCCCAGAGTCTAGTGAAAATGTGGCTGGGCATGAAATCAAAAGACTCATTCAGCAATGCAGTATTTCTTGGGGAGCATGTTTTAGTACATTTATTTATTAAATGTAATACTCCTACACCCTCGAGTGCTGCAGTCAAACGACTTTTTTCTGTGGGTAAAGATATTTTGTCTCCTAAATGAGCCTTGCTCTTGGACATCCCTGAAGAGAAATATGCACCTCATGTCCGTTACTATATGATTCTGCTGTATTTTTATTCTCATGTGGCTTAACATTCATAACAACAGACTGTATACCAGTTATGTTCCTTTCAGAGTAAGCTGATACAGCAGCTCCATACTTAATAATAATATACAACTGTTTGTTTGGCAAAAGATCCATACCCAAGTACTGCGAAGTAGCACAGGTAACACCAATAGGAGTAATCCACTAAATTACAGGTCCATATCATTAACGGCAATACGCGGCAGGATTCTGGAACGTATATTGTGTTCAAACATTATGAATTGCCTTGAAGAAAACAGGCCATTGACATGCAATTAACATGGATTTTGAAAACATTCTTGCAAAACACAACTAGCTCATTACTCACGCGAAGTGTTGAGTGCCACTGACAAGGGATTTCAAATTGATTCCATATTTTTAGATTACCAGAAGGCTTTTGGCACTGTACCACACCAGTGATTTTTTGTGAAATTGCATGCTAATGGAATATCGTCTCAGTTATGTGACTGGATTCATTATTTCCTTTCAGAAAGATCACAGTTCATAGTAACTGAAGGAAAGTTATTGAGTAAAACAGAAGTGATTTCTGGTGTTCCCAAAAGTAGTGTTATAGGCCCTTTGCTGCTCCTTATTTAAATAAATGATTTAAGAGACAATTTGAGCAGCCATCGTAGGTTCTTTGCAGATGATGATGTCATTTGTTGACTTGTAAAGTCATCAAAAGATCAAAACAAATTGCAAAATGATTTAGAAAAGATACGTGTACAATGCAAAAATTGGCAATTGACCCTAAATAACAAAAAGAGTGGGTCATCCACATGAGTGCTAAAATGAATCCATTAAACTTTGGTTACTCGATAAACCAGTCAAATCTAAAGGCTGTAAATTCAACTAAATATTTAGGAATTACAACTACGAACAACTTAAATTGGATAGGAACACAGAAAATGCTGTGGGGAAGGCTGACCAGAGACAGTGTTTTATTGGTAGGACACTTAGAAAATGTAACAGATCTACTAAACAGACTGCCTACACTACACTTGTCCATCCTCTTTTAGAATACTGCTGTGTGGTGTGGGGTCCTTACTGTATAGGAATGACGGAGTACATCGAGAAAGTTCAAAGAAAAACAGCACATTTTGTATTATTGCTAAATCTGGGAGAGAGTGTCACGGACGTGATATGGGATTTTGGGTGGACATAATTAAAACAAAGGGGCTTTTCTTGTGGCAGAATCTTCTCGTGAAATTTCAATCATTAACTTTCTCCTCCAAATGTGAAAATATATTGTTGATGCCAACCTACATCGGGAGAAATGATCACAATAATAAAATAAGGAAAATCGGAGTCCACATGGAAAGGTATAGGTGTTCGTTTTTTCTGTGTGTTGTATGATATTAGAATAGTAGAGGAATATTGTGAATGTGGTTGAATGAACCCTGTGTCAGGCACTTATATGTAATTTGCAGAGTATCCATGTAGATGTAGATGATTGATTAAACTATTTTTTTATTTGCCTATGATGTGCTGCCTAAACTTCCCCATCTAAAACATTTTTATTTAAGCTGTGATAATACATTTGATTCACTAGCTTGTTTCATTACACCCACAACACAATGTTTACTATTATGAGTTAATAATTAACAGTTAACTTTAACTTCCAATAAATCTTCTGTAAAGTAATGCTTTAACATTTAATGGGGTTACCTTTTTTAGTAACTGATTAACAATTAGCAAAGTTAACTTTTTCATTAACAATGCCCAGCTGTGCAGGTTTGCTATATTTTTATTCTGTCTGCTTTGTCGGGTAGAGGTGCTGATGGTGGGCTCTGTTTCACTGGATGTAGTTTGTGTTAAAGCATCTACCTTGGAGACAGGTTTCTTCACCAAGAAAGACTAAGAAGTGGCAAAGGCAGGGGGTTTCATCACCTTATATCTTTTCTTGGCTACTGGTAAGGGATCTGCTTTGAAACTATTATTTCTTAAATTTTTGTTCTTCGGTGAAGACTAGTTAGTCTTGGCTCAAGAATGGGTGTCTCCCAGAGCAGTTGGTGCAGATGGGCATCATTACCAGATCCATGAGCTGCTTTTCCACATTTCGTGCAAATCACTTCACCTCCATAGCTAATGCTATGTGGCCAAATTGTGTAAGGTCTAACTCTGATCTTGGAGGAAACCTGTCATGATGCTCTCAGCTAGCAATGAAGAACTGAAGGTTGCAATAAAAGTACCAGTCTTCCCACTATTCCTCTGTGTCCTGCGTTCAACATTGACCATCTTCTGTGACGCCCATTCTGTTTCAGTTCCGAGATATCCATGTCCATAATGTTACGGCATGTGACCGTACCCTTGTGTGGGTTGAGGGAGACGTGCATCTCAACAACTATAATGGTCATCCATATTTTTTGACTTCCTTAGAAATTCCACCTACTATGACACATTAGTTACAACTAACAGGGAACCATTTCATGATCATTTAATAGATTTTAATGTACCAGCAAGGAATGAATATAGAAAAGGGATTTTTTTCTAACATCCCCTCATCCCTGTTGATCACTAGGGACACATTCTGATTTATGGCTTCTTGAGTCCCACTACTAAGTACAGTCAGGTTATCAGGACGACTAGCCTCCCTCAGTTTTTTAGAAGAATGAGTGTCATTACTTCCAGATTTTACACCATTGCATTGAGTGGGTTTTTATGTTGATAATTCGCTATGGTGATCCCATGAGCTGCTAGGGATAGGAGGTCCACCCAGACAAAGCCCCTCTAGCCTGGATATGTTTTACTCATCTGAGGTGTTGCAGGTTCCTCAGAGATTGTCCATTAATGATTGTTGACTTCAACAGCCATTTATCTCATTGATGTGCAGCGTACCTTGAGATTGAGGTTTTTACCATCCTCATGATTAGGCAGTACCCACCATTTGACATGACTTGGGGAGGGGGGGCATGTGTGGTTTATCAAATAACATGGATTTGGCAAGCACCGTTCTCCCAAGAGGGATGAGTGGAGAACTTTGAGTTCTTCCTGGCCCTTGCCTTCCCTGTACAGGGCTGGTAGACCTGCTACAGTCAAGTGGACAAGTGTTAACAGATCTTGTACTTCCTTGGCAGGAGATAGTGTCAGAGGGAGAGGATAGTGCTTTTTCTAACTTTGGTACAGGTCCCTCAGCAGCTCGCCCAACATACCGTTTTCACACCACCTTTCAATCACTTTACCGCAGTGGGGTTGACTGCATGAGAATAGCATCAAAGTAAGCAAACACGGCTGCATTGAGGCAGCTGCAGTATTATTCTGAACATTAAACAAATAACTTTAAGTTAACCTTCTAATTCTGTTGTAATTACAGGATCTATTATTCTACAAGGATTTAAGAACTAATGCTACAATGCCCAGGAAAGTGCTTTTGTGTTTTAATGAGAGAAAAACCTGTGTTAAAATTTCATAAAATGATTCCATTGTGTCTGCTGTAAACATATGCCCATCATGCTCGCCCCCCCCCCCCCCCTCCCTCCCCCCAACCTCAAGTTGATGGTCATTAACAGCATCACAAACCAAACTCAAAAATAGTAGTAATTTTCAACAATCAATATACAGTTGTTGAAAAAGGAAACAAAATGACACAGGATGTGACTGTTATATAAAATGCCCTATAAACAATACTATGCCAAAGCAGTTGGCTTCTTTTGTAAAATTTCAAATGCTGACATATAACTAAGAGGTTAACAAGCAGAAAGAAGTGTAACTAATGCAGTAACAATTAATTTTTAGAATGTATAGCTGTAGATCACAACCATTGATTTAGTACAAAACATGTTACATGCAACATTCATAAGATTTGGAAACTCTCACGATTAAACCACACAGTTATATTTAGAAATTGGGGGGAACAATCATCTGAATTAGGATGCTCTTTATAGATGCACAAATGTAGTTCACAGATGAAGGAATAGTATGAATTACATTTTTCACAGCACTCTGTGCTTGAAAATACACAAAATTTCATGAAACACACATATGTAATGCAGTCAGTGAAAGATAATGGAGAAATGACACAGAGAGCATGCTAAAGTTTTGAATGTAAATTGTTCGAACCTAGATTTTCAAAACAAATTTATCTTCCATATGTGATCTTTCTCAAACACTAAGGTAAAACTGAGAAGGAAGCTTATATACAGGGTGTTACAAAAAGGTATGGCCAAACTTTCAGGAAACATTCCTCACACACAAATAAAGAAAAGATGTTATGTGGACATGTGTCCGGAAACGCTTAATTTCCATGTTAGAGCTCATTTTAGTTCTTCCACCTACACTCAATGGATCACATTATCATGATTTCATACGGGATACTCTCCCTGTGCTGCTAGAACATGTGCCTTTACAAGTACGACACAACATGTGGTTCATGCATGATGGAGCTCCTGCACATTTCAGTTGAAGTGTTTGTACGCTTCTCAACAACAGATTCGGTGACCGATGGATTGGTAGAGGCGGACCAATTCCATGGCCTGCACGCTCTCCTGACCTCAACCCTCTGGACTTGATTTATGGGGGCATTTGAAAGCTCTTGTCTACGCAACCCCGGTACCAAATGTAGAGACTCTTCATGCTCGTATTGTGGACGGCTGTGATACAATACGCCATTCTCCAGGGCTGCATCAGTGCATCAGGCATTCCATGCGACGGAGGGTGGATGCATGTATCCTCGCTAACGGAGGACATTTTGAACATTTCGTGTAACAAAGTGTTTGAAGTCACACTGGTACATTCTGTTGCTGTGTGTTTCCATTCCATGATTAATGTGATTTGAAGAGAAGTGATAAAATGAGCTCTATCATGGAAAGCAAGCGTTTCCGGACACATGTCCACATGACATATTTTCTTTCTTTGTGGTGATTTCCCTAAATCACTCCAGGCAAATGCCGGAATGGTTCCTCTGAAAGGGCACGGCCGACTTCCTTCCCTAATCCGATGAGACCGATGACCATGCTGTCTGGTCTCCTTCCCCAAACCAACCAACCAACCAACCAACCAACCTTTCTTTGTGTGTGAGGAATGTTTCCTGAAAGTTTGGCTGTACCTTTTTGTAACACCTTTTATGTGCAAAATTTGTGTATTTAGCACTTTGCTGTTTTTATGACAATTTCTACACTAACAAGCCAAAGATGAACCAGCAGAATCGGTATATTTGACTAAAACGTATTCCCTATTAAACTGCAATAAACTGTTTGTGCTTACCCAAATTAAATTTGGTATGGTAAAATTAAATGGAAAAAATGTTATTCTGAAAAATGGTGGTTCCCCCTCAGCTAAATGAAATAGCTGCTGTTTATCTGCTAGTGCTAGTGTAGGCACATTTACAATGAATAATGATACTTGCCATGCAACTGACAGCCAGATATTTGAATCTCAGTAATCAAATAATTTGTACAGGGTGTTTCAAAAATGACCAGTATATTTGAAACGGCAATAAAAACTAAACGAGCAGCGATAGAAATACACCGTTTGTTGCAATATGCTTGGGACAACAGTACATTTTCAGGCAGACAAACTTTCGAAATTACAGTAGTTACAATTTTCAACAACAGATGGCGCTGCGGTCTGGGAAACTCTATAGTACAATATTTTCCACATATCCACCATGCGTAGCAATAATATGGCGTAGTCTCTGAATGAAATTACCCGAAACCTTTGACAACGTGTCTGGCGGAATGGCTTCACATGCAGATGAGATGTACTGCTTCAGCTGTTCAATTGTTTCTGGATTCTGGCGGTACACCTGGTCTTTCAAGTGTCCCCACAGAAAGAAGTCACAGGGGTTCATGTCTGGCGAATAGGGAGGCCAATCCACGCCGCCTCCTGTATGTTTCGGATAGCCCAAAGCAATCACACGATCATCGAAATATTCATTCAGGAAATTAAAGACGTCGGCCGTGCGATGTGGCCGGGCACCATCTTGCATAAACCACGAGGTGTTCACAGTGTCGTCTAAGGCAGTTTGTACCGCCACAAATTCACGAAGAATGTCCAGATAGCGTGATGCAGTAATCGTTTCGGATCTGAAAAATGGGCCAATGATTCCTTTGGAAGAAATGGCGGCCCAGACCAGTACTTTTTGAGGATGCAGGGACGATGGGACTGCAACATGGGGCTTTTCGGTTCCCCATATGCGCCAGTTCTGTTTATTGACGAAGCCGTCCAGGTAAAAATAAGCTTCGTCAGTAAACCAAATGCTGCCCACATGCATATCGCCGTCATCAATCCTGTGCACTATATCGTTAGCGAATGTCTCTTGTGCAGCAATGGTAACGGCGCTGAGGGGTTGCCGCGTTTGAATTTTGTATGGATAGAGGTGTAAACTCTGGCGCATGAGACGATACGTGGACGTTGGCGTCATTTGGACCGCAGCTGCAACACGGCGAACGGAAACCCGAGGCCGCTGTTGGATCACCTGCTGCACTAGCTGCGCGTTGCCCTCTGTGGTTGCCGTACGCGGTCGCCCTACCTTTTCAGCACGTTCATCCGTCACGTTCCCTGTCCGTTGAAATTTTTCAAACAGATCCTTTATTGTATCGCTTTTTGGTCCTTTGGTTACATTAAACCTCCGTTGAAAACTTCGTCTTGTTGCAACAACACTGTGTTCTAGGCGGTGGAATTCCAACACCAGAAAAATCCTCTGACGGTGTATTTCTATCGCTGCTCGTTTAGTTTTTATTGCCGTTTCAAATATACCGGTCATTTTTGAAACACCCTGTATGAGGGGCTATACTATATATTGTTATGTGAGATAGTAGTGTGTACAGACGAAGTGAGACACTGGCCTTGCTTTCAGGAAGACAGCAACTCAAATGCCCTTCCAGCCATCCAAATTCAGGTTTTCTGTTCTTTCCCTATATTGCTCAGACAAATGACACGATGGTTCCTTAGAAAGTGACATGGCCAGTTTCTTTCCCCAATTTCAACACCTCCAATGGTCCTGTCATCAACAGAACATTAAACATTAATCTTTTTTTCCCCCTTTAAACCCGAATAGAGAACACTGTTCTGAATCCTAGACAAGAAGGCAAAGCCAACATGTAAACTGATTTTTCTGTTTTGCATTGTGATTGTGTAAACTGGAATTCAAATGAACCTGATCTCCATTATCAGTAACAAATATCATTGAAGAGTAAGTGTACTAGGAAGTGAGTGTGAGACTTCTAATACCTTCGAGGAGGCCTTTCCAAAATGAGAGGTTATCTACTTTAAACAGTAGTCTTACTGATCAGTCATTCATTTGTCACTTGATTGTGTGGTGGTTTGTCTGTTCTTCTTCATTACATACTTGTAGCTGTTTCAAAATATGCTTCTTTCCCGAGAATCATATTAGTATTATACTAAGTCACCATTCTGTTTTAATTCTAAACCCCTAGCAATTGCAATTTAAATGTCCCATTATTGTTTGTTGTTTGCATTTTCAGTTCATCATAATTATGACCGCCAGCTGTGATAGGGAACGAAACAGTTTTAGAATTAAAGCACATCTTCTCAGCAGAAAACATGGCCGACCATTTACATGATTTCTTAAGTTTTTTCATTGGCATGCAGTGTTCAATGTCTCTCTCCCTCTCTCTCTCTCTCTCTCTCTTTCTCTTTCTGTCTCTCAACATTTTATAGATGTGACCTGTTTCAGAAAGTTTTTGATTATGTTGAGTACAGCTTTAATCTGCTTCGTGTAAATTTCAGCCAAGACAAGCCCAGCCGCCTAAGCAGCCAGTGGCCCCTGTCAACCAAACACTTCACATCGATACGCATTCAGAGCCTGTTCCGTGAGTATTCTGTTCATGCACGTACTTTAAGTTGTCACACGTTTATGTAGTGAAGAGAATATATAATATGCATCCTTATTAAATTTTTTGTCATGCACTAGCTTCTTATCAAGTGTTGCCCAGTTGTATTACAGACTACAGACTCTCTCTCTCTCTCTCTCTCTCTCTCTCTCTCTCTCTCTCTCTCTCTCTCTCTCACTCACTCACTCTCATGTACACCTTGAAAACTACACATATCCTGATTCTAAAAATGAAGCCTGCTTAGTTGTATCACATACTATTTCTTTCAAAATTAATACCTTCAAACTTTTTTTTATTTTAATATCTTACATACAATGTTTTAATGCTCCACAATAATATTTATTAGTCTGTTGCTTTATTTATTGAACTATATTTTGTGCCGGCAAGAACCATGACACCATTACAACAGTGCAATCTATTGAAATAAATCTACTTCAAGGAACTAGTTGACTTTTTAAAGGCAGGTGGCAGCACATCCTAAGCTGCTTACACTGTTTTGTATTGTGAATTTATCTACACAGGTAATAATAGTTATTCTATAAAGCAAGGAATTAACATATAATACTGCCATTTTGCTATCTTTTTCATATGTAATTCATTATAGAATAATGGAAAGGAGGTGTTGTGTAAATAATCCAATTACATATTGCTATATTTGTGGTAGTTTTATTGTGAAGATGCAGAGGTAAAAAATAACCTCATTTTGTAACAAAACCTAACAAGGCATACTATAATTGAACTAGATCAGTCGAGGTGCTGGGCACCTCATATTGTGTGCAGTGTTTGTGTTGAAGACCTATGAAATTGGAGGAAATGGAAGAAACAGTCACCAAGTTTGGGAATACTAATGGTGTGGCATGAGTGTCAAAAGCACAGCACTAACTGTTCATGCCATGTGAAGGGTGTTAATGCAAAGAACAAAAAAGGATTATATATCCAAACTTGCCATCCACTATTAGACAAGTAGCACATAGTCCTGGTATTCTTATGCCTAAGCCACCTGCAGACAGTAGTGTACTTGATTTCAGATACATCCAGTAACAGTAAAAAAATAAAAAATAAAATAAAAACACAAAAAAATATAAAAAGTTGTTATATTAACTTAAGTATGTTGTTAAATTAACTTAATTATGTCATGTATTGGAAAATTTGACTAGTTCCACATCATTACAAAATATCGTATTCATGATCCATGGAACTAGTATTAATCTAATCTAATCTAATCTATGTCCGATGTGTTCCTTCCTGAAACATCAAATCTGCCACGACCACTGTCACAAGCCAAGTTAAATGATATAATAAGGCAATTAAATCTTCCAAAGGATGCAGCTGAGCTATTAGGTTCCAGACTACAGGAAAACTGCTTACTTGCAGGTGATACATCATTGTCTTTTTACAGGAATAGAGAAAAAAGGAAATACAGCTTACTGTAATGACATTCCAAACTTAATGAATAAAATGGGTTCTGTTAACTATTATCCAGATAAATGGAGACTATTTATCAATTCTAGCATAAGAAGCATTAAGGGTGTGCTTTTACACAATGGTAATGCTCTGTCTTCGGTTCCAGTAGCATACTCAATGCAGCTGAAGGATGTTGTGTGGAGGCTTGACAGTAATCTGTATGATATTACCTCAGCAATAGGGATTCACGAAACATCCATGTTATTTGTGCAAGTGGGATAGTACAACACATTGGAAAAGATAAAGTGTAACATGAGGTAGTTATAACATAATAAGGTGTAGCCTAGTGAACCCTAAGAAGTTTCTTCTGCCACCTCTTCATATAAAACTTGGTGTAATGAAACAATTTGTGAAAGTTCCTGACGAAGATGGTAATTGTCATAAATATCTCAGCAACAAACTTCCTGCCCTGTCTGAAGCCAAAATTAAAGGAGAATTCTTTATGGGTCCTCAGATCAGAGCTTTAGCTAAAAACACTACATTTGAAGCTATTATTATTTCTAAAGAGAAAATTGCTTAGAATTAATGTAAAAGGGTACAAACAATTTCCTAGGAAACAATAAACACCATGAATATGTCAAAATTGTAAACAACATGTTACAGAATCTGAGAACATTGGGATACAACATGAACCTTAAAGTACACTTTCTGTTTTCACATTTTCCTGACAACCTGAGGGCAGTCAGTGAAGAACAAGGGGAGAGGTTCCACCAGGATATTCAAGAAATGGAGAGAAGTTACAAAGGATGATGGGAAACTTAGGTGATTGCAGATTACTGCTGGATGCTGGATAGGGATTCTTTGAAAAAACAGAAGAGGGAATGTAAGAAACAAACATTTTATACCAAATGAATAAGATTATACTTATATGCTGTTCGTAAAGCAAACGGAAATGTGAAAATTGGTGATAAAAAACCTCAGAAGTTCACTTAACAATGGAAATAATCAAGTTTTTGACAATACAGTAGAGCGTCGATTATCCGAACGTCGGTCAACCGAATGACCGCTTAACCGAACTGTGTACTCGCTCGCACCTGTTACTCTCCCACCCTACCGTCCATCATCCCCCTCACTCCCAAACCAAGTTTCCCACAGTAGTCACCACACTGGGCCACCGCTGGCGGAACATTGCTTCTAATGGTGCCTTCACAAGGCGCTGCTGAACGGCCAAGCCACCAGTCACTGTGTTTCAACAATCAGCACACTTCTGTCGGCTTGGCACTGGCAGTAGAAGTAGCGGCAGTATCAGAGCTGTTCACAGCAACAGCTGCGCCAGCTTAGAGTTGAGGCGTGCCGCTCCGCACAGTTTGAAGGATTGCGCGCCGCCAAAAAGAGCTTCTCACGGTGCAAACAGTCACCTTCTGTTCTCTGTTACGACCACTTGTGCGCTGCTGTGTGAAGAAGTGAACTTGATGATACAAAATGCTTAAACGTAAACGTGTTGTCCTTTCTATGAGGGACAAGTACGAGATTATTACTATATATTCCTACTGAAGTTGCCTTTGTCTGTTACTTTGTAATACTGAAAGACAAGCCTGTTTTTATGAATAAATTTACAGTAAAGTACTTCTTTTTGGCAAATAAACATGTGCAGTTCGATTATCCGAACAAACCAGTTTTCTGAACACCCATGTCCCCCAATTACTTCGGATAATCAACGCTCTACTGTATAATGCAATTGGATGGATTAAAAAAGTCTACTCACCAAGTGGCAGCACTAGATCACACACATAAAAAGGTTCTTCCAGCAGAAGGGTGAAGTGTTGGAGGGGAAGGAAGAGGGATGAAGAAAAAGGCTGGAGAGGTTAAGGAAAAGGGGTGGAGTTTGGAAAAGTCACCCGGAACCCTGGGTCAGGGTACACTTACTGGATAAGATGAGAAGAAAAGACTGATTGTTGGGTACTGCACTGGATGAGATTTGAAAACCTAGGAAGTTAAATGTGGAAGACAGGGTAATACGCAAGACAGAGATTACTGCTAAAACATCATGCACAAGTTAATAAGAGTGAAAAGCTATGTGCATCTCTGTCTTGCGTGTTACCCTGTCTTCCACCTTTAAACACTCAGGTTTTCAAATCTCATACAGTACAGTCCACAACAACCAGTCTTTGCTTCTCATCCTGTCTGGTAAGTCTCCTCTGATCCAGGGCTCTGGGTGACTTTTCCAAATTCTACCCCTTTCCCTAAACTTCTCTGGTCCTTCTCCTTCACCCCTTTTCCTTCCCCTTCAACCCTTTTCTGGAAGGAGGAGCCATTGGCTCTAAAAGCTTTCATAAATAAAACCTTTCTTTGTGTGTGTTCTCCTGCCGCTGCTTGATGATTAGATTCACATGTTCATTTGTATGAAGGCTTACCCAAAAAGCTATATATTTTCAAGTTGTCTAAAAAACAACCTTACCCACTTCAAAATACTCTCCATTACAACTAATACATTTGTCCCACTGGTGCTTTCACTGTTTGATACATTTTTTTAGTTATCTGTAAAAATGGCTGACAACTCCTCCCTTGATATTTTCTCGGCTTCTTCAGTGGTATCAAATCGGTGTCCTTTCATGCCCCTTTTCATGTGTGGAAATAAGAAAAAGTGATATGGAACCAAGTCAGGCAAGTAAGGTGCATGAAGCAGTGGAACCATGCCATTTTAAGCCAAGAACTGTCTAACAGAGATGGCTGTGTGTGCAGGTGCATTATCATGTTGGAAGAACCAATTTCCTGTCTGCCACAAATTGGGTCTTCTTTGATGATCACTGTTGTGCAATCTTCTTGAAACTTCCAAATAAAAGGTTTGATTGACAATCTGACATGGGGGAACACACTCTGAATGAAATATGCCTTTGGTAAATCAGCATTTTTTTAAGGTTTGACTTGACCAGGCAATATTTTTTTGACGGGGTGACAATGACATCTTCAGTTAGCTTGGCTGTTGCTTTCTTTCTGGCTCATAACCGTAGCACTATGACACATCACCAGTAATGACCTTTGACAGAAAATCTGGTTCAGTTTCAAGCTGTTGTATCAAAGCACAACATGTTTCAGCTCTACATTCCTTTTGATTTTCAGTCAGAACCCTAGGAACAAACTTGGCAGCTACCCTTTTTCATTCTCAGATCATCCATTATAATTTGCTGAAATGAACTCCAAGATAACACACTAATCTCTGACAGCTGATTAGTTGTCTGTCGATGGTCTGTGAGCACAAACTCCTAATTTTTTCAAAACTTTTATCAATTTGGGCAGTTGATAGAAGTCCAGAGTGAGGTTTGTCATCAGCTGAAATGTTGCCAATTTTAAATTGAGCAGACTACTTATACACTTTAGTTTTTCCCATAGCATCATCTTGGTAAGCTGTTTTCAACATTAAATCAGTTTCAGCAGCATTTTTACTGAGTAGAAAAAATATTGCTACACAAGCTCTGTCCACAGCAATGTTATTCCAGTTTTCATGTAGAAACCTAACGTGATGGAGAAGAATGAAGGTCATTCTTGAAATTAACAGAATTGAAATATTAAGACTCACCTTTTGTATGTAAAATGGTTCTCAGTGAGTTTTAATATGTAGATCTGAGTAATTTTGGTATTTTCGCTGCGTGAGAAATCCATTGTGATACCAACAGCTTCAAATGAGGTGTCTCCCCTTGGACACCATGCAGCTAGAGCAATGACCACCTCACTTAATGGCCACTGCCTATAGTCCCAATGCCCCCGAATGGACAGGTGCAGAGAGGTAACAGCCTGAGCATCAATAGAATGTTCCCACCACACTGGTACCTGATGATCTCCCATATGGATTGGCTATGATGGTGGGTACTTGGTGAACATACACACAAGGCCCGCACTTCTGTAAAAAAAATTTGAAAAGGTGGAGGTCAAATCCAGAAGTGGGAACTGAAAATGAATTAATTGAAATAAATGGTGTTAAATGAATGGATAAAATGGGAAAAGCCATAATCAGTGTCCTACAAACAAGCTAGAGACCAAGTCGGGGATAACATATAGCCAGAGAATAAGATTGCAGCACAGGAAAGGAAGCAGCACTGCATTGGCTTGGGGCCCTATTGCCACCATGCACAAAACTTACAAAGGAGTTGTGAGCCCCTGGGAGACTTCCCCTGCTGGTGGCAGGCATTGCATAAGCTCATGTATGGGAATGTGCACCATACTGGAAGTGATTGTACTCTTCAAGAACTCAGGATTTGAGATTCCTAATACGTACAAGGAACATCACGTCAGAGTCAGAGGATCCATTCTGATTGCAGTGTCCTCTGGTGCATGGTCTACAGTGATGCAGTGTTGTTTATCATGACAGAACTTCACCTTGCTGTCCTCTGAAGATTTAGATCTTTTTGTAAGTCTCTTCAGGAATAAATACCTGATATCTATGCAACTTAGCATATGCTTCATCACATATTATATCATATCTACTATGATGTAAATAGGTAGATTAAAAATCTACTCAAGAAGAAATGGCAGGAGAACACACATATAAAGGTTTGAAATTTGCTATCTTTCAGAACCAGGGGCTCCTTCTTCTTGCACTTCTGACAGAAGGGTTGAATGGTAAAGAAGAGGGGTGAAGGAAAAGGACTGACGAGGTTTAGAATATAGGAAGAGTTCAGAAAAGTTACCCAGAATCCTGGGTCAAGGGAGACTTATTGTACATCCAGAACTCTGGGTCAGGGGAAACTTATTGGACACCCAGAACCCCAGGTCAGGGGGGGAGACTTACCAAGTGAAGAAGATGACAGATTCAAAGAACTTAAGCCGCAGTGCACATGTTGACTTCCTATCAAATAAATTAAGCTGTTTTGCCTACTGATGTCGTCGTCGTCGTCGGCTGATACTCGTATCCGAGTTTTCATTTCTCTCCTGAGATTTCCTTTGTCACGGTTCAGGTGTGGAAGTGTCGTTGATGGCTTAGCAATCCAATCCTAGCGTGGAACAGGCGGCCACAGACATTACAGCTGATGGAAGGTGGAGGACGTGGCTGAGCCTGGAGGAGTTTACGTCTCTGGCATTTGTCATTCTCCATTCTTCGACGTTCCAGCTCAAAGTTTTGAAGAGCATTTGAGGTAACTGAACGCCAGCGACTTCGGTCTTCTGCTATTGTGGACCAGTTACTCGGATCGATGTTCAAGTTTTTCAGATTTTTCTTGTACTGATCCTTATAACGTTTGAGAGGGGCACCTCGTGGCCTTTTACCTGTGCTCACTTCGCTGTACAGCATTTGGCGTGGAAGTCTGTCATTTTTCATCCGCTGGACATGTCCGACCCATCTGAGTTGATGCCCAATGATAAGAGCTTCCATGCTATGCATTTTTGCTCTCTCTAGAACAGCCGTGTTGGATATGAAGTCATCCCATTTTAGGTTCATGATATATCTTAGCTTCTGTTGGTTGAAGCGTTCTAGTTTCTTCAGATCGCAGCGATACAACGTCCAGGTTTCACAACCATATAGCAGGGTGGAAATGACAACAGCTTTGTACACCATCAGTTTGGTGTACAGTGTTAGGTCTTTATTCAGGAAGACACGCTTTGTAAGACGACCAAATGCTACATGTGCAGCACGTATTCTATTCTCCACTTCTTTTCCAGATGAGCAGTTGGATGACAGTATGCTTCCCAGGTAGAGGAAATGGTCCACTTGTTCCAGGAGTGTATCATAGATGGATATGCTGAAGTCAGGAACGGAGGAGCCAGGAGTTGGCTGCGCCATCACCTTTGTCTTTGAAATATTGATGGAGAGACCAAATCGTTCGTACGCCCTGCTGAAGGAATCAACTGACAGCTGCAACTCTGCAGGTGAATGAGCTGGAGAGGCATTGTCATCAGCATACTGCAGCTCTGTCACACGAGTGGTACTGGTGAACCTTTTTGAATGGAGTCTGGACTGGTTGAATAATCCTCCATCAAACCTGTACTTTAGTTCTATTCCTGCATTGTTTACGGTTGTCTCGTAAAGCATAGCTGCCAGATAAAATGCAAATAATGTAGGTGCAAGAACGCATCCTTGTTTAAGCCCACTTGTTATTGGGAATTCACCAGTCATTTCATTCTGGCAGAGGACCTGTCCAGTCATATCAACGTGGAGAGCTTCAATCAGGTCAACAAAATGTTCAGGGCAGCCGAAGCGTTTTAAGACCATCCACATGGCTTCTCTGGGAACTGTATCAAAGGCCTTTTCTAGATCGTAGAAAACAAGTAGTAAAGGCTTTTGCTGTTCTCTGCACTTCTCCTGTAGTTGTCGTGCACAGAAGATCATGTCAATTGTCCCTCTTGAAGGTCGAAACCCGTATTGAGACTCAGGTAGTATAGTCTCTGAAAGTGTCTGGAGGCGATTTAAAAGGATTCTTGCAAAAATTTTTCCAGTGACAGAGAGTAGAGATATTCCCCGGTAGTTACCACAGACGCTTTTGTCGCGCTTTTTGAAGATGGTGACAATTGTGGAGTTCTTCAAGTCAGCTGGTACCTTGCGGGTTTCCCACATTAATATAATAAGTGAGAAGAGTCTAGTTTTTAGAGGCAAGTCGCCACCCTCAATAAGCTCCATCGGGATGCTGTCAGGTCCAGGAGCCTTCCCAGGTTTCACACTCTTGAGTGCCTTGCAAAATTCTTGAAAAGTTGGAGGATCAGCCAGACAGGGTTTTGGAGGGTGCTGTGGGACATTTTTGAGAAAATCTCCAGCGGCAGTAGAAGGGCTGTTTAACAGTGAGCTGAAGTGCTCTTTCCAACGATTTAAGATGTCCTGACTTTCAGTAAGAATGGTGGAGTTGTCAGCAGCTTTAAGTGCTCCTGATGATGAGCGGATAGGTCCATACAGCTCTTTAATACCAGCATAAAAGCCACGCAGGTTCCTTGCATCAGAAAGATTTTGGAGTTCTGTGGCTTTCTGTTGCCACCATTTGTTCTTGATTACTCGTATTTCACTTTGACATTTCTGCTTGAGTTCTAGAAAGTGTGCTTTCTTTTCTGCGCAGGATGGATCTTGAGCAAGGGATAGGTAAGCATCCCGCTTTGCATTGATGATGGCTTGGATTTCTCCGTGGTTGTCATCAAACCAGTCACTTCTTTTCCGTGCACTACAACCAACAACATTCTCAGCAGTTTCTTTGATGATGTTCTTTAATGTGGTCCATTCTTGTTCGACGTCATCTGTGGTTGCTGGAGCTTTGTTAAGTTGTTCGGACAGTATGTCTTGGAAGTGTGAGCGAACATTTTTGTTGTTCAGGTTGCTTATGTTGAATTTTCTGCGTGGTGGGTTTGAAAAGTGGGATCGTGGCTTGCGATACTTTGGTACTCTCAAACGGCTGACTAAAAGTCTATGGTCCGTCCAGCACTCATCGATGTTTAGTGCTGCTTTTGTGATGAGAATGTCTTTCTTGTCACGCTGTCGCGTAATAACGTAGTCTATAAGATGCCAATGTTTGGAGCGTGGGTGCATCCATGTGGTCTTATAGCGGTTACGCAAACGGAATTGGGTATTGGAGATGAAAAGCTCGTGCTCAGCACACAGACCAAGAAGTAGCAACCCATTTGCATTGCAGTTTCCCACCCCTTGTTTACCCATGACATCTCTCCAAAAACGGTTGTCCCTTCCCACTCTGGCATTGAAATCACCAAGTAAAATTAATTTATCTTGAATGGGTATTTTAGAGAGAGTACTGTTCAGTTGGTGGTAGAACTGATTCTTTGTGTCTTCATCACTGTCTAAAGTAGGAGCATATGCAGAGACGAAGGTGATGAATCTGTCTGAACCAATGGGTACTCTAAGAGTCATCAGTCTTTCATTAATTGAGACAGGTGTAAGTCTGATGTGGGTACATGAAAAATAACATATCATAGTTATTCTGAATCTGTCATAAGTTACAGTGCAGATTTCAGGCATATTTTGGATACTGAAGATGGAGAAGAAAATGGTCAGATACATGTGTACTGAACAGCTAATTATTCATAATGTTGGGAACTATAAATCCTAAGTGTTCCCTCCCGATACATTTACAAAATTATTATCTTTTTATAAGGCAGGCAAAAATTATTTGAGGAGAATTATTTTAACCACACATACAACATGAGAAACAAAGAGACTTATTAAGCTTCCCTCAAACCAGTTTGAAATTATGTGCACATTCTCCCTAGTATATGGGCGTGAAAATATAGCAAAATAAATTAATAGGCATAAAAATACTTAATATAAAGCCAGATCCTCTAAAAATAAAGTTGCAGGTGATTCTATGGGACTGATATAAACAAGGTGGAACATCGCACTAGTTTTTTTCTTACAGCAAATTTGTATTATTATTAGGATCCTAATCTTAGCATAAGCTATTTTCTGTTTGTGGTGAAGTCTTACTACAAATTATTGAGGTGTCACCTAGACCCGACTCAAATGACTTATATTACACAAGATAATTAGAATAATAAATCACAAATCACAATACTACAAAATCTTTTTCCTGTACTGATACTGTCATAGATGCATTTCCATTCAATTTATTTTGTTGCTAGTTAGGTATGTGGGTACCATAAATTTTGTCACTTAAGAAGTTGTCAATGATTAACTAAATTCCCATTGTCAATTTGGTGTATCTTCAAAAAGTGTTGGAACTGTTGTTGTAGTTTTGGTTGGTGGAGGAGGTTTCTCTTAACCAGAGGGGATTTTGGTGGGGGGAGGGAGGTTTGTGTTTTACTAAACCCTCAACTGTCTATTATTTCAAGGTGTAAACCAAATCTCATTTTAAACTGTCATTGTTCCGGAACTAGGCCTCATTTTATGTTTGCATATATGTCCAAGATTTGAATGTTAATTTTTTACAACTCAAGTTTCTAATAGTACTTGATATTTTCTCTTTACAGCTACAAGGCTCTATATAACTACAGACCTCAAAATGAGGATGAACTGGAATTGAGAGAGGGCGATACTGTCTATGTTATGGAAAAATGTGATGATGGCTGGTATGTTGGTTCTAGCCAAAGAACTGGTTTCTTTGGAACTTTCCCTGGTAACTATGTGGAAAGATTGTAAGTTGATGTGGAATCTGAGAGTTTATATGAAGAACTACTTTTTCTGTAGATAGTGAACATACTAACTGGCATTTTACCCACTGTACTGCCATCATAGTCTGCCCATCAGCAAATACAGAAATGACCTTTATGTAAATAAATAAGTAACCACTGATTTGTGCTTGTCAAATAAAATGATTATCATTAGATCAGAAACTTTTTTAATGTTGAAGTATGCATGAAAGTACTCTTTGTTTCAGTATTTTCATGAAAATACTGTATATTATGTGCTGTAAAATTTTTTATATACCAAAGAGATTCAAATTAACAGCTACTATATGTAGCTGGTCACTCATAGTAACTCATTACATCTACAGGGATAGTTTAACTGACTGTGTTATCTAGCTTCTTAGCTTAAGATACTACAGAATTTGTCAGTGCTTACATGTTAATTGAAATTGTTGATATGTGGAATGTAATATGTTATTTATAACTTATGGACATGCAACAGAGTAATTGTTATTTTGCATAATCAAGTTATTAGACAAAAGGATCTGCACAGTATCTGCCTGATGGTGAAATGACAATACTTAAACACAACTACTACAAAAATACTTCCTCTATCAAGTGTTTCCTTAAACTTCACCATTATAAGAACCTCAAACTATAAGACCCTCTCTGTAAACATATATTAAAAGCATTCAAAATGAAATATAAGGTATGCACAGGAAGCAATGTACATTTCTCTGTTACTTTGAGGTATAAACCAAATCTCATTTTAAGTTGTCATTGCTCCATTGAATCTTTCTGCAGAAACAATAACAATAGTATAAGTAATAAAACTGCAAATTCACATACAAAAATGTAGTATTTGAAATCCTTCCTATGTCTGAATTTGACTAAATGAAACAGAGCAAAGCATTTCATGGTCAGGTATGTGCAGATTTACTAGTTGCATAGCTCTCAAGTAAACGAAATTGTGCTTCAACAAATTGTATTATATGTTGTGCTTCCAGTTTTTTTTCAGAAAGAAATAATATATACATTGTATGAGAATGAAACTATTTTGTAACTTGGATGTAACTGGTTGGCCATAGACAATATAATTCAATTTTTATTTTTTGGGGAATATGCTCATGAAAGAACATACTAGCAATTGACAATGATTTAGATACTATTTACTGAAAGTTTTAAAGTTGATTTTCCATACCAAGTAAATTGTTGCAATTATTTTATGATGATATTGTATAGACTAATGCAATTTTTTGACTTCTAGCCTAAAAAAAGACAAGTCATTTTGGAGCCACATGTAGAGTAAAATGTTACCCTGATTCCAAAGTAATATTTATATATATATATATTTGTAAGTGACACCAAGTCACATAATATTTCAGGGCATTTGAATGGTTTCAATATTGTGCATCACAGTATACTCAGTGAGCCCAGTGTACACTAATATATATGCAGCAGTAACTTCCAATTTAAAGAATCTGCCTGGCAACAGACTATAACAATAATCCTGCACTACTTACACATTTATATTCTTACTACAGCATGGATAAAAGTTAAAGTTTCCATACTGTAACATCAGAGGTATTAGTTGAGTTGTTAACTTACCTGTACAACAAAAATTTCAGTTTTGTATCAGTCCTGAAGCTGTATTATCCCTCAATACAACTATGAAAATTACTGTTAATTTTCTTTAAGTTCTGTAGCATCCAACTTGTTAACATTTTTGTGAATAGTGTTAAATTGTGAGAAATGCTTCTTCACTTATACTTCTAGTCATTAGCCAAAGGATTTACACAACCAGTTACTAAGAAGCCTAATTAAGTTGTTGTTATCAAATGGTTTGGTGATTTACACCTATTAGGCCAACTGAGCACCACAGGCATCAGCTCAAGATATGTTAACATCAGTGTCAATGTGGTCCGAAACCTGAGGCAAAATTACATTTCTTTTACAGCCATGCTAATTAAGCAAAGCACTATTCATGTCAGTTTGTGTGTATTATTGACATTGTATTAGATGCAGAAGCTGGAAGTGTAAAATTCAAGAAACATAGCAGTGCCTTTAACAAAAAATAACCTACCAGGTAGTTGATAAATAATTTGTTATTATTGTAACATACTTAGCAAACACCAAAATAAGATAATCATGGTTTTTCACCAACAACTCGAACCATTAATTAACACAGAGAGGAACATATTTTCTGCCATATTTTGTCTTTCTGGTAATGAAAACAAAGATCTTATTTTGTACCAGTTAGAACATAGCAACAGAAAGTAACTATGGAAAAACCGTTTGGTTTCTCTTGATCAGTTATATATAGAAGTTGTAATGGAACAGTTATATCTCCAGCAAATTCAGAACACAAATTTAAAAAACTGCTATGAAGAATTTAATGCTTCGTTGCTAAGTTTACCAGTTAAAATGTATTTTTGTAGAAAATATGATTGACAGGTAATCCTCTCAGATGCACTTTTGTTAATTAATACAGATATTTAGGGCTTAAAATGAGGTAATTTCTTGATGCTCTAAAACTCTCTTGGCCACATTTTCAATGAAATAATTAGTGAGAACAAATTATTGTTAATTATTATGTTTATACCAAAATGAGAAACCAAATCAGTAATAAATGCCATCATCATATCATTTTATACAAGTTGTCACTACCTTAAAGCATGTCATAAATCCTGTGTCAGAACTGTAATTAATAAAGTGGCTAAATAAAATTGTCTAATGACTTGAAATAATTTTGTTTAGGAGATTATATGGAGGAATGAGACTAGCATGTGTGACACAAGTTTAAAATATGAGCTGCTTTTCTTTCATGTGAAACCTTCATCCATACAAAAGGATTAAATTTTATGTGGAACTCAAGAAAATCTATACAGAGGCACACCAAATAATGCAGGAAGCCTATGGTGATGAGCACTTAGTCCATACTTGGTGTTACAAATGTTTCACACAGTTTGAAAATGGATGCCCTTTTTTTGATGTCTACTGATGATGCTCATGCCAGGAACATCAACGAAACTGTGCATGCCAATTCATGACTGACTGTCCAAGAGATTGCAGAAGAATGTAACATTTCTGTTAGAGCATGTCATGAAATCCTGACACAGCATCTTGGAATGCATCATGTTGCCACCAAGTTTATCCCACGGCTCATGCGTCAAGACCACAAAGACCTTCTTCATGCGATCTGTGAAGAGCTTTTGGATTGCGCAAATGAGAACAAGATGTTCCTTAAGAGAATCATAATTGGTGATAAGATGTGGGTCTATGGTTAGGTCAGATCAAGCATCAAAACCACACTGACAGTTTTGACTTTGAATGATTAGTTCTTCGAAGGTTCATGCCACAGGAACAAACTGTTATTTGATCGTACTGTTGGGACATGTTGTGATACCTGTGAGAAAATGTGAGAAGGAAACGACCTGAAATGTGGTGAGACAATTCATGGCTGTTGAATAATGATAATGAACCCATAAGTTCATCCCTGTTGGTGCATGACTATTGCACAAAAAATGAAATCACTGTGCTGCCTCATCCTCCATATTCTCCAGACCTGGCCCTAGTGAACTTTTTTTTTATTTCCAAAGTTGAAAACCCCATTGAAAGGATGGAGATTTGCAATGATAGATGAGATAAAAGAATATTCGCAGATGGTGTTTTGCATGGTCCAACAAGAGGCACACAAAGACTGCTTCCAGAAGTGGGAAAGGCAGTGGGAATGGTGTATCAGTTGTAGAGGAGAGTATTTTGAAGGAGACCATGCATAACAAATAAAAGGTAAGTGTAGAAACATTTTGTGGACAAAATTTCAGAATTTTTTGAACAGATCTCATATAGGGAAGTCACAGTGCTAGAAAATTGTAGTGAAAAGTGTTCTAATTATGGACCACAAGGAAATAGATACAGTTTATTGGGTCATGGAGTAACATCTACAAGAATACAATGAAACCAGTTTACATGTCTAAAACGCATTTAACAGTTGAGAGACCGAAGGCCTTTGCTTGCCCTTATAAAGACACTATCACCGTCACGTGTTGCTGGTACAGTGCTGTGCATGTATGATGGATTTGGTGACAGCAGATGATGTGTATTCAGGGGATTCTTTGATGACACTGATCACTATTTAATCTGCAGTGAAACTGGTATCGTGAGGCCAAAGTGCAGGAGGTCAGGTTCATATGTAGGATAAGAGTGGAGAAACTTCAGGATAAGGAAATCAGGCACAAGTACATAACAGTGGTCTCAGAAAGGTACCAGTTAGTTGAATGTAGTCAATTACAGTCATTGGAAAAGGAATGGACAAGGTACAGGGACACAATACTAGAAGTGGCTAAAGAATGTCTTGGAAAACAGTAGTGTGTAAAGGTAGGATGAAGCAAACAGCTTGGTGGAATGACACAGTCAAGGCAGCCTGTAAAAGGAAAAAGAACGTATATCAAAAATGGCTACATACTAGAACTCAGGTAGACAGAGAAAGTTATGTTGAAGAAAGAAACAAAGCCAAACAGATAATTGCAGCATCCAAGAAGAAATCTTGGGAAGACTTTGGAAACAGGTTGGAGACTTTGGGTCAAGCTGCTGGAAAACCATTCTGGAGTGTAATTAGCAGTTTTGAAAGGGAGGTAAGAAGGAAATGACAAGTATTTTGGACAGGTCAGGAAAACTGCTGGTGAATCTTGTTGATGCCTTGGGCAGATGGAGGGAATATTTTGAAGAGTTGCTCAATGTAGGTGAAAATATGATCAGTAATGTTTCAGATTTCGATGTACAATGGGATAGGAATGATGATGGAAGTAGGATCACATTTGAGGAAGTGGAGAAAATGGTCAATAGATTGCAGTGCAATAAAGCGGCTGGGGTGGATGAAATTAAGTCGGAACTCATCAAATGCAGTGGAATGTCAGGTCTTAAATGGCTACACAGGATAATTGAAATGGCGTGGGAGTCGGGACAGGTTTCATCAGACTGGACGAAAGCAGTAATCACACCAATCTTTAAACATGGAAACAGAAAAGATTGTAACAACTACAGAGGTATCTCTTTAATCAGAGTTGTGGGTAAAATCTTCTCAGGTATTGTTGAAAGGAAAGTGTGAGTATTAGTTGAGGACAAATTGGATGAAAATCAGTGTGGGTTTAGGCCTCTTAGAGGTTGTCTGGACCAGATCTTTAGCTTACGGCAAATAATGGAGAAGTGTTCCGAGTGGAACAGGGAATTGTTTCTATGCTTTATAGATCTAGAAAAGGCATATGACCGGGTTCCTAGGAGGAAGTTGTTGTCTGTTGTACGAGATTATGGAATAGGAGGCAAACTTTTGCAAGCAATTAAAGGTCTTTACATAGATAGTCAGGCAGCAGTTACAGTTGATGGTAAACAGAGTTCATGGTTCAGAGTAGTTTGAGGGGTAAGACAAGGCTGCAGCCTGTCTCCAATGTTGTTCATATTATTTATGGATCATATGTTGAAAACAATAGACTGGCTAGGTGAGATTAAGATATGTGAACACAAAATAAGCAGTCTCGCATATGCCGATGACTTAGTTGTGATGGCAGATTCGATTGAAAGTTTGCAAAGTAATATTTCAGAGCTAGATTTGAAAGTTTGCAAAGTAATATTTCAGAGCTAGATCAGAAATGTAAGGACTATGGTATGAAGATGAGCATCTCCAAAACGAAAGTAATGTCAGTGGGAAAGAGATATAAACAGATTGAGTGCCAAATAGGAGGAACAAAGTTAGAACAGGTGGACGGTTTCAAGTACTTAGGATGCATATTCTCACAGGATGGCAACATAGTGAGAGAACTGGAAGCGAGGTGCAGCAAAGCTAATGCAGTGAGCGCTCAGCTATGATCTACTCTCTTCTGCAAGAAGGAAGTCAGTACCAAGACTAAGTTGTCTGCGCACTGTTCAATCTTTCGACCAGCTTTGTTGTATGGGAGCGAAAGTTGGGTGGATTCAGGTTACCTTATCAATAAGGTTGAGGTTACGGATATGAAAGTAGCTAGGATGATTCCAGGTACTAGTAGATGGGAACAATGTACAATGGCAGGAGGGTGACCACAATGAGGAAATCAAAGAAAAGCTGGGAATGAACTCTATAGATGTAGCAGTCAGGGCGAACAGGCTTAGATGGTGGGGTCATGTTACACGCATGGGAGAAGCAAGGTTACCCAAGAGACTGAAGGGTTCAGCAGTAGAGGGTAGGAGGAGTTGGGGTAGACCAAGGAGAAGGTACCTGGATTTGGTTAAGAATGATTTTGAAGTAATAGGCTTAACATCAGAAGAGGCACCAATGTTAGCACTGAATAGGGGATCATGGAGGAATTTTATAAGGGGGACTATGCTCCAGACTGAATGCTGAAAGGCATAATCAGTCTTAAATGATGATGATGATGATGATGATATGGTGACCAGGCTGACTCAGGCAGCTGCCTTGGGTAGTTGTGGGTGTGCCATTTGAATGTTAGTGCATACTACACTTACCATCATGGCTTGACTCATGTCTGCTGTAGGCAGTAGATGTAGTAACCGGCAGGTTACTACACTCCTCCTTCGTTGTGGAAAGGGGGGAAGGGGGGGGGGGGGGAATACCAGGTGTCATCATCCATGATGCTTTGACTGAAGAGACATTAATAGCAACACCAGAGGTTGGTAGCCAAAGACGCTAGAAACTCTGGTGTATATGGATGAAAGAGAGTGGTTGAGGGCACCCCACCAGACCCCAAGGTGCTGAAGCCATCTGGACACTGAAAACCATGATGAGGGGTGCCAGCACGGGCAGCAATGATGGTGGACAGGAGAGAAGGCTCTGGTGAAGGAGCAGGAAGCAAACCCGCCATCATTTTTGACAAAACCCCCAACTGCCAGGTAGGTGAGCATGACCAGGCCTGCTCAACTCCCACAACAGACAGGGCTGATGAAGAATGAGTCATCAGGCCCACAGCATGAGGAGGAAGCTCTGTGCCCATTCTGGGATTCAACAGGTTTGGTAGCATGCCACGAGTCAACCATCAGTGCAAACTATGAAGGTATGGTGACCACGCTGACAGTGGTCAATAACTAGAATCCAGTGAGGGCACCATCCAAATGTCCTGGCCCAGACTGGTAGTGTGAAGCATTACTGTTGGAAATCTGGAGCCACTGTGAGAAATTTGCCCGGTAGTAAGAGATTGAGCAACATTCATGGCTGATGGTTATTCTGGAGTTCAACCCCGATTGGCGATGTTCTATAAGACTTAAAAAGAATGTGAGCACTGTCAGCTGGGAAATCTTCAATGAACTTGCACATCTATTGCCTTAAACGTTCATACCTGATGTTCAGCCTCACCATTCAACTACAGGTGGAAGGGGTAAAATATCTTCAACAGAGTCTTGACAGTTGCATCTGCTGCCATTAGACAAACAACAAGCAACACAAGAAAAACAGGGAAAGCATCAGTTGCCAGTAACCAGAATGTGTCTAGAAAAGGATCAGTGAAATCAATGTAAACTCTTCACCACAGGCACACGGGGGCTGTCTGTGACAAAAGAACAGTACTTGGTGCTGTCTGTTCACCCTAACACGTGGCAGGCTGTGACAAGGTATTCCACCTCCTGATCAATGCCTGGGTAAAACATATGGGGGTTAGTGACCCAGATGTAATAAGCAGAGAACTTTCTGCTGCAGAACATTTGGAACTGACCCGGGGAATAAAACTTTCCTTTGACAAGGAAAGAATGCCACACAGGAGGGAGAGGCAGTGGGTCAATGCATAAAAATTCCAAAGTGGGTCTGCTGCCAGGCCACGGATGTTCGTGCCACCCCTGTTGTATTATGCGTATGACCTGCCAAAGCACTGGATCCAGTGCCACAGAAGAGGCTATACGGGAACTGGTGATGGGGAAACCGTCCATTGTGTGCCTTGCCTCCATATCCAGTTGAGAAAAAAGCAATTCATCAGGCCAAATGAGGGGCCCAGGCCCATAGGGAGCTGGGAAAGGCATCTGAATTAATGTGTAGTGATGTGGGATGAAAATGGATCTCATAATTGTACTGGAAGACGATGAGTGGCTCTGGTGACTTTGTCCAGTAAGGACGCCGATAGGCTAAACAGGGAAACCAAGGACTTATGGTTGATAATTAAATGAATTTTTGCACCAATCAAGAAAGAATACATGATTTTTTTAAGGCATAGACAATAGCAAGAGTTCCTTTTTCCACCTCAGAACAAGGTTGCTGAGCGAAGCTGAGTATTTTAGATGCAAAGGCAATAAGGTGTTTGGAGCCATCTGAATGGTAATGGGCCAGGACTGCCCCAGTCCCATACTTGGACATGTCCATGGCCAGGACCAAATGCTTTGTGGGTTTAAATGCTGCAAGGCATGGTGCAAAGAAAAGACTGTCCTTAAGCTGCCCAAAAGCACCCTCAAAAGCTGTAGACCAAACAAAAGGAGCATGATTACAATGAAACGGGTGTGTTATTGTAGACACTCTGGGAATAAACTTGTGATAATAATTATGTAGTATGCCACTTTCCTGAGGAGTGCATGAAGTTCTTATAGATCAGACAGATGGGCAAAGGCATAACAATGGCAACATGTTGTTCTGAGGGGCACATAAAAAACAAAACAGTGCAACGAGAACTAAAAGTGGTGCCAATTGAAAGCAGAATTGCCAAAAACCATAACACCTTGTATGAATACATACAAAGAATGGACACTAAATGACTTAGCAGACTACACATCTGCATCTACATACATACTCTGCAAACCACCGTATGGTACCTGCAGAGGGTACCTTGTACCACTGCAAGTCATTTAGTTTCCTGTTCCATTCGCAAACAGAGGGTGGGAAAAATGACTGTCTATATGTCTCCATACAAACACTAGTTTCTGTTACCTCCATGGTCTTTATGCAAAAAATACTTTGGCAGCAGCGTAATCATTCTGCAGTCAGTTTCAAATGTTGGTTTTCTAAATCTTCTTAATGGTGTTCCACAAAAAGAATGATCTCTCCCATCTGAGGATTCCCATTTGAGTTCATGAAGCATGTCCCCCAGTACTCACATCTTGATCAAACTTACAAGTAACAAGTCTGTATTGCTTCAATGTCTCCCTTTAATCCAACCAGGTGCAGATACCAAGCACTCAAGGAGTATTCATGAATAGGTTGCACAAGCATCCTATGTGTGGTCTCCTTTACAGATGAACCACACTCACAAAATTCTCCCAATAAACCAAAGTCAGCCATTCTCCTACCATATCATAATCTTCACAAGCTCATTCCATTTCATATCACTTTGGAGCATTACTACTAATGCTGTATCTGAATGTTACTTGTTTCTTTTACTACTCATCCACATTAATTTACATTTTTCTACATTTAGAGCTAGCTGCAATTCATCGCAGCATCATGCACAAACAACCTCAGATTGCTGCCCACCATGTCCACTAGATCATTTATGCATGTAGAAAATAGTAGTGTCAAATGACACTTCCCTGAGGCACTCCTGACAATACCCTTGTCTCTGATGAACACTCACCATGGAGGAACCTTAGTTTATAAACAGGCAGGAAGAAGAAATGTGACTTTTCAGGCTTTCTAGATGGATCTGTTGAAAATACATTTCTCGTATTTGTGTAAAACCCAAAATTTTTTCATTGATGCAACTGCCTAACATCTTCAGGTGGTGGTAGTTGCTCCTCTCAGTCAGCAGTTGTGTCTTACAGCAGTAACAGCAGCAACTACCACCACCTGAAGACATCGAGCAGTTGCATCAATGAAGAAATTATGGGATTTACACAATACAGTCTTGCAGCAAACCTGAGAAGTTTATTTGCAGGAAGAAGAGATGTTTGTAAAACTAACAAAAATCAAACAATAGAAACTCCAGGTTGGAAGATCAACAATATTTGGAAGTGGATAGATTGTTACTCACCATAAAGGTGATCCAGTGAATTGCAGACAGGCACAATGGAAACTATTATTCATTGTAGCTTTCAGCCAAACCCCTTCTTCAGCAAAGAAAACACAGACACATTCACACAAGCAAGCACACCTCATATACAAATAAGCATTACCACTGGCAACTCCAACCAGAATGCAATAGTGAATAGCAATCTGGTGTGGGGCAGTGAAGGGGGAGGAATAGCAGGGTATGTGGGGTGGGAGAGAAGAGCTCTGTGTGGTTGGGCATGCATGGACTTGATGTGACTCTTCAAGTTTTGGCGGCGCAAAGACTGTTCAGTCATGCGACTCACTCTGAAGATGGCTGAACGTTATACAGCCGAAATATTAGAAGAAGAAGGAGATTTCTGCGGCTGCACACCCGAAACTGATGGAACGTGCACAGACTTGATTGCTGCCTGATGAGACTTCCAAGCACAGCATCATGAAGTGGGGTGATGGGGAAAAAAATGAGGAGTGGAAAGGGAGAGGAAAAGGAAAGGGGAAAGGATGGGTGGTTGCACTGGCAGAGGGCGGCACAATGAAGTTGAGGGTATGTGAGAATGGAGGAAGTGATAGGGCAGAGGTGTTGTATGGATAATTCCCATCTGTGCAATTCAGAAAATGTGAGGATTCAGATAGCCCGGGTTGCAAAGCAGCCATTGAAATCAAGCATGTCATGTTCACCTACATCAGGCTGTTCCAGCTTGTTGGCTCCGTTGTGAGCTGCAGAGCGCTCCCTGCTCCAGGGAGCCGTGTTGCTCGCTGTAACCAGTCAAGTGGGCCAACACGTGGCACGGCTGGCTGAGGCAGGCGGCAAGGCAAGCGTCTTGATGTGCCAGCTGCATCTTACAAGATCGACAACCTCATACTCTTAGCTGCTAAGACGTGGTGACATGCTACACCAGGAAATACGATGTTCAGGAAATAAATAAGAAACAACTGTTTTACAATAAATTGCATACTAACTTTATTGGGTCTCTGTAGCTTGACATTTTCTTTTCATTACAAGATCGGAAATATCAGGCGTCAAAGTGTTCGCAGAGTTAACGCGGAGGATGGCCTTCATTGTTGCATCCTGAAGAAACGATCATTCCTTACTTTTTACTCTTTTCATTACTGAGAAAAGCTGCTCACAACAATATGTAGATCCAAACATGCACATGATCTGAGCGGCATTGTTGTGAAGCTTGGGAAATGTTTTTTGCTGTAATGAATGATACCATCATGACAAATCCAACGTGTTGTAGTACCTCTCTTTCAACAAAGTTTAATTTTGCTAATCAGTTATCTCCAATTGAAGTGACGGTGACAAGTCATCGGGGGAAACTGAAAAAGGAGTGCTGAACACCTTAAGTTCCATTTCCAAACTAGTGAGGTCTCGGAATCGTGTTTCAAACGGCGTGATGAGCTGCTTTAACTTTGCTTGGTAATCGCCGAAAGTAGTACTTTCAGGTAGTTCTAAAGAAGCAAGACGACTGAAGAATGTTAAATGTCCATTACTCATCTGCCTCTCAAATAAACGTAACTTTTCCATGAACGCTTTGATCTGGTCCTGCATGTCAACGATTAGCTGCCCTTTGCCCTGCAGTGACAGATTTAAATTATTCAGATGCATAGTTATATCAGCTAGGAACGCCAGGTCTGATATCCATTTTATATCTTTCAGACAACACATTCCTTCCTCTTTCATTTTGAGAAAAAGGGATATTTCCTCACGAATGGCAAAGAAAACATCAAGAACTTTTCCCTGACTCAGCCAACGAACTGTACTGTGATAAGGTATATCCCCAAACTCTGCTTCGATATCTTTCAGGAATCCTTTGAATTGGTGATGATTCATACCGTGACGCCGCACAAAATTCACACACTTCACGACATCTTTCATTATGCCACCTAGCTCTACTGTTTCAGCACACAGTGCCTCTTGGTGAATAAAACAATGAAGAGTCAAAATGTCTTTCCCGAATTCGTCCCTGAGTTTATTTTTCAAATGAGAAGCAAAACCTTGGTGACGCCCAATCATTTGTGATGCACCATCTGTTGCGACAGAATGGAGCTTATCCCATGGCAAATTCATATTGTCCACTGATTCACAAACAACTTCAAAAATGTCATGTCCTGTTGCGGTGTAATCGAGTGGTGCCACATCCAAGAGTTCTTCAGTTACTTGCAGCTCCATGTCGACACCACACACAAAAACTGCAAGTTGAGCACAGTCCGATATGTCGGTGCTTTCGTCAAGTGCTAGCGAAAATGCAACAAAGCTCTCCGCCTTTCTCCTGAGCTGCGTCTCTAAATCCGCTGCCATGTCCAGTATTTGACGAGACATTGTTTGCTTCGACAGGCAAACCCGTTCAATTGCCTGCACCTCCATTGGAAACAAACATTCTGCAACAGCTACCGTGCACGATTTTACGAGTAGTCCCACCAAAAATGGCTTGCCACTTGTCGCAATGATGTGAGCGACCCTGTAGCTTGCTCAAAGTGCAGATTCAGTAGTGTTTTCTCCGCTCTCATTCACCTGAAAATTATAAACGCATTACAAAACACAAACTATGTTGCATGTTTTGATACCGTCCGTATTATGAAACTGTTTTTGAACTTACGTCTCCTGCTATGTCGTTCTTAAGCCTGGCTACCAGTTCTCTGCGTGCAACGCCTTCTACCTGATCGTAGTGCGCAGCGTGAAGACGTGTACAGGGCTCCCGCGGCTAGTCATAGCTGTCATTGAACAAGGATTATTGCGTCAGTTGCGGCTGCATGCGGCCAGGGGGCAGTGAGTTTGCTTTCCCCCTCCACGCGGGCTCCGAGCTGCCGCAGTGAGCGCTCCGGAGCGCTCTGGCTCCCTGGAGCTCAGTTGGAACAGCCTGACCTACATGTTGTGATACAGGGGAGTCTACAATGCTTGTGGTCATAGTTTGGCGCTGGCTGTTCATCCTGGGGGGACAGCTGGTTTGTAGACACACCAATATAAAAGGCTGTGCAGTGGTTGCAGCAAAGCTGATTTCACTGGTGGCCTGGCCTTTGGTGGGGTAAGATGAGCCTGTGATAGGACTGGAATAGGAAATGCTGGGTGGGTGAATTGGGTAGGTCTTGCACCTGTGTCTTCCAGGGGAATATGATCCCTGTGGCAAGGGGCTGGGATTGGGAGTGCTGTAGGAACGGACTAGGATGTTGTTGAGGTTGCGTGGGTGATGGAACATCACCTTAGGAGGGATGGGAAATATCTTGGGTAGGATGTCCATAATGCCTGTCTGTGAAGGCCTTGTTGAGACTTTGAGCATGCTGGAAAAGAGTGCTGTTGTCACTGCAGATACACCATCCCCATATGGCTACACAGTATGGGAGGGGTTGTTTGGTATAGAAGGAATGGCAGCAGTCGGAATGCAGGTACTGTTGATGATTGGTGGGTTGAATGTGGACAGAGGTGTGACTGGAGCCATCAGAAAGGAGAAGACCAACATCCAGGAAGGTGGTACGCTGTGATGAGAAGGACCGGGTGAAGCAGATGGGTGTGAAGGAACAAGGATACGGTGCCTTTGGTCTGGGTCCAGATCATGAAGATATCATCAATGAACCTGAACCAGACCAGGGATTTGGAAGGCCAGGAAGGTTTCCTTTAGGTGGCCCACAAGCAGGTTGGCGTAGGAGGGTGCCATGCTGGTGCCCATGGTTGTGTCACAGATTTGTTTGTATACCTTCCCTTCAAAGGTGAAATAGTTGTGTGTTAGAATAAAGTTACTTCTATAAGGAATGATGTAATGGGTTTGGAGTCTAAAGGACATTGGGAAAGGTAGTGTTCAATGCATCAAGACCTTGAGCATTAGGGATGTTGGTGTGTAGGGAAGTGGTATCAGTTGTGACCAGTAGGGAACCAGGAGGTAAAGGGGTGAGGATGGTGGGGAGTTAGTGAAGGAATTGGTTGGTCCCAGTCTGGCACAAATTTTCATTGTCGACATTCCACTCTACAGCTGGTGGTTGTCCTTATTTTCAGTTGCGAATTCAGTTAATGTATTTCACAACAGCTGTAGTTGCCACAGTGCCTGTTCAGAATAACACAAGCACTGCAATATTGTATAGATTGGCTTTGGTTTTAGGACTGGTGACAAGAAATGTTTCCACTGCAGAGGTCAGGAGCAGGAGAGTAGGTCTTTAACAAGTCCAACATGGTTAAATTTTCATGTAGGGCTTTGGATATAACTGAAACTTTTGTGGGCTTGAGGATTTTGTAGGAATGGTTAATTACAGTGTTCTAGGATTGTTTAATCTCTGGACTTGGATTTGGAGTGTTGGTAGGGAGTTTTATGGGATTTTGGTAAGTTGAAAAGATCTGCTAGGTAATGTCAGGGTGCTATGGGGGTTGGTGAAGAGAAACACTGTGGGTAAGATAGGGGTTGGATAGTGATGCTCCAAGGTGGCAGTAGGTTGTCAGCATGTTAGATAACTTACAGAGATCATGCCTGGAATGCTTTTGCAGATGCTAGAGCAAGGGATTCCATTTCAGAGATGTGGCTTATGTAGTAGGGATTGCACAGTAACAGAATCTTGCACAGGTAGCAGACATGGTTCTGGAATGCCTATGCCATGTAATGTGCTTTTGCAATACTGGGTTTGTGAGGGACAGTGACTACTGGAATCTGAAAATCATTGTGAAAGGAGTGGTGGAATCCAGAAAAATGAATTGGACTGGGTTTTAGCCAAGGAAACAGATAGTTTTCTGAACTGGTGCTGAAAGTTGAAGCAGGAGTCCATTGTGGTAGGGCTGGCATTGGGGGAACAGGAAAAGACACAAGACGTGAGCAAGTGAAGGGTTGTGAGGGGAGCTGGATAACAGAAAGATGCATGAAAATATGCACAGGTATGCAAAAACAAAATTTTTTAAAAACATACAAATATGTGAAAATAAATAAAAATACATGAAAATCTGTAAAAATACATATATCTACCAAACGAAAGTGCTGGCAGGTCGATAGACACACAAACAAACACAAACATACACACAAAATTCAAGCTTTCGCAACAAACTGTTGCCTCATCAGGAAAGAGGGAAGGAGAGGGAAAGACGAAAGGATGTTGGCTTTTTTTCCCACATGGAATGTTTCCCTCTATTATATGTAAAAATACATATGTATACACAAGAAACATTCAAATACGAGGGAAAAAAGGAACGGATGACTTATAGAAGTTCGTGTGGCACAGGTGGGTGTGGAAAACAGAACATGAAAATATGTGAGATAGAGGGAGGAAATATGAGCAATAGGAATAATTATAATTATCAGGGGCAACAATTAAGGAGAAGTGGTTAGAGAATTTGTAAACTGGAACAGACTTGTTGCCTAATCTGTTAAGTGTAGATGATGAAGAAAACCCTCGGCAGTTTACAACATGCTTTACTAGGAAATGATTCAGAGTATGTAATAAAAGAAACAAGTTAATGAATAGTTGAGTGGCACCACAGATGAGATATTTCCCACTGAATACTGGATGCAAGCAGCGGAATGGTTACTCACATTGATAGTCTCTGTATCTCAGTCCATTCTTCTTGACTGGTGAATGTAGCTTCATCTATATCAACACAATTGTTGACTGCATCTATGGTGCTTTTTCATTGCCAAAAATCAAAGTAATTGCTTAGAATAATGACTTGTTTTGCAGCAAAACTTTGGATTTGAGTAACACCAAGTTTCTCAGATAATGTTTACATGGATGAGAGAACTGATGTGGAGTAGTAATTCCTTGGATCATCTCTTTCTTCTTACATAGTGGCTTAACATCAGAATGCTTCAGGAACTCTGGGAAGTGGCCATTTTCAAAGTATAGGTTAATTTTTCAGGCTACTGGACATGCAATTAAGATGTGTACTGCTTTAACAACCTTAGTGAGTTTTCCATCCCAGTCCACAGAATTTTCGAAATTTGTTTTTCAGTGCTTCATAGATATACTCAAGATAGGCAACAAAAATACTATCTTCCCTTCAGTTAACAAAAGGAAGAGTTGTTGTTGTTGTTGTTGTGGTCTTCAGTCCTGAGACTGGTTTGATGCAGCTCTCCATGCTACTCTATCCTGTGCAAGCTTTTTCATCTCCCAGTACCTACTGCAACCTACATCCTTCTGAATCTGCTTAGTGTATTCATCTCTTGGTCTCCCTCTACGATTTTTACCCTCCACGCTGCCCTCCAATACTAAATTGGTGATCCCTTGATGCCTCAGAACATGTCCTACCAACCGATCCCTTCTTCTGGTCAAGTTGTGCCACAAACTTCTCTTCTCCCCAATCCTATTCAATACTTCCTCATTAGTTACGTGATCTACCCATCTAATCTTCAGCATTCTTCTGTAGCACCACATTTCGAAAGCTTCTATTCTCTTCTTGTCCAAACTATTTATCGTCCATGTTTCACTTCCATACATGGCTACACTCCATACGAATACTTTCAGAAATGACTTCCTGACACTTAAATCAATACTTGATGTTAACAAATTTCTCTTCTTCAGAAACGCTTTCCTTGCCATTGCCAGCCTACATTTTATATCCTCTCTACTTCGACCATCATCAGTTAATTTGCTCCCCAAATAGCAAAACTCCTTTACTACTTTAAGTGCCTCATTTCCTAATCTAATTCCCTCAGCATCACCCGACTTAATTAGACTACATTCCATTATCCTTGTTTTGCTTTTGTTGATGTTCATCTTATATCCTCCTTTCAAGACACTGTCCATTCCATTCAACTGCTCTTCCAAGTCCTTTGCTGTCTCTGACAGAATTACAATGTCATCGGCGAACCTCAAAGTTTTTATTTCTTCTCCATGAATTTTAATACCTACTCCGAATTTTTCTTTTGTTTCCTTTACTGCTTGCTCAATATACAGATTGAACAACATCAGGGAGAGACTACAACCCTGTCTTACTCCCTTCCCAAGCACTGCTTCCCTTTCATGTCCCTCGACTCTTATAACTGCCATCTGGTTTCTGTACAAATTGTAAATAGCCTTTCGCTCCCTGTATTTTACCCCTGCCACCATTAGAATTTGAAAGAGAGTATTCCAGTCAACATTGTCAAAAGCTTTCTCTAAGTCTACAAATGCTAGAAACGTAGGTTTGCCTTTCCTTAATCTTTCTTCTAAGATAAGTCGTAAGGTCAGTATTGCCTCACGTGTTCCAGTGTTTCTACGGAATCCAAACTGATCTTCCCCGAGGTTGGCCTCTACCAGTTTTTCCATTCGTCTGTAAAGAATTCGTGTTAGTATTTTGCAGCTGTGACTTATTAAGCTGATAGTTCGGTAATTTTCACATCTGTCAACACCTGCTTTCTTTGGGATTGGAATTATTATATTCTTCTTGAAGTCTGAGGGTATTTCGCCTGTTTCATACATCTTGCTCACCAGATGGTAGAGTTTTGTCAGGACTGGCTCTCCCACGGCCATCAGTAGTTCCAATGGAATATTGTCTACTCCGGGGGCCTTGTTTCGACTCAGGTCTTTCAGTGCTCTGTCAAACTCTTCACGCAGTATCATATCTCCCATTTCATCTTCATCTACATCCTCTTCCATTTCCATAATATTGTCCTCAAGTACATCGCCCTTGTATAGGCCCTCTATATACTCCTTCCACCTTTCTGCTTTCCCTTCTTTGCTTAGAACTGGGTTTCCATCTGAGCTCTTGATATTCATACAAGTCGTTCTCTTATCTCCAAAGGTCCCTTTAATTTTCCTGTAGGCGGTATCTATCTTACCCCTAGTGAGATAGGCCTCTACATCCTTACATTTGTCCTCTAGCCATTCCTGCTTAGCCATTTTGCACTTCCTGTCGATCTCATTTTTGAGACGTTTGTATTCCTTTTTGCCTGTTTCACTTACTACATTTTTATATTTCCTCCTTTCATCAATTAAATTCAATATTTCTTCTGTTACCCAAGGATTTCTACTAGCCCTCGTCTTTTTACCTACTTGATCCTCTGCTGCCTTCAGTACTTCATCCCTCAAAGCTACCCATTCTTCTTCTACTGTATTTCTTTCCCCCATTCCTGTCAATTGCTCCCTTATGCTCTCCCTGAATCTCTGTACAACCTCTGGTTCTTTTAGTTTATCCAGGTCCCATCTCCTTAAATTCCCACCTTTTTGCAGCTTCTTCAGTTTTAATCTACAGGTCATAACCAATAGATTGTGGTCAGAGTCCACATCTGCCCCTGGAAATGTCTTACAATTTAAAACCTGGTTCCTAAATCTCTGTCTTACCATTATATAATCTATCTGATACCTTTTAGTATCTCCAGGGTTCTTCCATGTATACAACCTTCTTTCATGATTCTTAAACCAAGTGTTAGTTATGATTATGTTGTGCTCTGTGCAAAATTCTACCAGGCGGCTTCCTCTTTCATTTCTGTCCCCCAATCCATATTCACCTACTATGTTTCCTTCTCTTCCTTTTCCTACACTCGAATTCCAGTCACCCATGACTATTAAATTTTCGTCTCCCTTCACAATCTGAATAATTTCTTTTATTTCATCATACATTTCTTCAATTTCTTCGTCATCTGCAGAGCTAGTTGGCATATAAACTTGTACTACTGTAGTAGGTGTGGGCTTCGTATCTATCTTGGCCACAATAATGCGTTCACTATGCTGTTTGTAGTAGCTTACCCGCATTCCTATTTTCCTATTCATTATTAAACCTACTCCTGCATTACCCCTATTTGATTTTGTGTTTATAACCCTGTAGTCACCTGACCAGAAGTCTTGTTCCTCCTGCCACCGAACTTCACTAATTCCCACTATATCTAACTTCAACCTATCCATTTCCCTTTTTAAATTTTCTAACCTACCTGCCCGATTAAGGAATCTGACATTCCACGCTCTGATCCGTAGAACGCCGGTTTTCTTTCTTCTGATAACGACATCCTCTTGAGTAGTCCCCGCCCGGAGATCCGAATGGGGGACTATTTTACCTCCGGAATATTTTACCCAAGAGGACGCCATCATCATGTAATCATACAGTAAAGCTGCATGCCCTCGGGAAAAATTACGGCTGTAGTTTCCCCTTGCTTTCAGGAAGAATAGGCTAGCAAAAAACAAGCTGTGTCCAAGGTAACTAACCGGGCATTATGTAGGAAAACCTCACTTAGTCCTACCATTTCCTCCCCTTTGTCCAGCAGAAGAAATCGCTTTTGTTGAAGGTGCTAAGTGAGAACTTAAATAAAAACAAAATGATTGGAGTTTCAGGGTAGAGGGCATTTTTTGTGGAGGACTCAAGAATAAGAATTGTCACATTTGGCTGTTAGTATGAAATATGTATTATATTCATAACTGAAATTTAGAATGCAAAGCAATGCAAGCTTCACAGTATTATTTTGTATGGAAACAGGAGTTTTCCAGACTTGTTTTGCATTCCCTGTGGCGCATTACCAACAGATCAGCACAACAAGGTTAATAGTTTTACAAAAAAAAAAAAAAAAAAAAAAAACAAGTCACATTATCATTTGCATGCTTTAAAGATGCTTTTCTGGCAAGAACTTCTGTCTGCAGGAAGTTTATTGCACTTCAGGACACAGTTATTCTTTGTGGAGCACATGTAGTAACAGTCACTGGAGTTCCAATACATACCTACTTCCTAAAATATTTATTGCAGTGGAATGAATCACAGTCACAGCACTGAGTTTTTATGTGGGGAGGGGGGGAATAAATATAACTAGAGCTGACGTAACAGAAATGCATCCAAGAATAAATATTAAAATGAAGTCGGTAAAACTGCTACATACCTTTCACAGTAATGGACACAATGTAAGAAAAAGAAAGGAAATTAGGGTTTAACATCGCATTGCTGAAGAGATTTTAGCAATGTAGGACAGTCTCAAACTGGGAAAGGAAATACTAGTAATTCCTTGTTTGAGATAATTCTTCTGCCAATAACAAATAACCTCTCTCTCTCTCCGCATATTTTCTTGTTGTGTTCCAATTGAGTGTTCTCATTTCCATTTAATATCATAGTACCAGTTTCATTCTTCTTTGTTCAAGCTGTAAAAAGAGATTACAGTCAGTTTTCCCTTCAAGAGTACTGACTAGATCCATGAAAACAAATCTTCCAACATGATGTCTTTCTGATAGTATTAAACCTTGACTCATTGATTGATTACAAAGGTAACTATTATGGCATCACAAGATTTTAGTACTTCACCTGAGATGCTGGCACATTTTTTGTGCGCGCTTCAGCTACTATTAGGAAGAGTTCGTTGAATTTAGTAGCCAATGATTTGAATTTCATATCATCTGATTATTGACAATCTACTCTATATTTTCATTGATTTGTTCTTGGATTCTTTTTATTTTTTTTTTTTTTCCAGTACATGGTTTTTGCCTTTTTGATGACAGTGTGAGGACTTTTATGTCTTGATCAGAGCTAGTCTTACGCATTAAATAAAGCTCTCTCTTCCTAAAATAAAATACTTTGATTGCAAGTGCTAGCCACCTTTTTTCTCAGCTTCTACTGCAATATTCCCTGGCCTGTTGCAAAGAAAAACTGGATTTATAATGTTATAAGAATATTTATAGGAAGGAATTTCTTATGTACTACGTGTCCTTGATATGTTTCTTCCCACTTCTTGTCCTGTAAATTTTCCCTGAATAGGGTAAATTAGTCAGCTATTAATTCTGTGAAATTTTATTTTTTCCTTCTCAGTTAAAACTGATCGATGGAAATGTTTTAATACTGACATTTTATCATCACAGTTGGATAAAAAAGGACAATGTATGAAGCATTCAATGACTAACATAACAGAATCTTATAGAAAGACCTTTCACAAAATCCAAAGGAATTCTGGTCATATGTGAAGGCAGTTGGTGACACCAAAGTTAATGTCCAAACTCCTGTGGATGATACACAATTTGAAACTGAGGGTAGTAAAGCAAAATCAGAAATGCTGAATCCTACTTTAAAATGTTCCTTTACAAAGTAAATCCCAAGACTACACCCTAGTTTAATTTTCACACCACTTCACAGCTGACTGAAGAACACTGCACAAATATTCAGTCAGATCTTAATAAGATGTAAAAGTGGTGCAAAGATTAGAAATTTGTATTAAATGTTTAGAAATTTAAAACTCTGCGCTTCATAAAATGGAAAAATGGAGTTTTCTATGACTACAATGCCAGTGAGTCACAACTGAAATCAGTCAACTCACACAAAAAATCAAAATGTAAAAATTTGCAGACATATGGCATAGAATGATGACATGGGATCAATCAAAGGCACATCAGGTGGCAGACATCAGTTCATTTGTAGGATACTGGGAAAATCAAATCAGTCTACAAAGGTGATTTCACAGAAAGACTGCTAAATAGTCTTATCACAACCCAGTGTCTCCAGCATATGGTGAATAACAATCAATCCTTTCATAATATCGTCAGTTTTACGTTACTGAACATTTGAAGCAAGATGCCAATCTTTGCACCACTTTGAAATCTTGTCAAGATCTGACTGCATATTTGTACAGTTCCTTTCATATGGAATTTCATTATAGATAACTCAACATCTACAAGAAGCATGGGCTTACTAATAATATAGTACACAAGTCCGTTATTATATCATATGAACCACAAGGGACCCAGTACACTTCTCTGGGGTACACCTGAAGTTATCTCTACATTTGTCAATGATTCTCCCTCCAAGATAACTCGCTGGGTCCTCGCTGCCAAGAAATCTTCGCTCCAGTCACACATTTCACTTGACATCCCATACGATCATACTTTTGACAATAAGCACAGATGTAGTACAGAGTCCAACGCTTTTCAGAAATTGAGCAAAACTGCATCAGCCTGACTGGCTTAATCCATGGCTTTCAGTATGTCATGTGAGAAAGTGAGAGTTTGGTTTCACACACTTGATGTTTTCACAATTCATTCTGCCTGGCTTGAAAGAGGTCATTCTGGATACCTGATTATGACTGATCTCAAAACATATTCTAAGATTCTACAACAAATGAATGTCAAGGATATTGGGCAGTAGTTCTGTGGCTCATTTCTGCTACCCTTCTTGTATACATGTGTTACCTGTGCTTTCTAGGCATAGTTTTTTGTCTGAGGGACCTGTATTAGTTTGGCACTTTTGTTGATCATCTTCTTGCTATTGATGCCAGATAACATTTGAAAATTCGAAATAACTGGAGGCACAAATTCACTAAACTTCTCAATTGCTGCCTTGTGGGTATTTAAACAATAATGAAGTAGGGAATGATTAAGTTAGTAATTTATGTGGTGATATTGATGGTGTTCATGGTATTACTGTATATAATAAATTGAAGGTAAATGATAATGAGCGTATTAATGAAGAGGAAAAGTATTTTGTTTGTTTTAAAGAAGAATTGGAGGCATTAGGTATTAGTAAGGAAATGTGTGGTAGTGACTATGATGCTGCAGGGGTACCCAAGGACAGTGTTAAAGGCTTACAGAATGTTAATGACAGTATCACAGTAAACAAAACTCGTGACTGAGCAAGGTGGCGCAGTGGCTAGCACACTGGACTCAGATATGGGAGGACGATGGTTCAATCCCGTGTCCGGCCATCCTGATTTAGGTTTTCCGTGATTTCCCGAAATTGCTCCAGGCAAATGCCGGGATGGTTCCTTTGAAAAGTCATGGCCAACTTCCTTCCCCATCTTTCCCTAATCTGATGAGACTGATGACCTCGCAGTCTGGTCTCCTCCCCCAAAAAACTCAGCCCAACCAAAAACTCTTGATTTAATTACTAGTAAGGAGTGTGCAAATGTTGGTGACAGTAAGTTGTTTAATGTTATAAATGAAAATGAATCTTTTTTATGTAACATGTGGTTAAATAGTGATGTTATTGAGAAAGATGAAAGATTTAGAACCATGATAAAAAAATCTGTGTTCAGCCTTATATCTAGACTTGTGACATAAAATAAAATATGTTATTATAAAATGACTTAAAGATAAGTACCATAGTGCTGATCTACAACAAACAAGAAAGTGTACATGGATAGTGAGGTCTATCTATGTCAATTTAGTGAAAGTGTGCGGAGGCAAAGAAAATGGTAAGAACAACAGTGATTTTGGAGGCTTTAGTTTTGAGGAGATAGACAGTTACCTGTTATATGATGATGTTAAGACTGATAAATGTACTGATGTCCACTGTTTATTCATTAAAGTCAGAATAGGATCATGGCAAGGCAGGTGTCTTATTGACACAGGCAGCCAAATTTCAGGAGTGTCTGAATCCTTAAGTAAAGGCTTAAAACAAAATGAGGACTATGTAGAATTACCAGTAATTGGAGTATGGATTAAATGTGCAACTGAGAAACATAATAAAGTGGTCAAAAGTTGGGCTTTAATAACTTTTATAATTGAAGGAGTAACTTTTGCACATGGAATTAAGGTAAGGGGTCTGCTGACTTTGGTAGGCACAGCACTTGGTGAGTGATGCCTTCCCTATCTGGGTGTATCAATTCTTATTTTCTGGTGCACTCTATTCCATCTGTTTCCTATCCAAGTTCTATTCCCACTACACTCTTCAATTTTTTTTACTCTTTTTTGTCCAGGGTCTATCCTATTTGATGTCCCCAAAACTCCTGTGGATTAGGTTCTAAAAGCATCTGCCTTGTTGTGCATAAAAAATTCTTGCAAAGTAGGTCAAGAATTAAATTTTGTATAGCACATTTTTATATGCTGAGGGTTCAATGTTCTGCTGTGACACGAATAAATACAGGCGTGACTTGAGGAATTCATGTAAATCTTGCACCACTATGGCAGGAAGACAGTGATTAAAGGACCAATTAGTTCATCCGATGGCAGGTACTGACAATGTTGATATTTTGCAAATGAGTCTGCCAGGCAAGTTTGTGGCATCACTCACAGGTGAGAAGGCACAGCCCAGTGGGCACCGTATACAAATGTGAAGTAATCAGGACAGCTCAGGGCACCAACATGCTGTGAAGGACCCATACACTGCAGTTACAACAGGACCTGCTGACCTCTGTGTAGCGGCCAGAGCGGGCTGAGGAAAACTGATGCTGTAATTGTCAGAGAGCACTCCACTTGTCCCCTCCAGAGGAAGTATGTCAGAAGCATAGGGAAATAATGTATAAATAAGCAAGGCTGAAGGCTCAAAGAAGGCAACTGAGTTGCCATTCTGTCTGCATCTAGAAATGGAGGAAGTGATGATTGTTTAAGTTTCAGGCCAACCGCGATGACCCTCTGGTGGTGGACATCGGTGGCCAACTGGTCCACTGAAGCTACCTTCAACCTCCACTGCACAGACGCTTCATAGCTGTGGCAAGGTGTGTCATGCTTTGGAGACGCATCAGCAAGAGGAGCAAGAGGGCTGCTAGCCTCTACTCTTTGGGTGACATCATTCAGTGGACTGTAAGTTGCCAACCACAGGGGCAGGGACACAAACTTGTGGCCTGCCAGATGCAGAGCTGCCTGCGGGCACTGAACAGGTTGCCCTGGGTGGATGGTTGGAGCTGCTAAGGCTCACTACAACTATGGCAGTCAGCTACTTCCCTTCAGCATTCTACATGGGGACCACGAGTCACTCTTGAGGAAGCACTCAGCCATGTTACGGACCACTGGCACAGTTAACACATGCAGCACAGACTGGTGTGGTGAGTCTAAGTTTTATTTCCGTTATTTTTTATGTTTGCGCTCATTGTCAGAGTTAGTTGTATAAGCTAGGGTACGAAATGTTTAGAGTTGCTTTTGTTAAACCTCAGGAACCCATGGACTTGTCTTTGTTTACAGAAAATGGTGGGTGTGATGATTTAGTGGCAGTGAGGTGTGCATTTAGCACTTTGTCTCAGAATGAGTTGATGGGTGCCAGAGCTGTAGCATCTGTTTGTCCTGTATATAGGCATACTGGTCATCTGTCTAGTAGTTGTATTGAGTGTAGATAGGCAATGATTTGCTGGATGAATTAATTTGTGTTTAATATAAAGAGAGAGAAAGACAGAGAGAGAGAGAGAGAGAGAGAGAGAGAGAGAGAGAGAGATTTGAATGTGGATAAACTGAATCCTGATTCTACATGGGACTCATTACAAAGTCTTGCTCAAAGTTTCAATTTAGTTCCAATGGTTAACAGTGCAACCAGAATAACAAAATACTCAGAGACAGCTGTTGATCAGGTATTAACAGATTTAGGCAAAGAAAACTGTGAGGTGGTGGTAGCAGAGCTAGGATTATCTGATCACTCAGCGCAAATCATTAATATAAAAGTGGCTCCAGAAGAAACAAAGAAAATGCATATTTACAGACGAATTTTTTCTAAAAAAAATAGACATGAGTTTGCCAAACAGATAGCAGGACAAACATGGGACTCAGTATACTCAGAGGTAGATGCAAATGAAAAATTCAAAAATTTCATGACATTGTTTAAATTAAATTTTGAAGAAACATTTCCTAAAGTATTATGTCCATTACCAACAACAGGAAAAAGCAAGTGGGTCACAAAAGGAATCAAAAAATCATCTGAAACACTAAAGTACCTGAGCTCCATTAAACACAGCCAAACTAATCCTACTTTCTCACTCTTTTATAAAAGATATAGAAAAACATATAGGAAAATATTGATTGCAGCAAAGAGAGCTCATAACTCCAAAATAGTGCACTCTGCTGAAAACAAAAATAAGGCAGTATGGAAGATTGTGAAGCAGGAAACTGGTACCAGGAAAATGAATCTGTCAAACTTGAAAATCAAAGAGGAAGGGACTCTAATAAAAGACCCAATATATTTGGCAAACTATATAAATGATTATTTTAGTAGCATAGGAATAAAATTACAGGAAAATTTTCTAACAGCCCCTCAGGTCAAAAAGCCAAATAATGGTGTATCACACGCAATGGTGTTATTCCCTACAACACAGGAAGAAGTCTATAAAGCAGTCAGCAAACTGAAAAACAAAAACTCAGCTGGTCTGGATGAAGTCCCCATTTTTATAATTAAGGACTGTATCAAGAGCCTACTTCCACCTTTAGTTGATATTATAAATCAATCTTTCAAGCAGGGCTACTTTCCAGACTATTTAAAATATGCAAAATTACTACCTCTCTTCAAAAAAGGTGATGCAGGAATAATTGAAAATTATAGGCCAATTTCTCTACTATCATGCTTTGCAAAAATATTAGAAACTATTATGAAAGATAGGCTAATGAATTATTTAAATAAATACAACTAACTGTCTGTTGACCAGTTTGGATTTCGATCAGGGAAAAGCACAGAATCAGCAACAGCACACCTCACAAAACACATTCTAGAAGCATTAGGTAAAGGGAACTACACAACAGGTATATTTCTTGATCTAACTAAAGCGTTTGATACAGTAGACCACAACATATTGTTAAATAAGTTAGATGAACTTGGAATAAGGGGACTTGTGAAAAAGTGGTTCCAGTCATATCTAAAAAATAGAAGACAGATAACTGAAATCTCACATATTTCAAGTTGCTCAAACTATATTGTAAAGTATACTTCAGACCCAAATTATGTAAATATAGGTGTCCCACAGGGTAGTGTCCTTGGCCCAGTACTATTCCTCATTTACATAAACGACTTCCCACAGAGCATCAAGCATGGACAAACAATATTGTTTGCAGATGACTCAAATGTTCTAATCAGTGACAAATCACCAGATGTACTAAAAGAAAAAGCCGAACAAACACTAAACAGTGTACGTGAGTGGGCATCCAATAATAAACTAACACTAAATCTTAAAAAAACAAATGCTGTTAACTTCTATGTCTGCAAAAAACCACACTATAACAACTTTAAGTTAAACATTGAAACTATAGAATGTGTAGACTACACAAAATTTCTTGGTATGCATGTTGACAGTCAGTTAAAGTGGGAAGAACATATTAAAATACTTAGTAACAGAATCGCTACAGCATGCTATGCTCTGAGAATTCTGACTGCAGTTTATGATACTACATGTGTCAGATCTGTATATTTTTCTTATATCCACTCTGTTATTACCTATGGAATAATATTTTGGGGAGTCAACAGTAAAAATATTCAAATAGTTTTCAAATTACAGAAAAGAGCAATTCGTATAATAACCAAGAGTGGCAGTAGGGCTCACTGCCTTGAACATTTCCAAAAGCTGGAAATCCTAACTGTCCCCTGTGAATACATTTTTCAAAGTGTTATGTATGTAAAAAAAAATATTGACTGCTACATGAAAAATTCTTTAGTACACAGCTATGAAACTAGAAACCAATACAATCTGCATCTAGAGAGGAAAAATAAAGTTAAAACTCAGCAGAGCTTGTTGTACAATGCTGTTAAATTATATAATAAATTGCCCCAAAAAAATAAAAGATATTGTCACAATCGGACGGTTCAAAACAAAACTAAAATTTTTTTTATTAAATAAAAGTTATTACACAGTAACGGACTATATGAATTAAAACATGTAGTGTAATTAAAGTAGCCTGCATTGTAATACATGAGGAAATAATTATAATATGAAATCAAAAATTGTACAGTACTATAAGAAAATTACAAATTACACAAGGATATAAAACTAATTTTAGATACCTCAAAAATGTGTGTAAATACTAATTTTATGTGTATAATTGTAGGTATATTGTATTGTATATGATTTTGCTGACGAAATCCACACAATGTAATTTGTTACATGGATTAATAAAGAAATCAAATCAAATCAAATCAAATCAAATGGGAGATGGTGATTTGTCTTGTTTTATAAAAAATCTATTGCATTAAGTAGAGCACACAAAATAGTGGAAACACATGCTACTACCACATATACAGTTGCTGCTTTAACTCAGCAAGTGCAAGCATTACTGGAGCAATTTGAGACTATGAAGGAGAGAAATTTCAAACTTGATCTTGAGTTAGAGGCTTGTAAAGGAGAGTCATGATCAGTCGCAATCAGAATCTTGGGAAAGTGAGTCTGGATTGAGTGTGCCTTCTGTTCTGATTGACATTGCAGTGGTCACACTCATTAACCCCCTCTCAGGCAAAGCAATGGAGGATGTGACAATTTTCATTAAGGATGTTAGGGATGCTGTGAAGAACATGAGTTGTCAGACGAAGTGACACTGTATGTTGCTAATATGCATTTGTTGGGGGACACCAAAGAATATGTTGCTACCATGAGACATTGAGTAAAGCACATACGTTCCAAGAGTGGGCCACTGGATTGTGCCAATGGTACCAAAAGCAGAACAATGCATGATTTTTTCGGGGGAAATTAAGTATATTGTTGATGCAGCACATCAAGTCTGTGAAAGTGTTCTCAGATAGAATCTATAAGCTAAACTCAAACACATATTTACAGACCTGGAATGCAGAAGCTAATAGGGTATTGTTACAGGAGACAGAGAACAGAGAATGTTTTCTGCACGGTGTACCTGCTAAAATGTCACAGAGGATACATATGGAGAGCCCAGAGGATTTAAAGTCAGCTCTTAGGATCACAACACATATAGAGGAGATGGATATGGCCACAAAGCAGAGAGTGGACCATCATGTGTTTGTTTCCGAAGTCAAGTGTTATAGATGTGGTAGGGAGGAGATGTAAGGAAACAGTGTAAGCACCAGAGTGTTATGCATGTGCATAGCGGGCCACTGGGCATTTGAGTGTAGAAGTAGGAAGGGAGAAAAGTACCGGCAAGGAAAGCAGCCGTTAAACACAAACATTGCTTCTACCTTTGGAAGACAGTCCCGATAGACTGTAACATGGCACAAATTAGTGCACATACAGAATGTAGCTTAGTGGGCTTAGTGGATGGCAGGAAATGGAGATTTTTCGTTGACACAGATGCAAATGTGTCCATTATCAGTCTGGACCTTGAGGGACAGAGGAGATTGGTGAGTTACGTGGGGTTGGTGGTAATAGGGTGGAATCATTGGATATGCCAGCACTGGAGTTTTCAGTCAGGAGAACACAGTTCAGCAAATGCATGGAGGTGTTGCCATGCATAGGCAAAGGCTGTTTAGTGATTCTCTTGCTGGACTTTCTCAGCAAACATCGTGTTGAGATTGATATTTTGCAATGCACAGTGGAACTCAGTGGGACTATGTTTCAACTGGGGGTAACAGTTGCAACTAAGACAATGGTACAAGGTTCACCTGTCATGGAAGTGATACCAACTAAATTGCATATGTTTTCAATAAAGATGAATCAGCAGGATATAATACCAGCAGGTATGGGGAAGACAGCATGGGTTTCATGGGACACTGATTTGCCGAGGGAAACATTATATGTGGCTGAACCATTCTTAAGCAATGAAGAGTTGGATAGTTCGGATTGTTTTATCTGAGGAGTTTAGCAGATGTGACTGACATATGTTTCCTGTTACTGTGGATAACTTTGGCAGAGGGGACGTGACTCTGTCAAAGGATGCAATAGTAGGCACTTTGGAAGGCTTTGATAGGTCGAACCTAGAGGAAAGCCACAAGCAAACTGTCAATAAGAAAGTGTTATGAGGGAAATAAAAATCCTTTGGGACAGGGGGCACTGACTTAATGGCTATGGAGAACTTGTTGTTTAGGTTTAATTATTTATTTTCTGTGAAACAGCAACCTCGCTGATGCAACATGACATACTGGCTGGGGTAGTGCACCAATTCATTGGAAGCCATACCATATAACAAATGAGTTGCAGCCATTGGTAGAGGAATTTATTGAACCACAACTATGGGATGGGATCATAGAACTGAGTAATAGTCCCTGGAGTACCAATGCTGTCATCATGCCAAAAATGTCAGCAGACGGGACATGGCTATGTAGATTTTGCTGTGACTACAGATACTTAAACACGTGAACGACTTCAGATGCTTATCCAATTCCAAACCTCACAGTTCTTTACAACTGTCAGTCCAGAGACTGTCTTGATACAGCTCTCCATTCTACTCTATCCTGTGCAAGGTTCTTCATCTCAGATCCTTCTGAATCTGTTTAGCGTATTCATCTCTTGGTCTCCCTGTATGATTTTTACCCTTCACTCTGCCCTGCAATACTAAATTGGTGATCCCTTTATGCCTCAGAATATGCCCTACCATCCGATCCCTTCTTGTAGTCGAATTGTGCCACAAATTTCTCTTCTCTCCAATTCTATTCAATACCTCCTCATTAGTTATTTGATCTACCCATCTAATCTTCAGCATTCTTCTGTAGCACCACATCTTGAAAGCTTCTATTCTCTTCTTGTCCAAACTATTTATTGTCCACATTTCCCTCCCATACATGGCTACACTCCATACAAATACTTTCCAAAACGACTTCCTGACACTTAAATCTATATTCATGGATACCATCAATTGGAGGTGGTGCCTGAAAAGAGGTCAAAAACAGCGTTTACTGTCCCAGCAGGACATTTTCATTACAAGTGCATGCCATTTGGACAAAGAATGCACTGGAAGCAATTCAAATGGGGTACTGAGATGATTAAAACAAAAAACTTGCCTGGTCTATCTCAATGACGTAGTTGTCTATTCAAAGGAATTATGTGAGACTTTTGGAGGATGTCTTTAGTAGACTATGATTGGCACGTTTAACATTAGGTGTGGACAAGTGCTATTTTGTAGAAACTCAAGTAAACTATTTGGGGCATGTGATTAGTGAGCATGGTGTACAGACCAATCTTCATCTTACAGACACAGTTCAAAATTATCCAATACCACAAATAACTTTGCAGAAGTATCCGGGCCCTGGAAAAAATTATTGAAGAAGAGAGCAAAATTCCATTGGTCACAGGAATGTCAGGAACATATGAAAAATTGAAATAAATATTAGTTTCAGATCCAGTATTGGTTTCTCTGTATTTTGAGAAGGAGTTTATCATTTCTTGTGATGCTTCAAATGAGGCAGTTGGTTGTGTTTTGAGACAGATGGTAGATGGCCAGGAGCATCTAGTAGCTTATGCTTTAAGGCAGTTAAACAAGACAGAGTGTAACTACTCAATAGCAGAGAAAGAGATGTTGGCAGTCATGTATGGTATTACATATTTTCGTTGTTATCTGTATGGTAGGAAGTTTAAGGTCATGACAGATCATCCCTCATTGAAATGGTTGCTTGGTTTGAAAGATACATCTAGTAGATTAACTCGGTGGTCACTTAAGCTTCATGAATTTGAGTATGAGATAATCCATAAGTCAGGGAGCTCACATGCAAATGCAGATGCGTTAAACCATGGGGTAGCTATGTTAAGTACACTAAGGAAGAGCATTGAAGAGTGGCTGCAGACACAGGTGAGGGATAAGGAGTGCCAGAAATTTAAGTCACAGCACAAGGGTTTGTTGGGTAGAATGATGAGGTGTGGACCACATGTGGTGGTTCCAGAGGGTTTTTGGAAGCAAGTCTTGCAGCAAGCTCACGACCGTATGTTGTCTCGTCATGATGGGTGATGTGCAATGGTCAGATGTGTAACAGAGCAGTTCTGTTAGAGGAACAGGAAGCATGATGTGAAGCAGTATCTTAACGACAGTGTGCTGTGCACACAGAGGGCTGACACTGTGCATCAGAAAGTGCTGTTGCAAAGGTTAGTAGAGGCGTCCAGCCCATCTTCTATGTTGGAGTTGGATGTCCTCAGGTCATTTAATAAACCTCCTGCAGGAAATAGGTATGTTCTCATGATCATCAATCATTTTTCTCAATTTTTGGTGTTGTTACTGATGCCAGACCAATGGTCTATTACTTTAGCACCAGCATTAGCAAACAACTGGATATTATAGGTGGGGTGACTGAGACCATAATTATGGACCATGGTACAAATTTTATCCCACACCTGTTTACCTTATTCACTGTGTGCCTATAATTTGAAGGTTCATACTGCAACCAGCATGTCACCATTTGAGGTGGTGTACAGCAGGAAAATGACATCTCCCTTTGACATTTTGATTCCTAAATTGGGACCACCAGATGGTGAGTTGGTGAGAAAGTTTGCCACAAGAATTAGGGAAGTTTAGAGGAACATACAAAAGGCAAACATGAAGGCACAGAACACCAGGAACAACCAAACAGACACATGGGCAAATTGCTACAATACTGCATGGGGCAATGGGTAATCATCACTAGCCCTATATATCAAAGGTGAAAATGGAGAAATTTTTAACAAAATACGAGGGACCATACCAGTTGTGGAAATGGCCTCATTGGTCAACATGAAGATACAGTTCCCCCAAAAACATCTGATATATACATCAGAAGCATAAAACCACTTAAAGGAATGATAGAGAGGATACCACAGTTATCGGCAGCCAGTCAAGAGTTGAAAGTTACAAAGGGTAAAAAGAAGGAACCTGGAATTGGTGAGCAACATAAGGTGAATGATGTGCTGTATAGGTTAAGGTTGCAAAGTAACTTGTATAATTGTAATTTGTTGGATTTTTACTTTGGTTTATTATATTAGGGAACATGCATTTTTTTTTTTCTTATTGCCATAGCGATATTTGTTGTTTTTCTTTTTTTGCGAAGTTGTTAGTTTTTTCTGGCATTATTACTGACATTGTTTTTCTGTGGATTGTGCATTCTTTGGATGAGGGAGGGGTTAATAGAATAATCTCTGATCTGTCTTGGTGGCCAAGTACGGACTGATATGCGAAGTTTGTTTGTGGGTGAAATAAATGGGACTAGTTGTGGGAGGGAGCTTCTGCCAGACTGAATATACTTCAAGAGGGTGGGTACTCATTGGTTTTACTCCATATTCATGCCAGCAACTGTATGATTGAATTGCTATGAAGGAGGAGGGCTAGTAGTGTTGAGAAAACTTGAGCTTCAGGAAAGTGGAATGATCATTAATGGCACAACTTCTAAGGTAGTTAGGATGTATTTTCATCTTCCAGCTATGCTTACAGGCTCAACTGTTATGGTATTGTCACTTAATACATTATACATTGTATTGGCCAGAAGGATCTCTGAAAGTATTACCCATTCTAAATTTAAGGTATTTGAAATGACACACTCAATTCAGGGACCTTGGACAGATTAATAGAGTCCCAGCAAGGGGGCATTTCAATGGAACAAATGTGGCAGCATATACACCAATTCCAGGAAGAACAGGAGCACAAATAATAGTGGTGAGCATATCAGCCACCACTTGTGGCATTTTTCTAGCAGGCTTTTGCATACTGCATTTCTGGGTAAGATGCAAGAGGGCACAAACTGTGAACATGCCAACACAGCAGTCACCAGCAGTATGGTTGACTGGCATTGGTTGGGGAAGCAATTAGTTTTCAAGTCTTAACTAGTTATCAGGAGAAAGAAAACTGGCAGTCTACGGATCGGAGCATGGAATGTCAGATCCCTTCATCGGGCAGGTAGGTTAGAAAATTTAAAAAGGGAAATGGATAGGTTAAAGTTAGGTATAGTGGGAATTAGTGAAGTTCGGTGGCAGGAGGAACAAGACTTTTGGTCAGGTGAATACAGGGTTATAAGTACAAAATCAAATAGGGGTAATGCAGCAACAGGTTTAATAATGAAGAAAAAATAGGAGTGTGGGTAAGCTGCTACAAACAGCATAGTGAATGCATTATTGTGGCCAAGATAGACATGAAGCCCATGCCTACTACAGTAGCACAAGTTTATATGCCAACTAGCTCTGCAGATGATGAAGTAATGGATGAAATGTATGATGAGATGAAAGAAATTACTCAGGTACTGAAGGGAGACGAAAATTTAATAGTAATGGGTGACTGGAATTCGAGAGTAGGAAAAGGGAGAGAAGGAAACATAGTAGGTGAATATGGATTGGGGGTAAGAAGTGAAAGAGGAAGCTGTCTGGCAGAATTTTGCGCAGAGCATAACTTAATCATAGCTAACACTTGGTTTAAGAATCATAAAAGTAGGTTTTATACATGGAAGAATCCTGGAGATACTAGAAGGTATCAGATAGATTATATAATGGCAAGACAGAGATTTAGGAACCAGGTTTTAAATTGTAGGACATTTCCAGGGGCAGATGTGGACTCTGACCACAATCTTTTGGTTATGAACTCTAGATTAAAACTGAAGAAACTGCAAAAAGGTGGAAATTTAAGGATATGGGACATGGATGAACTGACTAAACCAGAGGTTGTACAGAGTTTCAGGGAGAGCATAAGGGAACAATTGACAGGAATGGAGGAAAGGAATACAGTAGAAGAAGAATGGGTAGCTCTGAGGGATGAAGTAGTGAACGCAGCCGAGGATCAAGTAGGTAAAAAGGCGAGGGCTAATAGAAATCCTTGAATAACAGAAGAAATATTGAATTTAATTGATCAAAGGAGAAAATATAAAAATGCAGTAAATGAAGCAGGCAAAAAGGAATACAAACGTCTCAAAAATGAGATCGACAGGAAGTGCAAAATGGCTAAGCAGGGATGGGTAGAGGACAAATGTAAGGATGTAAAAGCTTATCTCACTAGAGGTAAGATAGATACTGCCTACGGGAAAATTAAAGAGACCTTTGGACAAAAGAGATCCTCTTGTATGAAAATCAAGAGCTCAGATGGAAACCCAGTTCTAAGTAAAGAAGTGATAGCAGAAAGGTGGAAAGGGTATACAGAGGGTCTATACAAGGGTGGTGTACTTAAGGACAATATTATTGAAATGGAAAAGGATATAGATGAAGATGGAGTGGGAGATACAATACTGCGTGAAGAGTTTGACAGAGCACTGAAAGACCTAAGTCAAAGCAAGGCCCTGGGAGTAGACAACATTCCATTAGAACTACTGATGGCCTTGGGAGAGCCAGTCCTGACAAAACTATTCTGTCTGGTGAGCAAGATGTATGACACAGGTGAAATACCCTCAGACTTCAAGAAGAGTATAATAATTCCAATCCCAAACAAAGAAGTTGTTAGCAGATGTGAAAATTACTGAACTATCAGTTTAATAAGTCACAGCTGCAAAATACTAACGTGATTTCTTTGCAGATGAATGGAAAAACTGGTAGAAGCCAACCTCGGGGGAGATCAGTTTGGATTCCGTAGAAATGTTGGAACATGTGAGGCAATACTGACCTTACAACTTGTTGTTGTTGTTGTTGTGGTCTTCAGTCCTGAGACTGGTTTGATGCAGCTCTCCATGCTACTCTATCCTGTGCAAGCTTCTTCATCTCCCAGTACCTACTGCAGCCTACATCCTTCTGAATCTGTTTAGTGTATTCATCTCTTGGTCTCCCTCTACGATTTTTACCCTCCACGCTGCCCTTCAATACTGAATTGATGATCCCTTGATGCCTCAGAACATGTCCTACCAACCGATCCCTTCTTCTAGTCAAGTTGTGCCACAAACTTCTCTTCTCCCCAATCCTATTCAATACCTTCTCATTAGTACCCATCTAATCTTCAGCATTCTTCTGTAGCACCACATTTCGAAAGCTTCTATTCTCTTCTTGTCCAAACTAGTTATCATCCATGTTTCACTTCTATACATGGCTACGCTCCATACAAATACTTTCAGAAACGACTTCCTGACACTTAAATCTATACTCAATGTTAACAAATTTCTCTTCTTCAGAAAAGCTTTCCTTGCCATTGCCAGTCTACATTTTATATCCTCTCTACTTCGACCATCATCAGTTATTTTGCTCCCCAAATACCAAAACTCCTTTACTACTTTAAGTGTCTCATTTCCTGATCTAATTCCCTCAGCATCACCTTACAACTTATCGTAGAAGAAAGATTAAGGAAAGGCAAACCTACGTTTCTAGCATTTGTAGACTTAGAGAAAGCTTTTGACAGTGTTGACTGGAATACTCCCTTTCAAATTCTAAATGTTGCAGGGGTAAAATACAGGGAGCGAAAGGCTGTTTACAATTTTTACAGAAACCAGATGGCAGTTATAAGCGTCAAGGGGCATGAAAGGGAAGCAATGGTTGGGAAGGGAGTGAGACAGGGTTGTAGCCTCTCCCCGATGTTATTCAATCTGTATATTGAGCAAGCAGTTTAAGGAAACAAAAGAAAAATTTGGAGTAGGTATTAAAATCCATGGAGAAGAAATAAAAACTTTGAGGTTCGCCGATGACAGCAAAGGACTTGGAAGAGCAGTTGAACGGAATGGACAGTGTCTTGAAAGCAAAACGAGGATAATGGAATGTAGTTGAATTAAGTTGGGTGATGCTGAGGGAAATGAGACACTTAAAGTAGTAGTACCAAGCGAGGTGGCACAGTGGTTAGCATACTGGACTCGCATTCGGGAGGACGACAGTTCAATCTCGTCTCCAGCCATCCTGATTTAGGTTTTCCGTGATTTCCCTAAATCGTTTTGGGCAAATGCTGGGATGGTTACTTTCAAAGGGCATGACCAATTTCCTTCCCCATCCTTCCCTAACCCAAGCTAGCGCTCCGTCTCTAATGACCTCGTTGTCGACGGGACGTTAAACAACACTAACCTAACCTAACCTAACCTAACTTAAAGTAGTAAAGGAGTTTTGCTATTTGGGGAGCAAAATAACTGATGATGGTCGAAGTAGAGAGGATATAAAATGTAGACTGCCAATGGCAAGGAAAGCGTTTATGAGGAAGAGAAATTTGTTAACATCGAGTATAGATTTAAGTGTCAGGAAGTCGTTTCTGAAAGCATTTGTATGGAGTGTAGCCATGTATGGAAGTGAAACGTGGACGATAAATAGTTTGGACAACAAGAGAACAGAAGCTATTGAAATGTGGTGCTACAGAAGAATGCTGAAGATTAGATGTGTAGATCACATAAATAATGAGGAGATATTGATTAGAATTGGGGAGAAGAGGAGCTTGTGGCACAACTTGACAAGAAGAAGGGACCGGTTGGTAGGACACATATTGAGGCATCAAGAGATCACAAATTTAGCATTGGAGGGCAGCGTAGAGAGTAAAAATCATAGAGGGAGACCAAGAGATGAATACACTAAACAGATTCAGAAGGATGTAGGTTGCAGTAAGTACTGGGAGATGAAGAAGGTTGCACAGGATAGAGTAGCATGGAGAGCTGCATCAAACCAGTCTCAGGACTGTATACCACAACAAAAACAACAACAACTTGTGTATAAGGGTATGACAAAGGGTACATGGTTGTAGTAAAATGTGAGCAGAAGTTCTGTGTGGTGAATTGGGGAGATTGTCCTCAATATGCAACTTAGTAGTGTTAAGGTAGATTAATGGGAGCATGACGTTAAAAACTTCGAACAAATCTTCTTGGAAGGAATAGGTATGCTGCATCGTGCATAAGCACAGGTGTGGATTTGGGGAATTCTTGTATATCTTGTGCAGCCATGGCTGGATTGCAATAGTTAAGGGACTGATTTGCATATCAAATGGCAGTCACAGGCAATGTTGATATTTTGCAAAAGACTCTGTGAGGCATGTGAAGTAATCAGGGCAGCACAGGGCACCAATGTGCTGTGGAGAACTCATCATTGCAGTTACAACAGTGCCTGCTGACCTGTGTGTAGGGGACAAAGTGGGCTAAGGTAAGCTGATGCTGTAAGTACCAAAGAGCACTCCACTTGTCCCCTACAGAGGAACTATGTCAGAGGCATAGGGAAAAGACATATAAATAAGTGAGCCTGGAGGCTCAAAACAGGCAGTCATGTTGCCATTCTGTCTGTGTCTAGAACCAGAGGGAATAATTGGTTAATCTGCAGGCCAATCACAATGAATTTCTGGTGACGGATATTGGTGGTCAACTGACCTGCTGATGCTGCCTCCAGCCTCCAGTGCACGGATGCTTTGTTGCAGTGGTGAGGTGCATTGCACCTTGGAGCTGCACTGGCATGAGGAGCAAGAGGGCTGCTAGCCTCCACTCTTTCGGTAACATCATCTGGCAGACTGAAAGCTGCTGTCTTCAGGGGTGGGGCTGGGGTGTGAACTCGCAGCCTCCCAAGTGCAGAGCTGTCTGCGGGCACTGAGCAAGCTGTCCTGGGCAGTTGGGTGGAGCTGCTAAGGCTGACTATAACGATGGCAGTCAGCTGTTTCCCTTTGACGCTCTACATGGGGTCCGTGAGATGTGCTTGAGGGAGCAGTCAGCCGTGTTCCAAACCACAGGCACAGTTAATGCACAAGGAGCATGAAGGAGAGAAATTTCAAACTTAATTTTGAGTTAGAGGTGCGTAAGGACAGTCATGATCAATCGCAATCAGAGTCTCGAGAAAGTGAGTCTGGACTGAGAGTGCTTTCTGATCAGTAGAACATTTCAGTGGTTGCACTCATTAACCCCTTCTCAGGCAAAGCAATGGAAGATGTGACAATTTTTGTTAAGGATGTTAGGGATGCTGTGGAAAGACATGGGTGGTCAGATGAAGTGGCCCTATGTGTTGCTAATATGCATTTGTTGGGGGAGGGGAGGGGGGGGGGGTGCCAAAGAATATGTTGTCTACCATGAGACATTGAGTAAAGCACATATGTTAAAGAAGTTGGCCACTGGGTTGCGCCAATGGACCAAAAGCAGAAAAGTGCTTGATTTTTTCAGAAGAAATTAAGTACATTATTGAAGCACCACATTAAGTCTGTGAAAGTGTTCTCAGATAGAATCCATAAGCTAAACTCAGACACATACTTACAAACCTGGAATGCAGAAGCTAATAGGGTATTGTTACAGGAGACAGAGAATAGAGCATGTTTTTTGCATGGTGTACCTGCTAAAATGCCATGGAGAGTACATATGGAGAAACCAGAGGACTTAAATTCAGCGTTTGTAACCTCCCTCTCACTTATCGATCTTAGTGACAGTGAAAAATTAAACCGCGTGCACCTAATGGAAATTTGGGAAAAGCAATCGTCACCGAAGTTAATTTGTTGGTAAAGAGGGAGGAAAGGGTTACATCTAAATGAAAGGAAAAATGCAAATGAAATTGGTGGAAATTAATTTTGAGAAAAGGGTAAAATTAATAAAGAAAGTAAATGTGCGGTCGTTATGTTAACAAATAATTGGCATTACTTAGATATTTGAGATTTGGGGAAAATTACGGTTGCCAGTCCTATGGACAACTACTATAATAACTGAAAATGAAAGATTAATGCACATATAATTAGCACTAAAAGCATGGCAACTGAAGGTTGACACGTGTTGTCTGAAAACTGAATGTTTGTCAGAAGTAATAAATTTCACTACACTCTGACCTAATTTAGCAAAAGAATTAATAAAACTGGAAAATTGAAAGTTAATTTAGTGACTGAAATTAATAGTGAACTTTGTTTCTGAAGCACTACGAAATTCAGTAAAATAAGGTTAGTCTTGGGCTACCTCAACAATCATTTCAAAAGCTACTTGAATCTACACAATTTAGAAATAAGAGATTTAACTTTGAACTTGAATTAAATGTTTCTGAACAATTAACAATAGTAAAATTTAGTATGTACCAAGCTGAGCTGCAGTCACAGGTAAGCTAAAATATGGTAACAAAACTCGCACTCTTAATTTGTGCTTGTGTAATCTAAATATTGTAGCCAGCTATGAATACCTTAACTGAACTTTGAAATTAAAGCAGTGAAATCGAATGATATTACTTTAATGCTGGCGTTTGAATTTCAATGACACTTGGGTTCATTCCGGAAAAGGAAGGGACCCTGCTTGGTAATGCAATTGGGGCAATGAGCAACAAAGGTTCATGCCAAGGTGCTGTAATTTTAGTTATGCAAATGGAACAGTTTGAAAAGCTGAGGTCTGCCATACAGTTCTAAAATTTTACATGTTTTTTAGTCTTCCTTGTTGACTGATTGAAGGTTTGCAGTCGTCGATCGGGGAGGTGGCGACAGTCACTCATTGTCGGCCGTCGCTGTTGCAGAAGCTGGATGTTGACGCACCTTCTTCTCGGCACGATCACCAGGCGAAACCGGTTCTTGATGTGCACCAGCTAATGCTTCCCTTCCGCTACACCGTGTCAGAAACTATCATAGCAAGTCGAGCACAATTACATGCTGCCAAACCCCGAAAGCGCGGCAACTCGCAGGAGCGTCACTCAACACACCTGCTCCACCGCCCTACTCCAGCCAGACTCTCCCCTGCCCACGCTCCACACAGCAGAGTTAACACTACTAAAGATCCTAAACACTTTGGTTCTCCAAACGACCTATCGATGTAATCATTCGATAGCATAGTTTTCCCTAGGCAAGACCCAGCATAAAAATACAAATAGTATTTACGAAACAAACCAATTATACATCGACATAAATGCATAAATATATATACAAACAGTAAAATAATTACAATATATAAAGAGACAGAAATGTCATCTTCAGGTGACAAAATAAGGAAAAAACATTATAGTACAATAGATGGAAATAAGAGGATATGCATTTCCGGCGTTACACGCTTAGGATCACAACACATATAGAATAGATGGATATGCTCACAAAGCAGACATGGACCATCATGTGTTTGCTTCTGAAGTAGGGAGGGGATGTAAGAAAGCAGTATAAGCATCAGAGGTTTATGCGTGTGCATGGTGGGCCACTGGGTATTTGAGTGTAGAAGTAGGAAGGGAGAAAAGTACCAGCAAGGAAAGCAAGCGTTAAACACAAACATTGCTTCTACCTTTGGAAGGCAGTCCCGATAGACTGTAACATGGCACAAATTAGTGCACAGACAGAATGTAGCTTAGTGTGCTTAGTGAATGGCAGGAAACGGGATTTTTTGTTGACACAGATGCAAATGTATCCGTTATCAGTCTGGACCTTGAGGGAAAGAGGAGACTGGTGAGTTACGTGGGGTTGGTGGTAATCGGGTGCAATAATCAGATATGCCAGCACTTGAGTTTTCATTCAGGAGAACTAAGTTCAGCAAATGCATGGAGGTGTTGCCATGCATAGGCAAAGGTTGTTCAGTGATTCTCTTGATGGACTTCCTCGACAAACATCATGCTGAGACTGATATTTTGCAATGCACAGTGGAACTCAGTGGGACTTTTTTTCAACTGGGGGAAACAGTTGTAACTGAGAAAATGGTACAAGGTTCACCTGTCGTGGAGGTGAGACCAACTAAACTGCATACGTTTTCAGTAAAGATGAATCAGCAGGATAAAATACCAGCAGATATGGGAAAGATAGCATGGGTTTCAGGAAATACTGATTTGCTGAGGGAAACATCATATGTGGTTCAAACTGCTCTTAAGTAATGAAGAATTGGATAGTTCAGATTGTTTTATGCAAGGAGTTTAGCAGATGTGACTGACGTATGTTTCCTGTTAGGGTGGATAACTTTGGCAGAGGGGACGTGACTCTGTCAAAGGATGCAATAGTAGGCACTTTGGAAGTCTTGGAAGATGAAGACTTTGATAGGTCGAACCTAGAGGAAAGCAACAAGCAAACTATCAATAAGGAAGTGTTATGAGGGAAAAATAGATCATTTGAAAGGGGAGGAGGGGGCGGGGGCACTGATTGAATGGCTATGGAGAACTTGTTGTTTAGGTTTAATGATTTATTTTATGTAAATGGGAGGTTACCAGCAACCTTGCTGATGCAACATCACATACTGGCATGAACAGTGCACCAATCTATTGGAAGCCATACCATATAACAAATGTGTTGCAACCATTGGTAGAGGATTTTATTGAACCACAACTATGGGATGGGATCATAGAACGAGTAATAGCCCTGCAGCCAGGCGACTAGCGCGAGTTTTGGTGTTCTCGTAAAGATAAGTTATTTTAGATTATAAAACATATAGATTAGTACTGATTACGTGGTAAATAAGTGTATTAGTGTGCCGTTTAAGTGTACCATTAAAGGTTTCACTTTTCTTTACGTAATATAGCAGAAAACGCGAAAAGACCGTACAGTCGTATTTTTTGTTTACGTTCTGCTGCAGCAAATCTATAGAATTTCGCTTAGTTGTTCCTTGCTCTCTCCAGCAATTTAACTTAGCTTACCTCTTCATTATTTAACTAGCATTTCCGGAAAGTAGCGTAAAGTTTAACTTGTTGTTTCAGAAACTTTGCACTTTTGTTTTTGTTTACACACAGTTGCGTATAGGCCAAATTTGTGTAACCATATTTTCGTGTTTATCTGTAATTTAACTGACTTATTCTTAATCAACTATTACGTTTATCATGAGTGAAAAGTGCTTGACTTGCCGTAGAATTGTTAGGTCGGGGCTTTGGTGTGATGGGTGCTGTAGTTTTTTCCATGTGGGTGACTGTAGTGGCGTGGGAATAGGGGAAGTAAATGAGACTCATCAGTGGTTTTGTAGGATTTGTAGTAGAGATAGGAAGATACTGGAACAGGAGGGGAAAATTGCTGCCCTTCAGGCTGAATTAGACAAGGCCAGGGGAGATCTTGACAGGTTAAGGAGGGAGAAGGGTAAAGAGAGGTGGGAAGTGGCAACAGGCAACAGGAGGAACAGGCCTAGAACTTTGTCTGACAGCTTTATTGTGAATGTGGAAAATAGATTTGACCTGTTGCTTCAGTTAGAAGCTGGTGAGCCTCAAGCAGTTGCAGGTGTAGACAGGGCACAACAAACTTTCAGCAGCAGATTGAAAAGTAAGAATGTAGGGAAATCAGAAAAGAGAAAGAAAGTGTTGTTGTTAGGTAGTTCCCATGGAAGAGGTGTTGGCCAACTCTTGCAGGATGAACTAGGATCAGAATACCAGGTCACCAATTTTTTTAAACCTAGTGCTGGTCTGGAGCAGGTGACAGAGGATTTAGGATCACTTTGCAAAGATTTCACTAAGGAAGACACCGTGGTTATAGTGGGTGGGGCAGGTAACAGTATTGACAGAAATCCTGGGTACAGTATAGAGTGTGACCTGGCGAAGATTGCATCAGCATCGAAGCATACTAGTGTTGAGTTTGTATCTGTTCTTGGGCGCCATGACCGACCTCATTTGAACTCTTCTGTCAAGAGAGTTAATTTGGAGCTGGAACGGCTGCTCATGTCGGGTGCGGGGTCACACATTGGTGTGGTTCATGTTGATTCTCTCAGTAGGTGGGATTATACTAGGCATGGCCTTCACCTCAACAGGAAGGGGAAGGGTAAATTGGCTGGGGAAATAGCAGGAAAGTTAAAGGGGGGAGGCACTGTCATGAGTGGTAAAATACCAGTGGTTATAGGATCAGAAAAGACCCTTTTTTAGGGTAGGGAGGACAGAAAGAAAGCAAATTTTAAGAGAGGTTAGAACTGAGACAAACCTTCAGTTTGAAAAAGAAATCAAAAAACATAATTCCAGCTTATTACATCAGCATAAACAGCCATTGGTTAAGAATATTCAACTGTCAGCAGATATTTTAACTCCACCCAATTTTAACTCAGACAATGTGAAATGTCAGCTATCTTTATTGCATCAAAATATTCGAGGACTGAGAAATAAAATTAATGAATTAACTATATGCATAGATGAATTAGAGTCTTCAAACCCAGCTGACATAATCTGCCTCTCTGAACATCATGTGACCACTGGTATAGAACTTTTAAGTGTTACAGGGTTTAGGTTAGCATCTCACTTTTGTAGATCAGAAATGGAGAAAGGAGGAGTTGCCACATTCATCAGGAACTGTCATAAATTTAAGAACATAGACATTCATAAATTTTGCCTAGAACAGCATATGGAAGCATGTGCAACAGAATTAGATTTTCACAAAAAATCTTTCATAATATTAAGTGTATATCGAGCACCTGCAGGTAACTTTAATCTGTTTGTAAACCACCTTGAAGCTGTACTGGCCCATTTAATAACCAAAAACAAAGAAATAGTGGTTGCTGGTGATTTCAATGTAGATTTCCTTAAAGACTCTCCGAATAAGAACTTATTTGAGTTAGTAACACTATCATTCAACTTAATTCCCACAGTAAAGTTCCCCACTAGGATAGCCACTTGCTCACAAACAGCCATTGATAATATCTTTATAGAAAAGTCCAATGAACAAAATTATATTACAAAACCAATAGCCAATGGCCTCTCAGACCATGACATGCAGTTCCTTCTGTTAAATGTTAATACTGAACAGGATATAAAATCTGTTAAATCTGAGCTCAAGAGGGTAATCAGTAAGCCAAAAATTGATTATTTTAGGACACTCCTCAGAGACATTCACTGGACTGATGTTTACAGTGCTCATGGCATGAATGAAAAATATAACATTTTTGCTAATAAAGTGCTTACCTTATTTGAACACTGCTTTCCCCCAAAACTTACCAAGGTTAGAGGAAAATCTACAAAGAAGCCATGGATTACTCGAGGAATAAGGGTATCTTGTAAAACAAAAAGAAAACTGTATCTGTCAATCCGAAACATTTCCAATGTTGATGCTATAGCACATTATAAGAAATACTGCAAAATATTAAAGACTGTAATATGGATGTCAAAGCAAATATATTACAAGGAAAAGATAATCATATCAGATAACAAAATAAAGACAATATGGGATATAGTGAAGGAGGAGACCGGTAGGACCAGACATGAAGAGGAACAAATAGCATTAAGAGTAAATGATACATTGGTGACAGATGTGTATAGTGTTGCAGAACTTTTTAACAAACATTTTATAACTGTTACTGAAAAGATGGGGTTGTCAGGTTCGGTAGATGCTGCTATGGATTACCTTAGACCAGACATTTCAAGTAATTTCCATAATATGAATTTGACCCTCACTACCCCAACAGAAATAATGTCCATCATAAAATCTTTAAAATCAAAAACATCTAGTGGGTATGATGAAATATCAACAAAGTTAATTAAAGAATGTGATTCTGAGCTAAGTAACATATTAAGCTATCTGTGTAACCAGTCGTTTATCAGTGGAATATTTCCTGAATGGCTGAAATATGCTGAAGTTAAGCCACTGTTTAAGAAGGGAGATAAAGAAATAGCATCAAATTTCCGTCCAATTTCACTGTTACCAGCATTCTCGAAAATTTTCGAAAAAGTAATGTACTGTCGTCTTTATAACCATCTTATCTCAAATAACATACTGTCAAAGTCACAGTTTGGATTTCTAAAAGGTTCTGATATTGAGAAGGCTATCTTCACTTACAGTGAAAATGTGCTTAATTCATTAGACAAAAAATTGCAGGCAACTGGTATATTTTGTGATCTATCAAAGGCATTTGACTGTGTAGATCACAATATCCTTTTAAGTAAACTAGAATATTATAGTGTAACAGGAAATGCTGCAAAATGGTTCAAATCTTATATCTCTGGCAGGAAACAAAGGGTGTTATTAGGAAAGAGCTTGATACATGTCTATCAGGCATCATCCAACTGGGAACTAATTACATGTGGGGTCCCACAAGGTTCCATTTTGGGGCCCTTACTTTTTCTTGTGTATATCAATGACCTTTCATCAGTAACATTACCAGATGCCAAGTTTGTTTTGTTTGCCGATGATACAAACATTGCAATAAATAGCAAATCAAGTGTAGTCTTAGAAAGATCAGCCAATAAAATATTTGTGGACATTAATCACTGGTTCCTAGCCAATTCTTTGTCACTAAACTTTGAAAAAACACACTACATGCAGTTCAGAACTTGTAAGGGGTGTCCCAAGAGTATATGTCTAACATATGATGACAAGAAGATAGAAGAAGTGGACAGTGTTAAATTCTTGGGATTACAGCTTGATAATAAATTCAATTGGGAGGAGCACACCACAGAACTGCTGAAGCGTCTTAACAAATCTCTGTTTGCAATGCGAATTTTGTCAGACGTAGGGGATATAAAAATGAAAAAGCTGGCATACTATTCTTACTTTCATTCCATAATGTCATATGGGATTATTTTTTGGGGTAATTCATCAAGCCAAGCTAAAGTTTTCCGGGCACAAAAACGTGCAGTAAGAATTATATGTGGTGTGAACTCAAGAACATCCTGCAGAAGCCTGTTTAGGGAACTAGGGATACTAACTACAGCTTCCCAGTATATTTATTCCTTAATGAAATTTGTCATTAAAAATATATCACTTTTTCAAACCAACAGCTCAATTCATGGAATCAATACTAGAAATAAGAATAATCTTCACAAGAATTTAAAGTCACTTAGTCTTGTACAAAAAGGTGTGCATTATTCAGGAACACACATTTTCAATAACTTGCCAGCAGCCATAAAAAGCTTAACAACCAACGAAATTCAGTTTAAGAGAAGCCTAAAGGATTTATTGGTGGCCAACTCCTTCTACTCCATTGATGAATTTCTTAGTAAAACCAACTGATTTGTATATAAGTACAACATAACTTCTGCACAATTTCAGTGCAGTAATGTGTTCACTGAAAATTTGTGTGTGTGTGTGTGTGTGTGTGTGTGTGTGTGTGTGTGTGTGTGTGTGTAAGTATAATCTAACTTCTGCACCATTTCAGTGCAGTAATGTGTTCATTGTAAATAAGTATTACAGTAGTTGTATTACATGTTTATTACCTTATAAATAAATAAAAAACGTTTTTTATTTTAAATTCAGTGCATTAGTATTTGTAAAATGACTCTTAGTGTTCATTAAAAATGACGATCATTCCACTTGGGACCTGTGGAATGGTACATTAGTTTATTTGTTTTAGTTGTAAATATTTGTCATGTATTGTTGTTTTTCTGACATGTTCCACATCCAGGAGGACCTCCTCACTACGGATCAATTGGAATGAAAGTAAATCTAATCTAATCTAATCTATTGTCATCATCCCAAAAATGTCAGCAGATGGGACATGGAAATGTAGATTTTGCTGTGTCTACAGATACTTAAACATGTGAATGGCTTCAGATGTTTATCCAATTCCAAACCTCACGGAAACTTTGGATAATCTGGGTCAATGTCAGTTCTTTACAACTATGGTCCTCAGAAGTGGATACCATCAATTGAAGGTGGTGCCTGAAAAGAGGTCAAAAACATCATTTACTGTCCCAGCAGGACATTTTCATCGCAAGCGCATACCATTTGGACAAAAGAATGCACTGGAAGCATTTCAGATGGGGTAGTGAGATGATTAAAACAAAAAACTTGCCTGGTCTATCTCAACGATGTAATTGTCTATTCAAAGGAATTACTGGAGCATGTGAGATGTTTGGAGGATGTCTTTAGTAGACTATGATTGGCACATTTAACATTAAGTGTGGAAAAGTGCTATTTTGTAGAAACTCAAGTAAACTATTTGGGGCATGTGATTAGTGAGCATGGTGTACAGACCGATCCTCATCTTACAGACACAGTTCAAAATTATCCAATACCACAAATAACCAAGCAGGTACAGCCATTCATTGGCCTCTGTAATGCTTTGATGGAAACCCAGATCTAAGCAAAGAAGGGAAAGCAGAAAGGTGGAAGGAGTACATAGAGGGTCCATACAAGGGCGAAGTACTTGAAGACAATATTATGGAAATGGAGGAGGATGTAGATGAAGAGGAAATGGCAGATATGATACTGCATGAAGAGTTTGACAGAGCACTGAAAGACCTGAGTCAAAACAAGGCCCCCGGAGTAGACAACATTCCATTAGAACTACTGACAGCCTTGGGAGAGCCAGTTGTGACAAAACTCTACCATCTGGTGAGCAAGATCTATGACACGGGTGAAATACCCTCAGACTTCAAGAAAAATATAATAATTCCAATCCCAAAGAAAGCAGGTGTTGACAGATGTGAAAATTAATGAACTATCAGTTTAATAAGTCACAGCTGCAAAGTACTAATGTGAATTCTTTACAGACGAATGGAAAACTGGTAGAAGCCGACCTCGGGGAAGATCAGTTTGGATTCCGTAGAAATGTTGGAACACGTGAGGCAATACTGACCCTACGACTTATCTTAGAAGAAAGATTAAGGAAAGGCAAAGCTACGTTTCTAGCATTTGTAGACTTAGAGGAAGCTTTTGACAGTGTTGACTGGAATACTCTCTTTCAAATTCTGAAGGTGGCAGGGGTAAAATACAGGGACCGAAAGGCTGTTTACAATTTGTACAGAAAGCAAATGGCAGTTATAAGAGTCGAGGGGTATGAAAGGGAAGCAGTGGTTGGGAAGGGAGTGAGACAGGGTTGTAGCCTATCCCTGATGTTATTCAATCTGTATATTGAGCAAGCAGAAAAGAAAAGTTCAGAGTAGGTATTAAAATCCATGGAGAAGAAATAAAAACTTTGAGGTTCGCCGATGACATTGTAATTCTGTCAGAGACAGCAAAGGACTTGGAAGAGCAGTTGAACGGAATAGACAGTGTCTTGAAAGGAGGATATAAGATGAACATCAACAAAAGCAAAACGAGGATAATGGAATGTAGTCGAGTTAACTTGGGTGATGTTGAGGGAATTAAATTAGGAAATGGGACACTTAAAGTAGTAAAGGAGTTTTGCTATTTGGGGAGCAAAATAACTGATGATGGTCAAAGTAGAAAGGATATAAAATGTAGACTGGCAATGGCAACGAAAGTGTTTCTGAAGAAGAAAAATTTGTTAACATCGAGTATAGATTTAAATGTCAGGAAGTCATTCCTGAAAGTATTTGTATGGAGTGTAGCCATGTATGGAAGTGAAATGTGGATGGTAAATAGTTTAGACAAGAAGAGGATAGAAGCTTTCGAAATGTGGTGCTACTGAAGAATGCTGGAGATTAGATGGGTAGATCACATAACTATTGAAGAGGTATTGAATAGAATTGGGGAGAAGAGAAGCTTGTGGCACAACTTGACTGGAAGAAGGGATCGGTTGGTAGGACATGTTCTGAGACATCGAGGGATCACCAATTTAGTATTGAAGGGCAGTGTGAAGGGTAAAAATTGAAGAGGGAGACCAAGAGATGAATACACTAAGTAGATTCAGAAGGATGTAGGCTGCAGTAGGTACTGGGAGATCAAGAAGCTTGCACAGGATAGAGTAGCATGGAGAGCTGCATCAAACCAATCTCAGGACTGAAGACCACAACAACAAAAAACAATTATTGTAGATGGTTCATGAAATACTTTGGAGAAGTATCTGGACCCTCGAAAAAACTATTGAAGAAGCGGGCAAAATTCCATTGGTCCCAGGAATGTCAGGAAGCATATGAAAAATTGAAATAAATATTAGTTTCAGATCCAGTATTGGTTTCTCTGTATTTTGAGAAGGAGTTTATCATTTCTTGTGATGCTTCAAATGAGGCAGTTGGTTGTGTTTTGGGACAGATGGTAGAGGGCCAGGAGCATCTGGTAGCTTATGCTTTAAGGCAGTTAAACAAGATATGGTGTAACTACTCAACAGCAGGGAAAGAGATGTTGGCAGTCATGTATGGTATTACATATTTTTGGTGTTATCTGTATGGTAGGAAGTTTAAGGACGTGATAGATCATGCCTCGTTGAAATGGTTGCTTGGTTTGAAAGATACATCTAGTAGATTAGCTCAGTGGTCACTTAAGCTTCATGAATTTGAGTATGAGATAATCCATAAGTCAGGGAGCTCACATGCAAATGCAGATGCGTTAAACCATGGGGTAGCTATGTTAAGTACACTAAGGAAGAGCATTGAAGAGTGGCTGCAGACACAGGTGAGGGATAAGGAGTGCCAGAAATTTAAGTCACAGCACAAGGGTTTGTTGGGTAGAATGATGAGGTGTGGACCACATGTGGTGGTTCCAGAGGGTTTTTGGAAGCAAGTCTTGCAGCAAGCTCACGACCGTATGTTGTCTCGTCATGATGGGTGATGTGCAATGGACAGACGTGTAGCAGAGCAGTTTTGGTAGAGGTACAGCAAGCATGATAAGAAGCAGTATCTTAACGACAGTGTGCCATGCACACAGAGTAATGTAAGTACTGATGCATGTGGTATGAATTTATTTTGTTAAGCCCTATGAAAGTAAGATGGAAAGAGAATTGAATTCTAGTAATTGAATAGAAAAAAAGACAATAAACAAAAAATCAGAAATGGGTTTAAAATCCAATTAATACTATTTTCCAAAGTGACATACCTGGTGACGATGTAAGGTATTATGAAGGACATGAAGATATTAGTGCAAAATGTAAAAGACATTGTAAAATGTTGTTGCAAAAGCATTTCATTTGTGTTCCAAGCAGAAGATGTAAGTTTCTAACTAATTACTGTGATCTAAAGTATTTTACTGTTTTCTTTAAAGCACTACATGGTCTAAGATTTTTTCTTTTTGTCATAATGCATTACCAATTAATAATAGTTCACTAATTGATGACAGATTTTAAAGGAGTATAAAGAAAATATTTTTGTGTAGTGTTTATTTACATACATTTGTTGATCACAGTATTTTTAGGTTTTTTAAAATGCTTAGACTTTCTTATTAAATTAAGGGTCTACTGTCATGACATTATGATACAATCAATGAATGTAGCTTTATGTCAAAGGACAGAGTCACAAGTAGATATTTTTGTTATATGACCATCTTTTGCTTGTCCCTTGTGTGTTATATGGCATCTGATAACAATATGAGAGCTATTTTGATTGGAAAGAAAAACAAATTTAAAAAGTTGCAACATGCTTTTGCAAAGTGAACAGATGTTTTCTGTTTCTCAACCAGATGTCTTGCTTGTTTCACCAGCACACTTTTGTTGAACAGCGTTTACCTAGTGGGTACATAAGTGGCAGTCATAGCAGTTTCTTTCCTCACTTTCAGAAAAATTTGCATTTGTGGACTCCATATATCATGACAGAAAGGCTCATTTTTCATTTATCTGTCAATTCCATCAGTTTTGAGTTAATTACACACATGAACTTTAGGGATGGTTTTCTCAAAAAATACTGCCAAAATATCTTAGAGTGTTTCATTTTAGATTGTATGCAAGCAACCTGCCAAATGAGAAAGATGTCAGTTGGTCAGGTCTGAGTGACATCAACATTACATCATTAAATTAACATTTTTCCTTTTTTTCACAATGTATCCTTTGCTAGGAACTCTAAAACATTATGTTCTGAAAGTGTAATGGTAGTGTCAGTTGGTTAAAAACTATTTAGAGACGCCACAAAAAACATAAATCTGGCCAGAAGGGTACTTGACCTCTAGTCCCCATGTGCCACCTTTCTTAATACTCCTATATTTGTACTCTGCAAACGACAGTGAAGTGCATGGCAGAGGATACATCCCATTATACTAGTTATTTGTAGTGAAACACAAGTCAGTCATGAAAAACTGTATAATATATCAATTATGGAATGTGTTGCAGAGACTGTGACAGTTAATTAACACAAAAAGATTATAATGGTTGTGATAAGACAAAAAAAGTAAAAAATAAAATTCATCTCAACTCAAAGTTTGGTTTGAATGCCACAGTGCTTTACTAGGCATCATTGCATTGGAAGTGCTATGACCTCTTGAACTGACTTACCCAGCCCTAGAGTTACAGTGCAGTTTGGAATTTTCCACAGTCATTCAGTGTCCTGTTACACAGATTCTGTCAAGAAGGAGAACATTCAGATATGTGAAATGAGTCAAGGTGTACATTAACAAGAGAGGACGATACAGGGTGAGTCAGCATTATCTGATAGTTTTTGAATTTATAGTACACAGTGACATTTTAAGATGTAGCAACAAATTTTATTTCAAAGGATACACATTGAATAGCAGTTATATCTTATATGTTAATTTTGACAGAAATCAATCATTTGGCCCTCTGTTTTCAGCATGCTCATTAAACCTCTGTATGAAGTTTGTCATCACTCCCTCCAACATATTACAAGGTATAGCACAAATCTCTCACTCTGTCAATTGTATCCTTTAGTTGAGGCACATTAAATAGCTTACTGATGTACACTTTGTTCTTCAGGAAACCTCACAAGAAAAATTCTCATGGACTAAGATCAGGAGAGCAGGGCGACCAGCAACATCTTCCCTGTTGGATATCACTTTTCCCACTAACAACTTCCTTCCCCCAGCCATACACACATTTGACATGTGACCTGCACACCATCTTGCTGAAACCAAACATTTCAATGGTTTGCTAATGAAGTTCTGACAGAAGAATTCAGTCAATGAGGCCAAATAATGCTCAGAGTTTTTGGTGTGGCTGTCCTACTTTCTTCAAAGAAATGACAAAATTTTCCTAATCCAACCCACAATGTAACTGTCACAATGCAACAGGCACTGATGCAGTTGGTACAGTTGCTTGGGGATCAGTAACAGTAGTTTTGTATATTAATACTGCCATTTGGGAGCAATAGAGTTTCATTTGACATTAAAATCACAATCCCAGGTTCTTCCTCCAAAGTCTGTCCCATTACTTTAGCAAAATAACTCCTTCTCACAAAATCTTGATGCTTCTACACCTGAACAATCACAGTTTAGTAAGGATGACAGTTTAAACTGTGTAAAACACATCAGACAGACGAATTTGGTAACCAAATAGACTGAGCACACTGTCTTGCAAATCAGCTGGGGACCTGTCAAATTGTACAATACAGAATTTCAGGCAATTCTTTTTAATCCAGAGTCTGACTGTTATCCCCTGAGTCACACTTGGTGAGCCAGAAGATATATTAATTGTGACAACAACAATAAAATTCATCTGTGTAAACATAATGTTTACTTATTGCTTTGCAAGTGAAGTTAATAAATATGTAATTGCACAACATAATAAATGCAGAAACTGGAATAGATGAGCAATGTGAAGCTAATTTTCCAGTCATTGATGGTGTTGGAATGACAAGGCATTCATCACTGCTCACTCAAAAAGAAGAATTACCCAATCACAATATTACTGCAGATGGCCTCCCGTGATGATTATTGATAACACGCAGTGATGTTACAGTTAACAAATACGGTGGTGACTACAGAAAATGAATCACATTGTGAATGCTTTCAAGGCAGTTTTTCATATATTGTTAAGTGGTTTAGCAGGTCCTAGTGAAATACCACTCTAAAAACTCACAATAAGCTGACCAAAGTGCCCTCACTCCCAAGTACAATAATACTGTCCTCAACTATATTTCTTTACTGTGCCCACTTTTCCATGTGTGTCCATATATGTATTAGACAGAACTAACCACAACATTCTGAAATGCAGAAGATAATTGTTCCTTTATGGGCAAACAAGTTTTAAACTGCTGTCAGCAATCACTTATGCACGTAAATATTTTTCAGTAAGTATGATGTAAGCAAGATGTTGGATGCAAAATTCATTTCCATATTGATTTAAAAACTTACAGATACTATCATAAAATTATATGGTCAGTTTATATAGTTACATGCCAGAGGTAGTGTGGAACATCTGCTTATATATCTGTATACTATGAATCAGATTAGGAAATGAGACACTTAAAGTAGTAAAGGAGTTTTGCTATTTGGGGAGCAAAAGAACTGATGATGGTCGAAGTAGAGAGGATATAAAATGTAGACTGGCCATGGCAAGGAAAGCGTTTCTGAAGAAGAAAAATTTGTTAACATTGAGTATAGATTTAAGTGTCAGGAAGTCGTTTCTGAAAGTATTTGTATGGAGTGCAGCCATGCATGGAAGTGAAACGTGGACGATAAATAGTTTACACAAGAAGAGAATAGAAGCTTTCGAAATGTGGTGCTACAGAAGAATGCTGAAGATTAGATGTGTAGATCACATAAGTAATGAGGAGGTATTGAATAGAATTGGGGAGAAGAGGAGCTTGTGGCACAACTTGACTAGAAGAAGGGATCGGTTGGTAGGATATGTTCTGAGACATCGAGGGATCACCAATTTAGTAATGGAGGACAGTGTGGAGGGTAAAAATCGTAGAGGGAGACCAAGAGATGAATACACTAAGCAGATTCGGAAGGATGCAGGCTGCAGTAGGTACTGGGAGATGAAGAAGCTTGCACAGGATAGAGTAGCATGGAGAGCTGCATCAAACCAGTCTCAGGACTGAAGACCACAACAACAACAACATGAATCACTATGGAGTGAGAGCCGGAAGGTACATTTTACACATTTATCGATGAAGCATGGGAAGAATAATTGCTTTTATTCCTCTGTTGAACGTGCTATTTTTATAAAAGCTTATGCTAGTAGCCTCAAAAAAAGCAGCAGAGTTGCTCTTTAACACCCTGTTCTATGGCCTTGGAAATTATTGCTTTGAGGGATATCATGCTATAGTTGCCAGGGCTGTTGTCATTCCTTTTTTTGTATGCTGCTATAATAATAGTGGCTTTCAAAACCTCAATGAAATTTCAGTATTTGGCATGCTATTGATAAAATTGGTTAGAAGATTTACTATAATATACATTTCAGAACAAAGATTTAGAAGCCATAGAAATTGTTACAACATGATTAGTCTAGTTTACATGCAATTTTAAATATTACCAATCTAGTGATGGACAGAATTTAGTGGATAAAAAAAAGAACACTTAAGAAATCATGTGAATACTCAGCTTCTTCCAATATTTTCCACACAGAGGATGTATTACAATTATTAAACTGACTCATTCCTTACATAGCTAGAGGAGCTAGAGGCCATAATTTAATTTACATGCAAATGACTAATTAACTATATGCTATTGTGTGATATCATTCATCTTGAAAGGTATGTTGTTCAGATGGGATGTGCTATCTATCTACACTAATTATATAACTATTTTTATTTGTATCAGTGGCAACTAGAGAAGTATTTGATTTTCTAAGACTATGCAGGAATATGTTTTCCCTTATTGTCTTGTTCACAGAAACCTTTTTCTTCTTGTGATGGTCAAGACATGTACGAGATAAGAAATTTCTTCAAGGAATGAATATCTTCAGATGACATATTTGTTTATCACGTAAAACTCAAAATCACATTTTTTAAGTATCTGTGGTTTTATTAGAAGAGCATGAAGTGAATCAGCATATGCTAGCCTATGTACTGGAATATCAAATATGATATTCACTGCGAGGAAATGTGGGGGGATAGGGTTGATGCTGTGGGCAGTTGTAATATGTTCTCTGCCCTGAAGTTGGAGACTGCACCCTGCCTGCAGGTGGTAGTGTGTAACATACTGAATCCAAGGTAACCAGCATTCTATATTGTATCAGCTCACCATCCAAGCTGATGAAGCTATTTGAAACATGTGTATTATCTAAAGAAACAGCTAAGGTGAAAAAAGTTTGTATTCTACAGAAACATGCAGTATGAATATTGTGTAAAGTTGTTAACTGAACATCTTACAGAAGCTTGTTCAATGCGCTACTGATTCTTACACTTACAGGCCGATACATATGCTTACTAATGCTATTTTTGGTTAATAACAAGAGTGAAGTCTGGGTGAACTCTGCAAGCCACAACGACAATACTACAATTAAAAATACACCTTGATTCATGAAATTTCACAGCAGACAGAATATTCATCAGGCTTGGGCACACATCCAGGACATAAAAATTTCTTCTTTGATATTTTGGCTTTTAACTATACAGCCATCTTCCAGGCAAATAAGTGACCATATTGAAGCCTCTTGAGAAAAGACATACAGGGTGAGCCAAAAGTCTTTGTACAATTACCAATATTTATTTTATAAAAACTATAGAACTTACAAATTTGTGGCTTGTCTTGAATGAAAGAATAAATAATAAAGTTTGTTTGAATATCTTTGTTGCACGTAGAAGCTGAGTAAAGAGCATTTCAATCACTGCATCACTGTTATAAAATGGTGTCACATAAGGAGAAGGTGCAGTGTCATATCATGAGAGAAAATCTCCAATTATTCTGCAGTGAAATTTTCAAAGACAATATGGAGAGAAGCACCTGATAGAAGGAGTATTTTTGTGTGGTATATGAAGTTAAACAGTGTGTTGGATCTTTCATGAACTGTATGACTCTCAGACATTGAACGCAGTGTAGAAGTTGCGCAAAAGACATTCTTACGAAGCCCTCCAATATTTACTCAATGTGCATCTCATAAATTAAGGACTCCAAGGAGTGCACTGAAAATAATTCTATGCAACAGATTACAGCTTATATAATGGCAAGAATTGCCACCAGCAATGAGTATCATCCACAAATTTATTTTCATATGAGTTTGCTTTTCATGTATCAGGTAAAGTTAACAAGCAGAGTGTGAGGATATGGGGCTCAGAAAGTTCATGAATTGCCTAAGATCATGTTAGGAATTTCCCTAAAATGAAGGAATGGTTTGGTTTAATGCACAACAGAGTCATTAGCCCTTTCTTTCTGTTGAAAAACCAGTAACAACTAACATCTATCTGGATATGCAAGAACAGTCTGCAGAACCGGAACTGAGAGACTTGCAGCCTGATGTGATTTTCTAACAAGATAGTGCACCACTGCATTAGAGATTGCATGTTAGAAATTTTCTTAATGAAACATTTGCTGATGGGTGGATTGGGCATGATGGTCCTACTGCCTGGCCTGGTCCCGCTGCCTGGCCTTCAGGATCACCAGATATTAGACGTTAAAATTTCCTTTTGCTGGTTTACATAAAGGACAAGGTTTACACTACACAGGCCGGCCGAAGTGGCCGTGCGGTTAAAGGCGCTGCAGTCTGGAACCGCAAGACCGCTACGGTCGCAGGTTCGAATCCTGCCTCGGGCATGGATGTTTGTGATGTCCTTAGGTTAGTTAGGTTTAACTAGTTCTAAGTTCTAGGGGACTAATGACCTCAGCAGTTGAGTCCCATAGTGCTCAGAGCCATTTGAACCATTTTTTACACTACACAAGTGACTGATCTGGATACATAAGAAGAAAAATAACATATGCTGCTGCTGGTATTACACAAGAAATGTTGTCAAATGTATGGCGAAAAACTGAATATCGATTAGACATTCTTCGAGCAAAAGACAGGGCCCATGTTGAAGAAGTTTACTGACATCGTCACAAAAACTTGGTGATTTATTTGTTGGGCTGTGGGAGGTGGGAATGTCACTCACATTTGGTGCACCATTCCTTGTACATAATGTGCTGTTTGACCTATGTAACTTTTAGCATACAGACATCAAATTTCATTAATGGCCGCCTTTTGTAAGAGCAAATAATTTTTCACGGATCCCAGAAGAGCAGCCATTTGGGCTAGTATGAGCAAGATCACATCCACTTTATGCTTGAATGTACCAGTATATGATTGTTAGCGTGAGTGTGACATGAAGTGTTGATCTCAGGTGTCAGGCTGAAACAATTACTGGCTTATATAATTTTTGCAACAACCTTATTTCAATTATGTGGTAATTTAGAATTCAATTTATCATACTGATTCATATTGTGTCATTAATTTCATCCCAACTTTAGGAAGCATACATATATCTCTAGGCTGGTTTTACTGTTACTAATCAATACTTAAACATAAAATATAGACAATTCTCAATTTGTAATTGCAGGATAGTTTTTGTAAGGAATGAAATTAGCATTCTGTTTGTATCTGTGTAAAACTCACAGAAATGTTAGGAACATTTTCTGACCAATAATATTCATGATACACTATGTGATCAAAAGTATCCGGACACCTGGCTGAAAATTACTTCCTGGTTCGTGGCGCCCTCCGTCGGTAATGCTGGAATTCAATATGGTGTTGGTCCACCCTCAGCCTTGATGACAGCTTCTACTCTCGCGGGCATACATTCAATCAGGTACTGGAAGGTTTCTTGGAGAATGGAAGCCCGTACTTAATGGAATGCAGCACTAAGGAGAGGTATCGATGTTGGTCAGTGAGGCATGGCATGAAGTCAGCATTCCAAAACATCCCGAAGGTGTTATATAGGATTCAGGTCAGGACTCTGTGCAGGCCAGTCCATTACAGGGATGTTATTGTTGTGTAACCACTCTGCCACAGGCCATGCATTATGAACAGGTGCTCGATCATGTTGAAAGATGCAATCGGTATCCACAAATTGCTCTTCAACAGTAGGAAGCAAGAAGGTGCTTAAAACATAAATGTAAGCCTGTACTGTAATAATGCCATGCAAAACAACAAGGGGTGCAAACCCCCTCCATGAAAAACACGACCACACCATAACACCACCACCTCCGAATTTTATTGTTGGCACTACACGCGTTGGCAGATGATGTTCACCGGGCATTCGCCATACCCACACCCTGCCATCAGATTACCACCTTGTGTACCATGATTTGTTCAATCATCTAATTTTTATGCTCCTTACACCAAGCGAGGAGTTGTTTGGCATTTACTGACATGACATGTGGCTTATGACCAGCTGCTTGACCATGAAATCCAAGTTTTCTCACCTCCCACCTAACTGTCATAGTACTTGCAGTGGATCCTGATGCAGTTTGGAATTCCTGTGTGATTGTCTGGATAGATGTCTGCCCATTATACATTACGACCCTCTTCAACTGTCGGCAGTCTCTGTCAGTCAATAGACGAGGTCAACCTGTATGCTTTTGTGCTGTATGCATCCCTTCACGTTTCCACTTCTTTATCACATCAGAAACAGTGGACCCAGGGATGTTTACGAGTGTGGAAATCTTGCATACAGACGTACGACACAATTAACACCCAATCACCTGACCACGTTCAAAGTCCGTGAGCTCTACGAAGTGCCCCCTTCTGCTCTCTCACGATGTCTAATGGCTACTGAGGTCACTGATATGCACCTACTATGAAAAACAAGTTTTTGGGGGTGGCTGGATACTTTTAATTGCATAGAATACAATACACTTTATAAAAAACGCTGTTAGCAAACATATTTTACAAATTGCAATAGTAAAAGCTAAAAGGTGTATAAAACCTAATGTTGCAATGTGAGAGGAATAAATTAATGCTTAACTGAATGATGACAGTCTGTGCAAATTAGCAAGATTTTGATTGTAATCGATAAATTTTCTGTTCCTGATAATGGAATGACATAGGCAGTAGTTGTTACAAAGATATATAAGGAGTGGTGAATCAGCCATGCCAGTGTCAGTTTTCCTACAGTTTTTGTGAGCCAGTTTTGATACACAGTAAAAATATGATTTTGAAACAGGAAATTGTCTCAAGTTGAATTTCTTGAAATTTCTCTTAGCACTGCCAAATCTGTAGCTATATTGTCAAGAAACCAGCACACTGGTGGAGCAGATAGCTGGCAAATTCATTTACAGCTACAGCAGCATTGGAGATCACCAAGAAATGAAGATGAGTATCTGCTAACAAACTGTTACACCATGATACATTTCATGCTTCTTCATTATTATGTAAATTTTTGAAGGGGGAAAAAAAAATCCCACAAACGAAAGAAAGGCTGTAAACATTACATCTATTCCCTCTTCCTTTAGTTGGTCTGATGGCTTTGCTTGCAGAGCCCTCTTAATCTGACAGTTGGTAAATCCATTTTTACTGAATATCTCCTCCAGGTGCCCCATTTCATCCTTTAGACTGTCAGCATCAGACACTACAAAAGCCATATGAACTTAAGTTTTAGGTATGCTTGTAGTTTGTGAAGGATGGTGGCAGCTGGACACCTGCCAGTATAAAATGGTATGCTTGGACTTGTGGTACACATAATGTTCTAAGAAAACACCCTCCTCTTGTCAGACTAACATCCAAATCAAGGGTATGCTTCTGGGTGTTCTGCCAAGTTGTTGTTTGAATTTTATGCACAATATTTTGTTGGGTCCTCCAGCGGTCTTCTCCAATTAGAGACCAGGCAGGAGTACACATAATAGCAAAACTCACATCACCTTAGCTGGTCACTGAACTACTGTGCAGAAAGTGAAAACAACAAATTGACAGAACACCTGAAAGCACTCAACTTTTAAGCAGGCAAATTATCACTGAATACAAGACTACAGGTATTGTCTGGCATAATTGGATTGCATTTCAAAGTATGATTCTTTTTTAGCCTTGAAGTTCCTATATGTTCCATGGTGAAAGTGTGTATGCTGTATCCCTCAGATTCTTAAACATTTTCATTGTGATTTCCTTGCCATATCAACCTTCTCTATCTCCCATCTGTTACTGCAAATTGTGAATTTAAACCCTAAGTCTCAATAGTGGACATGATGTTGAGGCATGCTAACTAAAAATTCTTAAAACATCCATATTTAATTCTGAGTATGGCAGATATTATTCACTACACAGTCCCAAAATACATACACCACAGCAAGCGTCCACTGCTCATTAAATACAAGTGTCCAGTTGAAGGTTCAGTACTTTGTGGGGACATAGAACATAGCTACACCTCTCCCTCCTCCCAACTCCTCCCAATAATATCATTGCTCTACCACAATAAGAACAACTGTATGTTTGCCAAATCAGTTCTCTGTAGTACGCACTCTATGCTACACGCAGTGTGTATATGCTGTGAGAATAAAAGTATTCATAGTAAGTGTCAGGAGTGTGAGTGATTATTTATTGTCATAATTACCACTCCCGCTACCCCTACCTACAACTTAAACTGTTCACCCTCCATTGTCATTACAACATAATACTTAACAATAGGCTATTTTCCTACATTAAAAATATATTTAAGGTTGTTGTTATTCTGTGCGATTACAGCATTCAAAGAGCATTTTTGGTCAGCATTGCCACAAAGTATCTGTTATTTTTATGTAATTAAAGCAAAAATGCTCTGTTATTAGCTGAAGGTCTGATGATGTCATGGGGTAGTAGTAAGGTGACACTGCGTACATGTGTTATAGGAGTGTTAGTCAAAGTGACTAAGTTTTTCCATACTTTTTTTGCAAACAGTTTAGCTATTTGGTGATGGAAAATGCATTTACACCTTTTAAGTAAGAGTGGAAAAGAATTTTGTGACTGATGGTAGTGGAAGCCTTCTGAAAGTTGATGATTTTGTGCTCCTCCTTTTTAGAGTGGGACTCCACTATTTTAGAGAGGTGACATGTACTTGGACAGGTATTTCTTCCCCTACAACATCATTAAACTTGCTCAAAATGGGTCTGGGTCTTACATCTCAATCCGGTGTAGTCAACATTTTTGTACCTACCACCCACTTGCTATTTGTAGTAAAATTTTCTAACCGCCCACCAGTTCCACATTAATGGTGATATACAGCATGACAATTAGTAGACTAAATTAAACAAAATCATCTAACTCCTGAATGGTATGTGTTAGGATGTTCAAACTGCACGGTTGGCCATGGGGCACCAATTAGTGTGTGCATGCACATGCACCTTGTTGTTGTCGACCACTTGCATGTGAAAATGTCACAGTGAAGCGTGCCTGAGCATATTGCGCTTGTGAACGCCTATTATGTGGGCAATAACAGCCCAACTGTGGCTCAAAGGAAGTTTGCAACTGAGTTCAAGCTGAAGATAATTGGTCCCAGAATGCTAACAATCAAGGGCTTGTTTGCAAGTTTGATAGAATTGTTAGTGTTCATGATGACAGTGTTAGCAATGTCGGTCATCCAAAAAGGGTGAAAATGGCCAAAAACATCAAAAGAAATGTGCTCTGTTTCAAATCATACCTAGAAAATTGATTAGACAAGCTGCACAACAGGTGGGAATTAATCAAGAGACTTTGCAACAAATTATTGTCGAAGACCTGCATCTCTTCCCATTCAAAATCAGACATCAAGCCATTAGCCATTAAGCCCCAAGGCCATGGAACAGTGGTTGTATTTCACCAAGAATATTATCCACAGAATTTATGAACAGGACTTTGATGTGAATAAGGTTTGGTTTAGTGATAAGACCACCGTAATTTAGATAAAATTTTTGTATTGGGCGACTAATAGTCCACATTTCGTGATTGAGAAGTCTTTACACCCTCAATGGGTGATTGTCGGGTTTGAGATGTCCAGTCATGGAATAATCAGTGCGATATTCCTTAATGACATGGTGACTACCGAATTGTATGTGAATGTTTTGTAAGATGATTTCATCCCCATTATCCAAAGTGACCATGATTTCAACAAGATGTGGTTCATGCAAGACAGAGCTTGACCCCATGAAAGCAGGAGAGTGTTTGATGTCCTGGAGGAGCACTTTGGGGACGCATTCTGGCTCTGGGGTATCCAGAGGCCACTAGCATGGGGCTTGATTGGCCGTCATTTTCTCCAGATCTGAACACATGCAACTCCTTTTTGTGGGGCTATATTAAAGACAAGGTATACAGCAATAACCCTAAAACCATTGATGAGTTGAAAACAGCCATTCAGGAGGTCATTGACTGCATTGATGTTCTGACATTTCAGCAGGTCACGCAGAATTTTGCTATTCATCTGTGCCACATCATTGCCAATGATGGCAGGCATATTGAATATGTCATAACCTAAATCTGAATATCTGTAGTGACATTTACATGGTGAATAAAGTGTATGCATGCCATAGTTTGTAACTAATTTACATTTTTTTCATGTAGTTCAGTAATTGGCACCCTGTATAAAACAGAGTTAGAAAGGTTGTCAAAAACTTCATTCTGTCATCAATCACACTGCAAACTGTTGTTTTTGTATGCAAAATGTGTGGGAATCAACACCCCAAGGAAAGAGATGGCTTTGTTGACGCCCTTTATGCCACTCCTCTAAGGCTTTTCTATTTTGATTCTTGGGTAGCAGTGAGTCAGAAACATTACCTTGTGTAACGGGACATCATCCTCTAGCATCACTTTTCCTTAACAGTAGTTGTTGATACCAGTATTATTTTTGACATTTTGGACAGGTCAATATTATCTCAGGTGCTTTTCTGAAAACTTTCATCCAATTTTACACACACTGTGTTATATTTCAAGCTAGAACCAGGGACCTAGAAACAACGGAGAGGCTTTGTCCCCATTGCAGCCCTCAATGGTTCGCAAACCCACAACAGATTACAGCAGTCCACTGATGCCACCGCCTCGCAACACTGAACCCAGGGTTATTGTACGGTTCAACGCGTAGGGGAAAATTTATGTATGAATAAATCTTCCATCACATAGAGCAAAACTAAAGGCTGCACCACAAAAGATCTTTATACCAACAGGCACCATGCACTACCAACAATGATGGACTGGATCTAATGAAAGTGAGGAGGACTTTACAACTACAACCAAGGACATGAAAAAGGAAAAATAAGTACAAACTATTTGTGAAGTTAATTTGTTTGTGGACTCATGCACTTGTCAACAAAACAAATAGGGACAAAAGCAAAAGTGAGGTCGAAATGGAAGCTGCAGGTTCCAGTCAGGACATGTTTGAGCCGAGTGAAATCATAGAAAGTAAAGAAATAGTAAATACTGATACTTTGTAGCTAATTTTGGCAAACCTAGAGAAAATGAAGACAGATAACAATAGCAAATTTATGGCAGTTAGTGATCAGTTAACTGAAATAATAACAGATAATGATAGCAAATTTACTTCACTACAAGGACAATTAAATGACTTGAAAACTGAAAACAATAGTAAAATGGACAGGGTACAAGATGAGATAGATCAACTTAGTAACCAAGTTTCAGAGTTAAAAAATGGGTTGCACAGGGGGGTTTTAAAAAGTGTGAATGAAAAAGTTGATCTTTTAGAAAATAAATTTATTGTTTTAGAAAATGAGTTTGTAGCTGAGTCAGCGAAACAATCAAAGAATGTTGACGACATTAGAGTTGAACAGAAGGCTGTTGAGGAAAGACTGTGTGAGTTGGGAGCTACCGCCCAACAAAAGTCACCAATTTAAACCAAAAAATCTTAAATGTAGAAAACAATATGCAAACTAATGTAACTGTTTTAGATTTAAAAAATTTTAGCAGTTCAGGAAAGTTGTATTAACAAATTTCTGTGTTCATATAATGGTATTGCATGGTCCAACACTCCTATCAAAAGTTTTCCATCAGATAATTTACACCCAGTGGATTTTCTGCACCGCTGCAGAGAGAGTTTTGTGTCAGGCATGAATGAAAATCAAAAAATTAAATTTGTTAATAGATTTCTTGAAGGCAAAGCTCTGTCATGGATAAATTTAAATTTAAGTCAGTGGGAAACATATCAGAGTTTTGAAAAGAGTGTTTAAATAAATTTTGGTTGAAGGGAGAATCAACAGTGAATTTCTGAATGTTCCTACTTATAGGAATAGGGATGGCACTTTGAAAGAGTTTTGTAAGAACCAACTTAAAAAATTAGCACATCTTGACAAATAATTCAATGAAATGAACTTGACTGATGCATTTAAAAGGAGATTACCAGGAGGGATTTGGTACACGGACCTGATGACTTGTCTTGAACAGTTTTTTATGATTTGTTGATAGGCTGGATAGGGCAGTAGAAAGAAGTGTGTACCATAATAACAGGAATGATAGAAATCACAATGGGAGTAATCACAGAAACAGAGATAACGGTAACTTCCATCAGGATCAAAGTGAAAATAGAGAGAGAAATTCTGAACAGCAGCAGGATAGGAATAATAGGAATAACTATGGGCATTTTAATAGAAGAAACAATCACAGAAGTAACTCTTCAGAGGTAATTACTCAGGAAACGGCAGTTCGCCTCAATGAAGGTCCACAGTTTCATGGTGAGGAAACATAACTACCACCGGCCCCCAAAGTTACATTTGCAATTAGACAGTAATAAGAGTGTTAATGATATGGCACATGTATCTGAAATTGAACAGAAGGGGATCAGATTTCTCATTTATGTTTTGATCAAAGGTTTTGAGATACTATGTTTAATTATGGTGATGTAAGTGCTAATCACAAGCCAGCATGTGAGAGAAGTGAGAATTTTGGTGGAATGTGTACCAATGATTTCTTCTCTTGGGTGAAAATCAGAGTTGTTGATGTATGTAAATCAGGTCATGACTGTATTGGATCTGAACTAGCTGGTATTTTTGATATAGATGTGAATCAGAGCTGTGAATTAACTGAGGTTTGTAAATTTGAGACTGGTGGCTTCTTGCAAATGAATGTAGGTGAAGTAAAAGACTTTGATGGAAATGTGGATTCTAATGTCAGAGATGTTGTTGATGAAGTAATTTTGGAGGAATATGATGACGATGATGAGTATCAGGTATATGTGGAGTTCAAGAATAATGAAGTTTCAGGGTTATTTGTAAATTATGTTGACAATACAGGTTAGATAAGTGATGTATATGATATTGTAAGTGAGGGCCATGGAATACCAGTCCAGCCAAAACAGTTTTTCATTAATGTTATGCAGAGTAATGATTCAAGCAGTGAAGGTGAGGTATCTGTGAGCCTGAAGAATAAAGGTGAAAACTTTTTGAAGTTTATTTGGGACCGGATTGATGATGCCTTAGATAAAGGAGCATTCTGGAATAAGTTAGCTGTGGTTGGTCAGAATTTGTACCCCAATTGGTAGTATGAAATGAAAGAGGATCTAAGCAGGAAATGTAATTGTGACAGTAATGTATTTTGTGTGCCTTCTGTAACAAATGATGTTAGTTGTGCCATGGAATCTATTCATTGTGTTCAATCTTTACCTGAGAACATGAGTAATCTGAGTGATGTTATGATACATGTAAAGTTGATTAAACCTTGTAAAGACAGTGTGGATGGAGCATTTGATGAAATTGAAAGTGATCTTCTGCATGAAGTGTCTCACAACAGAGAGGATGGTTCAGATTTTGGGTGTACTTACACTAAAATTAAGCTTGATCAGTGGGAAGGCAACTGTTTGATTGATACAGGTAGCCCAATTTGTGGTATATCTGAACAGTTTAGAGACAAGATCAAGTATAATAAGAATTTTGTGGAAATGCCCATTGTAGGTGTAAAGAGAAGAGAAGCTACAGGTAAGCAAAGCAAATTAGCACAATCTCAGGTACTTTTAACTTTTAGTATAAGTGACAAGATCTTTGAACATCGATGCTTAGTGATCTCTAGTCTGGAAGAAAATATAATTCTTGGTATGGATTGGATAGTGAAAGTTGAGGCTTGTCTTAGATGGAGTGCTAAAGAAATGTTCATTTTGGAACCTAAAAGTAATATTTATGTGAAAACTAATTTATGTATTTTAAACCATGGTAAAAGTTGTAACTATTTAATAAACATTGTGGGTGAAGGTGAGTACTAGTTGTTTTATGATGATACAAATTTTGATGAGACTGAGGATCAGGGTTTTGGAAGTGTAGTAGATTCTAAAGTGAGGGAAGCTAAAACTCTTAATGACCAACAAAAGGATCAACTTAGGAATTTGTTAATGGAGTTTAGAAATGGGTTCAGTGGAAGACCAGGGAAAGTGAAAAGCTATCAGTGCATGCTTTACCTTAGAGACCATCAACCTTTCTTTCTCAAGCCATATAGTATACCACAAAAAAGGAAAAGGTGTATCGAAAGAGAGTCAGAAAATAGAAACGTGGGGAGTAATTGGGAGAAGTAGGAGTGCATACATTAATCCTTTGATTGTGTTAAGTATGAGAAATGGTGGAGTGAGAAGTGTTTTGGACTCTAGACATCTTATAAGAGAGAATGACCATCCTGAGAACATGGACAAGCTGTTACACATATTTGATTACATAACCTTCATGAGTAGTTTATCTTGACCTCTGTATTTCACCAGATTCCACTTGAAATTAATTCTAGAAAGTATATTGCATTTTTTTTGGAGGTAAGTGTTTTTGATACCGTGTGGTGCCATTTGGGCTAAATGCGTCTGTAACTGAATTCATAAGAGGTCTGGATTCTGTCTTGGGAAGTGAAGTGAGTTCAAAATTATTTGTGTATGTTGGTGACTTTTTGGTCTCTGAAAAGACTTGGGAACAACATTTGGATCTGTTAAGAGATGTGTTTTCAAAATTGGAATCAGGAGGTATGACTTTGACAATAGCTAAGTGTAAATTTTGTGCAGAAGAAGTAAAATTTTTGGGACATGTTATATTAGAGAAAGGAATTGCTCATGATAAAGAGAAACTTGATACAATTGTCAATTTTCCTGCTCCTTGAAACAAGAAACAGCTTAAATCATTTTTTGGGTTAACGGGATTATATACACTACTGATCATTAAAATTGCTACACCATGAAGATGACGTGCTACAGACGCGAAATTTAACCAACAGGAAGAAGATGCTGTGATATGTAAATGATTAGCTTTTCAGAGCATTTACACAAGGTTGGTGCCGGTGGCGACACCTACAATGTGCTGACATGAGCAAAGTTTCCAACTGATTTCTCATACACAAACAGCAGTTGACCAGCATTGCCTGGTGAAACGTTGTTGTTGTTATGCCTCGTGTAAGGAGGAGAAATTTGTACCATCATGTTTCCGACTATGATAAAGGTCGGATTGTAGCATACTGCAATTGTGGTTTATCGTATCGCGACATTGCTGCTCGCATTGGTCGAGATCCAATGACTGTTAGCAAAATATGGAATCGGTGGGTTCAGAAGGGTAATATGGAATGCCATGCTGGATCCCAACAGCCTTGTATCACTAGCAGTTGAGATGATAGGCACTTTATCTGCATGGCTGTAACAGATTGTGCAGCCAGGTCTCGATCCCTGAGTCAACAGATGGGGACATTTGCAAGACAACAACCATCTGCACGAACAGTTCAACGACGTTTGCAGCAGCATGGACTATCAGCTCGGAGACCATGGCTGCGGTTACCCTTGATGCTGTACTCAAAGATGAACCTGGGTGTACGAATGGCAAAACGTCATTTTTTCGGATGAATCCAGGTTCTGTTTACAACATCATGATGGTCGCATCCATGTTCGGTGACATCGCGGTGAACGCACATTGGAAGCGTGTATTCGCCATCGCCATACTGGCATATCACCCAGCGTGACGGTATGGGGTGCCATTGGTTACATGTCTCAGTCACCTCTTGTTTGCATTGACAGCACTTTGAACAGTGGACGTTACATTTCAGATGTGTTACGACCCGTGGCTCTACCCTTCATTCGATCCCTGCAAAACCCTACATTTCAGCAGGATAATGCATGACTGCATGTTTCAGGTCCTGTACGAGCCTTTCTGGATACAGAAAATGTTCGACTGCTGCCCTGGCCAGCACATTCTCCAGATCTCCCACCAACTGAAAATGTCTGGTCAATGGTGGCCGAGCAACTGGCTCGTCACAGTACGTCAGTCATGAGTTGTGGTATTGTGTTGAAGCTGCGTGGGCAGCCGTACCTGTACACACCATCCAAGCTCTGTTTGACTCAATGCCCACGCATATCAAGGCCATTATTAAGGCCAGAGGTGGTTGTTCTGGGTACTGATTTCTCAGTATCTATGCACCCATATTGCATGAAAATTTAATCACACGTCAGTTCTAGTATAACATATTTGTCCAGTGAATACCCATTTATCGTCTGCATTTCTTCCTGGTGTAGCAATTTTAATGGCCAGTAGTGTAGAAAATTTTGTAACAGCCAAGCTTTGAATACTTCATCCCTGTGTGAACTTTTGAAGAAGAATACTGTTTGGGATTGGAATCAGGGATGTCAGGATGCTTTCAGTGAGATCAAAGGACAATTGTGCTAAAGTCAGATGTTATTCAGGCTGGATTTGCCTCTTCCTTTTTTTTATTATGACAGACAGTAGTGATGTTTGTTTGGGCGCTCATTTATTTCATGAGGTTGAGGTTGAAGGTGTTATTGAACATAGACCACTTGCATTTGCTAGTAGAGCACTGCAGAAAAATGAAAGGCATACACTGTATCTGAGAAAGAACTTTTGGTCGTACATTGGGTGTTCAACAAGGTTAAAAATTATTTACTAGATCACAAAGTTATCATCTATACTGATCACAAATCATTATGTTATTTCCAGGATTGTAAGCTGTACCATAACAGAATTACCTGTTGGGCCTTGTTTTTACAGCAGTTCAATCATGAAATCAGATACATTAAGAGCACAGACAATGTAGTTGCTGATGCTTTGTCTAGGCTACCGTTAGGGAGTGAATCATCTAACAGCTTTGGAGAAGGAGATAAAGAGTTTAAAATTATGTACTCGAGAGGTGTGAAAGAGGAAAAAGAGATCCTGAAAATTTGGAAAGACATCCACAGGTATCAAAATCATGATTAGAACTGTAAATTGGTTAAGAGCATGTTGGGTAAGAAAGGAGGAAAAAAGACTGAACAATTTTATAAGGCACACATGGGTGTTTTATTCAGGAGACATAAGACTTGACTCAGATGATTGGAAACTATGTTGGCCAGAACAGTGTACTGATACTTTAATTACTCATACACATGAAAGTTTTGGTCACTGTGGATCAACCAAATGTACACAAAAGATTCAGGAAAACTTCTGTTTTTATAACATAGGAAGGAAGGTCAAGAAGAAGAACGCCAGCTGTGACAGATGTCAAAGAGTGAAGGTAACTAACCAAACAAATAGAGATCAAATGCGAAACATGCAGCCTGATAGTAACCTAGACCTCGTGTCTGTGGATGTCTAAAGACCTTCACCTAAGTCTATGAATCGATTTAGTAATGTTTTTCTGGTGATTGGTTTATTTTTGAAGTTCATAAAACTGTTTCCTCTTAAGAAAGCTACCAGTAAGCAAATCATTTCTAAGTTTGAGAATGCATATTTTCATCAGGTTGGTATTCCTAAAACAATTTTATGTAACAATGGTTCTCAGTTTACATCACAAACTTGGAAAGACTTCGTTGATCATGCAAAAATAAGGCATATTCTAACCTCTGTGTACCAATTGCTGAGTAACCCTGCAGAAAGATAAAGGAGAGAAATCGGAAGACTGTTTAGAACATATTGTAGTAAGAATCATACAAGTTGGTTAGATTATGAATGGTGGGCTCCATGTCGTTCTCAAGTCATGCAGTGACCGTAAACCATAAAATTACCAAATATGCAGCAACCAGTCGCAAAATCATGTTTTATTTATTCACTCTTGCAAATCGATTTCAACTGATTAACAGTCATCATTGGTGCTACAAATAAAAGAATAAAAATAATTAGTAACAGTAATCAAATGAATAAATGTTGTGTCATGTATATTTATTCATTTGGTCACTGTCATTAATTATTTTTATTCTTGTGTGGCGCCGATGAAATCGACACCAACTTCGATGCATCCACCTTTGAACTAAGCCAAGATTATCTTTGGTCTCTTCTGCCATGTTCAGTTCTTTGTGAGCCTTGCATGCATTTAGGCTCACCTGACCACAGTGCCACTGCTTCGGGCCGGCGGCCATATTGTCACATTGACTCCTGGGACACTTTGCTGCCTCGGCTCTCGTCGGATCCACCGAGTGGCTCCGAACACCACGACCACGCATCGCCTGCCCTGCCCGCCACACATTGTAAACAAACTGCCTCCCGTGCCACCGGCGACATTTCTGTCATCACCAACAGCATGGTTCAGAAGCTTTGCCTCGCGCCAAGCCCCCTGATCTCCAGTAAACCACGTTGACTTTGTTTCTAGCGCCTCTCCGACCTTAAAAATCAGATTTCTGAACTACTAAGCTCCGGCGTCATTGAAACCTCTGCCAGTAGCTGGTCTACACCCACACATATGACACCCAAGAAAGACGGGTCCTGGCGCATGTGCGGAGACTACCACCGACTAAACGCATGGACAATTATGGACACCTACCCCATACCCAACATTGCCGACTTTACCAGTTCCCTCGCAGGTGCGACCACGTTCTCTGTCATTGATTGAAAATGGGCCTACCGCCAGATCCCCATGTCACCTGAAGACATTGAGAAGACAGCAATCACCATCCTGATCGGGTTATTTCAGTTTCGATTCATGCCCTTCGGTCTGGAAAACGCTACCCAGACCTGGCAACGCTTCATCAAGGAAGTGTTATTCGACCTAAAATTCTGCTTTGCATATCTTGATGACATTGTTGCATTCAGCTCCTCCGTCGAGGACAACATTTGAAATTTGCAAACTGTTGTGAAAACTCTCACGGCAGCAGGCATCGAGAACAACCAGGACAAATTGCAGCTACATCAACCCAGTCACTTTTCTTGGTTTTCGGGTCTCTGCCGACGGCATTTCACCGCCGCCTGAGAAAGTACAAACAATACTAAACCTACCCAGACCTTCGTCATTCAAAGAGCTCACGTGCTTTGAGGGGATGGTTAATTATTATCGCCGACATCTACCTTGGGCTGCGGAGATCAGGCTCCACTGACGGATGCCTTGGCAGGCACCAACACTTCTGGATCTCGGCCCGTTCCAAGGACCCCTGCTATGACTGACTCTTTCACTGCCCTCAAAAATCTTCTTGCCGAGGCCTGCACCATCACGCATCCTCATCCCAATGCACAGCTTTTCATAACCACAGACGTGAGCGATACTGCCATCGGCGCTGTCCTTAGCCAGACAATCAACGGCCAAACTTCGCCTCTGCAGTTCTTCTCACACAAGCTCACCAATGCACAACAGAAATATTCCGCGTTTGACAGGGAGTTGCTCACGGTCTACGAAGCGATCAAGCATTCTAAGACTGATGTTGAGGGACGCCATTTCTGTGTTTTAACGGACCACAAACCCCTGCCTGCGGCCATTACAAACCCGCCAGCTGACCCGCCTCCTCACCGCTTCAGATACATGGACTTCATATCTCAGCTCACCACCGATGTCAGACACATAAAGGGTGCTGACACAATAGTTGCTGATTTCCTTTCACAAGTTGATGCCGTCAGTTCGCTGTTACACCTCTCTGAACTGCCTAACCTCCAACCCAACCGATGAGGAAACACAAAACCTGATTTCAGACTCTACCTCTTCACTACACTTCGTCCGCACCACCTTCCCTGGCATTTCTGGTGAGATCTAGTGTGACAACAGTACGGGCACATTACGACCCCTCATCCCAACCACGCTCCATCAAATTGTCTTCAACGCACTGCATAATTTAGACCACCCTGGTGTTCATGCATCCGCCCGCCTCATAGTGGAGCGCTTTGTGTGGAGAAATGTCAGCAATGGGCATGCTCCTGCATAGCGTGCCAATGCTGCAAAGTACACAAGCACACTTCACCCCCCCCCCCCCCCCCTCGGTGCCTTTTCGATCCCTCCTGGGCGTTTCCAGCATTCATTATGTTCTCTCGTCTATTGACCAAACAACTCGCTGGGCTGAGCCTGTCCCCCTCCCCAATATTACGGCAGAAACTGTTGCTCGAGCTTTCGTCAAGTCATGGGTATCACATTTCAGATGTCCAGCTATCATCACAACTGACCAGGGCAGACAATTTGAGATGGCCCTGTTCAATGACATTTGTAACATTTGCGGCATCCGGTACATCCATACCAGAGCATATCACCCCCAAAGTAACGGGCTAGTTGAATGCTGGCACCGCACTTTCAAGGTGGCTCTTCGATGCCACGACTCTCTATGGATGGAGGCCATTCCCCTTGTGCTACTCGGCATTCGTGCGATCTATAAGGAAGACCTCAAAGGCACACTAGCCGAGTTCGTATACAGCCAGAACATTGTTCTCCCTGGCGAACTTGTGAGCCCTTCCGCTTCTCTCCCTCAGTCTGACTTACCTTCCTTCGTGGACCGCGTCAAACGCCACTTTATCAACCTCCATATCCCTCCACCCACCAGCCATTCCTGCCCTAAGGTTCACGTCCCGAAATCTCTGGACAATTGCAAGTATGTCATGCTCCGAGATGACACTGTCCGTGCTCCACTCCAACCTCCATATACCAGCCCGTACCGAGTTCTCCGGCGCTCGGCCAACACCTATGACTCCAGATGAAAGATTCAGCTGTTACAGTCTCTCTCAACAGACTTAAGCCTGCTCATGTCGAGCCTTCTTCTAACACCCTTCAGACCACGACCACGCCACTCACTGTCGTGGCTCATGACGCTCGGACCACTTCCTCCACGTCGGACTTACACACTCGGTCGAGTGACTTCCAGCTCCAGTCGTCAAGCTCTCCTCTGACCTCGCCCTCTACTCTGGTCTCACGCACTCCATCGAGTGACCACATGCTCCCCACGTCGAGCTTACCTACGATCACACCCTCACCGCCGGGCCCTTCGCCGGTCCTTCGACCTCTACACCGTCGCCTGCCTCGCCCTGTCGAGATTTCTCACCCCCCCCCCCCCCCCCAATCTTGAACGTGCTGTCGCTCGAGGTGTTTGTACCTGTCCCCCTGGACATAATCAACGACATCTCAATAATACTGTGCGATTATACACTGTTCGTCAAGTGTTTCTCTTCATCTAGTGCTCATGACACAACCTCCGCCATCCTGCCACCTGGTGAAATGTGTTTCCCTCCCACCCAACGTGGACCTGGACATGCTTTGTGTGTTCGCCACGCCCACCGGAGACATCGTCGTCGCTGCTCCGTTCGACGCGCAAACCGCCAGCCTACCTGTCGCCGCACGACCAGCACGACGCCCGGCTCGCTTCAACAACTTCCAGGTTTGGTGGCTCTCATGGACCACTCCTGCTGACACCATAGTCAACCCCCCCCCCCCCTCCCCCCAGCCTCTCAAGAGTACTCCATACTGCAGGGAGGGGGGGGGGGGGGGGGCGGGCTATGTGGCACCGATGAAATCGACACCAACATCGATGCATCCATCTTTGAACTAAGCCACGATTATCTTTGGCCTCTTCTGCCATGTTCAGTTCTTTGTGAGCCTTGCATGCGTTTAGGTGAATAAATGAACTACTGCTAAGTGGGAGTTGTTTGGAGTAACCAACCCGAACTTCTCCCTCACTTGTATTTGTAGCACTGCTGATGGTTGTTAATCAGTTGAAATCAATTTGTAAGAGTGAATAAATAAAACATGATTTCATGACTGGTTGCTGCATATTTGGTAATTTTATGGGTAGATTACGTCAGTGATTTTGAGGATATTATGAACAACTTACAACTTTAGTCAATAGGTTTTTCACCATTTGAAAGCATGTTTAACCGCAGACCATTTGACTTTATTCCTCAGAATGTTGAGTTTTCACCATGTAAAATTCTGTCACTGCAAGAGAGAGAAGTGTGTGTCAGGTAGATTACGAAAAAGCACAGGGATAGGAGAAAGCAGAGACATGATGGTAAAGGCAGATTTTCTAAGTTTGAGGTATGAGCTCTTGTGTTGGTGAGAGCCAAGAAGAAATCTAAAGTGTTGGCATCTGAGATAAAGAAATTCTTCGATATTTATACAGGACCATTCAAAATTCTTGAAAATCCACATCCTAACGCAGACAGACTGGTGTATCCTAAATCTAAGAAGTTGTTTGGATTGTGCAATACCACAGATCTGAAAGCTTATAGACATGATCCATAAGTATCTAATTTTTTTTCTTTCTCCTTTGTCAGGAATGTAGTATGTAACATGATGAGATTTCCAAAGTTCTGTCTTATCTATCAACTGAGTTGAAGTCTATGGCACACTATACTTGCAGGTTCATACAACTATATGGTTCTGTTATGTAATAGATTTGTGCTTTAGATTTTAATACATGTATGCCACATGATTTTCACAATTTCGAAATCTGACAATGCTATTAAATATCTAGTCACAGATTTCTAATTTTGAATGCTATTAGTGTTAAATATTATTACTGTTTTTCTTGTGAACTCTGCAGAAAGTGACTTAATTTAATTGTCAGAAACTCTTTTTGGGTAAAGTCATAGGCGATGTGGTAATTTGTGTGAAAACTCTTTTTATTCGTGTGTACCGTAAATATTAGGAATAGCATCTTGAAATTTCATATGTGCAAACCACACACTTGCGTATGTTGAACACAGAATTCTTATGTCAGTACGTCATGGACTATGTTGGTCCATACCTCATTTTTTAGGCGTTTGTCAGATGCTGCGTCAGTAGAGTCCAACTTGTCTTGCATGTGTACATAATTTCTTTTAATCTGCTAATTGCCAAGTGAATGTTACCTTGAGATATATTTAGTATATAGGTGTATATTACCTTACTAGTTCATTTTTTCACTGCATGTAGCTCTGTTTATTAATGTACCATATTTGTGAACACTTTCTAATCCATTCTGACATAAACCCTGAATACTTATTTTTGTCAATGTAGATAGGCAAAACATATGCAATGTGATGTGAAGGAGGTATTGAAAAGCATACTTAGTACGCAAAACAATGTTTCAGGACTTGACGTGAAAGCTAGAAAATAAGTTACCTATCCATTGGAGCATGTGATGAGAAATCTAGGGAGGAAACTGAAAGATGTGGGTGGATCCCCTCCCACACTCCTGTATGGCTGCACCCTTGTTGGTCCAGTCGACTTTCAAATCATAGATGCTGGTTAATGTACTCGTGCATCTGTCAGCAACATCAGTATTGAGACTGAAATTTGTACTTTGTTAGCCAAAAAACTATCCTATATGCAAAATTCTTGTTTTTATATAAATTTCAAGGAACTATTTGTTTAGAAACGAAGCCATTGCTATGGACAGTGTTATTCCACATAAATGTATGTTTTTTCAAGTAGGGGGTTAAGTTCCCAATACATTATGTAACTTTAAATCTTGTTTGACTTGAGTATAATGCTATGGAAGGTTGATGTTACATTTAACACAGAAACATGAAAACTTACAAAGTTCAGGAGTATGTTGTAAATAATTATCAGGACTTGATAAAATTAGGCACTGTTAGGTTAGTATTCATATATTTGAATGAATTTGCTTGTCGCAACACTCAGTATGTTTTTTTTTTTTTTTTATGAAGCTTGTAGACTTCTATGCATGTAGGTAAATGTAGACTGGCAATGGTAAGGAAAGCGTTTCTGAAGAAGAGAAATTTGTTAACATTGAGTATAGATTTAAGTGTCAGGAAGTCGTTTCTGAAAGTATTTGTGTGGAGTGTAGCCATGTATCCATATATGGAAGTGAAACATGGACGATAAATAGTTTAGACAAGAAGAGAATAGAAGCTTTCGAAATGTGGTGCTACAGAAGAATGCTGAAGATTAGATGAGTAGATCACATAACTAATGAGGAGGTATTGAATAGGATTGTGGAGAAGAGAAGTTTGTGGCACAACTTGACTAGAAGAAGGGATCGGTTGGTAGGACATGTTCTGAGGCATCAAGGGATCACAAATTTAGCATTGGAGGGCAGCGGGGAGGGTAAAAATCGTAGAGGGAGACCAAGAGATGAATACACTAAGCAGATTCAGAAGGATGTAGGCTGCAGTAGGTACTGGGAGATGATGAAGCTTGCACAGGATAGAGTAGCATGGAGAGCTGCATCAAACCAGTCTCAGGACTGAAGACCACAACAACAACAACTACAACAACAACAACAACATGCATGTAGGTTAGTTTGTATGAACAATTAGCAAATAGTGTGGACGACATTTACATTTTGTGATCATAAATTGTGTATAGACTTTATATCAAGATGTATCCACTTCTGACTTCACACACTGATTTTGGTCCTCACACTACTAGATTATGTCATCCTTCCAAGCTATTAATGACTCTGATTACCCGTATTTATCCCAAGCACTGCATTATTGTATCTCATTGGAACTTGAGTTATGTGCAAACTCATGCTTAACTCTGTTTTGGGTACCCCTGGTGTGGCTTGGATTCATGGGTCAGTCCCCACATCATAAGCACAGATCTTAACATTTTTTCCATTATTTTCTATTTTCATGAGTCGACGTATCCTTACATACTCTGGCTTATATGGATGATTGATTTTGTGCTACACTCCTATTTGTCATCGAGTATATTTATCTGCTTAGTACCCATTGTCATGAGTTTTTCGAGTCAGCTCACTTGTTGTACACTTAGGCTCTGGTTTTTTCTTCTCTTCTGATGATTCCGGAGATGTGACTTTACAGGTGTAAACTGTCAATTTGTAATTCTAGTACTTTACATTGCCTCAGCATTTATTTCTATAGTTTAGAGTTGTAATGTTGTAGTTCTTCTGACTTTGTATATTTCTCTTGGGACAGAATGTTCCACAGATCTGAAAATCTGGATGCCATGTCCTCATATATGTATAAATTATGATTTGTATAGTAGATATCTTTCTTATGTTTTCTATAATATGTTATGTATCAGATACTTATACACATCTGAATTCTACTTTATAATGGTTTATGTGCTTACACTTGTGGTATTCACTATGTTTCTAGGAACTTTACTTTTGTACTATTCTCATTTACATTAGGTTCTCATGGGAATTTTTTTCTGTAATATTTTATTATTCAGTTTTACGTATCATTAATAGACACTTTAACATCATTCATTGCAATGCTGAAAGGGACTTAGATTACACTAGATTAGACCATTCTGTATGAAGCAAGATATGTTAGAGCAACTTCATGTGAATTTTGTCCATAATTTTGGAAATTGTCACCATATGTTAATTTTGCCATTTCACTACTCAGGTTTCACACTAATTTGTACTATAGACAAATTGTAAGCAAGAAGAACTCCGTTGTAATCAGAAATTTGTCCATATCTTATGTATTTCCTTCTATATCTTTTGCAGTTTTTTGTAAGCTAACTTATACTTATGTTCATAGGCAAGTGATGATCATACAACCTAAACTTTTCTTGTAATTTTGGAAATTAACTTTGACAATCTGTATTCTATCTTTTGGCATCATTTTGTGCTCCATACGTCACAAAATAATGTAAACACATTTTTTTTCCGTATTATGTGAGGTTGGTGATGTAATGGGACGTCCTCCTCTAGCATTAGTTTTCCTCAACATAATTGTTGATACAAGTACTATTTTTCAAATTTTGGACAGGTCAGTATTATCTCAATTGCTTTTCTGAAAACTTTCATATAATTTTGTACACAATATGTTATATTTCATGCAAAAATTTATGAAAAGGAATTACTTTATAAAATATTTTAGATTTGATGTTATAATCGGTAACTACTAATTCTGAATGCAGAGTTAAAATTATTATTATTATTATTTTTTTTTTTTAGAAACATTCAAAACTACGGATTATTTGCACACTTAAATTTTCTATTATTAACTGCACAATCCTGTACTGCTTACTACGTGCAATAACTAATAGAAATTCATTTGTTAAGGAAAACTGTAAACCCTTTGGAATATTATTTCCGCAGAGAGTGAGGGTCGCAAGCTCGCCTCTGATGTGATCAGGCATATTTTTTTTATTTTTCTGCGAACAATGTAATTTTGGTTTTGTTAACGTGAAAAATCAAAATACTGCATGATATACTAAAATGTGAAAAATGTATTTACATAGAAAATGCTGCAAACAGCAATCTACAAATTTATTTAGTTCAAACCAACTTTCAGGACCTGATGTGACAAGAAGAAAATGGTTCAAATGGCTCTGAGCACTATGGGACTCAACTGCTGAGGTCATTAGTCCCCTAGAACTTAGAACTAGTTAAACCTAACTAACCTAAGGACATCACAAACATCCATGCCCGAGGCAGGATTCGAACCTGCGACCGTAGCGGTCCTGCGGTTCCAGACTGCAGCGCCTTTAACCGCATGGCCACTTCGGCCGGCTGACAAGAAGAACTGGAGCCATCTCAACATGACAAGCTAAGTAAACTTAATAGTTTATTGTAACCTTTGCCCCTCTCAAATCTTCATAACGGACTTTGCTTATTAATTACTTGGGCTGGACATTGTTTAATGTGGACAATAGATGGGATCAGGTAGGAGGAGGGACATTACACTTGACCAACCATAAGAAAACTGCACGATTTCAACACTGTTACAGCTCTGACCTCCATTGCAAAGACATCAAAAGAAGAGAGTGAAATGTGGATAACAGGGACTGAGATGACCTTCCCATTGTGTGAAACGTCCACAGTGGTGCTGGCAGAATTGTGGTCAAATATGGTGCCAATGTGAGATCATTAACCCATATTACATGACCTTCTGAGCTCTGGTCTTTTTTCCACAAATCAACACCTTGCCGTATGAAGTGTCATTGAGCCCCAGTGTGACATTTCACAGTGCCACTTTTTTGCAGCATTACAAAGGGAGGTTGTAGGCACCATTGAGTCAAACTTCAAAATTAAGAACCAGAACGTAACAATATATGAAAAGGATAGTTGTTACCATACAGCAGAGATGCTGAGCTGCAGAAAGGTACAACAAAAAGACTGTCAGAAAGTTAGCTTTCAGCCAACAATGCCTTTGTCAAAAGTAGACAACATACACGCATGCAAATGCAAATACCACACGTATTGGTCAAATGTGTGTTAGTTGCATTAGTTGCTTGGCTATTAAATGTTGCTGAACCTATTCAGCCACTGTAGTGGACAGAGAAATGAAGAAAGGAAGGAAGATTGGGTTTTAACGTCCCATCAACATCAAGGTCATTAGAGATGGAGCACAAGCTCAGATTGCTTGAAGGATGGGGAAGTAAGTTGGCTGTGTCTCTTTTCCAGGGAAACGAGTCCAGCCTAATCTGAAATCCCTTCAAGGATGCTAGACACATGAAAATTCTAGGCAATGAGTTCACAGGTACAGCAGTCAAAAAGTATCATATACTCAGGTATTAGCACCACCAAGGAAACTGCGATACTTGATGGGAGGACAAACATCTGTATTTGAGGTACAACAAATAACTGTTAATTCATAACTTCTTTCATCGTTAAATTGCATATTGTGATTCATTTTGAGTGTTTGCTATTATCTTTGATTTGTAGTTTGTTATTACTATGCTGGAATTTGACTGTCAACAGTTATAGTCCTCTGATTAATCTGCTTTTTTTCTGCACTGAAGGGTTTAGTAGTAGTAGTAGTAGTAGTAGTGGTAGTAGCAGCAGCAGTAGTTTTATTCACCCATATACCATTTTTATGAGGTCTGTTCAAAACGTTAGGTGACTATATTTTTATGAAAAAATATTTATTTATTCATCAATACTCATGTTGTCCCCTTCAAAGTAATCCTCCTCAGATACAGTACACTTGTGCCAAAGTTTCTTCCAATCCTCGAAGCATTTGTCACAAGCACTTTTTGGTACAACCTTAAGTACTTCCAGTGATGCAGTTTTTATTTCCTCAATCGTTGAAAATCTTTGTCTTTTCATACGTCTCTTCAGTTTTGGGAAGAGGAAAAAGTTGCTTGGGGCCAAATCCAGTGAATATGGTGCCTGAGACACAATTGTCGTATTGTTTTAGACCAAAAAATCTCTCACAAGCCATGATGAATGAGCAGGTGCATTGTCGTGATGCAAAAGCCATGAATTGTTTTCCTAAAATTCCGGACTTTTTTGGCCACTCATTCTCACAAACGGTGCATACCGTCCAGGTAATACTGCTTACTGACCATATGACCTTAAGACAAAAATTCATGATGCACTACACCATGGTAATTGGGGAGGAAAAAAAACAACAGTGAGCAAACTTTGACATTTGATCGAACTTGGTGTGCTTTTTCAGGTCTTGGCTCTCTGGGTTGGTTATGGCATCATAGCCATAAACCCATATTTTGTCACCAGTAATGACTCTCTTGAGCAAATCACGATGATCATTGATGTCATTCAAGAGCCCGTGATTGTTGCTCATGTGACAGTTCTTCTGATCAAAATCGTGAGAAGTTTTTGAACAAATTTTACTGAAACACATCTCATACCCAAAACGACATGAGCCGACCGATATGCCAAGAGCCTCACCAATTTTCCAAAACAATTTTCTTCACAACCTCGACATGAAGCTGTGACGATGTGCTGGGACATTCAGAGCGAGGTTCATGATTAGCATCTTCTCGGCCATCTTGGAAGAGCTTGTACCACTTATAAACAAATTTTTTACTTAGAGCACACACACCCTATGTCACTATCAACATTTCAAATGTTTGACACTTGATTCCCTTTCCCACATTTTTTATAATAATCTAAAATCACCGAGCACAATAAAATACGTCTAACCTTTCTATCTGTCAAAAACAAACAAAGTATGCTGTACACTTGAAACTGTGAACATATGTTTGGGACATATCATGGTATTACAATTTACAAACAAAGGAGGGGAGGAGGAGGGGGAAGAGGAGGGGGAGAGGGGGGGGGGGGGGGGGGAGAGGGAGAGGGAGAGAGGGAGAGAGAGAGAGAGAGAGAGAGAGAGAGAGAGAGAGTGCTCTGGTATGGAGGCAGTGACGGCTCATATGAAATGATGTCTCCTCCTCCTCCTCCTGCTCCTCACCCCCCTCCCCCCAAAATAACACTAACAACATTGTCATGGTGCTAGTCACCATGTGCACAGTTGCACCATCTCAGCAGTGTAGTTCATCACCTCTAACAAAGCTATGAACTGCATGATGGTGTCCTGGTAATGTTCAGCTGTTATCCTTTCTGAGAAGAAAATTAGGTCTACAATCTTTTACACAAAACTGCATACTGAGCTTCAATCTCCAGTGAATGTAATAGGAACTCATGGAAAATGTGAGGGTTTTCTGAACTCCTACATTTGTTGTTCAGGTTGTTTACATAGGCACTTACATGAAACTATGATTCATCAGAGTAGAAAACATAATCCATTACCTGAACACCGCAGATTGCTGTGGATAGGCCTTGTGCCTACCCAGCCAGCTATCAGCAATATATCCAAGGGACGTGGTCACATAATTCATAGGGTGCTAGCCTTCCTGCAGACAGACACCACAACTTGGCCACAATATAGCCATCCACTTGGAATGAACACACATTTAGCCCGTGTTCCCACACAGCTAACTCAACACTGACATCAATAGGATGGAAAGATGTTTGGATATCACATGTTATGCACCTCCTACAAGGTCATCCATTGCCAACACAAATGTTGCCTCCAGTAAGACAGTCGATTTTCTTGAAATTAGGGTTGTGTAAATTCTTGCTCACATTATTCTTTCTATATTGTTTATTATTCTTGTTGGTGCAATACCTTAATAACAGGTGAGATAAGAAAAATCCAGTCACCAAGCAGCAGCAGAACACACACATAAAAGACTGCTGTGATTGGCAAGCTTTCGGAGCCAGTGGCTCCTTCTTCAGGCATAAGGGTTGAAGAGGACGGAAGAAAGGTGAGGGGAAAAGGACTGGAGAGGTCTTGTATGTGTTCTGCCACTGCTTCATGTGTAGATTTTTTATCCATCCAATTAAATAATTTCATCAATAATTGATTGTTTTTGTTGCTAATAATTGGTGACATATTTTTGATTGTATAAAACTTTTTACCCAAAGTTTAATCCATTTGTGCAAAACCAGTTGATAATTTCCTTTTACTATTTTTCTCTGTTGATGGTTCTTTACTTGGCTTGTTAATAATGTTTGTTCCATCAGCCTTTAGGAGTAGTTGTGTCTCCTGATGCAAATAAATGGAAGATCTTAACATACAGTGAGAACAGTAAATCTTAACATACAGTGAGAACAGTAATGGACCCATGGTTGAACCTTGCAGAACACCCATTGCAATATCTCCACAAAGATGATTGGGCATCCAATTAGTACGACTCAAACATCCTAGTGTAACTCTTTCCATCCTGTTTCTTCAACAGAAAGTAAACTGTACATGTGCTGATCCACGAATGCCATAAAAGTGTTATTTCTTGAATAGAATATTATTACTGAAACATGAAATGCTTGATGATGACTCACTGAATATCCAAAATGGTAATTTTTGATCATTTAAAAATTTTACTAGACGGTCTGTGAAAAAGAATAACTGTCTCCGTAGTGCAGCCCTTTTGAAATCCAAATGGTAATTGACGAAGCAAGTCAGTTTCACACAGGTGGGTGGCAACCCCCAAATATTTGTAAAATGATGTAAGAATGAGACTGTCTGATAGTTCTTACAGAGATTTCTGACGATGGCATATTTTAAACTGTCTGAGAAAATCCCCAGAATTAATTATATACTATATTTACTAATGTGACCAAGTGCATTACAATTACATCATCACTACTTGTAGTATCTTTTTCGAGGTATCATCAATTTCGTATGACAATTTGCCTTTGTCGTGATGATTTTCCCTAAATTGTATGGGGATGCGAGATAATTTTTTCACTGTCCTAATTTCCTCTACATTGCTTCTTCAGTGTACTATTTTTCTTTCTCCTATAAATATTTAAGCTTCCTCTAAAATGTTACATTGTGACAATCATCTTGGGCACTGACTCGAGATAATTTGTGAGCAGATCTGAACTGGAAATAAATGAGAATGGTGGTTACTGCAGGAGTAGACCTGGAATCAACTGGTTTTGGCACATACCAGCAGTGACAAAATCACTTACACTAATTGACAAAAAAAGTTGAAATATTCTTGATGGAAGTCCAGACTAAGTGGAACATTGTCATTTTGTTTTCTCCCATTACTGGTCCCCAAGCTGTCAAATAAAAGCAAAAAGCAGTAGCACTTGTATTTAAAGAGTGCTCATAAAATTCCTGTGCCATCCGAATCATGGTTCACAGTAATTTGTGTGTCCTCTTCTCTTTTCATCTCTTAGAAATGAGAGCCTTTGTATCTGGTTTTGTGTTCCATCTGCAGAGCGTGTGTCGTGCATATTAAACTTTGACTGTTTTATTTTGATCCACTTGAGTGTATTGTCCACTATTTTGTCAGTCATAGTAAAACATGTCTGTTTCCTTTTTTGTATCTCCCTCCCCCCCCCCCCCCCCTGCCCTCTCACACACACACACACGCGCACACACACACACACACACACACACACACACACACAGGCACGCGCACGCACACACCAGAGAATGAGTTTTGTAATTGACAGCCATCGTTTCAAATTCCACACCTGTATATTTTCATGGTTCTTGAACAGCACTTTTTATTTCCTATAATGATTGATTGGAATCAAGGTTGTGGTTTTCTTCTTCAAAAATTTCCTCTCATATCTTTGTTTCACTAAACCGTGATTAATTTTCTTCTTCTGATAATTCTCTTAATACTTTCACATTGTAAGGACATACAGTTTCATGGGATCTGTCTAACAACTTCTTTTCTCCATATGGACAATTCTATGCAACCTAATAAAATAAATTATATAAAAGTTCAATAATTTTGGAAAACAGTATTGACATTATTTTTAAAATAGGAAAATAATGTTAACTTAATAGGTAACTTCAATAAAAACATTTATCACATACAACAAATTAAAAGATGCCTTCAAGGAAAAAAAGAAGATTCAAAATATATAATGTACTCGGAGGCAAAAAGCAGATAGTAAACATGATACTCACTTTACAAACTTTAATAGCACCTAAACTGTTGTCAGCCAGGCCTACAAAAACATTGTTATTCATGACACTTGTTATGAATAACAAATACACTTGAATGTGCACCCAACCATTGACACATACTGTGTTACAACACGGGAACTACGTCTTGTGGCTTAAAGTCACGAGAACGTCCAATGATTCTGTGCAACATGTTATAAGGTGCTTATGGTGTATCATCATCATCATCATCATCATCATCAGTTATCTGCTATATTAGCAGGTCCTTTGTCTCTCCATTTTCTGTGATCCATTGCTTCCTTCTTAAGGCTTTTGTACTTTCTACCGTCCATCATGTCATCCAGTATCTGGAGTCTCTTCCTTCCTCGCTTCCTTTTCCCTTCCACATAATCTTCTAAAACTGTATAACAACCTTTTGTAAAACAAACAAAAACACACACACACACACACACACACACACACACACACACACAGAGAGAGAGAGAGAGAGAGAGAGAGAGAGAGAGAGAGAGTCATGTAGTTACAGTGCATGAACCCATCATTTCAAATTCCACAAACTGTTGTAGATAACTACGTCTTTATAATTAACACAAAATAAAAGGATGAAAAAACCATGAAACTTTACACTACCAAATACTGATAAGGGTTAGGATGTGTATGGAGACCCATTTTGGATATTAAAACCATTTCGGACACATAATTACTAGGATTTATTTTGTACAGTAAATACTGGACCACCAGAAAGGGCCCGACTGAGATGATTAGCTAAAGGAGCTAAACACATATAATTGGACAAATACATACAACATTTTTATCATATGAATCTGTTATAAGCTATGAAAATAAAAACATTTTCATATATAATTGGCTATGATCACAAATGCAAATAATGGAAATGCAATATTCACGTGGAAACAAAAAAGACAGAAGGATGCCTCAAAATATCTGAAAATCATTGTGATAAGGTAGAACTTTGTATAAAAGTTATAACATTCTCAACATAATTAAATAATAACTGACAAACAGATAAAATGATACATGCAGGTACTTAACACTGTCATTTCTCGTAGAATACAATAATCAGTGCTTCATTGGATCATACAACTCAAAAAGCTGCTGAAACTTACAGTGGTGACAACATATCTTCCCTATCTGCACCATCAGGTGTTCTGATATGGCTTACATTTTTGTAGTAATATTCCTTAAGGATTTCATCACATTGACATTGATATATATTTATATGGAACACTAATGGATGAAACAGAGAGAACATGAAAGTGGCGTTTCACTGTTAATAGCATGTGTGCGTCATTTTCGGAGGATTTAACATTCTATACAACAAAGCCTACAGACAATCACTGAAATACCCAAAGTACATGCACGAGGTGAACGTGTCATAGCCACAGCTAGTAATACATCTGGGAAAAATAGACAGTTATTAAGACTGACGTCATTAACTATTTTATGAAAATGGAACTGAACATGACAAAAAAATTTCTGTTTATCTTCTTTCAGAAAAAAAATCTTATCTATAAGTATCTTTCATTTGAAGCACAATATAGTGAATTATTTTAGTGCTGTTATACAGACGACACAGTTTACATACCACAGATATATGTAGTAATCTGATGGTGTTTGGTGCCTAAAATATATGTGAATGAAAGAGTGAAACACAAACTGATTTGAGAACATGAAATTCTGCCTTTCGGAGAAACATTTCAACTATAACACCAGCATTTACTTAATATTTTGTGTCAGATGTAATAGTAGAAATTCTGGTACAAAATGTTCTAACTCAAAACTTAGAACTAGTTGTGTTATGCAAATTAAACGTTCCTGCTTATAAACTTTGCTTTCACTTCCCAATGAATATTATAAAATATCTTAATAGCATGTAGAGAAAGTTATATACAAATCTGAAAGAAGAAGAAAAAAAATCACACATGTATAAACAGCACCAAACTCACTGGAGTAAAGCCAGCAACAGTCCAAACTTTGTTATAAATATTAAAATGCAATGAGTATGACCATTTCTCCATCTGTGATTGGGATCTGTGCAAACAATCAATAATGCTACTCTACACAGAAACTATAAGCAACAAAAAGGAAATCTAGGAACAATATCGGCATAAAGTGTAAATGTGTGCATTGAATCTGTAATTCATCTGGAATACATTTGATATTGGCCTGGATAAAGCTGCATAGCTACTTCAGCACTGGCACTCAATTTTCACGTGTTCCTCTGATTATGACCATTTATGTTGTGTGTATCAACCACAGCCACAGATGTATAAAATTCAAAATAAATAAAAATGTGCACTGGCATATAACAGTCACACAAACAAAGTTTTTACTTTGCTGGCACTCCAGAGCAAAAAGATACAACTAGCCCTCACATCATTTCATTTTAATGTTCTCATTTTCTTTTGGAGTACTAGTATTTTGAAAGTTAGTTTCAGTTTGCTCTTAAAATGTCAAATGTTTGTCTCAATTAAAACAGTCAATATATATAAATTTGGACTGACCTACAGATATTTATACCATATTATGACATCCAAATTCTACACATACCTAAATAGACAAAGTTTCATAATACATATATAATGAAAAATATACCACCAAATATGTTATCAAAATATTACAGCACGACACGACTAGGCAAAACCTCCCTCTCTTTTCACACAGTAGGCAGACATACAAAAATTTCAAATAACACACATATTTCTTTTAATCTATATGTACACATGTAAGTCTTGAGATGATTTCCCATCTGCCATAAAGTGATAATATAGTAAATATGTTAAATACATTGCACATTGATGATCTGGTGATCTAAATATGATATGAACATAACTACACAACACAGAATGCAAATACTACACAGTAAAGATCTTTTGATAATGGCATACACAGCATTTGAGAGCAATTGTACAAACGCCTGACAGCTCAATTTCAAAGTAATTTAGCTGCTAGCGCATATTCGACAGATCTCAAGAAATGGTCACTTATTATTTTGAGTTCTTGTACACATTAATAAAAAATTGTTACCTGTAAATACATTTAATTCCTAAATTCGAACGTAAAAAAAAAGGAAAAAAGAATTTAAAATATTCCTGGAGTAGATTCTTTGGAACAAGTCACTTTTTACAACTATTCACTACAATACTCATATGTTTCAACATATAAAGAGTCATTTTGTACAATGAACAAATAACTTTCAGTTTATGAAAAGTTGTAAATAAGACAAATAATCTCATTTGTATTCAGATTTGTTATCACTTGGCTATTTACACTGTATTAAAAAGCTAATGAAAAATTTGAGATTACATTAATGCACAATATTTGCTTGTTGATATTCATACTACACTTAACTGTTGCTCATTCTAACATAGTTTTATCAGTCACATTTATCTACTGCAACATGTAAGACAAAAATATATTCAGTTATTTTACAGATCAGAATTGTAAACATTTTTCAAAGTCATATCATCCTTTACATCTGATGCAATGCTGCAATTGGTACAGCAAATAATTATAATATTTAAAGAGCGTAAAAATTATTTTTACAAGTATTTATATCATAGTACAGATATCACAAACACACATTTTGATAATAATTCATCATTTAAAACAATAATGAATGCTGAGTATGAATAACTGTAAATTTTAGCATGCGAAATTATCACAAGCAGTGATAACCCTGTGAAAGAAATGCCAAATTTTTATGGCATTTGGATTTACTGATCTCTCAGATATCATTCCAAACACAGGGGCAAAATAGAACAAAGTACACAGAAGAAATTATAACATGCAAGCTCCCTGCCATACTGGCCACAGAATAAAAAAAGCTGTCCACACAGTCAGAAGGCAATGTATGGGTTGTTCGCTGACTGCTATTTGCTGAATGCTTAACTGCTGTAAACATACTTGTGTATGCAACTAAAAAGCAGGACAATAAGTACAACTGCAGGGGAACGCAAAGACAATATGTACTATCATTTTCTCCCGAAGTGCAGTAGCTATTCTTTACAAAACTCATCACAATCCCCTTTTCTTCACTATCTGGCACTCATCTGTGATACTCTCAACAATGTCACTCAGTGAGATGAAGACAGGAGAATGTAAACCATATGGAAAATAATTCACACTGCAGATACTTGTGCACCGTCATCATCTGAAAAACAAACATAATTGTGAATAAATTAATTTTTATCACAATAACATCATGCACAAAAGAAAAAAAATACAATATCAAACATCACTACTGAAACTCAAATTGGCATATATCCTTCAATTAGTTCAACTCTGACAATAGGGAAGTCATTCTTTGTTAACAGCAAACCTAAGACTTTAAAAATATAATTAAAAGCACAATTGTTACAGTAAGTAAAAAGCAATATTCTTAGTAAATGGAGATAAATCAGAATATTAGCCTAAAACTAATAAAAAGTATTTATTTCTATTTTACTTGCTCAGTTATGGCAACTCTACCCTTTCTCAGGTATGTTTTCTTATATCAACTTCCACCCAATAGGTGCATGAACAATGATTAACAGAGCAGTTATTACTGGCTTCTAAAGTTCTGACACAATGTTCACTTCTTGAGGTCAAAGTTCCTAACTTGATTTTTTGAATCTGGTACGCAGAAATATCTATTAATGTTAGTCATACATGAGGTTCATTCAAATGAAACCTGGTCAGTTTATCTACCTTTGCCTTACATGTAAGGTGGCACCACGTAACTGCAGGTATGGTGATGTCATCTGTTGGTAGAGAGACTGACACGTGCACACCATTTGATGTTGCATAGTGCTAGTGTGGTTTCACGCTGAAGAGAAGGTGGTCACACAAGTTATCATTCACTACTGAACAAACAAGCGAGTAAGCAGGAACAACAAGGAGTGATTCGATTTTTGGCAGCAGAGGGAGTTGGAGGCCTCAAATGTATTGACAGATGAAGGCTGTGTACGGTGAGTGCAGTCCGAGTCATTCAAGTGTTGTGGAATGGCGCACACAATTCCTTGAGGAGCACAAGTCACTGGAAGACGATGCTCATCCTGGACAGGCTCACCGTGTCATCAAACCGGAAATGGTTGCGGAAGTGAATGATTTAGTCTTGGACAGCCACAAAATCACCATGAACGAGATCCCTCGGTTACTGGGTATTAGCGTGGGCACCCCCACACCATAATGCATCAGTGCTTGAACTTTGGAAAAATCTGTGCGCAGTTGGTTCCCTACCAACTGACAGCCGAACAGCACAATACTGGAATGGTGCTGTCTTTGAGTCATCTGCAACATTACCATGAGGAGGAATACGGCTTTCTGCTGCGTATTGTCACAGGTAACAAAACATGGTGTCACCATTTTGAACTGGAAGGCAAGTGTCAGAGCAAGCAGTGGAAACATATGATTTCACCGCCTCCAAAGAAATCAAAGGCCGTGCACACCAGTTCTGGTAAGGCTATGTTGTCCTTTTTTGACCGCAAGTGCCCACTGCTTGTCGAGTTTCTGGAACAGGGAACCACCATCAATACCCAGCGTTATCAAGCCACTTTACAGAACCTTAGACGAGTCATCAAGTTGTAACATCGAGGCATGTTTTCCAATCGCATTATCCTCCTGCATGATAATATCTGCCCACACATGGCCAATGCGGTGAAGATGACATTGAAGCAGTTTCGGTGTCAAAGGCTGGAATATCCACTGTACAATCCTGATCTTTCACCGTGAGACTTCCATGTGTTTAGACCTCTAAAACATACTATTCGCGGACATCGATTCACAACAGACGATGAAGTGTGTGACTGGATACAAGCCTGGATCCGACAGCAGCCTACTAGCTTCTTCGAGTAAGGAATTGACCGGCTAGTGTCGCAATAGGATAATGGCCCAAAAGTTTTGGTGACTATTTTTGATTATGCGTACTGTGTATAACTACATTTTTGAGTTAATAAAATCATTACCATTACTTTACACTAGTGACCGGGTTTCATTTGAATACCCCTTATATATCAAGACACAAGCAGACGTTCTTTACTTGACAACATCTTGTCTGTTGTTCATTTTGGCATTATTTTTATGTCAACTAGTAACTCACAAATCATTCAGGACAGTAAAGTATATTAACTACAATGCTGCTTCATGTTTATATAAAAACTGTTCTATTGGAAATAACATGTGATGTTAGTTTATGTAACTTTCATACACATAGCAAAATCAATCTTTCTGCTATCATCAGAGGATGGAGACACACTGGCTACAGTAACATGTCTCTTAAGGCCTAAACCTAATATCTACACTTTGTAGTGTGCCACAGACAGTGAAAAAACTGTACCCACATTTTTCTAGATGTTCTTGCTTTCCCACTCGGACATGGCTGGTAAAGGACTGGGGGAGAAATGATAACCACCAAATTTATAAAATCAAATAGCTCTTCGCAATAATTGAAAAAGGATTGGGAGAGAAATGATAATCACCAAATTTATAAAATCAAATAGCTCTTCACAATATTTGGAAAAGGACTGGGAGAGAAATGATAATCACCAAATTTATAAAAGCAAATAGCTCTTCACAATATTGTAAGTGCACATAGATAAACAGGGAAAACAAGCTCTCTTCTTTCCTATATCCAACACGAGTTCCTAGGATAAATATCAGCTGATATGGCAAAAAAAGTGCAGAACACTTTGAAGAAGCAGATTAAGTTGTAACTATAGTGTATTTTCTGCTAATATGCGAGAGTATTAACATACACAACTTACATTACTTTGCACAGAAGTTTGCTTACTGTTTTTCTTCCACAATCTCCCCCCCCCCCCCCCCTACCCCTGGTAGTCAGAACAACCTTCGTAAGTCTTACACGTAGCCGGCACGGTAGCTCAGAGTGTTCGGTCAGAGGGTTAGCAGCCCTCTGTAATAAAAAAACTGAGCTAATCGATCAACAATGAACTTAGACGGATGTCTTTCGACGTCCGCCTCGAACAGATTCAACGAACGAAAACGAACAAAAATGAGGAATTAAAAAACCACACACTCTAAGTTTCTTGCATTTTAAAACTCACTTGCTATCAGGTTTGTTGTCACTCATTCAACCCATATTCCACAAAGACTCTCCCCCCCCCCCCGCAAGCGCTCTCTCTCTCTCTCTCTCTCTCTCTCTCTCTCTCTCTCTCTCTCTCTCACACACACACACACACACACACACACACACACACACACACACACACACACACGTTTTCTGATTCAATATTCTCCAAAGCTTTGACTTTCCTTTTACAGTCTGACATTCCCTTTGTCCTTATATTTAAAAAATCTACTTGGCCAGCAGTTCCTTCATTACTGCGAAGATATTTTATTTTCTTTATAACTTCTATATACAAAACAGTAATATTTAATAATACCTGAAGATGAGAGCAGAGTCTGTTAAAACCAGTTGTTTTAAAGAAAGAATATTTTATGCGATCTTGGCTGCTGGATGATTTTTAACAATTAAACAGATCACCTTTCAGTTCTCTCAAAATGAGAAAATCCAGTAACATTTTGTTTTGAATTATACATATTGCCCTCTTTGTTTTGATGCTGCATCAGTAACTACTTCTCGAGAACTTTTTTTATACAGATCCAGCTTTAGTGTAGTTATCTGCTTCTATCTATAACCAAACAACATGATACATCACTCTGCATGACAAGAGTATTCACTCATGTTTGTAAAAAAAAAAAAAAAAAACACCACACACACACACACACACATGAATTATGTACTCTGAGAAATGAACACTGATGCCTTGTTACAAGTAAAGTAGGAACTTGGATAAGCTCACTTTATTAAGCAATAACAACAATACAGAAAAGTTAAAGGCAGATGGCATAACATTTAATGTAGTTACTGAATTTTACATAAGAAGAATTCACAAACAAAGTTACAAGTGGTGTTGCAAGGATAACCTTAAAGTTTCAGTAAAAATAGGAAAGATGGGCAAAAAATACAACACAAAAAGGCAAACATATCGCAAATATGGGTATTCCATTGATAATATATATACCAAAGTGGGCAAAAAAATGAGTTGTGTATTTTCTGTAATAAAGATGCATCTCCTTGTGGTACATGGTACATGTATAGGTGCTCTAAGAAATTCGGTAAGGACATTACTTCTGCAACGGGCGTCATGTTACTAGGGCAATTTGCTAAGTGGACATGCCAGGAAAAAATTACGGTAATAGAGGTCTCCGTTCATCACCATACAGCTGCCAAATAAAAAAGACTGATATATGAGAATTATTGTTTGAATTGCACTATACAGGGTGTTACAAAAAGGTACGGCCAAACTTTCAGGAAACATTCCTCACACACAAAGAAAGAAAAGTCAAGAGGGTTGAGGTCAGGAGAGCGTGGAGGCCATGGAATTGGTCCACCTCTACCAATCCATTAGTCACCGAATCTGCTGTTGAGAAGCGTACGAACACTTCGACTGAAATGTGCAAGAGCTCCATCGTGCATGAACCACATGTTGTGTCGTACTTGTAAAGGCACATGTTCTAGCAGCACAGGTGGAGTATCCCGTATGAAATCATGATAACGTGCTCCATTGAGCGTAGGTGGAAGAACATACTAACGAAACTAAAATGAGCTCTAACATGGAAATTAAGCGTTTCCGGACATTTGTTCACATAACATCTTTTCTTTATTTGTGTGTGAGGAATGTTTCCTTGGAATTTGGCTGTACCTTTTTGTAACACCCTGTATAGTGCAATGCAGGAATGAAAAGGTGACACACAGTTACTTGTAAGAAATGTTTACAATTCCAGATTGAAGGTAATGTCCACCTTGCGAAAACTTCTAGAGATATAAACCTTGGGTACCCAAGTGCCAACATGAAGAGTCAGCAAAGAAAGGCACAACAAATCACTATCAAAATTCAAACAAAATATTGCAGCCACCATAAGAAAGGAAATGTATCTTTTAAAAGAAAGAGGGATGATATCATCATAACAAGAAGAGGGCAACAATTACAAGTATTTCATAGGAAAATAAGAGATATGAAATTTGTCATATGAACCCTTAGACCGTCCATGCCCAGAGTGACACAAAAGGAATGGAACAGGCTGGCGATATAAACTGGTGATTAGTTGCTGATAAATGATAAATTGCACTTGTTATGTGAGAGTGTGGCAGAGAGGAAAGATGATTTGTTGCTCCCAAGCATCTGTTTGTTACACTCCCAACCAGCTAGTTTTAAAATTAAGTTGATGATGGCTGTCTTGATTGCCAGTTGAAATATTGAAACAGGAAGTCGACATTTCTGTCTGCAATCCCAGAATCTCATTGAATACTTATTATACCAGGAAACTTCAAGATACAACTATAGTAGTTTGACATACCACTTTTGAGATAATTAAATTATTAGAGATCTGAAAACTTGGGGACATTTCAAGTAAATATGCAGTAAAAATGTTGATTACAGCTATTACCACAACAAAATCTGTTTTATAGGGAGCAGAATTTCTTGCATAATTAAGAAATACAAAAAAAATTCTGTCGCTATTCTCAGTCTATGCAGTTTGTGGAAACAGTTGCCAAATCTATGAAGTATTTAAAATCCAGCAAAAAGGTTCTTTTTCAGTTCAGTCCTTTTTTTCTATTGATTCAGTATCCCAACAGACAAAAACATGAAACAGAACAGACACCGCACCGCATATTGACATAACAGACTCACCCCGATGGGCAATGAATCCACCATCTGCACAATTACGCCTGATGACCTGCAGATACGTGGCACTAGGTGGGAATGTGGGTCGGCTGAGAGATGTGCCGTGATAGTCCCCACAACTATGATAGACACTGTGTCTGGATGGTGCAGTGCTTAATGCGGGTGCCTAGTAAGCAGGAGATCCTGGGTTCAAATACTGGTCCAGCATAAATTTTCATTCATTGCCACTGATTCCCCATAAAGTCCCAGTGCAGCTGACATCAATAGTCCCTTCCTTTTCCTTTCCTTCTTCCCTCCTCCCCACCTTCAATTTACATAATTTATTGTGTTCCTTCAGTCTGCAGACAGTCCCAATAATAAAAATGTTACCAATGGTAAAAATGGTGCTCTAATCGATGTGACTGCAGACTGGATTCTCATTCAATATTTCACTACCCTTGTGACACAGTCATCCACTAAGTTCTAACGTATTTACTTTTGTAGTAATTCATTAAAATGAAAAACAATGTTATATGATGCAAACACACCTAAACAATGTTCTTGTGATTACTCAAATTTAGGCCACAATAATCTGCAAAATGCTTTCCACATCTCTCAGTTTAATACCACAGAAGAAAATAACTTCACTGTGCTTAAATTTACACTACCTAGTTGATTGCTGGAGGGGGAAAAAAGTAATTACTTTTTTTTACAGTTACAAAAACTCTTTAAACACAGTATTTTTATGGTGGAGTACTTATACGGAAGAGGGAAAGGTAAGTCGGGGGGAAGGAATCAGGCACAGGCGGTGCGATGTGTGAACATGCTCATGCCAACAAATTGCAGACAATGCAGCATTCCTGTGGAACATCAGCAATACACACATTACATGCACGCCAACATGCAAGTACATACAAATATACAGTTTATATTTACAGAGTGCTCCAAATATTTATCAATACACATGCTTGGCCCACACACACACACACACACACACACACACACACACACACACACACACACACACCAATATTAATGACAATAAAAACCGAACTATAAGTATTTAATAGAAATGTTGAAAAAACAAAAAAATAAAATCTAGGATAAAATATCTGATGTGCTGAATGTGGGAGCTGGCACAAAATTTCTTTTAAACAGTATTAGTGAACTGCAGGATGAAAACAAGGCTTAAAATGCAGGGTTAAACACAACTAACAGTTACAATAAAGGTGTATGCAAAAGGGTTGCACTCTTCAAACTCATGTTCTACTGTTAGGGATTTACATTTGAATGAAAAGTTACCACTACAGAAGTTACATGGAGGAAAAAATTGGATAAACTGTTTCTTTAATATTGTCATTCTCATTCCTTGCACTTCTTTTTAAATGGCTCCAGGATTTGGTATCTTAATCATCAGCTGATTGAAACACACGTGGCCTGTCCTCCTTCAATTGCAATTATCAAAATTTGTTAACTTTCCAAAAATCAACTTCATAAAATACACCCTCCTCCCCGTGCACTCCTTGTCCTTTGTAGGCTTTCAGAGGATCATGTATTAAATTTAGTTCTCTATTTTTTGCTGTTTTACTTTCCTGCCAAAATTCCTTTATCTTTACTGCTTTGGAATCATCATATTTGTAACACTTTAAAAAAAAATTACTCTAACCATTGTTTCTTCTTCTATTATGTCATTTCTCTGTAAATCTTCCGTGAACACTTGAGTCCAGTTTTTTTTTTTTTTTTTTTTTTTTTTTTTTTTTTTAACTTCTCTCTTCAAAAGTATTTGAGGATCTGTTTAGTTAAATGTTGTCACCAACAATGTATAAATTACCAAAGGCTATCGGTCTCTCCTTATTTACTGTTTGTTATACTTTCTACATTCTGATTTATTTCAGCACTAATTCTTAATTTCCAAGAGTATCATTTGTTAGTGGCCCAGTCATTTCTTTATAATTCTTCTTTCACAGTTTCTAGTTCATCCAATCTGTAGTTCAGTTTTAGCTTATAGGCATTCTGAAGCCAATACTCTACTGTAGTGCGCATCAAAGTTATTAAATCAACATAACTGTTGTGAACATTCTTTGTCTATTTTTTGAATGCTACCTGAAATCCTGAAATTCTGTACTTCTAGGCTACTTAGGTTTTCATATCTGAACTGAATGTCTAACAGAAACTGAAGACTTTTTCTAGAATAATGTACCAAGTATTGGAATATCTTTCACTGTTCAGGAACTTGACCACATATTTATCAATTGTAACAACCACCTAATGCTACTTTTAACAATAAAAGCAACACTCTGGAAAAATGAAATAAGTATTCTTTGGAATGAGGTGAACATTATAGATGTATCAAATATGGCTTAGAAACAAACACTTTGTTAAGAACGAGCATATTCTTTTGTTAAATGGTGTGAGAACTGTTAGGGGATAAATCTTGAATTCTATGCAGAAAATAAATATTTCCTTGATGTGAAAAAAATTGGATGTAAAATATTAACACAATTTACATTTCCGTTGTATTAATTTGAAAAGCAGAAGCTACTGTTCTTTTTTGTTTGTCATTTACATTAATTGTTACAGAAAGATATATTCATGATTTTTTAAAAAGTCTTTGAATAATACAAACTGAATACTAATGCCATTTGGATTCTGAAAAGTGCAAAGACAAATGAAGTATTGAGTGCATTCAGTCTCAGAACTACAATGAGTAAATTTCATTTTCGGGTTGTAACTACGATAAAAATCTGAACCAAGATAATTAGGGAACTACTAAATAGATAAACAACAACTCTGCGCACACACACACACACACACACACACACACACACACACACACACACACACACAGTTTCATCTTGAACTTTAGCCTCCTTTCTGTCCCATATTTCCATTACTGGAAGTCCTGCATGGAGCTCACACATACCATCATCGTCCAGATCATTGGTGCTGCAGTAACCCACCGAGTGCGGTGTCGGGACAGTGGGTACAGCGGTGACGCCCTCGTGAGAGTGCGCCCGTCCTAGTCTCTGCAGGCGTGCCATCTGCGCAGCCACGCTGTACGCGGGCGGCTGTCGGGGGGGCGCACTTCGAGGGGGTGGGGGAGGCATAGCCCCTGCTGCAATATAAGACACGGGACCGTGCGGTGGCTGTGACGTGCGATTGCGATGACGATGCAGTCACGAAAGGCAAAGCATAACATTACAGCAGAGTAGTGCAGCCAAATATGTATCAAGCAAACAATCATGCAGTGTATAAAGCTTTGTATGAAAAAAAGTAAGAATACATACAACTCTTCATGTCAAGCAAATGGTTTAGTCAATATATTTCCACAAGTTGATATTTAATTTCCATCGGTGCAACCTATGTAGCTATTAAGACACACACATTTAATCTGTAATGACAAACTCAAACTAGGCAATAAAGCAGAAAAATAATGCGTATCATCACATAGATATCTCTCATGATTGCACGGTGAATATTAAGTAAGGAGACAAAATAAAAAACGTTTATATCAACGCATGTCTGGAAATGGACAGTAGGTCTGCAATGAAGCAATTAGTACTAGTATATTACACTACATATTACATGGTACTAATTAATCATAAGCCTACACAACTGTCATCTGTGGCCGGAGGAATGGTTAAATCACTGCATCAGCAACAGTTCAGGATTAGGATTATTGGTGAGTACCTACATGGACCATCTGTCTTCCCACAATGCCATAATAAACATACATGTGAAGTTCCTACTGAACACTCTGGGTATTTTACTAAAGAATGTGCCTTTAGCAAAATGGCAGGCAAGATGGCCAATGTGCGTTGGAGCACAAGGCCACTTCCATCTCACTGTTCATCAACAGTCCTTGTGCGTAGCAGCCTTGTCCACTAGACTTAAATCTCCTCGAGTTTTACATCGGTGCACCCAACTAAAGTTTTGGGTACTGAACACTTGCTGAAGTACAGACCCTTGAACAACATGCTCATGTAGGCTGTGACATTATTTGGCTACCAAACAGAACATTTGAAAAGTGAGACAATCCACGATGTGTCATGTAAATGTTTGCAATGCGCCACATGAAAGCCACTCTGAAAATCTTTTGGAACATGAAAGAAATTAATATCAAGTAATTAATGTATGGTGTAATATACCAGTACTATAACGGCTGTCACAAAAATAGGCAGATCAATGTTAGTTCTCTGTCTTACAGCATTGCCACTTAGTGATAATTTCCAATGTTAGTAAACATTCTGGAAAAAGTCATACATCTGTATTTATACTCTAAAATATGATATGGTACTTCCCAAAAGAAAATAACTGCCACTTGTTAAGGGAAAAAATCCAACACTACCAGAAATTTCTAAGAAATATTATTTTTACCTTAACTGTTGAACATGCCAGAAACACTAATGGATTGAAAAAAAATGTACGACTATCCTCAAATTCCAAAACAAAAAATAAAATAACTATGAAGTGCGAAACTGTTTCACCTGTGCAACAGCAAATGATGTTGCTGATGAATTCACATCCTATTCGACCTCGTAGAAACTCCCAATGAACGATTTGTTAAGAAAATTATAAAATTAATTTTGGTAACGTCTGCGACATCATTACCATATTGAGTCACCTATGAACAAGGTTTTCTTGTACATGTACAGCAGCAAAGGAGAACTTGCATGCCACTGCCAGGATTCTTGTTCTGACGGCTTACCTTAGTGTGACCAAGAATATTTCCTACCACTTGAACGGATTATATTAGCAGCTCTTACACACTTTTTATCGCAACATCCATCACCCAAAACATCGATATTCACTGCACAAAAGTGCCTGTTGGTATTTTCAAACCATCATTTCTCTTGGAGTCTTGCCAAAATTATTTCTTCAAATGGTTATGCAAACATCAGGTTCTGCACAAACAAATCATAGGCCTAATTTCCTCTGTATGCAATTAATGTATAGCCCACAAACATACAGTGAGGTGCAGTATCCCTCTGATCTCTAAGAAATCTGTCCCCATTGTCACATTCTCTGGACTTAAAACCAATGTCATTTAGAAGTGGCTGAATGGTTTTTTCCAAGCCCTCATAATTTTGTATTGTACTTATACACAGATTTAGCAACCACAGTATTACTATCCTTCATTGTAGTATTCGAACACAGTCCCGTGGACCACTTCTTCATTAAAATCATCTGTTTGAGTAAATCTAGTTCCTCGTGGTGGACAGAAGACAGCATTCACGTCTACAGGCTCTGAAGAAGCTACAATATCGCTAACACACTGCACTGCTCTTCCCTCATTCTAAGCAAGTTTGTTGAAAACCTTTAAGACGTTAGATATCATATATTCAGTTTCTTTTCTAATGTTGATTCAGTCCCAGTATATACCAAGATGATGTGGGCTAGCAACACAGAATGTTGCTCTTCAGTACCACTGAAAACTGTATGTAAAACAGAATGAGTTCACAGAACAAAGCAAAGACAAACACAGGCAAGTATCAAATTGTGACAACAGGCCAGTCAGTACTTGACACCGTAATACTGCAAGGCTGTAGGAGATGAGGGGTGACGTGTACAAAGAGACCTACAGCAGCCTACTTTAATGACGATGGCTAAACAGCTTTATCACACACCCACCATTAATCTCAACATTTATGTTGATATTAACACTTTTGCCCTTTTCCTGTCATGGATTACCCCTGGAATTTGTCTCCATACTTAATATGTACCCACCATAATACTGCGGATGTAAAACTACCTTCTGCTATTAAATCAGTTTCTGACTGAATGAATAATATGACAGAATCAATCATAAGACACACAGTACTTTCTGAAGACTTCTCCTGATTCCTATAACATGTAATCTGTTTAAACAATCCAAGTGTTCTTGATCAACTGGATGGGGAAATAGACATCATGATGCTAGGTTTTAAAAAAAATTTCTTCACGACAGTAAAAGGTGCTTTCGTAATGGAAAAAGTTAACACTGGACTTCAAGTTAAACATCGAGTATACAGTGAACACACATGGGTGTTTCACAGTCCTCCTGGAATAGCACTTTAGGCTTGGAATCAAGTCACTCAAAATCAATGATCAAAGGACAATGAATGTTAGTGGAAATATGTCAAAATAAAATAGCAGATACCCAGAAGTTTCAGTTATCACATCAAGTTATAGCATCCAGATAGTGTGTTATTAAAAAAGAACTGTACTTCTGAAATTTAGTCAGTTATTAGATTTCTCTACATACAAGGGCATAAGGGTATGACACTGATGAAGTGCATTAAGTGTGTGAAGCACATGAGCATAGTGTAACTACTGAAATGGGTGGGGAAAATGAGGTATTGGTGTTATGGGTTAAGAGAAGGAATTTGATTGCCCACAAAAAGAAGAGCAGTAAGAGGCCTTCAATACAGACCCACAAGTTTGCTGTATGTGATAGATAGGGGTAAGAAATGAAAGAGCCGCATGTAAGAATTTTGCACAGAGCATAACTTGATCACAGCTAACACATGATTCAAGAATCATGAAATAAGGTTGTATACATGGAAGAGGCCTGGAGATACTGGAAGGCTTCACATAGATCGACATGGTAAGACACAGGTTTAGAAACCAGGTTTTACATTGTAAGACATTTCCAGGGGCAGATATGGACTCTGACCACAATCTATTGGTTTTGAATTGTAGATTTAAAGTGAAGAAACTGCAAAAAGATGGGAATTTAAGGAAATGGGACATGGATAAACTGACAGAACCAGAGGTTGTAGAGTGTTTCAGGGAGAGCATTAGGGAACGATTGACAAAAATGGGGGAAAGAGATACAGTAGTTGACGAATGGGTAGCTTCGTGGGATGAAATGGTGAAGGCAGCAGAGGATCAAGTAGGTAAAAAGACGAGGACTAGTAGAACTCCTTGGTTAACAGAAAAGATATTGAATTTAATTGAGGAAAGGAGAAAATATAAAAATGCAGTAAATGAAGCAGGCAAAAAGGAATACAAAGTCTCAAAAACGAGGTCAACAGGAAGTGCAAAATGGTTAAGCAGGGATGGCTAGAAGACAAATATAAGGATGAAGAGGCATATCTCACTAAGGGTAAGATAGATACTGCCTACAGGAAAACTGAAGAGACCTTCGGAGAAAAGAGAACCACTTGTATGAATACAAAGAGCTCAGATGGAAAGCCAGTTCTAAGCAAAGATGGGAAAGCAGAAAGGTGGAAGGAGTATATAGAGGGTCTATACAAGGGCAATGTACTTGAGGACAATATTATGGAAATGGAAGAGGATGTAGATGAAGATGAAATGGGAGATATAATACTGCGTGAAGAGTTTGACACAGCACTGAAAGATCTGAGTCAAAACAAGGCCCCGGGAGTAGACAACATTCCATTAGAACTACTGACAGCCTTGGGAGAGCCAGCCCTGACAAAACTCTACCATCTGGTGAGCAAGATGTATGATATAGGCGAAATACCCTCAGACTTCAAGAAGAATATAATAATCCCAATCCCAAAGAAAGCACTTGTTGACAGATGTAAAAATTACTGAACTATCAGTTTAATTAAGTCACGGCTGCAAAATACTAACACGAATTCTTTACAGACAAATGGAAAAACTGGTAGAAGCTGACCTCGGGGAACATCTGTTTGGATTCTGTAGAAATGTTGGAACACATGAGACAATACTGACCCTAAGAACTTCTCACAGAAAAGAGATTAAGCAAAGGCAAACCTACATTTCTAGCATCTGTAGAGTTAGAGAAAGCTTTTGACAATGTTGACTGGAATACTCTCTTTCAAATTCCGAAGGTGGCAGGGGTAAAATACAGGGAGCAAAAGGCTATTTACAATTTGTACAGAAACCAGATGGCAGTTATAAGAGTCGAGGGGCACGAAAGGGAAGCAGAAGTTGGGAAGTGAGTGAGACAGGGTTATAGCCTACCCCAATGTTATTCAATCTGTATATTGAGCAAGAAGTAAAGGAAACAAAAGAAAAATTTGGAGTAGGAATGAAAATCCATGGAGAAGAAATAAGAACTTTGAGGTTCACCGATGACTTTGTAATTCTGTCAGAGACAGCAAAGGACCTGGAAGAGCAGTTGAACAGAATGGACAGTGTCTTGAAAGGAGGATGTAAGATGAACATCAACTAAAGCAAAATGAGGATAACGGAATTTAGTCGAATTAAATCAGGTGATGCTGAGGGAATTACTTTAGGAAATGAGACACTTTAAGTAGGAGGTGAGTTTTCCTGTTTGAGGAGCAAAATAACTGAAATAATTTCTAAGACTTTCCCAGAAATTTGTTGTCATCTTGTAGAATCGGGTGTACTGCCAGTGGTCTGTGTCTTCCCAACACGATATTTCAACGTCTTAACTTGGCGTCTTCATCAGGTGTTCCCTGAGACTGGTTGAGGAGCTGACCTAGTCCCATATTTATGCCGGGGCAGTGTGTGGGACTAGGTCAGCTCGTCAACCGGTCTCAGGGAACACCTGATGAAGACGCCAAGTTAAGATGTCGAAATATCGTGTTGGGAAGACACAGACCACCGGCAGTACACCCGATGACAAAATGACTGATGACGGTTGAAGTAGAGAGGATGTAAAATTTAGACTGGCAATCGCAAGGAAAGCGTTTCTGAAGAAGAGAAATTTGTTAACATCGAGTATAGATTTAAGTGTCAGGAATGTCATTTCTGAAAGTATTTGTATGGAGTGTAGCCATGTATGGAAGTGAAACATGGATGATAAATAGTTTGGACAAGAACAGAATAGAAGCTTTCAAAATGTGGTGCTACAGAAGAATGCTGAAGATTGGATGGGTAGATCACATAACTAATGAGAAGGTATTGAACAGAACTGAGGAGAAGAGAAATTTGTGGCTCAACTTGACTGGAAGAAGGGATCGGTTGGTAGGATATGTTCCGAGGCATCAAGGTATCACCAATTTAGTATTGGAGGGCAGCGTGGAGAGTAAAAATCGCAGAGGGAGACCAAGAGATGAATACACTAAGCAGATTCAGAAAGATGTAGGTTGTAGTGGGTACTGGGAGATGATGTAGTTTGCACAGGATAGAGTAGCATGGAGAGCTGCATCAAACCAGTCTCCACAACAACAACAGGGGGGAGAGGGCAGCAGCCACTTCCACATTTACTTCCACATACATAATCCACAAGCTACCATGTGGTGCACAGTGGAGGATACCTTTTACTATTACTACTCATTTCCATTTCTGTTCCATTCATGAACTGAGTGAGAGAATAATGACTATATATATGCCTCCATACAGGCCCTAATCTCTCTTATCTGTGTGGTCCTTTTGCAAAATGTATGTTTGCAACAGTTGAATCATTCTGCAGTCAGCTTCAAATGTGTTTTAGAAATTTTCTCAATGATGTTGCATGAAAAGAATGTCATCTTCCTCCAAGGATTCCCGCTTGTGTTCACAAAGCCTCTCTGCAACAGTCAAGTGTTGACCAAATCTACCAATAACAAATCTAGCAACCCATCTCTGAATTGCTTCAATATCGTCCTTTAATCGAACTGGTGACGGGAAGGGGATCCCAAAAGCAGTATTTGAGAATAAGTCACACTGAAGTCCGCATCACCTAGGACTGCGCTTCCGCATATAGAGGCGGAGCGCAAAGGAAGTTTGGGGGATGAGAACTGTGATTGCGCAACAGCAGAGAGCGGGCAAACAAAGTGCACATTGCCGTACTGCATTGCTGCGGAGGATAACAGTCAGGCTCATCTGCCTACGGTATACTGTATTATACTTGCAAATCTATGAGGGGAATAATAAATATTAAAACCAATTTCAATCTATCATCATGAGATAAATATTAATTCACGTCATTAATTCGCATCCACTGCTCCACAGATTTACTGTGCGTGACGTCGGGAGGCGAGAACAGCTGAAACAGCTTTGTGAAAACGTGAAGTACAATTTTTCTCAAAATGACATTGAAACTGCTTGCAATAATTACCATTTATTGTGATTTGAACTGCATTATAAGTAAAAATTTAATACACAACAAAATTAACATCAAGCACAAACCAAAATCATTATATCTGCTCGACAACTGCTTCTGCTCAATAGAATTTTTAGAAAGGTGTAAAGTGTGCGTGTGTGTGTGTGTGTGTGTGTGTGTGTGTGTGTGTGTGTGTGTGTATAGTTAAGTGTAATAGTTATGTGTAAAAAAAGGAATTAGTGGTAGAAAAGATTAATTTAAGAGACCATCGTAAAAATGGTCAGTCAGCCGTCATATTTTTAGTTGTTAACAGGCATTATGAGTGTAAACTAACAGGTTTGATATTACAGTAAGAGACCACCTTTATAATCCATTGAACAAGCAATTAACCATCATCTACGAATAACTCCAGGGAATCTGATCGATAACACCGAAAACCACCAATATCTCGACAAGTAACAGTTACTGTTGTTTTAGGGCCTTATACAGTTTGTACCTTGAAAAATGACAGATGTTTACAAAATGGTGGGAGAAGCTTAACTTCTCTTTGGGCAATATGTTGAACATTATAGTCTGCATAATCAAAAGGGTACAAAGTTCTCATTATTATGTATGCAACTGATATGTTGACAAACATATTCTTTAAACAACGAGTCTTTAAAACTAAGAAATATTATTACTTTTCTCCAAAGTCTACATTGTTATAGAATCATCACTTCAATTTGAATCTGTTTCCGAACATTCTGATTTTAAATTTACGATGATAGGTTAAAGGCTTATATCTGTCATCGCTTCCCTGTCAAGTTCTTTCTGAAGCTTTTCAGTATACCACAGAGAATGTGCCCATGTTACAGGTGGGATGTTGCTCATTGCCTCATTGTCTAGTGCCTCATGCACAAGCGATTCACTGTATCTTGAATGTTTTTTTCTTTTTTCTTTTTTCTTCTTTTCCCTCCTGCCACATAGCATTAAAACCCTTTGCCCAAATTAATTCCATGCGGCCACAATGACAGTGATACATGGGTAAATGCAAAAACTGTGTGATCCCATTCACGTGCAAAGAAGTAAAGTTTGTACATTCTGTCATCTGCAGGAGATTGGCACGAGTCTGGTTTATACGGTGCTTAATATATTTATTTTCAAGCCAGAGAAAAACATCTGCTTTTTTTGTGTTTGTACTTGATGTTTTCTCTATAACAGCTGAATTATAACTGGCAATGACCAACTTCGAAGCAAGGTATGACAAAAATTGTGAATCACGTCACAAAACTGCCAGCGTTCATTGCCGAATGGTAATCACTGCTGTTTTTCTTGCAAGTAAATACAAGTTTATTCTCAGAAATAAAACCAGAAGAAGAGTCAGCATGCAGAATAATTATCCGAGAACTTATCCCTTTGAGAACTTTAAAACTGCCAGTACCATCACTCATTTTCCAGTAGATCATCTTGGAATGATTCTAATTGACCCATGTTTCATCAAGCTAATATACTGTTGAACTACCTCCTCCTCTTGAATCGTGACTCTTTAAATGGATATTGTTCATGCTGCACCTAGGTCCCTTCTTTAAACTAAAAACTCTTATTAACATATCTGGAACCAACTTCTTTTAAAATTCTTTACACTGACGAAGCGCTTACCACTGAAGCCTTCATAACAGCAACAAGTTTTTGTTATGTTGGACATTCATCAGTCACATGGAGTACTTTAAAACATCATTGTTAAAACTATCCATTTGTGTTACAGGTCCCATGCAATTTCGATGCTTTCCAGGCAACATGAAACCAACTACTTCTAGGTGACACCTTCCTTTACAATTCTCTTCACAATTCTCTTTACAATACTCTTTACAGTTCTCTTGCTAACACCACATGATTCTGGAGTCCATTCTTGTGTTTTCCAATATCAACAGTAGGAGGCATGATTTTAAATTTACATTTGAAAAAGTTATAAACATGGTAAATAATCCGCCTCACCTGCTTGCGAAGCACTTCACGTTTATTACCGTCAACTGACTTTTTTTTTATAGCACTTAAACATTTACAAGACACAGATTCACAGCTATATTGCTGCAAGAAAAAAAGGAAACAAAGAAATTGATAGTTGAATGAATAATTCAGTTGTCGCAAAGTGTGGCAACAGTGTAGCATGTAGGTGTGATATTCTCGCTCTCAAGCTGTAACACTCTGCCAGTTGCTCAGGAAGAGAATGAATATTATTGGCCGCCTGTGGCTAGTGAAGGGGAATGCGCAGAACAGCTGAAAATTGGGCCGCCTTCTAACATGACATGAACAATAGCGTTCTATATGCAGTTTCCTTTATAGATGAACCACACTTTACTAAAATTTTCTCGATAAATCAAAGTCAAACACTGGTCTTCCCTACTACCATGCTTATGTGATTAGTCCACTTCATATTACTTTGCAATATTAATGGCTAGATACTTAATTACCATGACTGTGTCCAGCAGGATGCTACTAATGTTGTATTCAAACATTGCTGTGGTTGTTTTTCCTACTCATGTACATTAACTTACATTTTTCTACATTCAGAGCAAGCTGCCATTAATTGCACCAACTTGTAAGCTTGCCTCTGATGTGATCAGACATATTTTTGTGTAATAGGTGCGAACAATGTAATTTCGGCTTTGTTAATATGAAAAATCAAAATACTGAATGATATACAAAACTGTGAGAAAATCAGCGGAAAATATATTTATGTAAAAAATTCTGCAACAACAATCCTACAATTTATTTAGTTCAAACCAACCATGAGGACCTGATGTTAGATTTTCAGATTCAGTAACTAGACCCTCAGACAAGAACTGGAGCCATCTCAACATGATAAGCTAAGTAATCTTGAAAGTTTATTGTAATCTTCGCTCCTCTCGAATCTTCGTAAAAGACAATGCTTATTAATTCCTTGGACTGGTCATTGTTTAATGTGGACAATAAATGGAAAAAGGAAGGAGGGGGGGGGGGGGGGGGGGAGGGAATTACACTGTATAAGAAAAGCAGTTCAGAAAGAGAGAAATTTGCGAACATGTTGTATAAAATGAAGATTAAGGAAGTCTCTTCTGAACAAAGAGAAAGGGAATATAATCTTCTGAAATGTAGTGCTAACAGAAGAATGCTAAAGATCAAATGGGTAGATAGGGTACCTATGGAAGAGGTACTGAATCTAATTGGTGAAGAAAGGAATTTATGCCACAACTTGAGTAAAATAAGAATGTAAGTTGTTAGGACACTTCCTAAAACATCACAAGGTATCATCAATTTGGTAGAGGAGGAAAGGTTGGGAGGGGTGGGGGGTAAAAGTTGTAGAGGTCGAGAAGACCTGACTAAAGTAAGCACTTTCTAATGGGTGTCAGTTGCAGCAGTAATGCAGAGATGAGGGGGCTTGCACAAGATAGACTAGCATAAAGGGCTGCATTATACCAGTCTTCAGAGTTAACTTGTTCGCTGTCTTGAAGCAATGTGCTTGAATATGTTGCTGTCAATCTGTAGATAACCTGAGAAGATTTTCCATCAGTGAAATTTGTGGAGTAGGCCTACATTCCCACATGCTGAGTTCTGTTGTCTAAGAAATATTTAATACATTCACAACACTAGTTTGATGTTCTGCAAGCTTATTTTCTTTTCAGTAGTACACAGGTGGAACTGAGATACGTGTTTCTGGAAATCAAGAACATAGTATTGCAATAACAGTCTGTATATAATTATGTAGTTCAACAAAAGACTGTCAAGAGTTAGCTTTCGGCCAACTAGACCTATGTCTCTCTCTCTCTCTCTCTCTCTCTCTCTCTCTCTCTCTCTCTCTCTCTCTGTGTGTGTGTGTGTGTGTGTGTGTGTGTGTGTGTGTGTGTGTGTGTGTGTGTGTTCTATTTTTGATAAAAGCTTTGTTATCTGAAAGCTAACTTTTCGATAGTCTTTTTTGTTGTGCCTTTCTGCAACTCAGCATCTCTGCTACATCATATACTGTTACATTCCATTCTGGATTTTCCATTGTTTGGTTTAAGTATGTAGTTCTCAATTTGTCAAAGTTTCAAAGCTAATTGCTGATCATGTAAAGACAAGATATGCAATTCACTACACATGGTTTAAATGAAGCTAAACATTACTGTTCCTCTGAATACTTTTTAATTATGTATAAAATGTTCTTCCTTAATTTATTCTTATTACAACAAAGTAAAAGTGTTGAATCACTACAGAATTTTACAGAATGTTTCCTTCGTTTTCTTAGAAGTCTCAAAGTATGACAACACTCCTCACATCAAAACACATCATGCATTGGCAAGAACCTAAAATTTCTCAGAAAATCAAATGCATTGATATAAAAACACCAGGGTGTATATCTACATGACACATCTGCATGACAAAAATCAATAAACTTACTTGTAAAGCTTTGGCATTGCACAGTGGTGCCAAAGTGGTCAAGTAATGTGGGAAGTATTGTATGCTATTATAACTGATAATCACAGGTCTGTGAACATCCAAAATCTATTTCTGAAGAATGAAGCAGACAAACACACAATTTTGCAACTTAATTTGGGAGTACTACCCCTATTTACAACACAGTTCTGAGTCAAGTATAAATTAAATTCAAAGCACTTTGCATGCAATTTTCAATAATCATGCAAACACACACACACACACACACACACACACACACACACACACACACACAGTGTAAATAACACTATTTACAAACCAAAACTGTAATTATGAATAGATTACATACAACATTCTAAGAGCAATTACACATACCACATAATCATTATGTATCCTACACAATTCTTATACATGCATATTTTGCATTCCGTTCATCATGTAGGTACGGAGGTTACTCTTAAATGAAATTTCTCGTATTTTATTACAAAACACAATTAATTCCATAGTGCAGCTGTCCATTGCAATGGACAGCTGTTAATCACACTTCTTTGGCATTTTTAATGTTCTGAAGCTGCAAATGCACACAGTCCACTCCCGCTGATGCTTCCAACTGGCACTGTGCCCTGTGCCCTGTGTGCCTTTGCAGCATCAGGACTAATTAAAAATGAAAAGATGTGACATTAATAGCTGCTTGTTGCAGTGGACAACAGCACAACAGGTTTAAGTTGCATTTGTTATGAACAGCGAATGTGCAATTTCACACCTACAGTATGTATCTCCTAAAAAAAAGAGCTGTGACCCAATCTGACAACTTAATATGCAATTTTGTGATGATTCAATTCTTGCATATGATGATTTTGTGCTTCACTGGAAATGGTCCAGAAATTTAATGCTGGATCAACTGGTTACCAGTTATCAAATACTGAATATTTTGTGAAATCTAATGTTTGCAACATAAATGTTTGCTGTACATATAGTACAAATGAAAGAAAAGCTATTTCCCAAGTCAAGAAAAGACATTGCACAGAATAACAATTTCAAATATGATGAGCAATAATCGTTTCAGGAAAGGTTTATATATAACAGCCCACTATTTGAAGAATTCAGTAACCAAATTTGCAGGTCACCCAGTAGTTAGTGCACCTTGGCATAAGACCTTACATCATCAACAGCCAAGTAGACCCAGTAAAACCAAAAGACATTCAACCAACACCACATAATCACAATGCCACATCAATACTCATGTTAGTTATTTACATACTCTGTTAGTTGCAGCTACAAAACTCCACCTTATGAAGCTATCCACACAAAAAAACATTAATAAATACAAAAGAGGGAAATGTGTCAGCAAGTGACAAAGCAGTAAGCACGAGAACTGTGCAAGAGGACTTACCGTACGGTGGGATAGGGGGTAGAACGGCGACAGCGTGCGGGAATGGGGGCCGAGGCCGGAGCTTGCTAGTGGTAGTAGGGGAGTAGGCTACTGCAAAGACAGACAGATGACAGACAGGTGGTAGGTGGGCAGGCCCATGCTGCATAGCCAAGCAGATCACTGTCTACACCCACAACTTGTTCATTGCCACATTTCATTTAAGGCCCCATGAAAAGAAATCCAGTAGGTACAGAGGTATATCAGAATAGCTCTATTTATGACAACAAAAACGGTAAGCATAAAAAAATTTATTTTATCTCACTACCTTCCTTACATTTTTATACTAACAGAACAGTTTAACTGAGATGCTGAGTCAGCTAAACACAGATAACAGCAACTGAAACGTAAAATTTTACTCTAAACTCAACTTCATATCTTTAGCTCATGACAGTACACATGTACCAAGGTCTCACTCAGTAGAATCTGAAAGTTACAATCCTCAGAAATTATTGATTATAATACTTCCCTGAAGCTCATTGACATTATCGTGTTTCAATGTTGACGCAGTTGCTGTCCAACTAGAAAATAAAACAGGGTCAAGGTTAAAGGGAAGCTCAGTACCATGTGATGAGAGGCACTACAGAATTATGCTGTTGAAGAAAGATTTGAGTTAGTGTCTTGACAATGAAAAGGTCACTAGTGATAGAGCACATAAAAGTTTTGGTTTGGGAACATTATTGGTTGTGTCCTTTTCAAAGGAACCATACTGTTATTTACCTCCTAAAACACTTCAAACTGAATGGCTGAATGAAGAGTTCAACCTCTATCCTGAATGTGAGGCAAGTGTGTTACAACTGTGTCAGCCTGCTTAGTATTTCTGCTGCTGATTCCCCTCTTGCAGCTTCAGAATTACCTTCTGTTTCTCTCCCCTCTATATAACGCTTGCATTTTAAACCATTTCATATTGTCTTATAACACTTATTGGTGAATTCTATTCCTGCAACAAACTTCAAATGAAGATATAAGCGGAAAACAAAGGCCAAAGCACACAAATTTTACACTGCCCTTCAAAATTTAGGGCATGTAACAATTGTTTACTTTCATTTTAAGGTATGCAGTAGTTTTCTCTCTTCACTTATTCATTTAAATGCACGGCAATGAAATGTGTCAATGGAAAACTGAGGCAGACTTACGCCACTACACGTAAATTTCCCAGATCAGGCTTGTACTCGTGACAAAAAGAATATGTAAGATGTGGGCTTGGTTGAGGGTGGAATTATCCATTCTGGTTGTAATTTTTGAATAGAAATAAGTTTTAAGTGAAATTTGTAATACATCCATGCAGTTACCAAGAGTGAGTGTCCCTCTTCTCTCTCAAGTAATTTTATGACAAACAGACAATTATTGTGACAGCTAGATGGCTATGACACAACTAGGGAATTGCATGAAACAACTTACAGCTTTGAATCAACATACTTTAAAAAACTTGTGCATTAAATTCTCTATTGGTTGCAGTACACATTATCATAAGGCAGTAATGAACTTAAGTAGAAAAACCACTCCATTTTGAAAGAATCTGTGATAAACATTTAAAAAACACAGCTGTGTTTCAGTACAGTTGCAGTTTTATTTCACAGAAAGGAAACTGCAAATAATCAATCATGCTATGGTCAACAATGGGTTTACTGATGGGTAAATCCAAGATTAATTTTTAGAAGTAATTCTTCAGCAAATGTTGTATTACTTCTAGGTATCTAGCTGATCCTTAAGGGTGGAGCAGTTATCAGATTCTGTTCAATGGTTATGGTGATTCAACAGTGCAGCTAGCCTAAGAATCTTCCAGAATCTTTAACTGTCTCAGACACTGATCAACACACGCCAACATTTAGGGATCACTTCAGTGAAACAACAATCTACGACATCACAAGAAAGAAGTTTGCAAATCTCTATAAGGAGGCTCACATATCACCCTACAAACTGATTCTATCATTAACATCCCAGTATCCTCACATTTCAGACAGCATTAATTCAATCATTAACATCCCAGTATCCTGATATTTCAGACAGCACATCAGACTCCATATTTCCTTGATAGTTTAGGATATAAGATTCCTTAGAAAAATAGCACAGATACACAACAATCCAGATGATTAAAAGTCCAAAGTCTACATTTACTTTCAAATCATCAGTTGATCCTGAACCATTACACTAAATATTTGAGAAATGGCACATTATTAACCAACTGGATTTCTTCTCTTTATTGACTAAATGAACTACACAAAATTACTAAAGACTTCTCTATCTAGAAAAGTGAAGCAGTAAATTTTCCTTGATAACAGAATTAAGTGTAGGAAAACAAAGACAACAAAAATGTTGCAACACACATATAACATATATCATGCTACATTTACATTAAACTACTTTTCCCCATGAAGTAAGACAGAAGAAACTAAATAAAAACAACATAACAACAATACTATCAAGTCATCACAAGAAGCAGGAAGTAAACACAGCTATAAAAATATTTTATCTGTATATTATAATTTTTTCTACAGTTATGTGATGATAAAATACTCATGTAAGAAACAAAACTCTTGATAACTCCTAAATGTCTCAATAACCTCTGGTGTCAATACTGACAGACTCTTCTAAGTTGTATTAAACAGAAAGAAGTTTCCCCTCGTGCAGAAGCAATCTACTAGGTCATGACTTTCAGCAAACTGTTCACGTAGTTCCATTCTTCAACTCTTATTAAAGTTGAGGCAGTAAAAATAATCCATCTGAAAATCAGTAGTTCCAAAAGGAATGAAGAACAGATTAAGGTTTATCATCCTGCCAGTTAGATTATCTGAGACAGAGCAGAAGTTAATATTCAACAAGGAAAGGTAAGGAAATTGGTCAGGTCCTTTTCCAACGGTTTTCTAAGGACATCTAAATGGCCAGCCAAGGATTTCAACACTCCTCTGCCCAAATGTGATACGGATATCTTAACCACTCTGGCACCTAACTCAGTCATTGGGGTTCCAGTATTACGGAATATAAACAAAGCACAATGTTACAGGTCTTCAACATACGATTATAATCCTACTGCATGAGAAGAATGACTATTTCCAAGTCCAAGCAAGAGGAGAAATAAACAAAAAGGATGGAGATTAAGTTTTGATATCTGGATCATTGCACCTGTTAAAAGAAATGAAAAGATTATCGTCACTTAACTGAATCTTTTTCCACCTTCCTCGAAGTTAACCTCATGTGACTGTAGACAACTCCACTGCTCACAAGGGAACCTCCCCATCACGCCCCCCTCGGATTTAGTTATAAGTTGGCACAGTGGATAGGCCTTGAAAAACTGAACACAGATCAATCGAGAAAACAAGAAGAAGTTGTGTGGAACTATGAAAAAAGTAAGCAAAATATACAAACTGAGTAGTCCATGTGCAAGATAGGCAACATCAAGGACCGTGTGAGCTTAGCAGAGCCGTGGTCCCGTGGTTAGCGTGAGCCGCTGTGGAACGAGAGGTCCTTGGTTCAAGTCTTCTCTCGAGTGAAAATTTTACTTTCTTTATTTTCGCAAAGTTATGATTTGTCCGTTCGTTCACTGATGTCGCTGTTCACTGTAATAAGTTTAGCGCCTGTGTTTTGCGACCACACCGCAAAACCGTGCGATTGTTATTGAAGTCGCGAGCTATATTTGCTGGATTCATATTGCCCACAGAATACATCTCACGTATTTAATGCACTCTCGTCCAAAGTAGCGAACAGTCAACTCCCAGCCAGGGAGCCTCGTTAGCAGGAATACTCTCTCTTCCGTGCGCTGTAGTCGACTGACGTCTTGTGTTTCGATTTTTGTTTAGGTGTAGTGTCCCCAAACTACGGCGCAGTTACCTCGCATCGGACAGACGGACAGACAGATAATAATTGTCTGAAAATAAAAAATTAAATTTTTCACTCAAGGGAAGACTTGAACCAAGGACCTCTCGTTCGGCAGCCGCTCACGCTAACCACGGGACCACGGCGCGCTAGAACTCACATTGTCCATGATGTTGCCTATGTTGCGCATTGACTACTCAGTTTGTATATTTTGCTTATTTTTTCATAGTTCCACAGAACTTCTTCCTGTTTTCTCGATTGATCTGGATTCAGTTTTTCAAGGCCTATCCACTGTGCCAACTTATAACTAAATCTGAGGGGGGTGCGATGCGGAGGTTCCCTTGTCAGTACATTTCAAAGCCAACTACAAATAGTAGTGTGCTCTAGCAATTCCTATCCTTTCCATTGGTAAAAAGATCTAACCCTTCACAAACAAGAAAACTGCAGTGAATATATTCAAATACAAACCCAGACTCACCATTCTGTTTATTTCTCACTATTATCCTAGAAGAATGGTACACAGCTAGATTTATCATTCCAACTCATATATAATGACTCCACTAAATAAGGAATGGACTAAGAATTCCCCAGATGGGAATTTGCTCTAAAAAATATGCTTGATTCCTGCCATTTAACTGCCTTCATTTTCACTACTTGGTCTCACTATTGTCTACCTTCCTTGCAAGCCTGTCTGCCTCTTCCCTGCTATCATTCTGCATTATATTTTTCTCTGTAATATTTATTTTTCATTCCTTTTTGTAACGAGCCTGTCCTCCTCCTCCTCCTCCCCCCCCCCTTCCACCCATTTGACTGTTTTTCTCCTTTCTTTATTTCTTCTCTCTTTCACAGTTGGTGTTATTTTGGTATTAATTACATTGTGTTTATGATCTGCTGTGCTCATAGCTCTGCACTAGTGAGTGCCTCTTGCCCCAAGTTTAATTTCTAAGTTCCCAAATCTTATTTGTGGCTAAATTTTCAATGCTGATTTATCTCTTCTCCTGTTTTGTTTTGATACAGGATCCTGACTGCCTTTAATTACTTGGTAATTAATGGGAACATTTTGTTATCTTTTTTCTCACCAGATGAAATCTCCTCCCACCCCTCCCTCCTGCTTCTGACAGCTAGTGTTTATATGTATTTCAAATTATCCCTGACTCTACTTCTTCTTGGAGAAGGAAATATTTTCTCTGTATATGACTGCAGATTTTTCTACACTTACATAACACACTGTGGAAGTCCTTGACTTACTTTGAACTCCTGATTACTCTTAAGATCCATAGGTACGATTTCCATAAACAAAGCAGCTTTCAAACAGAAGTATTTTTTCAGACAAAAAATATCATGATGAGAAATAAGAAGAAAGTAAGAGTAGTATGTACAGCAACTCAAGGAGATGAAGGAATACTTTAAAGAGTTACTAAACAGCAATGGAAACATGGATGAAGAAAATGAGAACTCTCATGATGTCAAGATGGATCTAACCTGGATAGAAGTAGAAAAAGTGATGAACACCATATAAAAGAGGAATTGCTTGATAAGCAAACAAATATACGCCACAACTTGAAATTAACGCTTCAAGTGAAATCCCTCTCCTGTCTCATGACATGTGCCTTACACCATGAATCAAGAAAATGTTGTGTGTTTAAAAAGTTCTGATAAAGCTTTTGAACACCACCTAAAAAAAAGGTATAAAGCCATCCATTTGATGCTAAATGGATGAGCAACAACACTGACAACAAAAATATCAGAACACTTTTGATGGCTTGCAGATCTCTGAGTCTGTGTCATAGAGAGGTGGAGGCACAGTATGTGGACAACAGGTGTGTGTGTGTGTGTGTGTGTGTGTGTGTGTGTGTGTTTGTTTTGAGAGAGAGAGAGAGAGAGAGAGAGAGAGAGAGAGAGAGAGAGAGAGAGGGGGGGGGGGGTTTGAAGCATTTACTGTGTTCAAGATGATTTCATCACATTTCTTTATAGAATTTATGCAATCTCTGAACCTGCTTGGAGTACCTGAGCTATTAACCTATATATATATATATATATATATATATATATATATATATATATATAACACTACAGTATTCATTAACTAATGTAATAATACAAATACAGATTATCTAGAATAAAAAAATATATAGCATTCCCATGCATAAGCAATGCACGTTTGCCAATACAGTGAATTGTATTTCATTCATGGTTGCCTGTGCTAAATGCCATAAAACCCAGTCTCACGGCCTACTGACAATGAAAGTCTACTGCAGAATTCTTCATCAGTAATGGCTTCCAGCAACTTTAGTTGCCTACGCATGCTACCGCACGAGGGAAACCGAAGACCCACATTTCTAGGCACTCATTTATGGCGTTATCAAGAGTCAGTCTGTTATATGCCCAGAGCCCCTTACCCTGCTGCATTGCCGAATGTCGCCGGACCTGGGAGGGAGGGGAAGAGCTTCCTCCTACCTCCACAGAACTGTTGGAGAAGGAGTCCATCTGCGTGGAGTGACCAGAGTCGCTTGATGTCACTGAACCTAACACAACATCAGGCCCATATCAGATCGGGTTCAAATTGCCAATTTATTTTCCATTTAATAACAAAAATATGTATGTGTAGTGTATGTGTGTTTCTTTTTGTAAATTACAAGAGGATGTGGAGTGACGTCTATTAAAAAAGTATTAGCGAATATTTATACACAAAACGAAAATTTACTGTAAAACTACAAGGAGACAATATGGCTGACCAGTATGACCAGCACTACCTTCAGGAGGCAACATTCAAGCACTACTGATAGAAACATTAAAAGCAGAAAAAAATCTATTCCTACTGTCAGGGGGGGGGGGGGGGGGGGGGGAGAATGGGGATAGGACTCAAAAAGTTGGGGTAGTACGGGTAGACCACTCAAACCCAAGGATGAGAGGGAACCATGTGAGAGGAGTAGGAGGAGGAGGAGGAGGAGGAGAGAACGATGAACAGGGAAGAATCAGAGAAAGGAGTAGATCAAAGATTGTTAAGCAATGTGCCAACTTCAGTCCACAGGTGATATGAGGACAAAGTGAAAGTAACGATGAATTGAGAGGAAATAAATGACAAGTGGAATGAATAGACCAATTATTAACTAAGAGGAAAGTAGATAAGGAGATGGGAAAAAATTATCATCCTCTCTAACTGTACCCCCTCTCCTTTTTCTGTTTTCCCCAATTCATTTCAGATTTTCTTTTTCTTCTTATTTGCACTACTCATCCCAACGCTCATTTTTATTCTTATCAATCCTTTCTTACTTGTCACTCTGCTCCTCTATCATCTCTGGACTGAAGCTAGCTCAGTGATTACCAATATATTGTCTTTGGTCTTTCTTTCTCACATATCTCCCCTTTCATCTTTGTCTCTTTTCATTCTCACAATAGGTGGACACCCCTTATTCTGGGTTATAAGTGATGTGGCCCTCCCACCTCTGATGGAGAAACTAACAGTGCTAAAAGATAGAAACAGATATTTCCTAGTTTTCATTATGACTATCAGCAACACTGACAGTTTACCACCTGAAGGTACGAACTGGACACCCATACTGTCCTCATATTAACTGATTTGCAAAACAAAAGTTTTAATTGATACTTCAATTTGATACATTCATTTAACTTCCTATTACTTGCGTTTAATGTGCATCATCTGAAACAATGAATTTGCTAGTTCAGTTTACCAAATCACATTTTGAGATTTCTCTTTACCATGGTCTCCTGCTATGAAAATGTGCTCCCATGTATTGATATGCAAGACCTTGTTTGTGTGAAATTTCGTATTGGTTCCTATTCAAGTATGGGCATGTGCAAAACTACTGAAATACCAAGAATGTGCTATACACTGCTTCAGTATTCTCTCTAGCAATCATTGTAATTTATGATTACTCCATCTGCCTATGGAATTCATTTCATAATGAATTTTGAAGAAAATCAGTTGTGTAATTAGGACAGAGCATAAGAATTCCATCTGTACACCATGTAATTTGTATATATCCCAACATTTATGATGTATGTATACACAAAAATAATCACAACAAAATTTCACTGCAAAAATTTGGAAAAAACACACAAAACATCAACTACATAAAAGATATGTACAAAATATTATTGATGTTTCTGGTAACCAACATCATCTTTGTGAGAAATAAAATTAAGTTACTCATGGTACTGTGGGAACTGGATGCTGTACACAATAGGTGTAATCTGCCTTGTGCTATTAATACTCATTCTACCGTGTAAGGATGTGTTGTGGCACATAAAAATAAAAAAAATTAATAATAATATTAATAAAGCTTGCAAGAGTGGCTGCAGCTTTACACTAAGAATGTAAACGGTAAGTTTTTGCTGTAGCAATTAAACAACCCATATGACTAGAATAACTTTTGTATCCAAATGTTACATCCATGCTCTTTCTCTGACCTCTTTGTCAGTTGTGGTTTCTCTTTAGGAACGCAAGGACCATTTAGTAACTACTACTGTGCATTGTGCAGGATTATTCAAGTATTATGTTTTGCAATATTTTATAACAAGCAAATAACTATTTGTAACCCCCCCCCCCTCCCCTCCCACCCAGCCAACACACACACACACACACACACACACACACAAAGCTACAACTATGAATGGTGGCCTTTGTGTGTGTACCAAATGAGATCTTATTTCACAGTTCAAGAGTGACAGAGAAATTAATTTCAGTGTCACTTCATTATTCTCAACATGAGAGATGCCTCTAGTACATTGTGAAGCATCTTAATGCAGTAAACACTAACAAATACAAACCCCATAGATTTTCACTATTTTTATATTACTGTAAAAAAAGTAGTAAGATAATGCCACTTTACACATAATGACAAAATGTTTTTCTCAACAGTTCTGCACCACGATTTTTACTAATGTGCGTGTGTATATGTGGAGGGGAGGGTGGGGGGAGGAACTGTCTGATTTCCTCACAACTCTGCAATGGCATTAACACACTAACATCTGATTGTCTGAAGTCAGAGAGAGAGAGAGAGAGAGAGGGGGGGGGGGGGGGGGTGGAGAGGGAGAGGATATCTGGGCAAGGGACTTGGGAAACATCTCATTGTTAATCAGCCAGCCATTAACTAATGAAGATAAAGCAAATGCCCCCAATAACATGTCAAAAACTGGCTGCTTAACTCTTAAAAATTACAAAAACCAATACCTCAGCACAAAAACATGATAATGAAACTGAATAATCAGCATGACAACAGTGTGCCGTGGGGAGGGTAAAACTCAGCATCCCTGACTTAGCAAGACTGAGTGAGTTCTACAAATTACCCACACAGATCAAGAAACAAATGTAAGACCTTTCAAGCCAGTGAAATGCATCACTCCACAGATGAGAAGACTACAGCATTGCAGTCTCCCAGTCTGAAAATATGATTACCACCTAAACTTTACAGTTGGCAATAATGTTTATATTCACAGTCATCACCAAGCACTGTCACACAAAAATAAACAACAAATTTCTAACATTACTGAGATTACATGGTCTCTGAACCAGATGAACCTCCAGAACCTGTGAACACTGGAAATGCTAGAATTATCCTCCACCAATTTTGTAAAAAGGAAATTGGATAGCGCAGTTGTATGAACAAATTTCAGTCAACTGTTTGCCACACTTCTCAGTCTTACTAAATGTTCTGAACAATGATTTTTGAGATAACTGTGTCATACCATACAGTTCCCAACATAAGACTTAAATCTTTCACTGAGTGCTTTAGTGGAAACTACAACTAAGTAACCACCAGTGAATCATATAAAATAAACAAGTTGTATGAAGTTTTTTTACATGCCACTTAATAATCTAGCACGATTGGTAGAAATGATTATTGTTACTGATTATTGTTCTGTAAATCTCACGGTAAAGTCAATAATGGAAAAGAATTTTCCTCATTTTCATTGGGACTGAGTAAATATTTGCCACTCCAGACCCCAGAAAGAATTTTTGCATTTGACTGAAAAAGCAATGTAGGAAAACAATGTAACACCCTAAGTAACGAGGCTTCAACCATGTTTCTACATAATACCAACACTGCCTCCCTCTATTAAAATGTTTATCTAGCAGATAACTATGAGTGTGTCTGTTCCATTGGAAATTTCATCTTCTTCATTTCCTTTACTCACTGGTGGAAGCATACTGTCAATAGAAGGCCTCATAACGATTCGAGTTCATCAATATTCTAAATAAGCAACTGCTGACATATTATGGTACATAAATCTCAGAATGAACCACAGAAAGCCTGTCTACATAATAAATGAGAATGGTCCAGCTGTAGTGCCTGTACAACCTGTTCCACTGAGACGATGTAGCAGTACAGTTTTGTGTGTGTGTGTGTGTGTGTGTGTGTGTGTGTACAATTAAGGCATCAACCACACAGTAAGTTGTTACCCTTACACTCTGTCCATTATTTATAAATCGGGCTATAGTAGTGAGTAGGTATCAACTACTTATGAGCACTAGCAAAGCAACATTTAAGGAGAGTACAAAACAAAATTTACTGGGTCGAGATAAATGGCAATTACAGAGGAAGGATTGAAGCAGCTGTATGACTATGAAGAGCTCCAAAGTCAAAACAATACTAAACAAAGAAAGAAGGCTGAAAGATGGAAGAAGGTTCATATAGGAGGAGCAAACTTGAGGACAATATTATAGAAGGAAGATAAAAGTCGGTGAAGATGAGAAAGGAGATATGACACTGCAAGAAGAACTTGACAGAGCACTGAAAGATCTCAGTGGAAACAAGGCCTCTGGAGTAGATAACATAATGTCAAAAATATTGAGATCCTTGGGAGAGCCACCCATGACAGAACTATTCCACCTGGTGTGCAAGATAAATGACGTAGGCATAATACCTTCTCAATTCAACAAGGATGTAATAATTCCGTTCCAAACAAAGCAGGTGCTCACACGTTTGACTACTTTTAAACCATCAGTTTAATAAGTTGCGTTTGTAAAATACTGACGAATTATTAACAGAAGAATGGAAGAAAAGGTAGAAGCAGAAGTCAGACAAGATCAGTTTCAATTCATGAGAAATGCAGGGAAACTCTAGGCAATACTGACCCTGTGTCTTATATGAGAACACACTGGATGGTTATAATTAAAGTGCAGCTACTCTCACAGGTGCAGTACTGTATGGCAGAGGAGCTAGGTAGATATGGTAAGGCATTAATGCGTAATGATTTACACTGCAAAAATAAATAAATATATAAAAATATACATTTTAATTTCAATTTTGGCCACCAGCTGCAAATCTGGCACTGTGAATGCAAGGAAGAGATATAGAAATGTCTCCATATGGAACGGATTAGGAACGGAACTTGGGCAGAAAAGGTCAAAAAGTGAGAATGGCATAATGTTGATTTTATTTTTAACCATCTCACTTTAAAACACTGTTTTCCACACAGTTGCGCTCTTCCAAAGCAGGAATCACTTACTGTACAAGGACGTCTCGATAACACGCAGATGTCACAGTATATCTGGCAGGCTCTCTTCAAAGAATAATGGACCAACAATAAAAGTGCTTGTGAATCTACACCACACAGTTACATATGGCAAGTGCAGTAACTCTTCGTGCACAACACACAGTTTAACAGTACCCTGAATTCGACCGTTTTCTCTCTTCAGAGCATCCTTTAGAGTAAAATGTGCCTTGTCTCTCCACAGAATATTACCTGGCCACGCCGTCAGCTACGATTCATGCCAGAAACCGAAGAGCAAATACAGAATGTTGATAATGTTTCACTTGATGCACTGCCTGCATCTTGTACGGGTACCAGAGTAACTTAATTTTATCCATTGTTTTTCAGTGTTTCATCTGCAACTGTTTTACTTTCGTAAAATGAAGAACAAGTTGCGTTTATTTACTGCACTATGCATTTCGAGCCCTGGAGGCTCATCTTCATGTGCTTTTTAGTGATTTACATCAGGTTTTTTAGTTGTTTGCAGTTTAACATTGTATGATGTCTGCTTCTGTTGTGCAGTTGGTATACACAATACACATCTTTAATTCTGTAGTACATACTGGGATATATACATAGTCACACACTTTTTCGCACATTGTAATAGCAGAACATAAACATGCCAAAGATTCTCAAGTCACACACTTCTCAAGAATCTTTGGCATGTTTATGTTCTGCTACTACAATGTGCGAAAAAGTGTGTGACTTGAGAATCTTTGGCATGTTTATGTTCTCCTACTACAATGTGCGAAAAAGTTTTTTTTTTTTTTTTTTTTTTTTTTTTTTTTTTTTTTTTTTTTTTTTTTTTTGTGGTTTTCGGGCGCACAACTTCAATGGTCATTAGCGCCCTGACTACTCTAAGAAGGCACCGCGAGGCACAAGTTGACAACAACAACTAAAAGGGAAAACACAATAAAAGACAGACTGACAGGCATAGGATTAAAAAACATCATCAAATGTCCTTAGCGAGGTGTGTCAAATTGATAAAACAAAGAACACGAGCAGCTGCTCGTGGGTCATCCGCTAAAATGGCATCGAAAGTAGTAGGCAGGTTAAGATCGAGGCGCAGTGTGTTAAGATCAGGACAGGACATTAAAATGTGTCTAACCGTCAGCAAGTGCCCACATGGGCAGAACGGCGCCGGCGCAGCCGTCAGCAGATGGCGATGGCTGAACCGGCAGTGTCCAATTCTTAACCTTGCTAAAACGACCTCCTCCCGCCGAGAAGGGCGTGAGGAGGACGTCCAAGCCACGGGAAGAGGTTTTAAGGCCCGAAGCTTGTTGTCGGTAAGTGCAGCCCAATCGGCATGCCACAGCGACACAACGCGCCGACAAATGACCCTGCTAAAATCGGACGAAGGGACACAACAAGAAGCTGTCCGAGGCTGGAGGACCGCAGCCTTGGCCGCGGCATCTGCAGCTTCGTTCCCAGGGATACCGACATGGCCAGGAACCCACATAAAGCTAACCGGCGTACCGACGTCCACCAGCTGCTGAAGAGAGCTTTGGATCCGGTGTACGAAAGGGTGAACCGGGTACGGATCACTGAGGCTCTGGATGGTGCTCAGGGAATCTGAGCAGATGACATAAGCAGAATGTCGGTGGCGGCAGATGTAAAGAACAGCCTGGTAGAGGGCAAAGAGCTCAGCTGTGAAGACCGAACAATGGCCATGGAGCCGGTATTGGAAACTTTGTGCCCCGACAATAAAGGAACACCCGACCCCGTCATTGGTCTTAGAGCCATCTGTATAAATGAAAGTCATGTTGTTGAACTTCGAACGAAGTTCTAAAAAACGGGAGTGGTAGACCGAACTGGGGGTGACCTCTTTTGGGAGCGAGCTGAGGTCGAGGTGAACGCGGACCTGAGCCTGGAGCCAAGGTGGCGTGCGGCTCTCGCCCACTCGAAAGGTTGCAGGGAGTGAAAAATGAAGCTGTTGAAGGAGGCGACGAAAGCGAACTCCAGGGGGTAGCAAGGCAGAGACATACAACCCGTATTGAAGGTCAAGAGAGTCGTCAAAAAAGGAACGATAAGACGGATGGTCGGGCATTGACAGTAGCCGACAGGCATACCGACAAAGCAGTATATCGCGCCGGTAGGTGAGTGGCAATTCGCCAGCGTCAGCATGAAGACTCTCTACGGGACTGGTATAAAATGCTCCGATCGCAAGTCGTAAACCCCGATGTTGTATGGAGTTGAGGCGGCGTAAGATGGATGGCCGTGCAGAGGAGTATACGAAGCTCCCATAATCCAGCTTGGAGCGGACGATCGACCGATATAGACGAAGTAGGACGGTTCGATCCGCTCCCCACGACAGACCACTGAGAACACGGAGGACATTTAAAGAACGGGTACAACGGGCGGCCAAATATGACACATGTGGAGACCAGCTAAGTTTCCTGTCAAAGGTAAGGCCTAAAAATTTGATTGTCTCCACGAGTGGGAGAGCAACGGGACCGAGTCGTAAGGACGGTGGGAGAAACTCTTTGTAGCGCCAGAAGTTAATACAGACCGTCTTCTCGGCAGAAAAACGGAAGCCATTGGCGACACTCCAGGAGTAAAGACGGTCAAGAGAACGCTGAAGACAGCGCTCCAGGACACGTGCACACTGCGCGCTGCAATAGATGGTAAAATCGTCCACGAAAAGGGAGCCTGATACATCAGCTGGGAGGCAATCCATTATTGGATTGATCGCGATGGCGAAGAGAGCGACGCTCAAAACTGAGCCCTGTGGCACCCCATTCTCCTGGCGAAAGGTGTCGGACAGGACAGAACCCACACGTACCCGAAACTGTCGATCCATTAAAAAGGAATGAATAAAAAGAGGGAGGCGACCGCGAAAGCCCCATGTATGCATGGTGCGGAGAATGCCCGCCCTCCAACAGGTGTCGTAAGCCTTCTCCAAATCAAAGAACACAGCCGCGGTCGGGCGCTTCCGCAAGAAGTTATTCATAATGAAGGTCGACAAGGTAACCAGATGGTCAACAGCAGAGCGGCGCCTTCGAAATCCACATTGTACATTGGTAAGTAGGCGTCGAGACTCGAGCAGCCAAACCAATCGAGAGTTAACCATTCGCTCCATCACTTTACAGACACAGCTGGTAAGCGAGATAGGTCGATAACTGGAAGGCAAGTGCTTGTCCTTCCCCGGCTTAGGAATCGGGACAACAATAGACTCGCGCCAGCATGCGGGAACATGTCCCTCAATCCAGATGCGATTGTATGTACGAAGAAGAAAACCTTTACCCGCAGGAGAAAGGTTCTTCAGCATCTGAATATGAATAGAATCAGGCCCTGGAGCGGAGGACCGTGATCGGCCAAGTGCGGTTTCGAGTTCCCGCATGGTGAATGGGGCATTATAACTTTCACAATTCGAGGAGCGGAAGTCAGGTGGCCTAGCCTCCTCTGCCTGTTTGCGGGGGAGGAAGGCAGGGTGGTAATGAGCGGAGCTCGAAACCTCGGCGAAAAAGCGGCCGAAGGCATTGGAGACAGCCTCAGGGGCCACAAGGACTTCATTCGCGACCTTCAAGCCAGAAACTGGGGAGTGGACCTTAGTGCCAGATAGCCGGCGCAGGCTACCCCAGACAACAGAAGAAGGGGTAGAACTGTTGAAGGTGCTTGTGAAAGCAGCCCAGCTGGCTTTCTTGCTTTCTTTAATAATACGACGACACTGAGCACGTAATCGTTTATAATTAATACAATTCGCCACTGTAGGGTGGCGCTTAAAGGTGCGTAAAGCACGTCGACGAGCACGTAAAGCATCTCTACATGCTGCGGTCCACCAGGGGACCGGTACGCGACGTGGAGAAGAAGTAGGGTGAGGGATGGAATATTCAGCAGCAGCGAGAATGACTTCCGTGAGGTGTGCGACCTGACGATCGCAGCTGGTGAAGGTTTGATCCTGAAAGGTAGCCCTGGAAGAGAAGAGCTCCCAGTCTGCCTTGGAGATGGTCCAACGAGAGGAGCACGGAGAGGGAGTATGCTGCAGGAGATGGATAACACACGGGAAATGGTCGCTCGAATATGTATCAGAAAGTGCATACCACTCAAACCGGCGTGCAAGTTGGGGAGTACATATAGAGAGGTCTAAATGGGAATAGGTGTGAGATGTGTCCGAAAGAAAAGTAGGGGCGCCAGTATTGAGGCAGACAAGATCGAGCTGGTTGAAAAGGTCTGCTAACAAGGAGCCCCTCGGGCAGGATGCTGGAGAGCCCCAAAGGGGATGGTGGGCATTGAAGTCTCCAGTTAACAAAAATGGTGCAGGTAGCTGAGCAATAAGTTGCATCACGTCTGCCCTGGTAACGGCAGATGACGATGGAGTGTAAACGGTACAAAAGGAAAACGTAAAAGTGGGGAGAGTAATGCGGATGGCAACTGCCTGCAGGCCGGTGTGCAACGTGATGGGATCGTAGTAAATATCATCCCGGACCAGCAACATAACCCCTCCATGAGCTGGGATACCTACCACAGGGGGTAGGTCAAAACGCACAGAGGTGTAGTGTGCCAAGGCAATTTGATCGCATGGGCGTAGCTTCGTTTCCTGGAGGGCTACGACAAGCGGACGGTGCAAGCGGAGCAGCAACTTCAAGTCCTCTCGGTTGGAGCGAATGCTGCGAATATTCCAGTGAATAAGTGCCATCGTAAGAAAAGAAAGATGAGAGAAGTGGTCACCTCGAAGGCCGCTTAGGGCCTGGCTTCGAGCGAGCACTGCCGCCGCTATCAGTAGGCGGACAGTCATCGTCCATTGGGTCTATAGGGTCATCGGCCATCTCGGGAGGATGGCCGGGAGGGGGAGCTTCCTCCGCCAGTGAACGGCCAGATGTACGGCGACCAGCGGTGCGGCCAGGCGAAACGGATGACGGCCTGGGGCGGCAGCCGCTGGGTGGCGCAAGAGAAGAAATGCGCCGTGGCGGGGAAGGAGAACTGTGCTTCCTATGCGCCTTTTTGGAAGGACGTGTAGTGGAAGTACCGGTCGAAGGCTGTGAGGTCGAGGTACGGAGGAAGTCTGCACGGGATGGTTCCTTCTTGAAGGCCCGTGCATCTGACTTCGGTGTCTTCGTTTTAGCAGAAGCTGAAGAAGGTGCTCGTGTCTGTGGGGTGATGGGAGGAAGAGGAGACGTCGACCGCGCGATCTTAGCACTGGCCGAACGGACGACCGTGGTGCTGAAGGTCAGATCGCATGTCTGGGTTGCTACCTCCCGGGTAGTCCGAGGAGAGGCGAGGACAGTACTGTATTTCCCCGCTGGGAGCAGCGTGGGCTTCCTACTAGCCAATAGCTTGCGAGCAGCCGAGGTGGACACTTTCTCTTTGACCCGAATTTCCTGGATACAGCATTCTTCCTTATAGACAGGACAGTCGCGGGAGGATGCTGCATGGTCACCCTGACAGTTCACACAACGAGGAGACGGAGGTGGACAGTCACCCTCATGGGCATCCCTGCCACAGGTGACACATTTAGCCGCATTGGAACAAGACTGTCGAGTGTGATTGAAACGCTGACACTGGTAGCAGCGCGTAGGTGTCGGGATATAGGGGCGAACAGAAATAACCTCGTAGCCCGCCTTGATGCGCGATGGCAGCTTAACATTATCGAAGGTCAAGAAAATTGTCCGGGTCGGTACAAGGTCATTGTTGACCTTTTTCATGACCCTATGGACAGCCGTCACGCCCTGCTCAGCGAGGAATGATTGAAGCTCCTCGTCAGTCAATCCGTCGAGGGAGTCAGTATAGACCACACCACGAGACGAATTCAAAGTTCGGTGGGCCTCCACCCGGACAGGGAACGTGTACAGGAGGGTGGCCCGAAGCAGTTTTTGTGCCTGAAAGGCATTCTCAGTTTCCAGTAATAAGGTGCCGTTACGCAACCTGGTACAGGATTTGACAGATCCGGCTATGGCATCTACGCCCTTCTGAATAACGAAAGGGTTGACAGAGGAAAAATCCTTTCCGTCCTCAGTTCGAGAAACTACGAGGAACTGTGGGGCAGGCGGTAGTACTTTTGTCACTGTTGGCTGGTCACGTTTCCGTTTTTGGGTCGAAGTCGAAAGAGATGGAGTAGAATCCATTGCGGAGGAATCCCCCATGATTGCCAGCGTCTCCGATGGCGCGCTCCTTCCTTGTGGGGACCCTCTCAGAGGGCACTCCCGCCTTAGGTGAATGTTTACACCTCAGGTCACACCTCCCGAGAAACAGACGGAGGGACCAATCGGCATGGTCAGAAGGTATCAGCTCAGGCAATCACCCCTCCCCGGGCCTGGCCTTTACCAGGGGGTACGCGCGTGCCTTACATGTCTACCCAGGGCGGGGACTTACGCGTTACCCCGTCACCGGCTACGCGTGCGAACGCGTGGGTCGGCCTTCAGACACGCACAGGGAGGAAGGAAGAAGAGGAAAAAGAAGAGAGAGAGGGAGAAAGAGGACAGACTGTCTCAAACGCCGAGGCGGAGACCAGAGAAGGCAAGGAGAAGAAGGCAATGAGAAAGCAAGGGGAAGAAGGCAATAAGAAGGCAAGGAGAAGAAGGCAATGAGAAGGCAAGGAGAAAAAGGCAATGAGAAGGCAAGGAGAAAAAGGCAAGGAGAAGGCAAGGGAAAGAGTAAGGAAGACAGTGAGGTGGAGAAGAGCAAAGAAAGGAACCAACAAAAGGAAGGAAGAAACGAGAAGTGAAAAAACCAAAAGGACCACGATGATAGGTCGTGGAACCGTCCGTCTCCGGACGCAGGCGCGAACTACCCCCGTGAGGGGGATGGACTCCTTTTAGTCGCCTCTTACGACAGGCAGGAATACCGCGGGCCTATTCTAATCCCCGGACCCGCAGGGGGGGTGTGAAAAAGTGTGTGACTTGAGAATCTTTGGCATGTTTATGTTCTGCTACTACAATGTGCGAAAAAGTGTGTGACTATGTATATATCCCAGTATGTACTACAAAATTAAAGATGTGTATTGTGTATACCAACTGCACAACAGAAGCAGACATCATACAATGTTAAACTGCAAACAACTAAAATACCTGATGTAAATCACTAAAAAGCACCTGAAGATGAGCCTCCAGGGCTCGAAATGCATAGTGCAGTAAATAAATGCAACTTGTGACTGAAGGCAGTTTGTTCTTCATTTTACCAGTGTAATAATTTCTATACTGCCGACTGTGGGATGAACAATTCTCGTGACACTGCACGAGCTCTAGCATTACCTGAGCCACGTGCTGCGTGGTCAGTTGCAGCTACAGCAATTTTGTCAGTAACTTCCACTGGCACAGGATGCCTTCCTCTTCCAGGTGCCACATCAAGCTCACTCGCATTTTAAAATTTCATCATCACCATCATCACCATCACCATCACCATCACCATCACCATCACCATCACCATCATCATCATCATCTTTAAACTATTTAATGCCATCGGGCCTCTTCTCAGACCTTTCAGTTGGTGATACTATCTCAACGCAGCATTGCTATTTATGTAAAACAGTTTCAGTAACTGCACAGTGTCTCTCTTCTAGATAGCCATACTGTTCACTCACGTTATGATTCGTCACATGACAGTGTAGATGTCATTCCATCTTAGAACTAGTGTACACCATTAGATCTGCACAACATGGCTACAATTGAGACTAATGTTTTCCAATGTAGATTGGTCCTGCATTAACACGTTAGCTTCTCGATCAAGTTTTGATGAAATACAATAATTACAGCCACACTGGACCTCAGTGAATATCTGCACTTTAATTATAACTATCTGGTAGGTTGAAGAACGGCAAAGGCACATTTGTACCATTTGTGGATTTTGAGAAAGGTAGGACAATGTTGGATGGACTGAACACTTTGAAATTTTGAATGCAGCAGGGATAAAATACAGAGAGCAAAAGGTTATTTACAACTTGTGCACGATCTAGACTGCAGTTACGACTCAGAAGACATGGAAGAGAAGTAGTGTTTGAGAAGGGAGTAGACAGGATTGCAGCCTACCCCACATGTTAATCAATCTGTACAATGTGCAAGCAGTAAAGGAAACCAATGAAAAATTTAGAAAGGAAATTAAAGTTCAAAGAGAAGAAATAAAAACTTTGAGGTTTTCAATGACATTTAATTCTGCGAAGAGATGGCAAAGGACTTGGTAGAGCAGCTGAAGAGAAAGGATAGTGTCTTGAAAAAGATATTATATGATGATTGTCATCAAAAGTAAAACAAGGGTAAAGGAATGTAGCTGAACTAGATCAGATGAATTGTATGGCGTAGCAGTAATTTTGTCTAGTGGCTGGTGCATAAGACTTACGATGGAAATTGAGGGGATGACACTGCTGGCCCCATTTTGTACCCTATATTGGCTGTAAGAGTCAACCATTAGGAACCAATCCCTACTGGGCTCAGCTCTAGCAGCTGTAGGCAGTGTGATAGCTTGCAGCTCCCATCACTGTCATGAGATGTCACTGCAAATGCCAACCAAATTTGAAACAGATAACATTTGTTCCTCCAGAGAACCCGCCAACTCCAGCCAGTGCCAGAACAGTGTCTGAAAAGCCCTACAGTAGTTACTGAGACTGGCCTAGACATACAGGAAGAAAAAGGCTATAAGGGACTGTAAACTACAGTATATATGGAAGGAGGATATATTTATAGGTGTATAGGTTCTGGTAATAATAACTGTGTGTGGCTCAATGGCCTGGAGCAATTGTTTCAATTGGACATCACTTTCACAACTTGCATTACCGCTTTTATGCAACTGGGGAAAGGGGACTACATTTTAATGTGGAATCCAAAGCACATTCTGTTTCTGGCACTAAATGCTTGGTGAAAAAAAAAAGAGAGTGAAAAGTAAGTTGTCCACCCAGGATTTGATTCCACAACTTTCAGTTCCCATGCATGCACTTTACTGATACAGCTTTGTTGCTGTCTCACATTATCGTAGCTGTGCTGCTTGGTGGCAGTGACAGTGTTTTCACAACAGAGGGGGAACTCATATTTCATCACAGTTCCATCACGAAATACTAGTAAATCATACACAAAAACCTTTCTCATCACTCAGTCTACCTATTAGTCACAGTCAGATCAAATCTGTACAGTAGTTCCTAAAATTAAACTGAAAACACAAGCAGAAAGTGCTGCATGGGATTTCAGTTTACATATGTATTGATAGATAGATAGATAAATAAATAAATAAATAAATAAATAGAAGAATATAGGTAGATGAAGACATGAGGCTACACCAGATGATGCAGATCAGAAAATTAGATATTAGAACTAGTTCACAAGTTTTGCTATTTGGCAAGAAAAATAACAGATGATGCCTGAAGTAGAGAGGATGTTCACAGCAGACTTTCAATAGCAAGAAAAGTGTGCATGAAAATAATAATAATAATAATAATAATAATAATAATAAACTCATTAGTTCAAGTTAAGTATGTTTTTTCTGAAGATCTATGTCTGGAGTATAGCCTTGTGCAGAAGAGAAACTTATTGCCTAAGTGGTCCAGACAGGAAGACAACAGCACCTTTTGAAATGTGATGCTACAGGAGACTGCTAAAGAGAAGATTAGATTGGTAGATCAAAAAACTAATGAGGTGGTACTGAATTCAATTGGGGGGGGGGGGGGGGGGACAAAATTATTGTACAATTTAACTAATAAAAAAAAAGGGGTCAGTTGATAGGACAGATCCTGAGGCATAAAGGAATAGTCAATTTGGTAATGGAAGGAAGTGTGGTGGATAAAAATTGTAGAGGGAGACCAAGGCATGAATATAAAAAGCAGTGAATTGGATGTAGGTTGCAGTAGTTATTCAGAGATGACGAGGTTTGCACAGAATAGATTACCATGGAGAGCTGCATTAAACCAATCTTCAGATTGAAGACCATGACCACAACAACAATGGCAGCAATCAAATGCAGAAAGGAATCCATGTTCAACACTGTGCATTACATTCCATAAAAATTGTTTATAATGGCCTCAGTGAAGCTGATAACACTAATTTTTAGCTGAACATAGTATTAGGCACCTGCCTTCATGGAGAAAGTAAGTGGGGTTGTTACGCAGAAAATGACATTAACAGACACAAAAATTGTACTAAGGGAAGTATCACAATACGGCGCATTTCTCATAAAAGCAGTGAAAATGAAAATATGCCAGAGATAGAGAAATTTAGTGTAGTTATTGCTGACATGCACTGAGAACTTCAGGATATTATAGACGTCGATGGTGTAACATGCAAACAATTACCAAGCTTCTAAAAACATTTTATTAAATTTTAGAAATCTGAACACAACTTTAAAAATCATCCGCAACATATCACCTGCTGGGTCATTTTATTTACTGGGTTACTCCTATCACTATAATTTTGTCATCAGATATGATTAAAGTGACAGGTTAATCCTTTGCATTCTGTCATCGTGTGCTCTTATTCAAATCACTGCTGCCCGGGGGACCGCAAGTGTACCACAGAAAATTGTGAGAGTGTGTCTGTGGAAACAATAAGACCACTGACCGACAATCAGACAACTATATTTACGTAACCATTACACTATAAAACTTATCTTTGTGCGATATCTTTTTAAAATTATTCTGAGTTGCCTGCTTCCATAGTCATTTCACTCGTATTGGTTACAAATGAATCGCTGTCATCAAAATCCCTGTCAATCTCATTTTTACTTAGACACTGCTCTAAAAGTTCTATACTCTCTTCCTCAGAAAGAACTGTGTGTAAAGAACTAGCCATTTCACACAAACTAACTTGAAGGTAACAATTACAACCTTTCTCTCAACACAACAGCTACAATTCAATACCTAGTTAACAAAGGCTTCCTTAAATAAAAGTACTATGCAGCACTGATGCCTAGTACAGACTCAAGAATGGAGCAGGTGAGAGCTATGAAAATTTGTGACAAATGAGGCTCAGCATTGGAGTGGAAAACAAAATTAATAATGGTGATCACCACCTGTCTTTGGAGAGGGTTAAAGGGGTAAAGATGATAGAAAGGGGCAAAGGCGTGTGTGTGTGTGTGTGTGTGTGTGTGTGTGTGTGTGTGTGTGTGTGTGTGTGTACGCGCGCGCGCGTGCACATCTGGGGTGGGGGGTTGAAAATATCATAGCGATGGGAGGGCTGCTGGAGAAGTTTTTAAGGGCATTATGAACACAAACCAATAAATATTAAATATCTGACTCTCCCTCCCTCTCCTTCCTTGTGATACATTACCTATACAGTTATAATATTCCATGGTCAACACAATACATTTATAATAATTTTTTCTGTGTGTGCATCTGTGTTCTGAGCTGCTCAAAGCAAGGTAATTATAACAGACATAAGGACAACACATCTTTTCTATTCTTCCCTTTTATTCCCAACACTGTGTACCATGTTGTCCCCCTTCCTGCCAGCAATTTTTCTTTCCTTTTTTAATTTGTATTTTCAAATGATTCTGTTGTTTAACAGATCTTTTCACCAAGACTGTCTTTTAGTTCATAATTGGCTGTTATGTCTTCCTTTTAAACATCCCTCTCCAGTAAGCAACTGCTCTGTCATTTACTGCAGATGGCACTGACTCTTGGAAAGTTGAAGCTTTCCTGCTGCATTTACAGTGAAGTCTGGAAAGTAGTCTACATTTATTTTCTGATAGTGGCACTTGAACTCTACTGTTTACCAAACTAAAGAGCTGTGTATTACAGATGTAACAGTGGCATAAATGTCTTTTGGCATTTATTTTCTATTAAAGCAGCATCAAACTAATTTTTTACCATACATCTGTCACAGTCTCTCAGGTGACTTGCAAACATATCACTTCTGTACATTTGTTCAGTAACTTTACGAAATTCTTTGCCACATGATACTAAAAACAGAACTGAAGTAAGTTTTTAGTATCTCTATAAGATGACAACATTATCACGACAACTAATGGCCTTTCTCTTGTGGGAATGACCTACGATGGATGACATGCAACACAAGAAAGTCGTAATATACTAAAATGCCACAACATCCTACGATGAAGATCTGAGGCAACATCAGTCATCATCTTTGGGAGGATGGCAGGATGCATGACACACCACCATAATTCTGCAATACACTCCAGTGTAGGCTAATGATGACAAAGCAGTAAAAGCAAACAGATTCTTAGTTGCAAATTATTATGGAAAGCACAGGCAGCCAAGATGTTGATTATCATATACGTCCATACCAAAGACAGTTTCACATGTAAATCCCCGATGCTCCTTCAGTGACAGCAAACTGAATCGGTCATTTAAACAACACACAAGATACAAACTATTATTGATATGAAATGTGGCAATTCTTTATCACCTTCCACATCAAAACTTTTTGCCCTTATAAATCAAAAAGCAACCTTGCCCTTTTTTGAAAGATTTATAAGTATTTCTCTTTCACATTGTCAATGCAGTTAGCTTCCATGCCTAATGATCTGAACACCCACATTTGCCCATCATAAACATAATTTCAGGCACTTGTAAAACCTCCCTCCCCGTGTCTCTCTCTCTCTCTCTCTCTCTCTCTCTCTCTCTCTCTCTCTCTCTCTCTGTCCTTAGGTTAGTTAGGTTTAAGTCGTTCTAAGTTCTAGGGGATTGATGACCATGGATGTTAAGTCCCATAGTGCTCAGAGCCATTTTTCTCTCACACACACACACTCTCTCTCTCTCTCTCTCTCTCTCTCTCTCTCTCTCTCACACACACACACACACACACACACACACACACACACACACATTTTTGCTAACAGAGGAATAACTGGCCTGAGTGTTTGTAAAGTCAGGAGAGAGAAATGATGGAAAGTTTTCAAGGAGAGGGAGGAAGTGGAGGAGGTGGAGGGAAATAAAAGAACATTTCCCAATGATGTGTCAAAATGGTGACATAATACAGAAACGGGGAAAAACACACACACACACACACACACACACACACACACACACACACACACACACACAGAGAGAGAGAGAGAGAGAGAGAGAGAGAGAGAGAGAAAATGCCTCAAGATGGTAAAGAGCAAGAGAATTATAGAGAAATTTGTATCCATCAAAGAAAAATGCAATTGCAATGGAGGAGCAAAAAGAAGTGAGTGGAAAACAAAGAGGTATGACAAGGGCGAGGCATGGCTGACAGTGGCAGCATTGGAGGGTATGCTGAAAAGGCATTCCTTTTGTACACTGAATATATGAGATGACGTTGGGGGTTGAAGTCCACATGGCATGATCTGTTAAACAAGTGCTGAAAGCAGCTTGTTTCTGCTGAGCAGCATAAATAAGGAAACTAAAAGGTAGAGTCAGTCTTCAAACAATCTTTGATAGCAGTCCTTTGTGTAAGTGTACAGCTGCTACATGGCCATCCATGCTCATGTGACATTTTAAGTCATCACAATTCATGCATGGAGTTGAAACAGGAACTTTTTCATGAGATGGTTATATATGATTTTGAAGGGGTTTAAGCAGGAATTAGTGACTCAAGATATTGAATTTACTTCTAGGGTCCCCTGCCAGTTTTTGATAGTCTGTTATTGGTTCAAAGAATTGCAACAAGAAACAAAAACTTCTTTATGATAAAACTGTATCTGAGTGTCTGGCAACAGAAATAAAGCACAGTAGGTAGTAAAAACTGCTCTTTGTCAAAAAATGTGTGTGTGTGTGTGTGTGTGTGTGTGTGTGTGTGTGTGTGTGCGTGTGTGTGGAATAGTCAAACCTGGATTCAAGCAGTTAATTTTATCTAATAACATTTCTCCTAAAAAAAGGTGGAGAGAGCAAGTCTTCACTAAGCTGTTTGAGAATATAAATAGGTGCATATCAAAAATGAATGCTGTAAGCTACTGATCTGTATTGTCACATATAATGAAAACCTTGCCGCATACCAGAACAAATTTTTTTCCTAATAATAACACCATCAAAAACGAGAATTTGGGCCAACTGGTGTTATAAATCAATTGTTGTGTTGATTATAAGCAAGCACAAACAAAGGCTGTCGAATGGTGGTGGGAAATGCAATGAGTCTGGCTTATAAAATAAAATGAAAGTTGTTCTAAATGTACATAGATACTCAGCAAGCCAGTGTTCGGTGTGTGGCGGAGCGTACCCTGTATTACTATTAGTCATTTCCTTTCCTTTTCCACTCGCAAACAGCGAGGGAAAAATGATTATCTATATGCCTCCATATGAGAGCTATTTCTTGTATCTTATCTTCATGTTATTTAAGTGCAACGTATGTTGGAAGCAACAGAATTGTTTGGCAGTCAGCTTCAAATGACAGTTCTCAAAATTTTCTCAATAGTGCTTCTCGAAAAGAATGTCATCTTCTCTATATGGATTCCCATAGAGTTTTCAAAGCATCTCTGTAACACTTACATGTTGTTTGAATCCACCAGTAACAAATCTAGCAGCCCACCTCTGAATTGCTTAGATATCTTCCTTCAGTCTGACCAGGTACACATCCTAAAAACTTCGGCAGTACTCAAGAATAGGTTGCATCTGTGTCCTATATGCAGTCTCCTTTAAAGGTGACCCACTCTTTCCTAAAAATTCTCCCAATAAACCCTTCCCCTACCCTACAACAGTTCTCACATACTCATTCCATATCATGTTGCTTTGGAACATTATGCACTGATATTTAAATGACATGCCTGTGTGACACAGGATACTAGTAATACTGCATCCAAACATTACAGATTTAGCCTTCCTACTCATCTGTATTGACTTACATTTTTCCACATTTGGACCAAGCTGCCACTCTTCACATCAACTAGAAATTTTGTCCAAGTCTTGTTTCTTCCTACAGTCACTCAACTTCGACACCCATCCGTATACCTCAGCATCATCAGCAAACATCCATAGATTACTGCCCGTCCTATACACCAAATCATTTGTGTATATAGATAACAACAGCGATCCTAACACACTTGCCTGGGCACTCCTGACTCTGATGAACACTTGCTGTTGAGGACAACATACCGAGTTCAATTACTTAAGAGGTCTTCAAGCCACTCGCATATCTTTGAACTTATTCCACATGCTTATACCTTCATTCACAGCCTGCAATGTGGCACCATGTCAAATGCTTTCTGGAAATCTAGAAATATGGAGTCTGCCTGTTGCCCTTCACCCATTGTTTGCAATACACCATGTGAGACAAGTGCAAGCTGAGGTTTGTGTGAGTGATGTTTTCTAATACCACACTAATTCACGGAAATAAGCTTCTCAGTCTCAAGAAAGTTTAATATATTCAAAATTAGAATATGTTCAAGGATTCTGCAGCAAACCAAAGTTAGGGATATTGGTCTGTAAGTTTGACGGTCCATTCTTTTACCCCTCTTATATACTGCAGTCACCTGCATTTCTTTCCAGTCGCTCGGTACTTTGTGATGTGCGAGAGATTTACGATAAATGCAGGCTGGGTAAGGGGCCAATATCAGAGTACTCTTTGTAAAACTGAACTGGGATTCTAACCGGACCTGCTGATTTATTTGCTTTCAAATCTTTCAGCTGCTTCTCTATGCCAGGGATATTACTAGAATGATGCCCGTACGGGAGTTTGTCCAACGGTCAAATGACTTTGTTTGCTCGATTCTCCTGTGTGATGGATTTAAAACTTCAGCTTTCATTTTGCTATCTTCAACTCCCACACCAGACTGGTCAACAAGGAACCAATTGGTAGCCTTAGAACCACTAAACGATTTTATGTAGCATTTATTTCTACAAATGAGTGATATTACTAAATTTTTATGATACATACCTGCTACACAGGCTTTAAAAAATTCTGTTTTTATCTCAGTAATCAATGAAACTGCTTACGTATATATTTTTCTTCCCCAAAAACTTTTCTCTGAACATCAGACATCTTTTCTCTGAACATCAGACATCACAATACTAATACCTGCTAATAATAAACACGAGATGCATGCAGACTGACACACATGCCTTTTACAGTACTTAAAGAGTTAGAAGCAGTCGTGCAAATTTCCATGAAATGCAACAGGCATGCAGTCTAGTAATAAGCCCCAACCTATGTGCTTGAACATTGCATACAGTCAAAATAACTGCACTGCATACGGGTCCGCAAAGCAACAGTTTGTATTTCATAGTTTCAGACTGCAATGGCAGAAATGTTAAGGCTGCCTAATTAATTTTCAGGATTAGGAAATACAAGGAATTAACTGTTTGCAGATGGAGGCATGAAAAGAAGTATATGAAAATTAGTTTTGAAATTTCCAGGCACCAGGTTAAAAATTCCACAAGTAGTGCAACAAAGAACAATGAACAGTCATACTATAAAGGAAGTAATTATCATCAAATGTAGTAAACATTTTCCTTCCAAACCATAACATCTGCCTTCCAATCCAAAATGGGACACTGAAAATTTAGGTTGTCGTTTCCTTGCTTTCTAAAATCATTCCGACTTACTTTACCTCCTATAAATCTTTGCGACTGGATAAAAAAATTTAGCCAGATGAATTTTGTTTCATATATTTTCCACATCAAACTCAGTGTGTTCTTTTGAAAGCTCCGATCTGTCACACTACATGAATCTGTTCAGAAGTTGTTAACAGAATGTCAGCAGGTTCATGGAACACTTCCACATATCTTTTTACAGTTTCTAGTGTGACGAATAATAAGTTCATATGAGCTTCTCATATGTGAGATTCCTTTCAAAACTAGCCACTGAGGTATGCTTCAAGAATATACAATGCAAAATATGACCAGTCAAAATTTGGAAATTTTTAGCTTAGCAATAAAGACAGGTCTAATAGGTAAGAGCAATCACAACTGAAAATTATTGTCTCACTGAAGAACTCAAGTATAAAAGTGCATGAAGTAATGTGAACCCAGCAGCATTATGTTTTGAAGATTAAAAAAATACATTACAACTGGTTATCTGTCCAGGTATTATCACACAAAAAATAGCTGAATGGGTAACATATGTAAAATTCTTTAACAAATAAAGGGAAAAATACTCCTAATGATGAGATAGATGTAGTCATATAAAATGAAATTGATGGAACCTGGTCAATGGCAACACTAATTGCTCCTATAGTTGTCTACCTCACATTTCACTAAACAATCAGCGAACTCTCATTTCTGCCAATTTTCATTTCCTTCAAATTTATTTCTATGACCTCTTTTTCCTCTCTTTCAAATTTCATACACTCTTTTTATTGTTTGCTTCTTTTCTGTTGTTGCCCACTTTCTTCTCACCTCGATACTTTTAGTTTCTACCTACCCTCCCCTTGCCCCACTCCCCATCTGTCAAACCATTTCTCTGCCCTTCTAACCTGTAAAGTTTTAATATAGTACCTACAAATTGCATTTCACTGTTATTGCAGTTTTATCCACAGCTATCAACTGACCATCTCCTAAACTGCATAAGCATAAAGTACATAGGGAAAAGCTGCCTTCAATAACAAATGGGTGTGTTTCATTCCATTGTACAATGCATTTTTGTTTCTGTGGATCCCTCCTAATGGGTAATTTGTTCCTTGACACAAGTCCTTTTGCTCTTAAGCTGGGCACAAGTTTCATAGAAACATGCACTCCAACAATGACACACGACACATTTTATGACTTGATAATTGCAAAATTACAGTGTGTAGATAACTACACTTCAACGTAACACTTCTTCACCTCATTCAAGGTGAACATATTTATTTACTCTGATACAGCTGCATGCAGATACATTCAGCTGAATATTATAGTTACCATGTCAATGAATGTACCTCCCATCTTTCCTGGAGTGCATGTTTTCATGAATCTGATATGCTTTGCAAATATACACAGAAGGGGTAAAAATGGATCCACAGAACACTAAATTGATTGCATTATAAATATACAGCTCCACAAAAACTTGTTCTGTGTATCATTTTCAATATCACTCTAGGTCTATCATATTGTGCTTCCCTTGACGAAATATTCTGAAAAACTTCACTTTACTGATTATCCCTCTGTTTGCTCCAGCAACACCCTCTCGGCTGCTAGATGGATCTGTTGATTTAAAAATCTAGTGTCTGAGTAACATTTTTCTTCCTATCTTTTCTGCAGTCACCAGGTAAACAGAAGTTTTCTTGATTGCAGTTTCATTTTGGAGTTTTCTTCTTTCTTTAGACATGTTCACTGCTGCTTAATTGAATTCAATACTTGCAAAAATTGCATATTAAAATATAAAATATTCTATCTCATATCAGAAGTGATAATGAGAATGTTGGGCAACACAATTTTTAAAAGTAAGTTATAAGTGTCTGTGATACTTATTACTACAACTAATATCTTTGCCAACATAAAGCTTTCAACATATGTAATGAGAGTCTAAATCTCCAATTTTACTTCCAGGCAATGGAAATACTGTTAAGTCAAGAACAACTCTGAAAGTGTACTACACTCGTTCGAGTGCAGCTGTACTTGCTGTGAGTGTTTGTCTTTAATCGAGGCACAAAGAGAGGTGTCAGTAGTGCACACACACTCTGAACACTGAAAAGATTATGGTTTTACAGAGGAATGCAACTGCCATTTCTATGAGCCAACTCATATAGTAAAAGCACTATAAGGTTCCACATCACCCCTGTCAACCTTCCAGTAAATGATACTGCTGTACATCCTCCATCTCATGCTTACCCGATGTAAGAGTCTTACGAAGGGGCATGTTGCTTAGGGACGTAACACTGCTGCTTTCAGCACTGAGATCAACTGGTGGCGGAAGGGCAGGTGTGTCAGAGTGCGACCTCTCGTGTAACGTCCGTGACGATGGAACACTGCACGAACCACTGGCTGCAGATCCCGCCCTGCGGTGAGCACCTGGGGATGGAGAAGGCGACAGTGCTGTCAGAGGGGGAGGTACCGCCGGGCCCCCAGGGTGGCGGGGCTGGTGTGGCCGAGTCTTCGGTTCGCTCAGCGCTAACATTTTCCGCACGGCTTGTGGCGAAGCAGCACCTGGAAAGTGCAACTCTGGCATATGACAAGAAAGAAGTTGCAAAAGTGATGTGCATTACAACACTAAAACACTTCACAACTAAATTATTGAATTATGCAATCTGGGCTCAAAGTTGTGACTGTTTTCATTTTGCATAAATAGGTGTTCTACACTCTGATTAAAACTACTTGTTATTTGATGTTTGTCACACGGTACAACAGTATTGCCACATCAGTTGTTCGTTGCACAATGCTGCAGCCAGCAACAGTTAAAAAGCTGAAGGCAGTTTCCAATAATGGATCACACATATATGTCACACTACTCAAAAACTGCAAGTGAACTGACACTTTGTTGTGGTGCACTGGCAATGACAGACAGTTCAATCGTAGCATTCCAAGTTCTGACTGGAAGAACTAAATTTCAAGGCGTGAAGTGTCCACTAACAAGTAATTTTAACCCAACTATAATTTAATTGCTGTATGACTACACTTCAGCCCAATTACCACTGCCCCTATCTCATTACCCTTTCCCAACCGCATATTCAATCTGAATTTAATTTACAATCAGATAACTGCAAAGAGAAGTTTTTTTTGTAACTCTAGTGATATAATTGTCCTTTTAGGTAATTGCAATAGTGTTCGTAACAACAACAAAAAACAGCACACATGCTGCCACTGGATTAAGATATCCCTTTATTTCGTTGTGCAATTTCGGCTGTAAAGCCATTTTCAAATGACCTTATATTATAAACACTCAGAATGAATGTACTTGGATTACAGTAGTGACGTGATATGCTACATCACTACTGTTCCAGATACAGTTGGTGTTCTGTCTTTAAATGTGCCAATCTCCTGATGGCTTAGCATTGTGTGAGTTGATGAGCGCTTGGACTCTAATCCAAATGTATCCACCTTGAGTTATACTATACAATCATTTGAAAATCACTTCACAGCCAAAACTGCATAGTAATGAGAGCAAAATACAGGGATATATGAATCCAGTCAGTAGCAGGGCAAAATGTTTTCATTCAATGTATCTGTAAAGCTGTTCACACATATGGAACTTGAGGATCACTGGAGCCAGGTCATATCGGCTGATAAAACTGAAACCTGAAAAAAAAACCTCTTGAACAAAATATAAACTTACTGTCAACATGAATGAATTCTATACAGGCTTGTCTTGCATTAATTATTTCTGTGTAGCTGAAATAGTTTCATTCTTGTTCCCACTGAAGCTTAAATTCTTACAACTTACCAAATTTTGTGCCTGGAGGCAATCCACTCTTCTTTCCTTCACTGGTGCTGCTAGTACTGCTGGTTGTGGACAGGGTCGGCGATGGGTGCCTCTTGCGAACGGGGACAGAGTTTGGTGCACTACCCGATGGCTCACATTCCATCGATAATGCGTGCAGACGCTCTTCATCCGTGATTACTCGCATGTTATTCAGGTACGCTTTTACACGGCGTACCATTTGAGCCTGAAATTTTATACCTCACAGTCAAGTGTGACAATATACTGTATAACAGTAGAGCACCAACTCTTATGTACCTAATGACACATTCTCAGTAACCAATACAGCACAATATTCTTCTGAATCCAATAATAATGCGTCATTAACTCACAGCACTGGTGTGCAGTTTTAAATAACAGTTGAATCTGCTTTACACATATATCAAGACAAAGAGAAAAGATTACTCAGAATTCTTTAGAAGTCAGATAAAACAGTAATAACATAATTTTTCACAAAAAAAAAACCCAGATAATTTGGCTTGTTTAGCTTTTAGTGCATTGAGAGTATGCACCTCATTTTGCAAACTTATTAATGAATTCAGAGCTATTCAGAGCTTTTCACAACAACTTCTTGCACTGATATAACATTTGCAAACACTGGTTGCACTTGACACTTCATTCACTTCAGGTGTTTCAAGATTCAGGTCATCACCACCAACCCCATCTCCATCACTGTCATTTGAAGCTGGTCCACATACTTAATCATCATGGCATTGCTGGCACACGTCAGCAATAATCTCCTCACCCTGTAGTTCACACGCACAGCAAGATTACCATCAAAATATACAAAATTGTCAAAATATGCACCCTCCAGTACAGCTAGCTCATTACAGCTAGCTCATTACCAGACACAACTTCATCATCATCATCATCATCATCATCATCATCATCATCGGTCATGTCTTCTGGTAAGGCACCAGCTTTCTGGAAACAGCTGCCGATTTTTGAGCATGACAGCTGCCAGGCTGCAAAAATAAGTTCCTTGGCTTTTAGTAAGTTACTGGAGATATTTTAATTTCCCTTTTTCATTCTAATGACCAATTTTTTTAACCACTGTTCCATTAAAATCATAGTCATCCAAGAATTTTCATTGTATTTGTATTCTGTAGGTTCTGTCTTTACATCTTGGATTCTTAGATTTTCCTGTCGCAACTGAAGAAAGTGTCAGAAACATCTGCATTCGGGGGCAAAAAGAACTTTCCACCCATGGCATGAGTCACCATTTTCAGCTAATGTTTTACTAGGAAGAGGCTAAAGAAGAGACCAATCTCATAACAGTTGTAGATGTTTTGAGGTTGATAATCCCTTAAGACATACGGTACTATTGCACCGTGATGATGTCCACAGCTTCTGATTCGCTGGAAACTGTTCTCCCTGCGATTCCGTGAATGTCTTTAAATCCTTGTAACCATCCTGATAAAGTCTCAAAATCAGCAGTGATGTTCATGCCTCTAGATAAATCTATCACCTTTGCTTTCAGCATGTCACCACTGATCAGTAGAGGTGCAATCTGTTTTTGCCGGAAGCATTTAAAAAGTCCCTTTTCCAAATCTACATATCTCCCTTCTTGCTAACAGCTTTGTTTTGTTGCTTTTCACCCAGTTTTAAAAACATAATTAAAATACTATTTCTTTGACTGATAGTACATAGTGTGACATAGGCAATTCCTATGTCTGAAGCAATTTCCCATGTTGTTTTGTGTCAATTAGCATCCACCTCTCATATGAATTTCACTTTCTGATCGAGTGTGAAAAATGAAAGAATCACTGTTCAACAATAAATGTCAGCATAAAACTTTTAACTTCCGAGTTATTACCACGAAAGAAATGCTCACACTGGAAAAAACAGTTCAAGAGTGTCTTTGTTTCCATGCTGCCCTCTCTGGTTAACCATGTCTCTGTCCCTTGTCTCCGCGGCACCTCCCACTCGCTGTACTTGCATATGTCAACAAAGTTAAGGAAAACCAGAAAGGGCTTCGTTTCAAATGTTAATGCCCATTACGAGTATGCAAAACTCAATTTATTTCACCAGAATTTGTTATGTATAACAGTGGAGTGCATAAATATGCATTATGTATAAATAAGGTTTAAATAACTGTTTTTATGCGCATATATAAGGTTTAATTAACACATTTTTAAATTATTTTCTGCTGAGAGTGACAAAACTTTACTTATAAATAAGAATTACACAGAACAGAGTTACATATAAATCAAATTCAACTGTATTTACAAAAAAAAAGGAAAATTGACATGAGAAAACTGTAAAATTGCAAGGAGATGGAATAACTGGCCAATATTTATCTTCTTTTGCCTCCTGAAGGTAAATACTGAACAGATATTTTGTCTTTTTGTTGGCACTGTTTCAAAGTACAGTATACTACCTACATGTGTCATTACCCACAAAAGGTGCATGGGGGCTAAAATAAAAGTACAACAATGTTGTTCCTGTGGCTGATAAAATGATTGCATTTTTCACTACGGCATGTGAAATGTGTTAAAACAATTCCTTTCTGCACCAAGCACAGAAAAGTTTCACATTTCCTGCATTTTACAGTAGACTCTCTCTGAGCATAAAGTCTACATCTCCGCTTTTGCCCCATACTCTGGCCAGTGAGCAAAACTGTCATATCATGTACTCACAGGTACAGGAGCTGCTGTTTATATCTTCTTCTGGTCTTGATGTCCATCCAATACTCGAAGTCAGACTTTCTCTTCCAAGAAAAGTTAAGTCATTTGAAAAGTTCTGAGTAATATTGTATAAGAACTCATGACTGAGACTTCATCTTTGCGTTTATAAGCAATTTTCATTGCACAATAAAAACAGTGCTGCAAAAACGAATCAAACTGCTACAATGGTAACTGATGCTTATATAACTTTGCAAGATGTCTGCTAAAGATGCACACTATTCATACACTTTTCACCAGAGGTTGACAGAATATCACTGTGTATGAGACACTAAATGTTGCCTGCAAGCACCATTACCCATTCGAGGATGAAACTTTAAACACATTGCAAAAAACAGTGTCCAATTTTGATGTTGCTTGAGACCAACATTGGCAAATAAAGGGTTAAAATCACTGACTGAGTCTGCAAAACTCTCACTTGTGACTAATCACATGTGGAAATGTGCTACTGAATACATTTTTACCATTGCCTTATACCCAGTACACAAGCAAACAGTAGTCTCAGATATTGCAATCAAACTGATGATATGTTTTTCAACCACTTATGAGTAAGTTCTAGAACTTAAAAAAAGGTGGCAAGAGCACCATTCCTGCATGCTTAAACCACTGTTACATTTCTGTCTTAAGCCTTACCATTTGGCATAAATTTGAAGTCTTTGGATAAATGGTTTGTTAAATTCTACAGACATTCACTAATTAATGAGATTTAAAAAAAACGGTTTGGCACAGCGCAGTAGCCATATTCCATTGCTGAACACAAGGAACTTGTGATTATCTTTTTCTGGGTACGGTTCACAGTCGTAAATTTTTTTAAACACATTACTGTCATTTAGCCAAATGCAAAAGGGCAAAATTGCAAGTGTGGAGTTGATAAAAAAAATAATTTTAACAGTTGAAGGCAACAACAACATTTTTTTTCAACAAGCTACTCTTACTGATGGTAGCCACACAAATTACAGGTAGTGTTGTCACGTAAACCAAAAAACATTAAACTATTGCTTGACAAATACTAAAATTTTTCAATTTATTGTTGAGCTTGCTGACTTCACAACCTATATTTCTGGATGAATTCTCTCTTCTGTAGCACATTCCCTAATTTTTAATTACTTCCTGTTTTTTTGTTTAGTTTCTTTATTGACCCTAATAGCAGGAAATATTACGATAAAAGTTGAAGATTAACTACCTAACTCTGACTATAAACTAAAAACAATACACTGACTAGAGAAAACTCAGCATTCAGTGGATGTGTAAGTGGTGGATACGCACATAAACATAAATTTGACAGCAGTAGTTCAATTTACGAGCTAATGTTCCCTTTCAGAAAAAACTCAAGAGTTTCAGTGTTGAAGTCCTTGTTTATGAGTCTATCCACGATTCAATACTCTGCTATATGGTGAATGGTTTTACCTTCACCACTGTCTGTACAAGGTAAAACACAAAAGTTCCCAGAATACATCAATAAATAAAATGATACTTTACCTGGATCTTATTTACCACCATCACCTTCACCTTCACAAAAATTCCCTTGGGGGTGTATGCATCACCCCCAGCAGTTTTTCCAGGAACTGAAAGCTCCTTGCAATACATTTTTCAGGAGCCTGTTTTGTACCATTTGTGATTCTGTTTGAAGCTTCTAAACTGTGTGAAATCTTCAGCTATGTAACTGGAGTTTCATTCTGGGAAATAAAATACTGTCACCTGTCACCAGATTGGGTGAATGTCATGGATGAGGAACAACTATCATTTTCTTTTCAGTGACAAATTCCAGGCTAAACAATGCAGGGTGTGACCTCGAATTGTCATGGTGGAGGAACCGATCACCCATGTGTCACTTTCATCGGACAAAATCTTCAGGCACATCCCTTACGAAAGCCCAACATTGCACACATCCTCTATTGTCTGCCTACGATCTTCCAGCACCATATTCCAAATTGCAGTAACATTTTCAGGTGTAATGCCATTTGATGGCTGTTCTGAATGGGGATCATCATCAAACAATGTTCTACACTCCTAAAAATGTTTAAAACAGTCATATGTTTGACTGTGACCTTCCCCAAAAGCATGCTTCAACATGCCATGTGTTTATGTAGTGATCTTTCTGCATCTGAAACCAAAGTTTACACACACAGGTTGTTTCCAGCCCCCCCCCCCCCCCCATTGTCCATTTCACAAGACATGCAACACCCAAGAATGGGAGAATACACATAAAAACTGTGTGTGACCACCAAGCACACAGCCACTTGTGCCCTAACTCCAAAGGATGAATGAGGCACTACCTGCTTATGTTTCATCACACTAGCTAGATTCCACCAACATCACATCCATTCCGGGAACTTTTGGGTAGCTCCTTGTACTACAGCCCATGTTCTGAAGCGCCATGTCAACACATTTCTACATCTATGTACACATTCCACCAGCTTGCATACAGTGCATGGAGGGTACCACATACCACTACTAGTTATTTCCTTTCCTGGTCCAACGCAAACAGAATTGCAGAACAGCAGCTGTCTATATACCTGCACATAAACCCTAATTTATTTTATCTTTGCAGTACATATGCAAAATGTACGTTGGCAACAGGAGAATTGTTCTGTAGTTGGCCTCAATTATAATTTTCAATAGAAGCTACCATGCACGTGCAGCCCCATTCAAGTTTAGATTATTTCAAAATCCAACGCTAAAAACATAACACTATCAGTACAGATCACTGCTGTGGCAACTGGCTGGTAAATATTTGTGACAAAATAAAATGATCATGAAATTGAAATGTTTAGAAGCTGAAATTTCATCTACAGTTGATCATAAAAATAGGATATAGAAAGTACGACAAAGGTATAAAAAGTGAAAAAGAACCTTCAATCAAAATGCACAAAACTTGCAGAATATTTCATCCTTTTCCAGAACTCCATTCTGCATCTTTACTTTTCTACTTCTGGCTCATCCATTTTCTTGCTTATTTTTAATTTTCGTTTTTCTGCATTCTACTTTCATTATTTTTATCTACATCTACATTACACTCTGCAAGCCACTTAATGGTGTGTGGTGGAGGGTACTTCTAGTACTACTAACTGATTCCACCTTCCATATTCCACTTGTGAATAGAGCTTGGGAAGAATGATTGTGGGTAGGCCTGAAAATTTTGCATTTTGGTCATTTCGCGAGATGATGTGGGAGGAAGTGTCCGACTCCTCCCGGAAAGTGCTTTCCATAATTTCAACAGCAAACCTCTCCGTTATGTACAATGCCTCTCTTCTACCACATGCCATTCGAGTTTGTTAAGTATCTCTGTAGCACACTCACACCAACTAAATTATCCTGCGACGAAATGTCCCGCTCTTTGCTGGCTCTTCTTTATCTCATCTATTCATCTTACCTGGCAAGGGTCACAGACTGATGAACAGTGCTCAAGAATCAGTCAAACAAGCACCTTCTAAGCTACTTCTTTGATGGATGGGTTACATATCCTTATGATACTTTGTATGAATTGCAATCTGCTATCTGCTTTTCCTACTATTTGTTTAGTGTGGCAATTCCACTCAATAACGCTCTGGATACTTTTCCGATATACTGTTTCCAGCAATTTGTCATCACTAGTGTAATTGTACAGCAGTGGATCTCTTTTACTATGAAGATGTGAAATACATTACATTTATTTACGTTCACAGACTACTGCCAAAGACTGCACCATTCTTCAATCTTCTGTATGTCACCGACACTTTCTACAACACCATTCATAAACAATGTAAACGGTAACTATCGTATCACACTTCCCTGGGGCACTCCAGAAATTACCTTTACAATTGTCAATTTTGTTCCATTAATAGCAACGTGTCGAGTCGTATCTACAAGAAAATCTTGAATCCAGTCGCAAATTTGGATCACTTGGTAAGTTCATATTTTTTTCACTAAACAGCAGTGTGAGACCATGCCAAATGCCTGCCTGTAGTCCTGAAGTCAAGGGACATGGCATCAACCTAAATGCCATTGTCTAAAGCTCTAAGGATCTGATGGACGGACAGAGAGAGCTAAGTTTGCTACATCTATTTGCAGAATCCATGTTGATTTTTATAGATGAGATTTTACATAAAACACAGCACTTTACTCTCTCACTCTATTCTCTACAATAATAATTTACTGCTAACTCTAGTATAAGAAGAGCAAATGTTGCTTATGCCATGAGTCCAGACAATGAAAATGTTGTTAATGAAAGTGAGCCAGACAAATGTACAGATTGCAAGGTTTGTAGGCAGAGGTGTCGCAAAGTTGGCGGAGACCCTCAGCCTCACAGTCACTAAGTTTCATAACTACTGTGGTGGAGCCTTTGTCAGTGGGAAAGTTAATAAGGTCTGGATTGTTTTTCAGGTTACAGAGTGCTTTGTTTTGTACAGAAGTGATATTGGACACACTGGGGAGTGATTTAGGAAAGGAAGATGACTGGTTGGATGGATGGATGGATGGATGGATGATGAAAGGGATGAAACTACTGGGTCAGCAGTCCCTTTTTCCTCACTCAGACAGGTCTACATGACTACAGATCACAGACAGCCTATCGTGCAAAACCCAGGGGGCAAAATAAAAATAAATAAATAAATGAATAAATAAAATTAAATAAAAAAGCCAAGGTCTTCGAAAGGTCAATGAAGGCAAAATTAGGGACAAAAAGAACAAAGGGAGACAGAGGAAGAAAGCGAGGCAGGGTGTCCCATCTAGGGAGTAGCTGGAAGCCCCCAAAAGCAGGGTGCGATGAGGGGACATACAACCCCCCCAGCCCCTGCCACTTACCAGAGGTATTCCACTCGGAAATTCCCTAGGAAAGACTAGCAACATGGACAGGGCATGAGCACGGACAGACAAAAGATTAACAAGTCTAACAGATCACCCAAGAGGGGGGAAGGAGAGGAAAAGAGCAGGTTGGGTGAGGAACCGGTTGGACCATTGAGCCCAGACAGCTGCAGCCCAATCTGGACAGAGGAGGCAACAGTGTGTTCTGCCAACCCCTCAATGGACTGATAAGGTTAAGTGGCCCTCCCTTAAAGAGAATGGTAAAAGCCCCCTTCACAAATAAAATGTAACACTGCTGCTGAGGCATCATCTCCTAATAACAGGGGTAGCAAATCAGTGAGATCCAGAGTCCGTAAAGGGCGGAGACGAAGATGAGACCAGTTTAGAAGTGAAGCGTTCCTGGAAAGTTACCGGGCGATAACTGGGTAGAATGGGAGGAGGATCATAGGTGGGGGAAGGTTGGAATGGTTTTAAATGAGGTTCTATGTGCGGTTTTGGTTATCTATTGTCAGTGAGGTATGTGGTTAAGAAATGTTTCCACTATAGAGAACGAGTAAATGAAAGAAGGCCTTTACAACCCTAGTCTGGCTGAACTTAGCTGTACAGTTAAAGGTGAGGCCTTCAGAAAGTGCTGAGACCTCTGAAGGATATGTATTACAAAGTGTTATGTTGTCAAAACTATCGATCGCTCCACCATCGTTCGGTTATTGGAGGAATGAATACATTTCCCAATTTATATTCATTGCCACTAGATGTTGGTGTCTTCTGTTTGCCTGGTTACCATCACATGCTGCAAAATGGCTAATCTGCAGAAGAAATAATTTTGCGTTCTTCAGTTTGTGAAGTGTAAGTCCATGATTACAGTGCAAAGACATTTAACACTGAGGTACCAAACTGATCCTATGGACAGATAGAACATTCGTAGATGGTGTCGACATTTTGTAGGCACAAAATGTGTACATACAGGGAAGTGTCCTAGCTTCCCTTGTGTTTCCGACAAAACTGTTGCACAAATTCAAACCAAGTTCCAATGTAGTCCTACAAAACCAACTCCTCATGCCAGTCCGGAGTTTCAACTTTCCACAATAACAATTTGGCATGTTTTGAGACATTGGTTGGTTATAAAATCGTACAAATTATAGCTGTTACAGGCTCTATGTCATGATGACAAACACAAACATGTGGCATTTTCTGACTAGCTACAAAATGTTATTGACCAGGTTAACACTTTTGCACAACACATAATGTACAGTGATGAAGTGTCTCTCCACTTTAGTTGGAAAGTAAACAAACACAATGTTTGAATTTTGGGCCTACAGAGCCTACGTGCACACTCTGGACATGCATCTTACGCTTACCTCTTCAAACATCCTTTTCGGATTTGGTTGGGCAGTAGATTTTTTGCGTCTCTTCACAGTTGCAGCCCCTTGTTGATTGGTTGTCCCAGCACCAGTTGTCAATTGATTTAAAGCTACCATTGCACTAGATGGAGGCTGGCCACCTGTAAATGTAAAAGCAAACAATGGAACCTCTAGGTAGCAATATCAACAATGTGATAAAGATAGATTGCTACTTACTGTAAAGATAACACACTAAGTTGCAGACAGGCACAACTAAAAGGCACTTACACACAACCCTCCAGCCACAACCTTTGTCAGAAGAAGAGAAACAAACACCATTCATTTATACAAGCAAGCACACCTCGCACACACAACCGCCAACTCTGTCAGCTCTGGCATTCTGGCCTCAGCTGCCGGAGTTGGCAGTCATCCAGAAAAAATTGTGTGTTCATGAATTGTTCAGCTTATTTCTATTTCAACATCCTGAAACTGTACATCCATGTGACATCCAAATTAATGCATTTAAGTATTAAAACTTTTTAAAACATTATCCAATTTTACATCCTGGACCAACACTTAACCATAAAAAATCATCATCTACTAACATACAAACATTACCTAAACATTAAAAAGTTGGGAAAACAGGTTTTCATAATAAGAAGCCGCAGTTTGCAAAAGACTGAGAACTACACGTCAGAAAAATATCGAAATTACGTTAGTTGAGAGATACGTATACAGTGAATAAAAAGAGTAGAAAATTTTAATGCTTGTCTCATGTTTTCTGAAAGGCAGAACAGAAAAATTTTAAATCAATTGCATCCCTTCTCTATTGTATTATAAAATAATTCTAATTAAATTGTAGTCCATTATTAATAAAATACGATGACACTGTACTAGTTACACAGGAATTTAGAAAATTTATGTAATCTGTACAAATAGTTTTGAAATATATCTTGAACAGTTGTATGTAATGAACAATTTCTGGATATCTACTAACCCAATTCCAACATTGTAAGTAGATCATAAGGTGATGAGCACATGTTGGCAAGTGTTCGGACTTCTTTGGCAATCATTCTCAGTTTTTCGAAGTTCACGAGGCCTTCTACACGGGTATCATTCCCAAGATGAATAAATGTCAGATCTTTCTTCACAACAGGATAAAATGGAATCTGCAATCAGAAACAGAGTGTTAACATTCATTTTGACCCCAATGAAGTTCCATACAATCATTATCTCAACTTTAGCTTATTTCTGAGTACACATATTTTATTAAAAAAATTATTGACAATCACACATACAGTAACGTTATTCAATGTCTGCTTCTGCTTCTTAGAAGTTAAAATCAACATTTTTTGCTTTTTCTACAAGGGAAAAGGTGTTTTCCTTATCATCGTTCTCCTGGCAACCACCTCCCCCCGCCCCCCCCCCCCCTTCCTACACAAAAACAAAAACTGAATTGTCTTTAACGCCATAACACTAACAGACTTTAGTGTCACAACTGACACGAGAATTGCTAATCCCATTGCTGGCAGATAACATCTAATTTAACTACACTTATATGTACTGTAAGGTTGACACATACTACATTTTTGGCGCAATATTATTTTAATATGTTTATTTCTTTTCTTTCACAATGATCTAATTCTGGTTATAGTCCTTCCTTTCTTTCAGAGGGCGGGGGAGGGGGGGGGGGCTGAGTGAGCACTGCAGCAGACTGGGTTTCATCCACTGCCACTGTGTATTGTTGACTGGCCACTGTTGTGCCTGCTGTGTGGGTCAAAGATGTTGAGAAGCTGAAGTCCACAACACTACAGTCTCTCTCTCTCTCTCTCTCTCTCTCTCTCTCTCTCTCTCTCTCTCTCACACACACACACACACACACACACACAAACACACACACACACACATACACACACATTGTTGTTTCTCATCAATGATTGTTTTTTAGAACAGGAAGTTAACTTAAAAAAAAAAGTAATTATCATTTCTTTCTCATCACCATCATTAATGTCGTCCTTTTTTTGCTAATATAGTTATATATTTTTTTTCATCTGAGTTACACAGAATGGAGCTAATTAGCAGGCTTGTGTTCCTTTCTTACAAACTTCTTCCCATGCAACAGGAAAAAAATGTTTTTGTTGGGTGGGTGGTGGAGGAGGGGGGGGGGGGGGGGGGGGTGAGGGGAGGGGTAAATATCTGAACAGCATTGTGGGGCTTGTCCTTGGAACATCTTTGGTCTGCATGACAAGTGTAACACCAGTCAGTCTATAATACACAGCAGACTAACATCAGTTGGCAGTTGTACTCATTAGCACCTTATTAAATAAATAAAATAAAACAATAAAAGAACAATAACTAGAATCAAATCACCGAGAAAAAAATAAACATATTAAAACAATAGTGGGCCAAAAATACAGTACTCACATGCATCAATTTCGTGATACACATCACAAAGTGAAGTTAAAATCAAACAATGGAAAATCCAGAATGGAATGTAACAATATTATGAGAAGGAAAGTTGCCACTCACCATGTAGTGGAGATGCTGAGTTGCAGATAGGCACAACAAAAAGTGAAGTTAAATTAGATATTACCTATGATTGCACCAGCAGCAGGGATATGAACACTAGTGTCAACAATTGTGTGACACTACATTAGGATGCCAGAAGGCAGCACTTCTGCCAAAACATCAGGAAAAACATTCACAAACTTTTTGAAGACACAAAACACAAAGCAGTGATTGTACAAAATACAAAGCAGTGATTGTACAAAATACAAAGCAGTGATTGTGTAGCAGGGGCTTGAAAAAGAGGCACCTGGACCATGCCAAGTGAACATAAACAAATCCAATACAGAAGTGAGAAAATAAATGCAAACATTTGTAACTGGAAATACTGAGATTTAAGGATTCAGAAACATATGCATCAGAACCTGAAAGCAGAAGTTACTACCAAAAATTATTCAAAATTATGAAAGTTCTTGGCAGATTAGAATTCTGAAATGCACCACTCTTGTAATGTCTTCCTTGTATTCATGACTAATATTATCCGAACAGTGGTGGATGTAGGTGTAAAGGAAAAAAAACTGTGATTTATGTTTGGGAGAGAAAAGGATTGAAACACATAGGACTTGTAGGTCTTTTTTTTTTTTTTTTTTTTTTTTTAAAAAAAAAAAAAAACACCATGCTCTATTTCTATAAGAAAAAACATGCGCTATTTCCATAAGAGACTTTCGTAACATAAAGAAGCTTAAACATATTGTAACACTATGGTCTAACAGACAAATTAAGGTAAGTAACTTCACAAATAAACTTATCTGAACTTATTAAAACATCCAAACGTCACAATAGACATTAACCACCACTGAAGTCAAGATGGATATTCAACATGACTTTTTTCTAAGTGGGAAACTTACGATAGGTGGCTGAGATTGCTCGCTGCTGATGAGCTGCCGGTATTTACTCATGTTACGTGAAGGATCCATCAGGTCTTGCAAATCACTAAATAGTCGTTGATATTTCGTTGGTAATTTTTCCCATGTTATCCTTAATCGTGATACTGCCACATGGCCCAAACCAGATATGATGGCAAACATTGAGTTGAAATTCTTGCACTCCTTGCATTGTCCTAGGAAAAGCAACATGGGATAAATACAGAAACAGTACCACTATCAACAACAAATGAAAAATAGTATCAGAAACAAATGAAAAATGCCTAGCTGCTGCTGAAACTTTAACAACTTAACCACACCAAACAGATACACAAATTTTAAAAGGCAGTTACCTCTCTAGCTTCTGTAATTTTTTAATTCAGTTAAGTTGAATAGCCACGGAGACGTGTGCCATTTTCAAGCTTGCTGTGGAACTTAACAGTAGTGATCTAGGTATTTGTTTTATATTCATGATCTGGATCCTCTCTTCGATCTTTCTGAACTCTGAAGACAGGATTTGGTTGGAATTTCCTGGTAGAGCAATGCTATGTGCTTCAACGGGACTCCAATACAGAAAGAACACTGCCTTTTAAAGGCAATACCCTTACCTTCAAGCTACCCAAAATGTAAGTTCCCACAGTGACGAAAGATCGCCATTCACTGCAAAATGTGACTGCACTTGTGAGTAATGCAAGGCGTCACAGTAATACCGTATTTACCCGATTATAAGCTGAGGTTTTTTCCTAAATTCGTTATTCGAAAAATACAAGGTCATCTTATATTCGCAGATTAAACTACTGAAGCTGACACACACATTTTAACACTACTTAATACATTAATATAGGGGTCCTCTTACATTTACAATGAAGCTTTCACTATTGAGGTTTTGTACAAATTTATTTTAATGAATTGCAATGTGTAGAGCTTAGCAAAGAATAACTTCATTCAAATTGGCTCGAGGGTTCCCAATATGCAGAAGCACTCAATACAGTATCAATCCCGTCCGATCAATCATGTGACATTTGACTCGCAGCACTAGTGCAATGGGTGGATATGTCACAAACTACGAACTAAGCACTACAAAAATCTAATGCTCTGCTTAAAAAATTGACAATTTTTGAAACACAGGAGGAAATAGCATTAAATTCTATCAACTCACAAACTTTTATTGTATTTGAATAGGTTTGCAACAGAAGTTCTCATACACGTATGGATACATGCATTTATGGTGCTTTTTAAGTGAAGCCAACATTCAATGGTGAAGAGCTTGTCCTTCAAAAACCATTACATGATTCTCAACCTAAGTCGATCTTTTATTTGGTGATGAGAAACTAGTGATTCATAAAGTGCGTTGCAAATGAAAATTTGATAGTGTCAACAATACGCAAACAAAACTTTGTGAGTTGATAATATTTAATGCTATTTCCTCCTGTGTTTCAAAAATTTTAAATTTTTTAAGCAGAGCATTAGATTGTTGTAGTGCTTAGTTCGTAGTTTGTGACATATCCACCCATCGCACTAGTGCTGCGAGTCAATTAATCAATTAATCCTGTAATACTACACTCTTGCTCTCACAAATTTAAATCCTTTCTTACACCTGATCAAATTCCTGTCCAGTCAACATTTCAACCAGACAAAACGTATGGGACTGTTTTGTACTGTTTCAGTCCCATATCACAGACTCTTGAGACAAGAGTACAGAAGTGTCACAGTTCCGGTGTTATGTTGAGAAGCAGCTCAATGATTACTGTATCACTTCCAGTAAATACTCCAGGCAACTACAATTATCTTCTGTTTATGGCCCCAGGAAAATTTACTTTCTGCAGAAAACTTAGTATTAGGTTGCCTGTTTTTATATTCCCTATATTTAACTACTGAAGAAATCATCGGACATTCTGAATTATATAACTTTACACTCTTTTTTCCTTCTTTTATTTGAACAAATTACCTGTACTTATACAATAAAGGAAAATTATATCAAGAAGGACAAGAAAGTTTATTCTGTCACGTAGTCTTACCCTGGACTGGTCACACGACATCTCACACATGCTAGGCACACTTTATTTATTCACTATTGGTCCATGGATATACTGGAAGACTTGTGGTGCCACCCACTTCCCAATTTAGTTCTAAATGCAAACATATTTTGCTCATCAACACCACATTATTTGCAATACAGTGTTGGAGAGAAGAGGTTGTTTCTGAGGCTGCATCACTGGAGCCTAGTAGACGCCAAATGACCTTTGCGTTTACTAAAGGTAAATATTTTATTTAAACGAGCAGTTTTTAATATTGAATCAAACAATGGAAAATCCAGGATGGAATGTAACAATACCAGAGAAGAAAGTTGCTACTCACCATATAGCGGAGATGCTGAGTCGTGATAGGCACAACAAAAAGATTCACACAATCATAGCTTTCGGCCATTAAGGCCTTTGTCAGCAGTAGACACACACACACACACACACACACACACACACACACACACATGCACGCAAAGGCAATTTGCACACACATCTGCAGTCTCAGAGAACTGAAACCACATTGCAAGCAGCAGCACCAGTGCATGATGGGAGTGGCGACTGGGTGGGGGTAAAGAGGAGGCTGGGGTGGGGAGTGGGAGGGATAGTACTGTGGGAGTGTCGGACAGTGAAGTGTCACAGTTTAGACGGAGGGCAGGAGAGAAGGTGCAGAGGGGGGAGGGGTAAGTAGCGGAAAGGAGAGAAATAAAAAGAAATTAAAAGACTGGGTATGGTGGTGAAATGATGGCTGTGTAGTGCTGGAATGGGAACAGGGAGGGGGTTGTATGGGTGAGGACAGTGACTAACAAAGGTTGAGGACAGTGACTAACAAAGGTTGAGGCCAGGAGGGTTATGGGAACATAGGATGTATTGCAGGGAAAGTTCCCACCTGCGCAATTCAGAAAGGCTGGTGTTGGTGGGAAGGATCCATATGGCACAGGCCGTGAAGCAGTCATTGAGATGAGGGATATCATATTTGGCAGTGTGTTCAGCAACAGGGTGGTCCACTTGTTTTTTTGGCCACAGTTTGTCAGTGGCCATTCGTGTGGACAGACAGCTTGCTGGTCGTCATGCTCACATAGAATGCAGCACAGTGGTTGCAGCTTAGCTTGTAAATCACATGACTGGTTTCACAGGTAGCCCTGTGCTTATCAGATCAGTGATCAGACTGGAGTAGGTGGTGGTACGACGATGTCTTACATCTAGTTCTATTACAGGGGTATGAGCCATGAGGTAAGGGATTGGGAGCAGAGGTTGTGTAAGAATGGACGAGTATATTGTGTAGGTTTGGTGGATGGCGGAATATCACGGTAGGAGGGGTGGGAAGGATAGTGGGCAGGACATTTCTCATTTCAGGGCACGACAACAGGTAATCGAAACCCTGGCGGACAATGTAATTCAGTTACTCCAGTCCCGGATGTTACTGAGTTACGAGGGGAATGCTCCTCTGTGGCTGGACTGTGGGACTTTGGGAGGGAGATGGTGGGAGACTGGAAAGATAAGGCACGGGAGTTTTGTTTTTTACAAGGATGGGAGGATAATTACAGTCAGTGAAGGCTTCAGTGAGACCCTCGGTATATTTTGAGAGGGACTGCTCGTCACTGCAGATGCGACGACCATGGGTGGCTAGGCTGTACGGAAGGGACTTCTTGGTATGGAATGGGTGGCAGCTGTCAAAGTGGAGGTATTGCTGGTGGTTAGTAGGTTTGATATAGACGGAGGTACTGATGCAGCCATCTCTGAGGTGGAGGCCAACATCTAGGAAGGTGGCTTGTTGGGTTGAGTGGGACCAGGTGAAGCAAATGGGGGAGAAGTTGTTGAGGTTCTGGAGGAATGTGAATAAGGTGTCCTCACATTCAGTCCAGACAGTAAAGATGTCATCAATGAGTCTGAACCAGGTGAGGGGTTTAGGATTCTGGGTTTTAAGGAAGGATTCCTTTAGATGGCCCATGAATAGGTTAGCATAGGATGGTGCCATGCGGGTGCCCATAGCTGTACCGTGGATTTGTTTGTAGGTAATGCCTTCAAAGGAGAAGTAATTGTGGGTGAGGATATAGTTGGTCATGGAGACTAGGGAGATGGTTGGTTTGGAATTCATGCGGCGTCTGGAAAGTTAGTGTTCAATAGCAGTAAGGCCATGGGCATTAGGAATGTTAGTGTACAGGGAAGTGGTATCAACAGTGATGAGCAGGGCACCATGTGGTAAAGGGACAGGAACTGTGGAGAGTCAGTCGAGGAAATGGTTGGTATCTTTTATATAGGAGGATAGGTTCCAGGTAATAGGTTGAAGGTGTTGGTCTAGGAGAACAGAGATTCTCTCAGTGGGGGCACAGTAACCAGCCACAATGGCGCATCCTGGGTGGTTTGAGTTTATGGACTTTAGGAAGCATGTAGACGGTGGGAGTGTGGGGAATGGTAAGGGTAAGTAGAGAGACTGACTCTGGGGAGAGGTTCTGGGATGGGCCTAAGGATTTGAGTAGTGACTGGAGATCCTGTTGGATTGCTGGAATGAGATCACTGTGGCATGGTTTGTAGGTGGAAGTATCTGACAGCTGACAGAGTCCTTCTGCCACGTAATCCTTGCAGTTCAAAACAACGGTGGTGGAGCCTTTGTCTGTAGGTAGGATTATACGGTCGGGATCAGGTTTTAGATGGTGGACTGCGGTTCTTTCTGCGGATGTAAGGTCAGTTAGCACGTTGAGGGATTTGGAGAATGATGGTGAGGCAAGGTTTGAGGTTAAGAAATTCTGGAAAGTTAACAGGAGGTGGTTTAGAGGCAGTGGGGGTGGATCACAGTTGGATGGAGGAGTGAACTGAGTTAGGCAAGGTTCAATATTGGTCTTTGGTTGAGTCTGATTGGTCGGGTTGGTGGCAAAAAAGTGTTTCCACTGTAGGGACCAGGAGAAGGAGAGAAGGTCTTTAACTAGTCCTGCATGGTTGAATTTGGGAGTGGGGCAAATGGTGAGGCCTTTGGAAAGGACTGATGTTTCTGTGGGGCTAAGGAGTCTGGAGGAAAGGTTCATAACTGTGTTGCGGGTCTGTTTAGGTTCTGGGTTGTGTGTGGTGGTAGGAGGGAGTTTTGGAGGGTGGGGTAAGTGTAGTAGGTCTGCGAGACAGGGTTTGTCAGCTATGAGTGGGCGTGGGGGAGGTTTGGAGGTTATTGTAGAAGTGGTGGACAGTGGTACTCTGAGGCGGGAGTAGGAAGCGAGCAGGACAGAGAGCTTTTTGAGGTGGTGTTGTGCATATTGCTCAAGTTCCTGCAGGGCAAGAGTTTCAATGTGTGTTATGGGTTCCAGGAATTTGGGATTACATAGCAGGAGAATTTTGCAGATGGAGAGAAGGTACTGCAAGGAGGATTGGGCTTGGTTGATATGGGTTGGGTTGTTTGGGGAAGGAGACCAGACAGCAAGGTCATCGGTCTCATCGGATTAGAGAAGGATGGGGAAGGAAGTCGGCCGTGCCCTTTCAGAGGAACCATCCTGGCATTTGCCTGGAGTGATTGAGGGAAATCACGGAAAACCTAAATCAGGATGGCTGGACGCGGGATTGAACCATTGTCCTCCTGAATGCGAGTCCAGTGGTTGATATGGTTTTGCAGGACTATGTTGGTGACGGCTAAGGATTGGCGGAATCTGAACAGGTGGAGGTTTTTAATATTGGCTAGTAATGGCTGTTGCTATAGGTATTTATTTATCTTCAGATCCAATATGGTCTCAAAGAGGTTCTACAATTTAGAAAATGCACATAACAGGGAAACTATATTTCGGTTGTTGGACGGAGACGATAAATCACATTATGATTTTTGTGTTTTACAATGATGGGGAAGAAGGTAACTGTGGAAACATGAGACAAAAATACTGACACAGAGCAAGAAGGGGACTGTACTGCAGTGTTAGTGATAGCAACAGTAATGCTGACGAATGTTTTCTACAGAAGAGCTCTTCTACGTGGTCAAAAGTGTGTCCACAATAAAATGTTTACACTTGATGACAAAACACAGTCAATACTTTACCAGAAGTGAGTAGTGCCATGAAGAATCCGAATACACCAATGGAATGTTGGGAATGCTTCTTCAACAACGAGTTGGTTTCTAAAATTGTTGAGTACACTAACAAGAAGATATCTTAGGTACAGGGATGTTATTCTGGGAAAGGGATACTCATCTGACAGACTGAACTGAAATAAAAGCTGGAATGTATTTACATCTGGCAAGAAAAGACAACCATACACACACCAAAGGCATATGGGTCTACTATGAAATGGGAATTTAGTTATGTTGTTTTGTAACAACCAAAAAACAATTTAGGTTCCTCTTATACTGTTGCAGGTTCGCCAATAGGTACACCAAAAGGAAATAAAGAAGGTTGATAAGTTAGCCCCTTTATGTGAAATATTTACTTTCTTTGTGAAAAATGGTAAAATGCTTACTCACTTGGAAAGTACTGCACTATAGATGAAAAGCTAGAATCTTTCAGGGGTAATTGATTCTTCAGGCAGTACAATCATTGCAAACCAAATAAGTATGTGCTAAAAAGTATTGCCTGCTAGGATGCATTACACCACCAACCTGGAAACAGCCTGTGGAGCCATTAAGAAAAAACCAATAGATGTCTGAAACATCTTACTTCTATGTTCTCAGGGACTGGGTGTAACATAACCATAGACAGCTGGTTCACCACCTTACAGGTAGCTGATTATTTTATTCAGAATAATCCTACTCTGGTTGAACTGTGAGGAAGAATTAACCTGAAATTCCCCGTAGTTTACACAAACAAAGAACTGAGAGGTGGAAACAATACCGTTTGGGTTTCAGATAAACACAAATCTAATGCCATTTGTCACCAACAAAAACAAGGTGGTTCTGATACTCTCAATGATGCAACTGATGCCCCTTCTGGTACAAGAAAAAGGCAGAAATGTTAAGCTTCTACAATTCAACCAAATCAGGAGTCGATGTTGTCAAGCTCAGCAGTAAGTATTAGAAAGACCAACAGATGGCCTGTGGTGATATTTTATAGCTTGATGAGCATTGCAGCTATAAATACACAAATAATATACCACATTCATCATACTGATGCTAGCACCAGGCATAACTAATTTCTGAAACTTCTAGCACATAATCTAGTGAATGATTATTTGCACCGTTGTTCTCAGTATTTATCATTGCCAAGAAACCTTTGGTGTGATGTCACGTGTGCTGCACTGCTGTTGAAATTGCTCGTTTATATTTTACAAAATTTTAGACTTCATTTACTTATTTTAAAGTTTATTTGTGTTAATATTTGCTGTAAAAGTAACATATTAGTGGATTTTCATTAATCTCAGTCTTTCTTCCTGTGTTATTGACTCGAGTGGTCTATTATTTGTGAGTGTGCTTGCGTCATTCGTCTAAGCGTTGCGCCTCGGTAGTGTGTTTACAATTTGCGGCGTGCACTGCAGCTGTAGCGGTTATAAAGCTAAGTACTGGCAAACTTATTTGTGCTCTGTAATACAGTTATTAAATTTAATAGATATCAGCTGTGTTGCATGCCGTTTGTGGTGAAATAACAACTTAATAAACTTTTGTAATTGTTCACCCCCCCCCCTTTTTTTTGCGTTGAAGTCGTTTAGTAAATTTCGTGCTTTAGTTTTCAACTGGCGTTTATTATTGTTTCTAGTGAAATATTTCAGTAGAATTTTCATTCAGTGTGTTAACTTTGCTTAGTGTTACAGTGGCCATTGAACTTTTTGGTTTTAGCTAATAATTTTATAAAGTTTTGTTGGTATTGGTATTAGCTGTGGTGTAGTAGTATTAATACAAGAAGTTGCTTTCTTAGTAGGAAGAGAATTTCGAGACCATTATTGTCAGTTCTTAAATAGTTCTACTGGTGTAACTGAAATTTGGTAACATAGATGTATAGTTTTTTTCAGTAACTGTAAAACTTTACCATGAATGAGAAGTGTGGGCTGTGTCGTAGGTTTGTGAGTAGTGGATTACGGTGTGGGACTTGTTCAAAGTATTTCATTTTGGGGGGGGGGGGGGGGATGCAGTGGGCAAGCCAGTGGTCATTTTAGTGAGGTCCTCTCCTCGGAATGCAGAATCTGTAGCAGAGATAAGTTGATAGAGGAGTAGGAGCGTAAGATCTGTGCCCTTCAGGTGCCGTTACAATGCCCAAAGGAGGAACTAGATAGGTTGAGGAGGGTGAAGGGTGGTGGGGAATGAGAACTGGCAGTTGGCAAGAAGGCAGCTAGGAAGACAAGGTATTCAGGCAGTTTTACTTTGCATACATGCAATGGATACAACCAACTGTCAGAGTTGAGTGGAGAAGAGCCTAGTATAGCTGTAGATGTAGGGAACTTGCAGCAGTCCTCAGCAATTAGGAGGCCTAGGTTAGTTGCAAAGTCTAGCAGAAAGAAGGTTCTGCTGCTAGGTAGTTCCCACAGTAGAGGTGTGGGCCAGCAGTTGCAGGATGTGCTGGGGAGTGAGTACCAGGGCACCAGCATTGTGAAGCCTAGTGCATGGTTGGCTCAGGTTAGGGGAGTTATGTAAGAATTTTACGAAGGAGGATCAGGTAGTGATAGTGGGTGGAGCAGGGAACAGTCTCAATAGGGATGGGGAATATGATGTCAGTGCTGACTTGGTTAAGACAGCAACTCAAACTGGTGACACTAATGCGCGTTTCGTGCACCTGTTTCAGCATCATGATCGGCCTCACCTTAATGCAGCTGTTAGGCACGTTAACGTGGGGCTGGGGAGGGCACTGATGGCAGAGGGCATGGGTCACGGTCACATCTCAGTGGTGCCAGTTGGGTCTATCAGTAGATTGGGTTTCACCAGGCATAGCCTGCACCTCAATAGGTATGGGAAGGGGAGGCTGGCTAAGCTTATAGGTAACAGTGTAGTGAGTGGTGGTGGTGGTGGTGGTGGTGGTGGTGGTGGTGGTGTCACTAATGGAAAAATTCCTGTAGTAGTTGGTTTTAGAGCTGTACCTTTTTTAGACTGAAGTCAGCTGATACGTATACCTGCTTAAAGGAAGTCCCTCTAACTAAGGGCTCACCTTCAGAGGACGTAATGTTTCCAAGTAGAGAAGGAATTAGCATATTTCATCAAAATATAAGAGGTATTAGAGATAAACTTAGTGAACTGCTTATAGACGTAGACTCTGAAATTATTGGTGTATCGGAGCACCACTTAAATAATTTGACAATTCAGAGGCTTCCTTTACCAGGCTACAGATCAGTTGGCTGTTTCTCAACGAGTTCCTTGCGGGGTACGGGAGTGGCTCTGTACATAAAAAACAGTATTCCTTTTGAGTCCATAGACATATCACAACACTGCACTGAACAGATATTTGAATGTTGTGCAGCGTTAGTTGAATTTAGTGAAACTAAACTTCTAATTGTTGTTGTTTATAGGTCCCCTAACTCAGACTTCAGAGCATTTCTGCTCAAGCTAGAGAGGGTTCTTGATTCACTTTGTAGGAAGTACCAGAAACTAGTTATACGTGGTGACGTCAGTATTAATTTTGTATATGATTGTGCAAGAAAAAAGGATGTTGGTAGATCTCTTAAATTAATATGATCTGATGCAAACTGTGTTTTTTCCAACTAGGGTGCAAGGGAACAGTAGCACAGTCATAGACAATATTTTTATTCATTCTTCATTACGAGATGGGCATTCTGTTAGTAAAGGCATGAATGGCCTTTCAGACTATGATGCACAAATTTTAACACTAAAAGGCTTTTGTAGTCAAACCAATGTCATATTTAATTACAAACTATGTAGGAAAGTTAATCCAATAGCAATAGAGAGTTTTTAAAACTTTTCAAAGAACAAGAGTGGCAGGATGTTTATAGGGCCGATAACATACATGATAAACACAATGCTTTCCTTAACACATTTCTCATGCTCTTTGCGAGTTTCTTTCCATTAGAACATTCCAAAGGGGGTACTATCAGTAATGGGCAGCAGCCCATGTGGCTGACTAGTGGGATAAGGATATCATGTAGAACAAAGTGGGAACTATATCAAAATGTTGGAAGTAGTCACAATCAAGCTACAGTAGCCCATTACAAACAGTATTATAAGGTGCTTAAAAATGTTATTAGGACGGCAAAGAGTATGTAGTATGCAAATAGAATAGATAATTCACAGGATAAAATTAAAACCATATGGTCAGTTGTGAAGGAAGCATCTTGTCAGCAGCACAAGGTCGACGATATAAAGTCAGTTCATAGTAAAAATATTTCTGTTGCTGATAAGTCAGATACGTGTACAGTATTTAACAATCATTTTGAAAGACCTTTGCTGTGCAGCAACATGTACGCTGCGTATTACAAAGGTATAATTTTGAATTCCACCAAACAGCGCATGTCACTTTCCGAAGCATTCAAAATCGGGATTGCGATGCGCTATTGTAAGGCACTCATAGCTCGTGTCACGTGATCTCGCCAGCTGAGGACCCCACAGGACACGTGATGTAGTCAGCCAATAGCAAGATCACTCTTTAAGTAACGCGAACACACAAATAAGAAAAGTTAATAGTTTATAATATACATAGCATTCACATATAATATTGGTCTCAAATATTAATAAGCTGGAAGAGAAGCTAAGCTTCCACATATAACGTTGATCTTTTTTGCACTTGTTACACTTTAAGATACATCACACAAATTTGCCAGTAAAATTTTTAATAACGACGTAAATGTCTGATCTTTTGGGCTCGAATTTCTTCTAAACGGTCGTCCTCAAAGAATTGATTTTTAAATAAGAGTCAAATGCTTCGTGATTTATGAAATTCATCGTACATTCTCACACATAGTTCATCTTGCGTAAAAGGAAATTTGGTTTGAATTTAACGCTTTTCAAACCTCCTTTCGCAATATTTTCCTGGGACCTGTTAGAAATAGGTTCGTTTCAGCAGTTGGAAGAGAGCGCCAGATAATAGGCGTCACCGCACTTGCACAGCTACGATGACGCAAGAAGCCCCTATGTTCATATGTGTAAAACATTAAAAGATCTTACATTGTGTCATAAAAGAAACAAGACAACAGAGGATACTTCAAGAGCATCGGAATTTCGTGAACCATACTAAAATGCATAATTAGTCTTAAAATGCACATTCATATGTCCAGATTCATATGTAAATTTTCTTGGAGTACCAGTACTGTATTACCTCGTTTGGTTCTTTATTATGACATAATACCATACATGCACTTGAAATGCAGCGAATAGTTGAAACTAGCCAATAGTGTGAAATGAAACACTTTGTTTCAAATAAAGCAGAAAAGATTAATGAAACCCAAATCTCTTTAGCAAACCGACAAAAAAAAAAAAAAAAAAAAACTTCAATGTTCTGCAAGGTGATTAATGCTTGACTGTCATGTGAGTGGAAATAAAATCTAAAACTAATAATGTATTTTAGCCTTCCGTAATTATGCGAAAGTATTTTAATTCATTTGATAACTCCCGGCCGCAAAAATCCATTTCAAAAATCCGTTTGTTGTCATTTAATGCGAGAGCAATAAACGAAGAGGAAACAGCAAAAATCACTGAACGTAAACACAGGCCATGCGGAGACGACCCACCTCCCCACCACAACTCAAGACTGCTCTGGGCATCAGCGCCAGATTTACTTTATTTCTGAGTTGGGGCAATATTAAGTAGTGGCGCCCAGCCACACTTCTGTAACTAGAAGCAGGAGAAGGTACTACTCATACGCGAGTCAACTGCGCATGCGCAAGAGCCCGCCCGCAGCTGCTCAAACGAATCTAATTTAAACAGTTGTCACGTCACGCTCATTGGAGGCAATTTGTTGTTACAAAGCATTGCATAGTCTTCCTAACACCTTTGACACGCTTTGCTGTTGGCAGACGCTTGTGTGAGCACTGTGTCTTGTTGTTGTATATGGCGCATTTCCTTTGCAACTTAAGTTTTATTTTCGTTTTTTTTTTTCTCTCGTTCATGTTTTGTTGCTGCAGTATTATTCTGCAATAGCGGGATACAGTAATGTCCTTTGGTAGAGAATTGGTTCTTACCAGTCAAAAGCACAAAAATTTAACTAAAATCTAAAACAATGAAAAATTCCCGGAATTCTAAAAAATTCCCGGGTTTTTCCTGGTTTTCTCCCGGATGAAAAAATTCCCAGTTATTCCCGGATCTCCCGGTTGTCCCGGGTTGTATACACCCTGTTTTAATTTCACAGAACAGGCATATGATTAGTGAAACTGAACAGTTCAAATTTCTAGGTGTTCAGATAGATAGTAAGCTGTCGTGGAAAGCCCACATTCAAGATCTTTTACAAAGATTCAATACTGCCATTTTTGCTATTCGAACAGTATCAGAAGTGAGTGATACTTCGACACGAAAATTAGTCTCCTTTGCTTATTTTCATTTGCTTATGTCGTATGGTATTATATTTTGGGGTAACTCTTCCCATTCTACAAGGATATTTTTGGCTCAGGAACGTTCGGGCAATAAGTGGTGCGAGTTCACGAAACTCTTGTCGACCTCTGTTCACGAGTCTGGGTATTTTGACATTGGCCTCTCAATATGTATATTCCTTATTGTCGTTTCTTGTTACCAATATTATTTTATTCCCAGGAATAAGCAGCTTTCACTCGGTTAATACTCAACAGAAATCAAACCTGCATTTGGATCGGACTTTCTTAACTCTTGAACAAAAAGGTGTGCAGTATACTGCTGCATCCATTTTCAATAAGCTGCCACTCTAATTCAAAAATCTTAGCAGTAATTCATGCACTTTCAAATTGCAACTTATGAGTTTCCTCATGGGTCACTCCCTCTATTCTGTCGAGGAGTTCCTTGAAAAATTAAGCTGATTATTATTGTATTGCTGATAGCGTTTACTTGAACTTATGGACTGACTTTTTTCAGGTTTATGAACATTTATTTTTATCTGTTATTACTTTTATGTTGTAATTTCATGTACTGACACATTTCATGACCTTGGAGATTTGCTCCTCAATTTGGTCCTACGGAACTTGACAATTCAACTTTGGAGATATTTTCAAAACAAGATGACAATGAGTGAACAGAATAGCAGCACTTCTAAAGAACTGTATGTTAAGTGGCAGTCATCTAAATTTTTAGCTTTTGAATAGTTTTCCTTGAGAAGAAATGACTTTTCTTACTTACTTGCTACTTTGATGAATTGTTTGATTATCTTGGATCTTCTGACTAGATTATGTTCTGAACAAACTTCTGTGACAACCCAAAACATCTCCCTGTTCACCAACTGAAAATAAAAGAATTCCTCCAGTGAACTGTTACGCTAATACTTACAACTGGATTAGTTTTTAAACAGATTTGCAACATTATGTACATGCATTTGGAACTAAGGTTAAAAAAAATAAATAAATAAATAAAAAAAAAATAAATAAATAAATAAATAAAATAAAAAAATTGAAGAATCTGTATCAAGAATCATTTTGTTACATTCTGAAACAAATAGGAAGCTACCATTTTCTTAATTATTCACCATACAGCACATTTTTTAAAAGGCTGACAGGCGCACAAGAAAGACTGTGAAGTTTGCTAAGCTTCTGGAGACAGTTCTTTGGAGCTAACATCAGCTGCTCAACACCTTGATTAAACGATGAGTTGTTACCCTTATGCTGTACATTATTTCAATCCACCAATGGCTCTCCAGTACCATATTTTTCTAATTAGTCAATATAAATGATAAGACAAACAAGTCTCATACAGATAACAAAGTAGGAAAAGACAGATTGCTATGTACCATGAAGATGACCCATTAAGTTGCAGACAGAAACAATTAAAAGATACTTACACAAAGCTTTTGGCCATAGCCTTAGTCAGAAGAGAAACATGCGCCATTCATTCACACATGACCGCCAACGACGGCAGCTCAGGTCAGGATGCTCGCACTGCTGAAGTTGGCGATCATGTGTGGGTCTCTCTCTTTTTCAGATGAAGGCTGTGGCCGAAAGCTTTGTGCAAGGGTCTTAATAGATCATTTTCCTAAGTTAAAAATATGGTTCACATTGTTGTTATTTTAACTGATTATAACATTTAAATAGCATTAACAGTCAATATTCTCCAAACATATTTGTTATTTTTATGTAATTAAAGCTTAAAAATCGGTAAATATCAAGATCTGGTCACATGATAGAAAACACTCTGTTATTGGCTGACACACTGCTGCTGTCGCAGGCTAGCAGTAAGACAAAGCTATATTTGCTTTGTAATAGCATTAGACAAAGTTACGAGGTTTTTATGTACTTTTACTGAAAACAGTTTAGTTATTTAGTGACACTAATTGCAATTGCAATTACAACTTTTAAGTAACAATAGATAGGAATTTTGTGAACACTGATAGTGGAAGCCTTGCAAAAGTTGATGCGTTTATGCTCCACCCATTTACAGCGGTGATATGTGAGATGAGGGACATTATTTTCTCCGTATATTGTAACTAGGTGGTCGACTATCAGACTTGAGCTACGAACCAAAGCAAAAACTATTTTCGGTACAACTTAGTGCTGGTTTCCTGTGTACAAGACAATCAGCAGAGATGCTACATCTGGTAGGTGTTCCGTGGTGCAACAGACAGCGCAGTTGACTGAAGTGCAAGAGGTCACATGTTTGAATCCTGGAGAGATAACATATTTTTAAAAGTTTTACATGAAATATAAAAATAGCATTAGCAAGAACTGGTGGTAGCAGTTGTTTTGACTGTGGGCTGTATTATACTAGCTTCACATGAGTCTCAGTCAGAGAAAAGGACAACAGAGGATAAATGCATTTACTTTGCGAACAAACAATTCACTTTTTAGAAAGCATTGCTAGTAGTGAAGATATAACCACACGTCCACAGAACAACAAGGTGTAGGACAAAGAGGTTATACAGAGATACATAAAGTGTACAACATTCACGTGACACAAACGTAAAGGCTGTGATGTCTGTGACTGTAAACGAACATTAGCATCTGAGGCAGACTTACTTCATCTTTATGTAAGATGATGAAACTGCAAAAGTTTAAACAATAACGATCTTAACTAGACAGTTCAAAGGAAAAAAGGAAAAAGAATACTGAAATCCAAGAGAAAAAAAAGCATGTGAGGAGCATAAAATGACATAATTGATCATTTAAGACAATTTCCAGAAAACAGTCTAATTTCCTTTTGTGCCTGTCTCCAACTTACGTGGTGTCATCTTTACTGTAAGTAGCAATCTGCCTTTTCATAGATTGTTGGTATTCCTATATGGAGTTCCCATTGTTCGAGTCTCATACAGAATTACACCCATGACAGAAGCAACAGCATGAAGTGATCAGAACATGATACACATACAGGAACTGCAAATCAGATATGAACATGTAATCTTTACTCCAGAATCACAACACACCAATAATATACATTTACAAATTGTAGAAAATATCAAATATCTTTTGTTCACTTCTGGCATAATTAAATCTACAACAATTCTTGGCTTCTCACAAATTAAAAGTATTGCGGTAACTAATTCCGGTATTACAGAAAATAAACAGTTGCCCACCCTGTCCCTTGATCCAAATAAATAATTTTTTCCGTTGTTATTTGAATATTGATACTGATTCACTATACTCTGCTTCACAAGTGGATAATTAAGTACGAAGTAACAAGTACTGAATTAAGCACTACAACAACACTGTTGTGTAATGCAGTATTTGGGGGGGGGGGGGGGAAGAAAGAAGAAATTAGCAGTTCCTGCTTGATCAACGATACAGCCAATGGCTTCTTGAAATATCAGTTACTGTTTTTATTAAATGAAGCAGTTATATGATATAGCTTCTCAATACTTCACTTGATACAAAGAAGAACACTTATGCCCCAATTTCATTGTTGGAAACACTGCATTAAGAACACCAAAGCTTATAACTTGTCTTCTGTTCATGCGGAACCACAAAATGTGGAGGTTTCTTCTTCCACTTCCCACTTTGAGTGCAGCAAATAAAAAGTATTTACACACTGCATAGACTCGTCTATTTGCTCTCGACTCCTCGGAAAAACAACACATACACTATGTGATCAAAACTATCCGGACACACCCAAAAAAAACATCCTTTTTTCATATTAGGTGCATTGTGATGCCACCTACTGCCATGTACTCCATATCAGTGACCTAAGTAGTCATTAGGCAGCATGAGAGAGCAGAATGGGGCACTCCACAGAACTCACAGACTTCCAACTTGGTCAGGTGATTGGGTGTCACTTGTGTCATACATTGGTATGCAAGATTTCCACACTCCCAAACATTCCTAGGTCCATTGTTTCCAATGTGATAGTGAAGTGGAAACATGAAGGGACACACACAGCACAAAAGTGTACAGGCCGACCTTGTGTGTTGACTGACAGAGACTGCCGACAGTTGAAGAGGGTCATAATGTGTAATAGGCAGACATCTTTCCAGACCATCACACAAGAATTCCAAACTGCATCAGGATCCACTGCAAGTACTATGACAGTTAGGCAGGAGGTGAGAAAACTTGGATTTCATTTTCGAGCAGCTGCTCATAAGCCACACATCACGATGGTAAATGCCAAACGACGCCTTGCTTGGTGTAAGGAACGCAAACATTGGATGATTGAACAGTGGAAAAACGTTGTGTGGAGTGACGAATCACAGTGGACAATGTGGTAATCTGATAGCAGGATGTGGGTATGGCGAATGCCCGGTGAACGTCATCTGATAGCATGTGTAGTGCCAACAGCAAAATTTGGAGGCGGTGGCATTATGGTGTGATCGTGTTATTCAAGGATGGGGCTTGCACCCCTTGTCGTTTTGAATGGCACTACCACAGCAAAGGCCTACATTGATGTCTTAAGCACCTTCTTCCTTCCCACTGTTGAAGAGGAATTCGGGATGACGACTGCATCTTTCAACACAACTGAGCACCTGTTCATAATGCATGGCCCATGGCGGAGTGGTTACACAACAATAACATCCCTGTAATTGACTAGCCTCCACAGAGTTCTGACCTGAATCCTATAGACCACCTTTGGGATGTTTTGGAACGCCTACTTCATCCCAGGCCTCACCGACCAACATCAATACCTCTCCTCAGTGCAACACTCCGTTAAGAATGGGCTGCCACTCCCCAAGATATCTTCCGGCAACTGACTGAACATATGCCTCCGAGAGTGGAAGCTGTCATCAAGGCTAAGGGAGGGCCAACACCATACTGAATTCCAGCATTACCGATGGAGGGTGCCACAAATTTTTAAGCCATTTTCAGCCAGGTGTCCGGGTACTTTTGATCATATAGTGTGTGTGTGTGCAAATCATCCTGGCACACTATTCTATCTACTGTGGCCAATTAAAAGCTAGTACTTTCACAGACCAGTGTGACAATGAAGATGATCAAAGCCATAATTATTCCAGCTCCCTACAATAAATGAGCAAACAAGAAGTGAAGATTCAGCTGTATTATTTCTTATTACATAAATTAAATGACTACGTCCTATTTTCCAAATAGAGATTCAAAATTAGGGGAAAAGTAACCCACTTGATGCAAACCAACAAACAGTGACAAACATGGAATCTGTCTTTCCCTCTCATCCTGTACAGTAATTCTCCCCTGACCCACAGTTCTGGGTGACTTTCCCGAAACCTTTTTCTAGACCTCTCCAGTCCTTTTCCTTCACCACTCTTCCACATCCCTCAACCCTTCTGTCTGAAGGAGGAGACACTGGCTCCGAAAGCTTGCCAATTACAACCATCGTTTATGTGTGTGTGTGTGTGTGTGTGTGTGTGTGTGTGTGTGTGTGCTGTCACTGCTTGGCGAGTTGAGTTTTTTTATCTGTCTGATTAAATAATTTTGTTAATAATAGAATTGCACTGTATTTTCTGGTATTCCACAGATTAAAAGAATAAATTTTATGTCTACCGTAAAGTAAAATTACTCTGAATATCATCATATTTAAATTAAATTCCATATTAACACTTAAAAAAAGAATGTGTTTTCAATGTTAATTACCTCAGAAAACTGAGATAACATTGGACACCCGTATCTACTTTTCAGCTCAAAAAGATCATCAATATACTCTGTGGTCTCGATCTGTCTGAAAATGCTGAAATCCTGAAGTGTCAGCTGAATAGCGACTTCAACAGCATTCAACTGCAAAAAATGAACTTGGCTTTCTCGAACCAGCTCTGGAGCTAACTCGTCTGGCACCAGCGTCTCTGTAGTGCCATTTGTTTTGAGGTAGTACCTGAAAAAAGACATAATTAATAAACACAGGTAAAGAGTTGGAATAGCAGGACAACTGCAGTGGGAGCCTGATGATGGGCTATGTTAACACAACAGACACAGACATTGAAAATATGACAAAATTCATGAGTAAGACATACACAGAATGAATTTTTCACTCTGCAGTCCCTTTTATGCTGATATGAAAATTCCTGGTGGATTAAAACTGTATGCTGGACTGAGACTCAAACTCAGGACCTTCCACAGAAGGTAGGAGATAAGATAATGGCAGAAGTAAGGCTTTGGGGGACAGGTCATCAGTCATGGTTGGGTAGCTCAGTCAGTAGAGCACTTGTCCACAAAAGGCACAGGTCTCGAGTTCGAGTCTCAGTCTTATTCCACCAGGAAGTTTCAAGACATATCAGTGAAGAAAAATCATATTGTAGACAAGAATAACGCATGCCTACCTGCTACTTAGGCCAATTCTTTCTGCCAAATTTTGCAACTGGTCAGGAAGCCGCCTCTGTTTGATTATGCCTCCTTCAGCAACAGAAACTTCACACAGAGAAAAGTTTGAACTGGGTTCAGTAATGCCAAATTCTTGGAGAGCCAGCATCACTACCTCATGTGCATTCGTTTCCTGCAACATCAAAAAAAAAGGTCACTAATTTTGTAATTAATAGCACTTACTTTGACGATCAACAGAACAACAAAGTGAGTCAGATATTGAACTGAAATGAAGCAACTCCTAGGTGACTGAAGATTTTCATAAAAACATATTTTCACCAACGTTTACCATAAACATATGGTCATATCTCCACCTCCAGGAGAGAAGTTTGGAGCTGTGATGCTTGAATGTTGGCAAATAACATCATGCAGGAAACATGCAGACTTTGTTGGAAGACAGAGGACCATTTCAATGCACTACGGCTTTGTCCTCCAACACATAGCAAGATAACTTATCAAAACTGTATGTCTAAAAGAGAAAGAATTACAATCTGACATACCATCAAAAATAACGTCATTAGAGGCAAAAGTGCAAGGTCATGTGTGACAAAGATTGGGAAAGCAAACAGTCACAATGTTTTCAAAGAAATCACCATAGACTTTGCCTTAATCAAGACAGGAAAACCACAGTACAGCCTAAATCAGAATGACCACATTGGGATATGAACTGGACTTCTACCAGATGAGATTCCAGTGCCTTAATCACTGTGCCACACTGCTCGTGAGATAACAATGAAGGTAACATTATAAGCTGGCTGATGAATTTGTAACAGACTCATTAACCAATAATATATGTGGAAGCCACTCTTAGCTGATTTGGCTACGAATCCATCCTCTAAAATCATATTCATCCCTACATGATGAATGTCTTCCAATGAAGGACACGGTATTTCAGCAAGGTAAATACTTTGCCACAGTCTTAGAAATGCCCACTAAAGCGCTGGAAGAGATCAACATAACAACTTCAAAGTATTTCTCTCACCACCAAATTCCCCAGATCTTTAACCCACTTGGAACCTATGGAACAACCTCAATTTTCACATTCAAACATGCCAACCACTACTCAACAGCTCTGGAATGCACAACTGACTAGGGTTTGCAGGCAGCTGAGGAGGCAAGCCCGGCCACCACATGGATTGCCATGAAGAAAAAGCCAGACCTGCCTCCTGCAATGTAGGCATCTTAACCTGTGGTTCATGTTTCCACAAAAGTAGAAGTCACGCATGAGGGTAAAGATAGCTTAAACATTGTTTGAAATAAAAACTGAAATCATTTCCTGTTTAATAAAGATCCTAACAGTGACAATTAAATACAATAATCACCAGCCAAGGAAACACAATGAAACAGAGTAAGTTACTGTGTTTTAACACAGCGGTCAACTATAATTCTCTCACAAAGTACTGTCAGATAGATAATGTTGGCTGCAGCCAAAAAGAATTACTACTAACCGAACTCTTCCACGATTGAGAACTAGGGACCCGACTGACCACCTTAAAGTTTCGGGTATGAATACAAACATGGCAACATCTAATACGACAGCTCAAGTTCAAACTGCTGCTACACTTGCTACAAACAGGAGTTACTTTGGATGCTAGGAGACCCTTGCAATAACACTAGTCAATAGCACTTATAACCACAGCTAATGAAACAACCAAAACTTGATCGAGAGATTTCATTGACCATAGTTTGTGTTAATTAATGGCAACAATGATAATGACTGTGATCAACCCAAACAATAATGTTCACAAGCTACTAGTATTGTGGGATTTGGATGTGGGTTTAAAGTTTCCTTGCCAACGGGACTGAAGACTTGCTGAGAAGCTGAATATTGGACAATAGTTTTGTTTGTTCATGGAGAAACAACATTCTTGGGAAAAACAAGAGTTTGTTGGTTAAGTTCTTTTTTATTTTTAATTAGTTCAGTATTAAAGTTGGTGATAGGGAGATTAATAAACAGCCTTTCATGAAAGCCGGAACTGGTTTCCTAGAAATTCTGGGGCTTGCTCAGGATCAACTGAAAGAGTGATGATGCACTTTTGTTGCCTGATCTACGATGTTTATGACTAACTTTTCTGAGCGCTGTTTTCCTCCGACAATGCAGTGACATACAATTGTTTTGAGTCTGGTTCTACGATGAGAATTCACATTTTAATGATGTTTAATGGTAGCACTGTGACACAAGGAAAAATTTTAAATGTATAGAAAGGAGAAAACACTGACGGAAACATAAGTAAATGGCAACATTTGGAGAAATCGAAAAAGTAAATGAAAATATAACCTCTGCACTGGTTAAAATTACTACATCACTATGCAAGTTAATTTTCAGAACAGTTTAGGATCACAGAAGAAACCTGTAGCACCTGAGAGTTTTCTGGTTTTACTTTTCAGTCAATAGCTGGTGTGCATGAAACTAAGAAGTCATTCATTGAAGGATCATTTTCAGAAGCAAAGTTAAGAGCAATCTGCAATATACTGCGTATAGATAGCGGGACAAAAAATGAAATTGCTACCTAAATTTGGTAATACTTATCCATCATTTACAAAATTGACATGAAAATTAACAATGAGATAGAATGTCAAGAGGAAGTGGAACAAGACTATTATAGGCCAGATTTGACAAACAAGGTGAAAAGAACGATCTCCAATTGTTTAATATGTTAAACTGTGAATAAGAAACAAGAAAGAAGGAAGCTTTCCTTCGTCCCTTATTCAAAGAAAGTAAGCTATTATATACACATCACGTGGATCGTATTGGACCACTTAAATCTACAGACAAAAGGTACAACCACATTCTACATATTACTGACACATTTTTTGCCTCACTATATCCTGTACAGACTACAAAATCAACAGAAGCAATTAGTAAGATGGAATTACAGAAAACTAATTTTAGGGACCAGTTCCAGTAATTACCAATGGAGGGAACTTTTTTGCTTCTCAAGAATTCAAGAAGTACTGCTTTACAGAATAAATTGAACACATTTTAATTTTAACTAAGACAGGACTACCCAAAGCTAATGGAAAAATTACGGAGGTTAATTCTCCTTTGGCTGAAATGATTGCTGCGCTCAGTCTTGATAGCACTTGGGATAAGTGGTATCATCAGCTCTACGTGTCATGAATTCAACATACCATGTCTTGGGAAAACTTCATTTGAACTTTCGGCAGGAGTTACGATGCACACATAGACTGATCTTCACATCACAAAATCATTAGAAGAAGAAATTACTAAGTCATCTGAAGAGATGACACAGTAAACTGAGCGAAGTAGCTACATTCAGGGTGTATACACGGACAAGGGAAAAAAATTCCCGGATTTTTCCCAGATTTCCTGGTTAAAAATACACTTTCTCCCGGACGAAAATACACGTTCTCCATGTTAAATGACAGGATACATTCCCTTGGAGCTGTAAAACTTATCAATCCTTTGAAGGATTAAGGTTTCATGAGCCAGCCTGAAATTCCCAGCACATTAGTAAACGACCAGAAGCGGGGTAAAAAAAATATTAAAAAAAATTATATGCAGCCACAAGTACGCTGCATATTTTCATATTACAAAAGTATAAATTCTAATTTCCGCCAAACTCGGCAAGTTAGTTTCCAAAACATTGAAATCGAGTTTGCGATGCAATTTTGTAAGGCAATCATAGCTCACGCCACGTGATGTCGCCACCCAATGAAAGCAAGTATTCAGAGCATAGAACACGCGATGTAGTCAGTCAACAGTAACATCGCTATTAAATAGGGTCAATACACAAGTAGGGAAAGTTAATGGTTTAAATTAATATACAAGTGTGGCTGCAAGGCAAGGTACGCTTTCACATATAACACTGGTCTCGAAAATCAATTAGCTACCAGAAAAGCTAAGGTTTCAATTGGTCTTTTTTATGTGTGTTACACTGTAATCCACTTGTGTAAAAGGATATTTACATTGACAGTGACGCTTTTCAAACCACTATTTGCAATATTTTCCCTCGAGCTATTAGAAACGGGTTCGTTTTATCAGCTGCCATTGGCCTCCAGATAACAGTTTTTACTGCCCGTACGCAGCCTGTATGTTCATACGTTTAAGTCATTAAGAGAACTTACATAACGTAGTAAAGGAAACAGAACATCGCATGATAATCCAAGAGCATCGGAATTTCGTAAACCATACTGAAATACCGTTTTCCGCTTAAAGTGTACATTTGTATGTCCAGATTCACAATGAAGTAGGTCCCAGCCTGGTATTAAGTTTTTCAGTGTGGTTTTCTGGATGTAAATTTTCTTGGAGTACCAATACTGCATTACCTCATGTTCGGTTCTTTATTATTGTGGCATCGAATGAAATGAAGACTTGCACCGCGGCCGAACTTCCCTGAATAGGGGCCTCCCGGCCAACGATGCCATACGCTCGTTTCATTTTATCGATAATTCCATACGTGTCAGAAGATGAAAACGTTCACTTTAAATCCAGCAAACAGATGAAACTAGGCAATAGTATGGAATGAAACACTTCGTTTCAAATCAATTGACTGCCTCAGTGGAAAATATTAATAAAAACGAATTTCTTTAGCAAACCGACAAAAATAACTTCACCGTTCTGCAAGGCAATTATTGCTTGAGTTACAAACTTGGAAATAAAATAAAACCAAAAAACTGAAACAAATAACATATTCTAGTCTTCGATAATCATGTGAATCTATTTTATCTATGAAATCTATGAATTGATGGCTCCCGGCCACAGAAATCCGTTTTGTTTCCATGATGTGAGATCTGCAAATGAAGAGGAAACAGCAAAATAACTAAATGTAAACACTGCATGCCAGAAAAATTTTCCAGCTACAGCCACACTTCCAAGTAGCCGGAGGCGGGAGAATGTACTGTTCATACGCGACTGGCATCTGCTCTAACAAAGCTAATGTAAACATTTGTGATGTCACTCTCATCTCAAGCAGTTTGCTGTTATGAAGTATTAGATCGTTTTTCGTCCTAATGCCTTTAACACATTTTGTTGTAAATGGCACATTTCCTTTGCAACTTAAGTTTTACTTAATTTTTTCTCTCGTTTATGTTTTATTGCTGCAATATAGTTCTGCAGTAGCGAGGTAGAGTAATATTCTTTGTTAGACTGTCAGTTGTAAGCATTCAAAATTACAAAAATGTGATGGAAAATTAAATCTCTGAAAAATTCCTGGAATTTTAAAAAATCTCCGTGGTTTTCCCGGTTTTCTCCCGGATGAAAAAATTCCCGGGTTTTTCCTGGATCTCCCTGTTCTCCCAGGGCGTATACACCCCGTACATTACAAATCAACTATGTGCAAGAAGAAAACCTATTTCAGCTTCAACTGATATCAGAAGAAAGCTTCCAAGTACAAAGTTGATGCCCTGGCCACAATGAAACGAACACAAACTGGACCAACATTAAAGTTGAAGGCCAAGAATCTAGGTCCTTATTGAGATATGAAAATTAAAACAAATCATTCCTATGATGCATGCCACAAAGATGATAACCTTGAGAGCCACAACACAACAGCAACATGTGCTGAATTTATGCAATCCTGGCCAAGTCAGATGATTGTCAATGTAACTGAATGTGGGATCTGAACAGTGGTTTAAGGATTTCCCTGCTGAAAGACTGGTGTCATGCCAGGGAAATGAATACTGTAAAGGAGTTGTGTGTTCATGGGGGAACTATGTTCATGGAAGAAACACTTGTTTCTTGATTAAGTTCTTTTGTAGTTCGGCATTAAAGTGTGTTATGAGAAGAGGTGGGAATTTAAGGAGATGGGACCTGGATAAACTGAAAGAACCAGAAGTTGTACAGAGTTTCAGGGAGAGCATAAGGGAACAATTGACAGGAATGGGGGAAAGAAATACAGTAGAAGATGAATGGGTACCTCTGAGGGATGAAGTAGTAAAGGCAGCAGAGGATCAAGTAGGTAAAAAGACGAGGGCTAGTAGAAATCCTTGGGTAACAGAAGATATATTGAATTTAATTGATGAAAGGAGAAAATATAAAAATGCAATAAATGAAGCAGGCAAAAAGGAATACAAACGTCTCAAAAATGAGATCGACAGGAAGTGCAAAATGGCTAAGCAGGCATGGCTAGAGGACAAATGTAAGGATGTAGAGGCTTATCTCACTAGGGGTAGGATAGATACAGCCTACAGGAAAATTAAAGAGACCTTTGGAGAAAAGAGAGCCACTTGTATGAATATCAAGAGCTCAGATGGAAACCCAGTTCCAAGCAAAGAGGGGAAAGCAGAAAGGTGGAAGGAGTATATAGAGGGTCTATACAAGGGCGATGTACTTGAGGACAATATCATGGGAATGGAAAAGGATGTAGATGAAGATCAAATGGGAGATACGATACTGCGTGAAGAGTTTGACAGAGCACTGAAAGACCTGAGTCGAAACAGGGCCGCGGAAGTAGACAACATTCCATTGGAACTACTGACGGCCTTGGGAGAGCCAGTCCTGACAAAACTTTACCATGTGGTGAGCAAGATGTATGAGACAGGCGAAATACCCTCAGACTTCAAGAACAATATAATAATTCCAATCCCAAAGAAAGCAGGTGTTGACAGATGTGAAAATTACCGAACTATCAGTTTAATAAGTCACTGCTGCAAAATACTAACGCGAATTCTTTACAGACGAATGGAAAAACTGGTAGAAGCCGACCTCGGCGAAGATCAGTTTGGATTCCGCAGAAATGTTGAACATGTGAGGCAATACTGACCCTACGACTTATCTTAGAAAATCGATTAAGGAAAGGCAAACCTATGTTTCTAGCATTTGTAGACTTAGAGAAAGCTTTTGACAATGTTGACTGGAATACTCTCTTTCAAATTCTGAAGGTGGCAGGGGTAAAATACAGGGAGCAAAAGGCTGTTTACAATTTGTACAGAAACCAGATGGCAGTTATAAGAGTCGAGGGGCATGAAAGGGAAGCAGCGGTCGGGAAGGGAGTGAGACAGGGTTGTAGCCTGTCCCCGATGATATTCAATCTGTATATTGAGCAAGCAGTAAAGGAAACAAAAGAAAAATTCGGAGTAGGTATTAAAATCCATGGAGAAGAAACAAAAACGTTGAGGTTCGCCGATGACATTGTAATTCTGTCAGAGACAGCAAAGGATTTGGAAGAGCAGTTCAACGGAATGGACAGTGTCTTGAAAGGAGGAACATAAGACGAACATCAACAAAAGCAAAACGAGGATAATGGAATGTAATCGAATTAAGTCGGGTGATGCTGAGGGAATTAGATTAGGAAATGAGACACTTAAAGTAGTAAAGGAGTTTTGCTACTTGGGGAGCAAAATAACTGATGATGGTCGAAGTAGGGAGGATATAAAATGTAGACTGGCAATAGCAAGGAAAGCGTTTCTGAAGAAGAGAAATTTGTTAACGTCGAGTATAGATTTAAGTGTCAGGAAGTCATTTCTGAAAGTATTTGTATGGAGTGTAGACATGTATGGAAGTGAAACATGGACGATAAATAGTTTGGACAAGAAGAGAATAGAAGCTTTCGAAATGTGGTGCTACAGAATAATGCTGAAGATTAGATGGGTAGATCATATAAGTAATGAGGAGGTACTGAATGGGATTGGGGAGAAGAGAAGTTTGTGGGGCACAACTTGACTAGAAGAAGGGACCGGTTGGTAGGACATGTTCTGAGGCATCAAGGGATCACAAATCTAGTATTGGAGGGCAGCGTGGAGGGTAAAAATCGTAGAGGGAGACCAAGAGACAAATACACTAAGCAGATTCAGAAAGATGTAGGTTGCAGTAGGTACTGGGAGATGAAGAAGCTTGCACAGTATAGAGTAGCATGGAGAGCTGCATCAAACCAGTCTCAGGACTGAAGACGACGACGACGACGACGACGACGACGACGACAACAACAAAGATTAATAAATAGCTCTTCTCGAAAATCCTACTGTACTGAAACAAGTGCTTATAGGTTCCCCAAAGGAGTAAGGTATACACTCTAAATATCCGAGGCCTTAAAAAGCACATAGAAAGAAACTGAAGAGCCACACTTTGATTGTTGTCTCAGAAGAATTTAGAGATTAACAGAAGACAATCTACAAATCTTACCTTATGTACAAGCAAATATTTGCAAGTTTGGTCAGCCTTATAAACTTTGAGCACATGCTCTGGATAGTCTGAACGCAAGTCATCGTAGCAGATGCTCATTAAATCTGGATTACTATGACTGTGATACAGACTCGTCTGCCCTGGCTGCGAGGACGCTGACTGTAGGTATGGGCTGTCATCTGTATGTACCCCGTCACTGAAAAAGACACACACTCACTCGGACGACACGTCACACATCTTGCACCCTATTATACAAAACAATATTATTCTGAGTCAGTAAATTTTACTAGTTATTACTATTATTCCACTAGCTATGCAAGATTTACCAGAGTAACCATTCAAACAAGCACTATATGACTGGTTAGTTGCCCACCCATTCTATGACAAAGGATTTCATAAATTGTAATATTATATTGTAATAACAAACTGATTACTCTTTTGCAACAGGATTAATATAGTAATATAAGTATGACTTTGTAGGATTTCACCAATCGTAATATTACACTGTAATAACAAACCTATTGTTCTATTGCAACATGAATTATATTGCATTATATGTATGACTTTTGTCTATTCCCTTAATGGCCTAATGACAATAAAATTATTCTATTCTATTCTATTATTTCCATCAGACGCCAAGGAGACATAAATTTTCAAGAAGGGACAATTTTCTGCTTGGACTATTATTAAATGTATCTATTCACAATCACACTTTTGGCCTATTATGAAACTCTCAAGTGATAGCTGCAACAGTATAAAATGCTAAAGCATCAGTTCAACTTCAAGAATGTACTCTTAAAATTACAACCGGCACCTGAGAATGGCATAACAGGCTGAAAATGTGATTATGAACAAATATAATTAACAACAGTCCAGAAAGCAAATTTTCCATATCTAAACTACTGCAGGACTGTACAAGCAAGTAAACAGAAAGTAATACAACTTATAGCACCGCAAGTCAGGTTCTCTTACACAATAGTATTCTTTGGCAGAATGTTCATTTTGATAAGTGCTCTCTGGAGCCGCTTCTTTGGGCCCAGGGTCATGAAGCCACCCTTGCCGCTTCCATCCTTCTTGGCATCCTTGCTGGGAGAGGAGTTGACAGGCAGCTGCACAGGTGCTGGGGTGGCCGCAGTAGGGGGGATGGAAGCAGCACCTGCCAGGAGCGCAGCAGTCGGATCAACCGTCGACAGCCGGAGCCGTGGGTCGGGACCGAGGCGGGACACTTTGTTGTGGCCAGTCCGCGGCCGTGGCGAGCTTTCAGGCGTCTGCAGCATCTCTTTGAACTCTGGAACACGAGCCGGCAGAATCATTAATATCTGTTAGTTGATTTCTCTATGACATCAAACAAACTAAAGCTTGAACTGTATGCTGATAATGTACATGGAAGTAATACTGTCAGAACAATGAAATGAGAAAAGAAAGTTTATTTGTAAAATGAGGGCATAATTGTAAAACTGACTCACTCTACATCACAGTAAGATGTTGCAGATGTGATTCATGGAACACACAAATAGCTAGCTATTTTCATATTACTGTTAATTCTTGGACTTAACATGCTTCAGTGTGCAAGAACAAATGGAATAGTGAAAATGGTCATCAGACACGTCAGCAATACTTCGCGTATACAAAAATCAGGTTGCTCAAAATGAGACAGTAAATGTGGGAAAACAAGAGGGGAAAAAAAAGCAAAAATTCTTCCAAAATTTGAATAGTATGAAAACCTTTACAGAAGTAACTGAATATGATTATTCTCCTTCCAATTAACACCTCTTATCCAACGCATATGTCTTCATTATTGTGACAATATTTCTTTTCATGTTCTGCATGTGTCCACAGTACAATTATGAAAATATTTTGCAAATCGTGTTAACATCACTGTCTCATTCCACGAAGAGACTATGAAACATTAAAACCAATGTTCATCACGTAATACCTTACGCATACAAAATATACACAGAAAAGTTCAACCCTTAATTTACCAACATACTTTTAACAACATTACCAATGATTTCTATTGGTTTGTCTCACCTAGCAAGTTTGACTTCACTGTAATGCTCAGGTGGGTTGTGCCCCTCAGAATCTCTAGTGCTTTCGAATGGCTAACATGTGCAAAACTCTGTCCATTCACTTCAAGAATCTGGTCTCCTCTCTTCAAACCAACATCTTCAGCTTTTGATTTTTTGATAACCTATAAATTTCAAACATTGAAGAAATGGTAAAACACATATAATTTTCAAATAAATTAATTTGTCAGCAACAGCTTACTATTCTTAAACAGTCAAACAAACAAAAATGAAATGTGAACCAAATAACATTAGAAATAACATCAATTTTTCAGACTCTCACAGGCAGAAATAGAATATTAACACAGAAAAGGTTAAAAAATGAGACGCCAGAGTCAAAATGCTTTGACTTTACGGCATTCCTTTGTGTGACCATTGAAAACAAATTACCAGACAAAGCCAAAACTGCTACTGCTGAGTGTCTGGCTATTATTGTAATTGTTATTATGATTATTATTATTTCTTTACTTTGTGCAAGAATTGGATGATCATATCTTGCTTTATCTCAAGTTCAAATGGCTCTGAGCACTATGGGACTTAACATCTCAGGTCATCAGTCACCTAGAACTTAGAACTACTTAAACCTAACTAACCTAAGGACATCACACACATCCATGCCCGAGGCAGGATTCGAACCTGCGACCATAGCGGTTGTGCAGTTCCAGACTGAAGCGCCTAGAACCACTCGGCCACCAGTGGCTGGCTGTATCTCAAGTCAGTAATGCTACCATCATTTATTTTCTTCACAGTTAAAAATTAGCTATGAACTTTCATAAGCGAGTCATTTTTCAGACAATGAAAATTGAAAAGGTGAATATTTTTAATGTGCATTACCTGGGATATGAATATACCAAAACCCATTTCAAAGCCACCAATAATTGAAAATTGTAACACTTCATCCCTCGAGGGTCTTGCCAGAGTCACATTACGTGTCCTTGCTTTTGCAGCACAAGCAATGTTCAGGAGCCTCAGCTGGCCCTGCATTTTCTCTCTTTCCAAGCACTGTTCAAATGTTTCCAGGAACTCCATCATGGATGGGTCTGTCTCAAAGTCAGTGAAATGATTGTTCACCCACAAAAGCACCACCCTTGTAACACGATCCCTGATGCACGGTTCATTAAACCTATACATAAAAATACACATTAATTAGTTCATTCACAATTTTAGATGGATAAAAAGAAATCCAGGTGCGCGCATACACATACACATACACACACACACACACATTCAGCAAACAAATGATCACCACTTAAAACTGAAAATGGCTCGTGGTATAGCAAGAAAAATGTGAAATATTGTACATATTTTGTTACCAGAAAACAAATGGTGATCATAAATACGAGCAAAAAATCTGATTTTCTGTATGTAAGATATGGAGTTCCACATTCCAGAGGTTCTGAGCTGTGACCTTTCCTGCTGGTGACATGTAAATGACATGCCCAGTCTTGTGTCATGTAAAGCCGTGATGTATGTTCACTGTGCCAATTTCATCACATCTGAGACAGATGAAAAGATCATGGTGCAAATGAATGATCTCTTGATAAAAGAGTCAACTCAGTGGTTCAAGGATAATAGATTAAAGCTAAATGCTAATAAAATAGAACATTCACTTTTCTCCTTCAGGCACCCTTCTCTACAATAATTTATGTTGGAATACCCAGATAGAAAAAGTTTCTAATAAATTATTGAGAGTAGTGTACCTGACAAAAATTAAAAAGCTGTGTTAATCATGACCTCCTCCTGATGGTATATTATTCATTTTTCAAATCACATTTTAACTATGGGCTATATGGGGAAACACTGCTGGAGCTGAGAAAGTAATAAGATGCATTTTTGGCCTACAGAACACAACTTCTTGAAAAAATAGTTCACTGAATACAAAATACTTACTGTCCAAGTTAGTAAATACTCCAAGTTCTTGTGATTCTTCAGTTTCTCCCGGCGTATTTCTTGCTTGAACTGTCCACGGGTGTACTGCCAGTCCATAGTGTCCCTTGCGAGGGGAGGGGATTTAATACAGCCGCCCGCCCTCAGGAGCTCAGTTCGTCAGTGCACCTGACGATGGCGACATGCCTGATCGATGAAATATTGTGCCCGTGGGACACTATGGACCGGCAGTACACCTGTGGACTGTTCAAGCACTCCAAGTTCTTGTTTATGCCAAAGAGAACGCATATACATATAAATTTATGGCTAATGTCCATACTGATAAAACAAGGAACAGAAACCTGAGCAATGTCCCCTTGTGACTAGGCTATTCAAGACTAAAAATAACTTTGCATACATTGGCAAAATGTTTCTGAACAAGATGTAACCATGTCAATGATTTGATAATCTAATTACAATGTAAACTAAATTCTGTACACGGGTGTACTGCCAGTCCATAGTGTCCCTTGCGAGGGGAGGGGATTTAATACAGCCGCCCGCCCTCAGGAGCTCAGTTCGTCAGTGCACCTGACGATGGCGACATGTCTGATCGATGAAATATTGTGCCCGTGGGACACTATGGACCAGCAGTACACCTGTGGACTGTTCAAGCACTCCAAGTTCTTGTTTATGCCAAAGAGAACGCATATACATATAAATTTATGGCTAATGTCCATACTGATAAAACAAGGAACAGAAACCTGAGCAATGTCCCCTTGTGACTAGGCTATTCAAGACTAAAAATAACTTTGCATACATTGGCAAAATGTTTCTGAACAAGATGTAACCATGTCAATGATTTGATAATCTAATTACAATGTAAACTAAATTCTGTACAACATAAGCTGTATAATAAAAATTTAAATTGCCACTTATGTAAATTAAATATGTAACACAGAATTATTATAATATTATATTCTTTAAAGAAATAATTTGTACTAGATGATTTCTCCAGCAACCTCAACCTCAATGTTGTCTTCATACAAATAAAAGGATCTGATTTGATCAAATATTACTGTAAAACTTACCAGTCAAGCAGCTGATTTGCAACTGTTACTGAATTATCTATGAAAGTTCGATGTGTAAGTAGAAAATCTTCAACATATGTAGGATCAATCATTGAATTTTCTTCTATCAACTGAAACATTAACCTCTCTGGTGTCCCCTGAGAAACAAAACAAAGAACTATTTAATGCCAAACAGCTGATACAGAAAGCTAAAACCTACACTTAGTTCTAAAAGACAGTATTTCCTCGGCACTGAAAATGGGGTTGACATGGTACCAACCATTTGAAAAAAAAATAAAGGAACTGCAAGAAACAAATGAAAATTAGCAAACACAAACTTGGGCAGCATATGAGCAGAACTACATGTTTATGACAGTTACGGTGCCTGTAAACACTCACTCACTCTCTCTCTCTCTCTCTCTCTCTCTCTCTCTAAGGGTACGGTAAGAGCACAGAACGTAAAAAGGTAAGGATCATCAAGTCACTGTGATGCAAGAGTATGTTTTTAATTGGATACAAAGAAGTGCAAGTACCATTACAATAATCCTGCTCTAGTTTGCTATGGCTGCCAACGATTGCCATAAACTTCAGGTTAGTTCCTGCAACAGCACTGTGGCCAACTTCTGCTCATATTCAAAGTCCATCAACAATTTCCTAACCATCAAAATTCTGCTGTGCTAAATAAATACAATACCTATATATGTATATATAATAAAAAAAACACAATAAGTGAGGGCAACTATGTACCACATAGTGGAGACACTGAACAGTTGATAGGCACACAAAAAACAAACTAAACACCATAGCTCAGTGTTAGCACTTGTGTTCATTCTCAGAGCCCAGGAGCTTTTATGCGAGGGGTTCCATGGCAGGGAGGGAGGGAGGGAGGGGGCAGCTGTTTGCACAATTTGACGATGAATGCAATTTCAAAAGCTGAGGTACAGTGTATAGTGTCCACCTATTTTTAAAATGCCTACACACTTACTGAGTGCCGAGTGGTTGTCTTTTCTCATTCCATGGTTTGTTCTACCTTCACTGTATTAATCTCGATATAGTGAGACACTGAAGTAAACACTTCATTAATATGAAATTTAATGTCCATCTGGCAATACAATAATCTTCCAATGTAAACACATTTACTGTTTCTAACAGTCATTAAACTTTCTTGACCAAATGGCAGATATCTTTCTTCTTTTTTAGCTACATAATTTTTATATTGCATGGAATTCTGTGGTATATACTTACTCCTGACTAACGTGTAAAAATACTAGTCGCAGCTCCAGATGCAACTAAGACAGGGCATATGATAGGTTACACTGCATTCCAGCCAAATGAAGCATGTGTCATTAGCTATCACTGTACACAAGCAATTCAACTGCTAATATGTCTTTGTGGCAGTATGAAAGTTCACTGTTAGAGTAGACAGATGTTTCAGTGTTGATATTGAAGGCATCATAATTAATGTCCAAGATCTAGTAGTTGAGCAGGAATATTATCTCAGATTACAAAAGAATGGGATCAACACAGAGGAGCTGTTTACCCTAAATCAAAATTACAATGCCTCTAATACTCTACACATCAACTAAAGGGTCAAATAAATGTGCTACCAGGCAGCATTTCCCACTCCCCTCCTGCCCCCTCTCCAGTATTACGAATAATTTACATAGTCGCCAAATCTGAAATACTTCAGATTTCTGATGCACATTATGGAAAACGATTTAACATAGAAACAAGTTTTCATATTAATAGAGGCAAAAAGCAACTACAATGAAAAGTAGTAGGTGTATTAGTAGTACTAGTAGTAAAATAATAATTATTGTTCTGCGACTCAGTGCCTCCTCTATGTGGTGAGTATTAATATTAATCTATATTACACTTCCATACAAAAAACGGAACAAGGCTTCGCACTTCAGGTGAGCAATGACTTATTTAGAGGAGGAGAGGATCCACACATTGTGTTGCGCATAAACACGAGTGAAATAATAGTGTGTAAAGGAAATTTAACAAAAATGCTAGTTGGTGGTAATTTCTTGTGCATGAACCTGTCATTCAATTTTCATTTTGTGGTTACATATGATATGTTAAACAAAGTCATACTACATCATTATTCAGAAACGAAAAGCGAAATTTTCCAAAACGTATAGTGAGAAAGCTAATTCAAAAGCTGCTTACTAAAAGTGTGGACATCTTTTACAATAATCCACATCACAAGAAACAGAATAATACATGCCCATCCTCAACATAATTCGCTAGATGAGGTGTAGTCCTCGACTGCTAGTTATCTTGTGTATTATGGCTCAGATGTAAGGACACATATTCCATTGTTTGAAACATTTTTTTAGTATTAGTTAAATAAAATTTCTACAGTGTGTGAAACAAACAAAATTTTGGCGAGGAAGCTGTGCTCAAACTGCTGTAAATAACATATAAATTTAAATACCATGTATGTCTTTCTAAATCTTGTTAAGGGTAAAATTCATAACAACAACAATATACCAACAACTATATCCCTACCAGAACAAAGGCTAAGGTAAAATACAATTCACATGATAATGTTTAAGCTATTGGGACATAGTATCAAACAATGAAAAATTGAGGATGGAAAAATGACAATATTACTAAAAGGATAGATTGCTACTCACCATATAGCAGAGATGGCCTCGGACGGGCCCCATCTGGGCGAAAGATTACATGTTTAACAGTTTTTTTGTTGTGCCAATCAACATATCTGCTATATGGTGAATAGCAATCTACCTTTTTTGTAATCTTATACTTTAAAATATGTGATAACTGCAGGAGGGGGGACGCTTTGATGAGGACTGGCATTCACAGTATATTATTTTTCAGTTGGCAATGATCCACTGACAGTGCAATCAACACTGGATCATATGAGCACAAGCATCAGTATACTGGCTTGAGCAGGAAGAGACAGAAAAAAAAAAGTTTTCTTTTCCTGTTTTCTGTAGTGTTTGCAGTACTGAATCAGGTTATAGGACTCTACTTGGGAGAATGCTACAGTGCAAACAAAACCAAGTAACCACTTCCACCTTTGATGATACCACAGCTGGCACTGTTGGGTAGAAATTATCCACTTACCCTTATAGCAATGTGGCCACGGCGAGACCCATCTGGAGCCCCTCTCTGCTCTGTTACCAAGACTAGCCTCCCTGCTTCTTCATGCCTTCTTGTATTCTCCTGTCCTTGGAGCTGAATTCTGCAGTAATCTGCTTGTGTTACGCAGACAAACTGGCAGTCGTCAACACGTGTTCTCATTACTCCTTTATGATACAGACGATCCATTGTTGGCAAGATGCCGAAACTACAAACATATTTTTGATCTTCATTTACAATCTGACGTCTCAGTAATATTAAAACATACATTATTACATATTAGCTGTTCAAAAGAGTTTAGGAAAAGCTGAACTATGTTAAATGAAGAGCTAAACTACATTACAGAAAGAGAACTGTATGCAAGTATGGGGGTATTTATAACCCAATATTTTTATTGTATTAGCAGATACAGAAATTTGCAGAGATGGTTGTAGAGAAATTCAAATGTACTCTCAAAGAGAGGGCACTGCTCAAAAAAGAAAGAAATACTCTATGCAATTCACAAATACACTCTTTCATCCATTGCATCAGAAAGCTTAAAAGTGTCCCTAATTATTTGGTCATCAATATCTATCTGCATTTCTAGCACGTAATAAATTCTCCACATAATATCTATGTCAATAGTCTTGCTCAGTTGGTGTTTATGTGAAAATAAATATTAAGCAAAGCGTGATCAGTTCTTATTAGGCCTACTACATTTTGCCACTATTGTGCATTTGTAAGTGAGCTTTGCTCTTTATTCCAACACCTTTCATGGGTTATGCAGCATGTTTGTTGTAGTCTGTGTGACAGATGGCAAAATTTTATCCATAATGATACCATACCAAAGACGTAAGCTTCTCAGTACTTTTGCTACACGGCTTACAGGATATGATCATTTGTTGATAAACTACTGTGATTTTAACCATACAATTATTAAATCGGAAATCTACATGTAAGGTCAGATGACATAAAAACCAAAATGGATTATAAATGTGACAGGGCGCTTCATGCATCTCTTAACCACTAAAATACTTTTTTTTCCTTTCCTAAACAGAAAAATCCATTCAAAACAGCATAGTGACTAAATATATCTGAGTGTCAAACAGTAATTACTGGCTACCTCATCTGACTCACTGTGAATGCAACAAATTTTTCAATGGATTTTTTTCTTTTGATACAGTCAATTGCCCAATTTACAATACACTCCCACATCAAATCATAGATACCCAAAGGTATATCAATTCACAATTCTACACACTAACACACAAACATGCAGAGACAACTGATATACTCGTAGCATAAACACACATATTTACTTAAAAAGAGCCTATATTTGAAGGCTAATGTAGAGCTCTCCTGTTACAAAAACCACCTTCTGACTTCTTACATAAATAAAATCTTCAAAAGCTCTACGTGCTTCAGAAACAGTCACTGGAAAAGCATTTCATTTTAGAACACTGACCTGTCACCAACTTGAAGCTGCTCTGTTTCACCATTTGAGTGTTCGACTTCGACATGGCCATTGATGAGAACACTCCACGAGTCCAGCTCTTCCCCATCATTCATGACAATTGTACCAGCTTTTTCCACGACGGCAAAAACCTGCAAAAAGCATTAAAAGTTTTCTAGCATTAATCTACTGATGTGCTCCTCCAACACATTCATACATAGCCTTATTAAACTTTGGAAGAAATGAATATGTGTAAAACATTACAGAAGCAAACAAAAACAATCACTTTTCATGAAAAGAATCAATGCACTCTGCTAATATCACAACATACCATAACATTACATAATGCTCGTCGAACTGCCAAAGTCATATTAGTGAATGCCTTCAGGTGCTGTGTAAATTCTAGTAATATCTCAACATCTTCATCTGTTCTCTCTGTTGGGTCTTTTTCGAGGCACTCTCTAACAGTGTCACGAACTGTGAGGCTCTGCAATAAAAAATTAAAATTTTAGTTGAAGATGTAAATCTGATAGTTATAAAAATTCCAAAATATGTTTTTAAGATTTCCACAAGGGCTTACAATTCAGTACATATTTTAAATAATTCTAATGAGGGATAACAATAATCCAGACTGCAAAACACTTGAAACAGGTGATTTAAACTAATATCAAATTCACATGAATTCATGAACACACTTGTTTATGCTTTTGGCATGGCATCATACACTGCATGTGTGTCAGTACACACACTGTTTCACATGACGTCCACTGATTACTGAAGAAACACAAACACAGTATGCGTCTACTTGTTGGTACTCACATCAATACTTTCTGCAAGATCCTCTTCTTCATCTGAGTCAACAATAGACTCTATGAGACCAGACAGATCCACTTCATCAGCATCTAATGAGCTCTGCACACTTGCCATTGTGTCCGAGCCACTATATGCTGAACTTGTGTCTGACGAATGAGAAGACCGGTTGGACTTCATATAAAGTTCAGGCCTGCCCGTCAGGGCCAACTGGAAACAAAAATTAATTATTGAAGTAAACAGATGCAAGTAACACACAACCAAAAGTATTAAACCACACCAAAATAATTAATTCTTTTTCTCGTGTGTGTGTGTGTGTGAGTGAGTGAGTGAGTGAGTGAGTGAGAGAGAGAGAGAGAGAGAGAGAGAGAGAGAGTGAGTGTGTGTGTGTGTGTGTGTGTGTGTGTGTGTGTGTGTGTGTGTGTTAGTGTTAGTTTTACTATTTATCTTATACATAGCTCCATGTTTTGGGTGGTTGGCTGGATGCTAAAAATGGACCAAACTACCAGGTCATCTGTCCCTTGCTCCATGTTTTCCTGTGTTTATCTGTATAATACATTTTGCAGTACGCCAAAAAATGTACAGACCCAACAATTTATTTGGCGAAAGAATTTTAACTACATAGTTACTGGAAATGATTATTCACTAAGCAAAATTCTAACGTGTGATGAAGAAATTAGTGTTCCCAAAGAAAATTATTTCTTTTACAAAATATAACCAGTTCACCTCCCTGTCTAACAATACACCTCTCTTAACCAGAGTAAAAAATATATGGTTTATTGTAGTTCCTTCGTTTAGAATTTTGGGGAACTCTTGTATATCAATGTGTGTCTCAAACGATATTAATGCACCCACTATTGCCCAGAAAGAACAACTGTTATTCTAAAATTCGCCGAGAAATAGGCAAGTCCGTGCGTTTTGAAGAACGCAGAACTTTATCACTATGTTCACCTGACATTTGTGTCTAACACAGCCAACAGTTTAAACATGATTCATTAAAAGGTTTACTTTTTTCTCTGATGTGGAGATGTTTATATATTAGGACGGCACTATATGACATACACATCTGTCACAAAACACAAAACAATTATGACAGTTAGAGGTTATGTCATACACTACTGTCATTTTTCACCATAATCGTGACCAAGGAACTGATTTATAATTAGTATATATTTACATTATAGAAACAGTCCGTATAATCCATCGGGCCAGATAATGTATACATATTACGGATCTTTTTTACGTGAAAAACCAAACAGCACCATATACATCAACATATTTGCAGCCACCGCCTTCCTAAACTGACGTTCAGTGAGCGCCAATACACTCGCGAGAGAATCTTGCACGAGCTCCATGTTTGTTTTCTTTTTCCATAATAACATTTGAGGATGCTTCATACTGATCAATCTAGAATGATATTATGAGTACATTTTTCAATTATTCTGGTGCTGTAATAACTACTGCATTCCCTTTATGCATGAAATGTTTCATGATAGCGACGGACGGAATATCTCCCTCTCTGAGGGTCTTTGTCCTGAGTGCACAGGGTAACAGAGTTGATAAAGATAGTCTCTGGTGTAACAGGAATGAGCATAGCTTGGTGTGTGATGTCGCTCTCCGACGCCCAAATTAACCAAGATCGCAAAACGTCGATGTCGTCTCTCTCTGACGAAAATAATCTGGAGTACTTTAAAATTCCCGTTGAAAAGTATCTAAGAGCTCACAGTCTAATTAAGTGAATATCACACTTGTGGGTCGCGTCTTCTTCGTCGACGTTCCTGACTTTCTTTTCCAGCGCTCAGGATAGCATATGGTACGCTCTGTCACAATACAAATTAATATTGTCACCTCTTTTTATATTAGTTTTCTAGAGAAATATATTTCCTTCGTTCAAATACCGTTTCAAAAACTGCTAACTTGAATTTATTGTGTGACATAAGTTGTGTGATCATCACACTATCATACCTTAGTGTGGCAAAATACCGGTTTTATCACATCGTCTCGTTCACTTCTGTTTCCCCTTGTTCTTAGTACAATACGATATTTCTTTCCTGAAACCCGCCAGCACTGCGTATCTTCTTCAACCTCGACTCCTCTATTTTTTTTCTATTTTTCTTCTTCCTGATTTTCACCTTTTCCAAATGTCTATTTCGTTACCTGTACCCATGTAATTCAGTCTGTACGAATCACAAGCGAGAAATACCGCAACGGACGAAATCGAAACAAGAATTAAAAGTTCAGGAAAAAGAAATAAAAGTCTGAAAGTTTGCCTGAGGCACTGTAATTCTCTCAGAAACGACAAAGGGGTTGGAAAATAATTTAAATGGTAGTGTTTTGAGAAGTGGCTGTAAGATGAACATCATCAGAAGTAAAATACGGATTATGGGATATGGTTGAATTAAATCGTGCTATGTGGAGGGAATTGATTCGGTATTGAGACGACGAATGTAGTAGCCAAGTTTTGCTATTTGCGCAGCAAAATAACTGACACTGATCAAAGAGCATATAAAATTGAGATTTGCAACAGCAAGGAAAGCATTTCTGTAAAAGAGAAATTTGTTAAGGCGGAATATAAATAAGTGTTACGAAGTATTTTCTATAAGTTTCGGTCTGGAGTGTTGCCTTATATAGAAGTGACGAAAAGTAGGTGACACGAAGAGACTACTTGTTTCTGAGATGCGGTGCTAAAAAAGAATGCTCAAGATAAGACGGGTACGTCTGATAATTAATGAGGCGGTAATGAACTTAGAAAAAAAAACAACTTAACTAAAAGAAACGATAGGTTAATAAGCATTAGCTACTGGATGGAAGTTGGGTAAAAACTGTAGGCGAGACCAAGGATTGACAACTGTAAGCACATTCAAGTAGATGAAGGTATCAACAGTTGCGCAGAGGTGGAGACACTTCCACAGGGTAGACTCGAGTGGATATCTGCACCAAAGTCAATTTTCGGAATAAAGACCACCACCACAACAACAAGAACAGAGGCCTCATCTGAAAGTAGCTACCGAAAGAAGTAAAGATCTCCCCAGAGAAAATGACGCAGTAGCTTTGGAAATGTTGCCCATACCACCTTCAGGGGCGTCATGTCAGCAATAGACAGGGCAGCCGGTACAATGTGGTAATATGTAAAGCAGCGTGAAACTCTCAGCAGTACTTGGCGTGCAAACCGACATCTCGTCGTCCGAACGCGGGTAACTCGTACATGAAACCCCATAGGGAAACATCTCCTTCCAAACAGTACCTGGTAAAGTCCCAAGAATTAAAAGATCGTATGTGGTATTTATACCTTGACAGCAGTTGTACCGGTGTGAAATGTGCGCCAAGATACAAATGTGTCGATAGGGAACATTTGTTGTGAACGAGCCTTAATTTTTTTTGTTTGGGTGGTATGACATCTGTCAAAGATATTTAGTATACATCAAGTCATGGAACAAACACCATCATATGTTTTCATCGTGTTAATAATGTCGAATTTTATACCAGAAAGTAATAATTTGCGGAAAGCATTAATTTTTTGTTTTCATTCGAATGCTTGTCGAGGCATATGGTGATCATGCTCTATCAGAAGCAACATGCAAAAGATGGTTTCAACGGTTCAGAAATAATGATTTTGATGTAAGAAATGAACGAGGAAGACCACCAAAAAAGTTCGAAGATGCCGAATTGCAAGCAATATTGGATGAAGATGATACTTTGAGTCAGAAGCAAATGGCAGCAATGCTAAATGTTGCACAACAAACAATTTATGACCGTTTGAAAGCTATGGGAAAGATCCAAAAGGTGGAAAATGGGTGCCACTTGAACTGAATGAAAGACAGATGGAAAACCGAAAAACCATTTGTTAAATTTTGCTTCAAAGACATGAAAGAACATCAATTTTGCATCGAATTGTTACCGGCGATGAAGAATGGATTTATTTTAAGAATCCTAAACGGGAAAATTCATGGGTTAATCCGGGACAATCATCAACATCGACTGCAAAACCAGATCGATTCGGCAAGAAGACAGTGCTCTGTGCTTGGTGGGATCAGAAAGGTGTGGTGTATCATGAGCTTCTAAAACCCGGTGAAACTGTGAATACTAATCGCTACAGACAACAAATGATCAATTTGAACTATGCATTGATCGAAAAGAGACCACAATGGACCAGAAGACATGGCAAAGTATTTTTTTACACGACAATGCACATGCACACAAAACAAAACTGGTTCAGGATATAATCAAAACACTTGGCTGGGAACTGCTACCTCACCCGCCGTATTCACCAGACTTGGCCCCTTCCGACTACCATTTGTTTTCATCAATGGGGCATTGGCTGAGGAACATTTCGATTCCTACGAAGAAGTCGAAAATTGCTTCAAAAGACGAACAATTCTATTGGCGTGGTGTCCACAAATTGCCAGGAAGGTGGTCAAAATGTATAGAAAGCAATGGTCAGCACTTTGAACAAAATGTTTTTACTTTTCAATTCAAAATTAGTGTCTCATTTTCACAAAAAAACGCTCATTTCATACCGGTTCACCTGGTAAATTCCCATTATGGTCGCCTCCATAGCCGGATGGTTAGCGTCACTACTTTCGGTGCGGAAGGACAGGGTCTAGTGCCCGGAACATCCTTAGATTTTTTTTCTGAAATAGGAGGGTCTGATGCAGGATCGACTCTGGCCTTGTGAGGCGAAATAAGGATTGACTGGTTGATCTGGAGGAGGGGCCCAAACTGCGAGGTCATCGGTCCCATCGGATCAGGGAAGGATGGTGAAGGAAGTCGGACGTGCCCTTTCAAAGGAACCATCCCAGCAATTGCCTAAAGCGATTTAGAGAAACCATGGAAAACTTAAATCAGGATGGCCGGACGCAGGGCCAAATAAGGAGCTGCTTGAACAATGTAGCAGCGACATCATCTGGGTTCACCTATTCACAGTAACAACCTGTTGATTAGATGTCCTACGATCACGGATCGTTTCTCATATTGTCATGTAAGTAGCATTTGGTCAGTCGGAACAAGCCTAATACGTGAGTGGTTTTTATTTTTACATTAAATTCCGATTAAAGAAACACACTAGGGCTTTACATTACGGATGTGGCCGAAGATCCACGACGGCAGAAACCATTATCGACACTGTGTGAAAGTTGTCTAGCGTTTGGATGTTCTAAGGAAGCAGATTGCAGGATAGTGTAATGTTGTGAGGGTATCGGATGGTTCAGTGAGGGTTGTCATGGTCCGGAGTATCGAACAGTTCATTCACAAAGTTTGAATGTACCTGACACTTCATTTGAAGTTTCTGAGCTGCGTGCTATCGCATATCTTTTGTATGCATATGAGTCTACTCATCTAATTAATTTTTGTCATTCTTTACAACTGAAACAATGAACGCTGAGAAGACTACACTAGAATTCTAACAATGATCTTCATATTGCACTTGTAAATTTCTCAGATAGGCTTTTGTTACATAACGTGCTTAGTATCCGTTGCAATTAGGGGTAACGCACTTTTTCTTTTCTTGTGGAGTCTTTGTTTGAATCTAGTGAAAGTCGGTGGCTACCGTAGCCAAAATCAACGCTGGATTATCCGTTAGGTCCAGTTACTAACCTCACTGGCCTATGGATCCCAATACACTCCCTAGCACACAACATAAAATAATCGTTGTCAATCGCTAATCACCGCTCTTCTAGATCTAAGTCTACATCTACGTCAATACAATGGGTGACGAAAGTCATGGAATAGCGATATGCACATATACAGATAACGACGGAAAACACAAGGTGTATAGGGAGTACACTGGCGAAACTGTCATTTGTACTCAGGTGAATCCTGTAAAAAGCTTTCCGACGTTATTATGGCCGCACCACGGGAATTAACAAACTTTGAACACGGAATTGAAGCTAGTTGCACGGTACAGTCCATTTCGGAAATCGTTAGGGAAATCAATATTCTGATATCCACAGTGTTAAGAGTGCACCGAGAAGACTAATTTTCAGACATTACCTCACTTAACGACAGAGAGCAGCGGCGTTTGCCTTGAGTTGTCAGTGCTGACTGCCACACAACACTGCGCGAAATAACCGCAGAAATCAAAGTTGGACGCACGAAGAACTTATTTATTTATTTATTTATTTACACGTCAAGTACCGTAGGGCCAAATTGAGGAGCAAATCTCCAAGGTCATGGAACGTGTCAGTACATGAAATTACCACATAAAAGTAATAACAGATAAAAATAAAATGTTCATGAACCCGAAAAAAGTCAGTCCATAAGTTTAAGTAAACGCAGTCAAGAAATACAACAAGAATCAGCTTAATTTTTCAAGGAACTCCTCGGCAGAATAGAAATAGTGAATATGAGGAAACTCTTCCCTTTAGATATGAAAGCTCGTGGATTACTGTTACGATTTTTGAATTCGAGTGGTAGCTTATTGAAAATGGATGCAGCAGTATACTGCACACTTTTCTGCACAAGTGTTAACGAAGTCCGATCCAAATGCAGGTTTGATTTCTGCCGAGTATTAACTGAGTGAAAGTTGCTTATTCTTGGGAATAAACTAATATTGTTAGCAAGAAATGACAGTAAGATATATATATATATATATTGAGAGGCCAATGTAAAAATAACCAGACTAGTGAACAGGGGTCGACAAGAGGTTCGTGAACTTACACCACTTATCGCCCGAACCGCCCGTTTCTGAGCCAAAATTATCCTATTAGAATGGAAAGAGTTACCCCAAAATATAATATCATACGGCGCAAGCGAATGAAAATGAGCAAAGTAGACTAATTTTCTTGTCGAATGATCACTCACTTCTGATACCGTTCGAATAGTAAAACTGGCAGCAGTAAGCCTTTGAACTAGATCCAGAACGGGGCTTTCCACGACAGTTTACTATCTGTCTGAACGTCTAGAAATTTGAATTGTTCAGTTTCACTAATCATATGACCATTCTGTGAAATTAAAACGTCAGGTTTTGTTGAATTGTGTGATAGAAACCGTAAAAACTGAGTCTTGCTGTCATTTAGCGTTAGTTTATTTTCTACAAGACACGAACATAGGTCATGAACTGCACTATTTGAAACCGAGCCAATGTTGCACGCTACATCCTTCACTACCAAGCTAGTGTCATCAGGAAACAAAAATATTTTAGAGTTACCTGTAATACTAGAGGGCATATCATTTATATAAATAAGGAACAGGAGTGGCCCCCAACACTGTTCCCTGTGGCACCCCCCCCCCCCCCCCCCCACAGCCATTCTCAAAAATGTGAATAATGACCTTTTGCTGGCTTTGCTAAAGTAGGAGGTGAACCAACCTACATCTACATATATATATTCCGCTAGCCACCAAGCGGTGTGTGGCGGAGGGCACAATTCTCGCCTAAGTCATATTTCCCCCTCTGTTCCACTCGCAGGTCGCGCGAGGGAAAAACGAGTGTCTGAACGCCTCAGTTAGCTACTCCCCGTATTCTGTAATGGTCCAGCTTCTAGAGCAATATTTTGTGATCAACGCAATCAAATGCCTTAGTTAAATAAAAAAAAAGACTAGCATTCGAAACCTCTTCTTTAACCCATTCATCACCTCACAGAAAAAAGAGAATGTAGCATTTTCAGTTGTTAAACGACTTCTAAAGCTAAACTGTACATTTGATAGCAAATCGTATGATATAAAATGATCAATTACCCTTACATAATCAGCCTATTCAATAACTGTAGCGAACACTGCTGGCACAGAAGTAGGTCTAAAATTGTCTGCATTAATCCTTTCTCCCTTTTTATAAAGTGGCTTTACTATTGAGTTCTTTAAGCGTTCAGGGAACAGACATTCCTAAACGAAAAATTACAAATATGGCTAAAAACAGGGCTAACATGTGGAGCACGGTAGTTTAATATTCTGTTAGGCACTCCATCATATCCATGAGCGTCCGTAGTCCTCGGTGATTTAATTATTGACTCAATCTTCCCCTTGTCTGTATCACAGAGGAGTATTTCAGACATCAATCTCGGAAAGGTCTTTGTCAAGCAAGTTACATGATTCCATGTATAAACTAAATTTTTATTTAATTCACCAGCAATGCTCAGAAAATGACTGTTAAATACTGTACATGTATCTGACATATCAGGAACAGAAATATTTTTACTGCGAACTGACTTTATATCGTCGACCTTGTGCTGCTTTCCGCATGACCTGACCATCTTTTTGCGGGACAATGCTCGAGCACGTACAGTGCAAGCTGTTACTGGATTTGTTTGACTGATGGGGCTGGTAAGTGCTGTACCACATACTCTACTCCACTGACGTAAGCCCTCGTAAGTTCAACTCTATTTCTAAACTGAAGGAAACACTTCACGGCATTCGCTTCAAAACTGCTACAGATTCGTCGGGCAACAGACCGTACCGGTCGAACTGTCAACACAACTGGCCCTGCTAAGAGTATCCTACGATTTCCACATCGCTGGCAACGGATTACACACAAAGCTGGTGACGACTTCGAAAGTCAGTAAAACTTTGAAACAAGTATCGATTTTGTACGAACTGTAAATAAGTAGTTGCCACTATTAAAGTTCCCACCCTCGTATTTATCATCTATGTTATCGGCACTATAAATATCCTGCCACTTTTGTTCCTTGACAAGGTTTAAAAAACTCTCTATTGCTGTTGGATTAACTTTCCTAAATACACTACTGGCCATTGAAATTGCTACAACAAGAAGAAATGCAGATGATAAACGGGTATTCATTGGACAAATATATTATACCAGAACTGACATGTGATTACATTTTCACACAATTTTGGTGCATAGATCCTGAGAAATCAGTACCCAGAACAACCACCTCTGGCCGTAATAACGGCCTTCATACTTCTGGGCATCGAGTCAAACAGAGCTTGGATGGCGTGTACAGGTACAGCTGCCCATGCAGGTTCAACACGATACCACAGTTCATCAAGAGTAGTGACTGGCGTATTGTGACGAGCCAGTTGCTCGGCCACCATTGACCAGACGTTTTCAGCTGGTGAGAGATCTGGAGAATGTGCTGGCCAGGAAAGCAGTCGAACATTTTCTGTATTCAGAAAGGCACGTACAGGACCTGCAACTTGCGGTCGTGCGTTATCCTGCTGAAATGTAGGGTTTTGCAGGGATCGAATGAAGGGTAAAACATCTGAAATGTAACGTCCACAGTTCAAAGTGCTGTCAATGCGAACAAGAGGTGACCGAGACGTGTGACCAATGGCACCCCATACCATCACGCCGGGTGATACGCCAGTATGGCGATCACGAAAACACGCTTCCAATGTGTGTTCACCACGATGTCGCCAAACACGGATGCGACCATCACGATGCCGTAAACAGAACCTGGATTCATCCGAAAAAATGACGTTTTGCCATTCATGCACCCAGGTTCGTCGTTGAGTACACCGTCGCAGGCGCTCCTGTCTGCGATGCAGCGTCAAGGGTAACCGCAGCCATGGTCCCCGAGCTGACAGTCCATGCTGCTGCAAACGACGTCGAACTGTTCGTGCAGATGGTTTTTGTCTTGCAAACTTGCCCATCTGTTGACTCAGGGATCGAGACGTGACTGCACGATCCGTTACAGCCATGCGGATGAGATGCCTGTCATCTCGACTGCTAGTGATACGAGGCTGTTGGGATCCAGCACGGCGTTCCGTATTACCCTCCTGAACCCATCGATTCCATATTCTGCTAACAGTCATTGGATCTCGACCAACGCGAGCAGCAATGTCGCCATACTATAAACCGCAATCGCGATAAGCTACAATCCGACCTTTATCAAAGTCGGAAACGTGATGGTACGCATTTCTCCTCCTTACACGAGTCATCACAACAACGTTTCACTAGGCAACGCCGGTTATTTGCGTGTGAGAAATCGGTTGGAACCTTTCCTCATGTCAGCACGTTGTAGGTGTCGCCACCGACGGCAACCTAGTGTGAATGCTTTGAAAAGCTAATCACTTGCGTATCACAGCATCTTCTTCCTGTCAGTTAAATTTCGCGTCTGTAGCACGTCACCTTCGTGGTGTAGCAATTTTAATGGACAGTAGTGTAGTTTGTAATTACATGTGACATTTGTTTGAGTACAAAAGCCTGTTAGTGTTAAAATTTGTGCATCTTGATTTAGGATAGTACGGCGAAATTCAACATTAATGGGTTATGACAGCTGAAGACCATGCGAGTGCCTTTACTAACAGCACGACATTACCTGCAGCGCCTGTGTCCAGAAGAGTCCGATTTCAGTTGGCACGAGATGATGATACGGATCGAGTATGGCACAGACTCCACGAAACCATGAACCCAACTTGTCAAGGCACTGTGAAGCTTGTGGTGGCACCATAATGGTGTGAGCTGTGTTTACGTGGCACAGACAGGGTCCTCTGTCCAGATGAACCGATAATGGCCTGGAAATATTTATGTTTGGCTACTTGGAAACCATTTGCACCCACTCATAGTCTTCCAAGTTCCCAAACAACGATGGAATTTGAATGAATGACAATGTGCCATGTCCCCGGAACACAGTTGTTCGCGACCGGTTTGAAGCACGTTCTGAATAATTCGAGCGAACGACCTGACCACTCAGACCGCCCGACATGAATCGTATCGAACATTCATGGGACATAATCGAAAGGTCAGTTCGAGCACAAAATCTTGCACAGGAAACACTTTCGTAAATATGGACGGCTATAGAGACAGCATGGCTCAGTATCTCTGCAGGGGACTGAAAAACGACTTGTTGAGTCCATGCTACGTCGAGCTGCTGCACGATATTAGGGGGTATCCCACGACTCATGTCACCTCAGTGTACTCTGCAAATCACATCATGAAACTACTTTCACACTATTTCTCTACCGCTAGAACAGCGCGCGGTAAAATCGAATACTTACATCTTTCCGTGCGAGCTCTAATTTATTTGATTACCACGGTCATTTCTCCATATGTAGGTGGATGCCAACAAAATATTTTCGCATTCGGAGAACGTTGGAGGTTGAAATTTCGTGAAAAGATCTCGCCGCAACGACAAAACGCCTTTGTTTTAATGACTGCAACAACAATTCGTGTATCACATTCGTGACACTCCCTCTCCTATTTCGTGATAATAAAAACCAAGCTGCCCTTCTCTGAACTTTTCGACATCCTCCTCCAGTTCCATGTGGTAGCAGAGGACGAACAAGCCTAGTGTATTGAAGTCTCTTCAGCAGTGCTGTTCCAATTTCTAACTTTTCTGCCAATAAAACTCAGTCTTTTGTTCGCCTTTCGCACGGCATTATCTTTGCGATCGTTCCAATTTAAATTGTTTGTAATTGTAATTCTTAGGTATTTAGTTTAATTGTGAGTAGTCTTTAGATTTGTGTTATTTACTATACAACCGAAATTTTACGGATTGCTTTTGGTACTCCTGTGGATTACCTCACACTTTTCATTATTTAGGTTCAACTGAGACTTTTCACACCACTTTTCCTGTCTACATCATTTTACAATTGGTTTTGATCTTCTGATGACTTTGCTAAACGGTGAACGACAGCGTCATCTACAAACAATCGTAGACGGCTCCTCAGATGGTCTTCTAAATCGTTTATATAGATTAGGAATCGCAGATCGCCTATTATACTTTCCTGGGGAACACCAGATATCACTTTTGTTTTAGTCAATTACTTTCCGTCAATTACTACGAACTGTGATCTTCCAGACAGGAAATCAGGAATCCAGTCGCACAACGAAGACGATACTCCCATTGGCACGCAATTTGATTAAAATGGTTCAAATGGCTCTGAGCACTATGGGACTTAACATCTATGGCCATCAGTCCCCTAGAACTTAGAACTACTTAAACCTAACCAACCTAAGGACAGCACACAACACCCAGCCATCACGAGGCAGAGAAAATCCCTGACCCCGCCGGGAATCGAACCCGGGAACCCGGGCGTGGGAAGCGAGAACGCTACCGCACGACCACGAGATGCGGGCACAATTAGGTTACAAGCCGCTTGTGACGAAGGGTATCAGCATCCTGTTGAAAATATAGAAATATGGAATCAATTTGAGATCCCTTGTCGATAGCACTCTTTCCTTCGTCGGAATAAGGAGCTAGTTGTATTTCAAAAGAACAAACTTTTCTGAATCAGTGCTGACTGTCAACAGATCGTTTTCTTAGAGGTAATTCATAAAATTTGAACACATTATATATTCCAATATCCTACCGCAAATCTACTTCAGTGATACGGGTCTATTATTCATCGGATTACTCCTACTTCCTTTCTTGAGTATTGATGTGACCTAATCAACTTTTCAACCTTTAGGTTCCGATCTTTCTTCGAGCGAACGGTTGCATATGGTCGTTAAGTACCGTGCTATTATATCAGCATACTCTGAAAGAAATCTAACTGGTATGTAATATTGACTGAAGTTGCCTCTATGGAGTGATTTAAACTGCTTTGCTACATCGAGAATATCTACTTCTAAGAAGCTTATGTTGTCAGTTTTCTCTCGGTCATGAAAATTTCCACTCTGTTATGTACTGATGGCCACATGGTACTCGTCTTGGGTCCGCCAGCGGAGGAGTACCGAACGACGAATGTGTTGTAAAATAATCAAAATAACGGAAAATAATGTTCCATGGGTTACTGTAACGGAAATAGCGGTAGTCAGGTACTTTTATGGGAGCGTCGACTGGCAAAAAGATGTTCCTCGCTTTCACTGAAAGACTGTAGTATGAGGTAGAATGGAATGACATATGGAGAAGTGGCAGATGTGTTTTCACACGCACATGCCAATACAATTCTGCTGTAATAATTGGAAGGAACACAGTCCCAAGGAGTGACGGCATTGGAGGACAACATTTTAAATTACTTCTACACTATACATATCTAACACATTAAAACCTTTGCTCAACTAAAACTTTGTTCAACTTAAAAGTAAAAACAGTCCCTGTTAATGGAAGCAAGCTAAAATCACGGTGATTTTGACGCATGATAAACCAAGAAGCAATTGCAACTTGTATATCCCAGTTACCTTCCCCCAGTGACAAAGAAAGATTTCGGAACAGTCATAACCCACAGACCGCAAAAATTTGTGGAAGAAAGCAATATAGTCCACAATAACAAGTCTGATTCTGGAGAAGCCACAGAACAGCCGACCCAGTTCTAAGATTAAGCGACAGATGCGTGCAATATAGCAGACGCAACAACAGAACGCTTCTTTGATATCAGACATGCGTTCGATGATGTGTGACATGCAGTTAGTATGTACCTAGGTATACATATTTTGACGTTGATACCTACTTCAGAATATTTTTATGGTATATATGGCTGGCATACATGGCTATTAATCATGTTAATATTTTTATTGTTCTTATGTATCACTAGATCTGTGCAGACTTTATTTTAGCTAATTGAACTTAGTTTGATACACGACAGTTTTTCTATTTATAACAGATCTGAAGATAGCAATGACGAAACCCGTTAATTGTGAAATGTACAATTTTTGTGATCACGTCAGAAGTTTCAAACAAAAATAAACAGAGCTACAACAGCATTAACTACAAATAGCTGAAAGATCTACCTCAGCTCCTTCAGAGATTGAATGAAAGATTAAAACAAAAAAACCATAAAACTCTGTGTTTTGTGTTTTACTGGATTTTTCACTGTCGTGAAAGCATTTTCACAAAAAAACGAAATTGTGGCTAACAAAACGAATAAATTGCAGTTACATTATTACACTGTAATGAGCTACCGGAGACCACGGATCTCTTATGCCAAAATAGGCAGAAAACATCCCAGAACGACCTCTGAAATTCTGTCGACGCTCTGGTTCCTCCTGTAAAAATGCATTTCTGAAACCCCGCGCCGTCTTCTCCTAGTACACCATTGGAAGCAAAAAGTCTAGTAAACAATGTCTCTAGAATGTGTACTTTAAGAGCTGTGAGCATTTGTTCGTCTTCGCTACTTTGAACACATCTCTGCTACTGAACAAGTGCACACAACTCTTAATGTATGCATTTTAGAATCCATATTTAGTGGATTTTTCTTGTTTTGATTCATACTGCCTCCTCCAAAGACATGGAAACCAAAGAGCTTGCAGTAGAAGAAATCTATTTCACAGTATCGAAGTTGAAGCGCTCATAGCTCTTAAAGTACGCATTTTAGAGCGCCTGTTTACTGTATTTTTTTTTTCTTCTAATAATCGTTCCTGTAATATCCCTGAATACTGATCATTCCTCCTGGGACACCTTGCCCGCTCCGTTACGGGATTTGTGCTGGAGGATACTGACTCCTTCAGTGACAGAAAAACAATATGTACTTGGTTACGCTTCCTTAAGCATTGTACGAGGCGCGTTCAATAAGTAATGCAACATCTTTTTTTCAGAAAGCAGGATGGTGTTATTCAGAATTTCAGTACAGCATAGTCCCACTCTTTTCTGATACAAAATTCTATTTTTCTACATAATCTCCGTTCAATGCGATAGCCTTACGCCACCTTACTGGGAGGGCCCATATTCCCGCATGTTATCACTCAAAAGGTGGCAGGGGTAAAATACAGGGAGAGAAAGGCCATTTACAATTTGTACAGAAACCAGATGGCAGTTATAAGAGTCGAGGGGCATGAAAGGAAAGCAGTGGTTGGGAAGGGAGTGAGACAGGGTTGTAGCCTCTCCCCGATGTTATTCAATCTGTATATTGAGCAAGCAGTAAAGGAAACAAAAGAAAAATTCGGAGTAGGTATTACAATCCATGGAGAAGAAATAAAAACTTTGAGGTTCGCCGATGACATTGTAGTTCTGTCAGAGACAGCAAAGGACTTGGAAGAGCAGTTGAATGGAATGGACAGTGTCTTGAAAGGAGGACATAAGATGAACATCAACAAAAGCAAAACGAGGATAATGGAATGTAATCGAATTAAGTCGGGTGATGCTGAGGGAATTAGATTAGGAAATGAGACGCTTACAGTAGTAAATGAGTTTTGCTATTTGGGAAGCAAAATAACTGATGATGGTCGAAGTAGAGAGGATATAAAATGTAGACTGGCAATGGCAAGGAAAGCGTTTCTGAAGAAGAGAAATTTGTTAACATCGAGCATAGATTTAAGTGTCAGGAAGTCGTTTCTGAAAGCATTTGTATGGAATGTAGCCATGTATGGAAGTGAAAAATGGACGATAAATAGTTTAGACAAGAAGAGAATAGAAGCTTTTGAAATGTGGTGCTACAGAAGAATGCTGAAGATTAGATGGGTAGATCACATAACTAATGAGGAGGTATTGAATCGAATTGGGGATGAGTTTGAGGCACAACTTGACAAGAAGAAGGGACCTGTTGGTAGGACATGTTCTGAGGCATCAAGGGATCACAAATTTAGCATTGGAGGGCAGCGTGGAGGGTAAGAATCGTAGAGTGAGACCAATAGATGAATACACTAAGCAGATTCAGAAGGATGTAGGTTGCAGTCAGTACTGGGAGATGAAGAAGCTTGCACAGGATAGAGTAGCATCGAGAGCTGCATCAAACCAGTATCAGGACTGAAGACGACAACAACAACAACATCACTCAACTGGTCGACGATGGAGCCAGTGTCTTGCTGCATCAGTAACATGTCCACCATGCACGTACTGCTTCCTGCGGAGTGCATCGTTCACAGGGCCAAACAGATGAAAGTCTCGGAAGATGCGAGATCCGGGCTGTAAGGTGGATGAGGAACAGTCGCCGCGCGGAGTGGCCGCGGGGTTTGAGGCGCCATGTCACGGATTGCGTGACCCCTCCCGCCGGAGGATCGAGTCCTCCCTCGGGGCATGGATGTGTCTTTTGTTCTTAGCATAGGCTACTTTAAGTAGCGTGTAAGTCTAGGTACCGATGACCTCAGCAGTTTGGTCTCTTAGTAATGCACACACATTTGAACATTTGAAGAACAGTTCAATGACGTTTTGTGAGCTGCTCTCGGGCGCGCAGTGTTCTGTGAGGCGTTGCGTTGTCACGGAGCTTAGTTTCGTTTGCAAATTTTTGTGGCGACGATCACGTTGAAATAGTTTCATTAATATCCTGGGGTCAGCACAGCACAGTTCCGAACTGATTGTTGCACCATGAGGGAGGACATAAAGCAGCATAACTCCTTTGGGGTCCCAGGGGACCGTCGCCATGACTTTACATCTACATGATTACTCTGCAATTCACATTTAAGTGCTTGGCAGAGGGTTCATCGAACCACAATCATACTATCTCTGTACCATTCCACTCCCGAACAGCGCGCGGGAAAAACGAACACCTAAACCTTTCTGTTCGAGCTCTGATTTATTTTATTTTGATGATCGTTCCTACATATGTAGGCTGAGCTCAACAAAATATTTTCGCATTCGGAAGAGGAAGTTGGTGATTGAAATTTCGTAAATAGAACTCGCCGCGACGAAAAACGTCTTTGCTTTAATGACTTCCATCCCAACTCGCATATCATATCTGCCACACTCTCTCCCCTATTACGTGATAATACAAAACGAGCTGCCCTTTTTTGCACCCTTTCGATGTCCTCCGTCAATCCCACATGGTAAGGATCCCACACCGCGCAGCAATATTCTAACAGAGGACGAACGAGTGTAGCGTAAGCTGTCTCTTTAGTGGACTTGTTGCATCTTCTAAGTGTCCTGCCAATGAAACGCAACCTTTGGCTCGCCTTCCTCACAATATTATCTATGTGGTCTTTCCAACTGAAGTTGTTCGTAATTTTAACACCCAGGTACTTAGTTGAATTGACAGCCTTGAGAATTGTACTATTTATCGAGTAATCAAATTCCAACGGATTTCTTTTGGCTGTCAGCACTATGGGACTTAACTTCTGGGGTCATGAGTCCCCTAGAACTTAGAACTACTTAAATCTAACTAACCTAAGGACATCACACACATCCATGCCCGAGGCAGGATTCGAACCTGCGACCGTAGCAGTCGCGCGGTTCCGGACTGAGCGCCTTAACCGCGAGACCACCGCGGCCGGCGGATTTCTTTTGGAACTCATGTGGATCACCTCACACTTTTCGTTATTTAGCGTCGACTGCCACCTGCCACACCATACAGCAATCTTTTCTAAATCGCTTTGCAACTGATACTGGTCTTCGGATGACCTTACTAGACGGTAAATTACAGCATTATCTGTGAAAAACCTAAGAGAACTGCTTAGATTGTCACCCAGGTCATTTATATAGATCAGGAACAGCAGAGGTCCCAGGACGCTTCCCTGGGGAACACCTGATATCACTTCAGTTTTACTCGATGATTTGCCGTCTATTACTACGAACTGCGACCTTCTTGACAGGAAATCACGAATCCGGCTGAGGGTGTGGTTTTGAACTTCTTCTTCGTAGGAGAGCTGCTGTGGTGCTACTCCATGGATTGCCGCTTCGTTTCCGACTGGAAGCGATGAAAACATGTTTCATCACCTGTGACTATGTTCGAC